>NW_017728931.1:15333907-15353537 GCF_001723895.1 Crocodylus porosus | reverse complement strand
GGATGGTGGCCAGATGCAGAGCGGATGGGGCAGGATGGTGGCCAGATGTGGAGTGGGGAGAGGAGGGAGGGTGGGATGGCGGTGGCAGATGGATGTGGAGCTGGGGGGAGGGTGTGGAATGGCAGCAGCGGCTGGATTTGGAGCTGGGAGTGGGGTGGTAGCAGCTGGATGCGGAGCAGAGGTGGTGGGGGAGCAGGATGGTGGCAGCCAGATGTGGAGAGGGGGGCTTGCACCCAGTGATGTGGGGTGGTGGGAAGCAGTGGCGTCCGCCATGTGTAAGCTTCCCTTCCCCCTGCGTCCAGCTGGCTGGGCAGTGCCTGTGTGACCTGCAGAGGGGTGCCACTGCCCTTGCCTACTCCCTTCCCCCACCCTGCACCTGGGAGGCAGTGGCACGGGGTGGTGGGTGGCAGTGCTCCTTCCCTGCCCACCCGCACATACTCTCTAGGGCTTTTCCAAATACCCCCTGGGGTATGCATACCCCCAGTTGACAACCCGTGGTCTAGGAGTAACAGTGTGAGTGTGTTGTGAAAAGCAACAGTAGGAAGCCCAGGAACTCCCCTTCCCTCTGTCAGATTGCTGGAAGATCATGGATGTCTACATAAAGTGCCATGACTTAGAGCCCTGAGCCCCACCCCACAACAAATGGTTTACCTGTTGGGTCGGGTGGGATGGGGTGGGCCTGGCACTGGCACTGGCACTGGCCCTGGCCAGAAGGTGGGGGGTGCTCCAGCAGCCTCTGAGGAAGCTGCCAAACCATCCCATTCCCCAGACCTCCCCCCAGTTCCTGACTGTAAGTGGGGGAAGAAGGGGCAAGGGCGGGAGCAGCCAGCACAGAGCAGCAGAGCTGCTGGCTGCTTTTGAATGGCCAGAGCTGGGGGTGTGTGTGTGGGTGTGGAATGGAGCCTTTGCCTTGCGGGACTGGCCCAGCCAGGGTACTGGTGGGGGGCTGGGCTGTGAGGCAAGGGGGCTCCCTTCCACCCTCCTGCCCCCCTCAGCTCTGGCCGCTCAAAAGCAGCTGGTGGCTCCATCCATGCTGCTGCATCCTTCCTCTCCTCCTCCCTCCCCCACTGACAGCCCAGGAGGAGGGGTGGGGCTGGGGCTGGGGCACTGCTGGCACCAATACCAGCCCTGCCCCATCCCTGTGCAAAAAATTAACCCTGGAGGGAACACAAGTTCCATAAGGGGCTTTGCTTTAGTGTACCTTCATCTAATACTTCATTTTACCAGAGTTAACTTTTCACATGATTACCCATTTAAAAAGTGCTCTGCAGCCATGCCCATGTGTTAGGTCATGGCTGTAGAGCACTTTCAGGGGCCCAGTTGTGCAAAAAGTGTCACTTGTCTAAGCACCCCCTGAGAAGGGCTCTGACAGAGCAGGTAGAAATTGAAGAGGACCATGCTCAGCAGCAGGAGACTGAAGCTAAACTCCACAACTGACTTAATTATTCCAATTCCTTTAATCTTCCTTCATAAATTTATGGAGAGGATAGGATGATAGAAAAGGGAGTTCAGACTCTCCAGTTAGGATATGTGATGTGCAAAGTTGTGTTCATAGTCCCCAGGTTGCAGAGCAGAGTGGAGGCTGTTTATTTTTATCCTTGGTTCTGGGCTGTGCTGGTTGTCATGTGGGGCCAGGGAGGAATATTTTCCCCCTGTGTTTGCTACAAGTGTGAGGGTTCTCTTTTGCCTTTGGGATGGGCACTGGGGTTTGGTTGTAGGCTGGGGATTTTGACTGGGGATGTGCCAATGCTTCTGCTGGAACTAAAAAACCTGGAGGTTCCTGGTTAGATGGTCTTTCCCTCTGCTCAGGGCAAGACTGAATGCCACATTTGGGATCAGGAAGGAATTTTAACCACACAGATAGAAAGGCTTGGACTGTGGGGGATTTTTGCCTTCTTCTGTAGGGACCGGGCATGGTTCTCTCCCTTGGATCTTTTGAGTGTATTTTAACAACCACTTCCTGTCCTTGCAGTGGCAGGGCATTGACAGTGCCCTTGTCCCATTGCTTTATCTGATTAGGGTGCTTTTTGTGTTTTGGGGGCCACATGCTTGGTAGCTGTGTGACAGGGTTGGTTGTGTAATTTTAAGAATTATCATAGGTTAGACAAACACTTGTATAAAACAGTTCATATAGGGATTATTTCACCTTGAGCCTGGAGTTGGGACTAGATGACCTCAGAGGTCTCTTACAGTCCCACTTTTCTACGACTGTGTAAATCCTTTGTTTTAAATCCAGCCCTCAGTGTTTATCATGAATTTCAGTAGGAGATTACTGTATGCATTTCCAGCACAGCCATTTCTGTAATATATAGGTGCCAGCTAGCTGCGCCAGAGAAGGCATATGATCAGGAAACACTCGTTTATGTTGAAGAATTTATTATTTAGTAGCTTACTGTAGGCTGATTGCTATACACCCTGGAGTAATCCAAGAGTGCAGTCTGGCTTTCTTTTGATGTGCTCTGCCAGACATGGTTATCCTGGAAAGAGTCCTGTACTCTTCAGGCTCAGCAATCAGTAATCTGTTCACTTCTCTCATGGGGCGCATTACCACATCTTTGTAGTGCAGCTATATCTGTATCTACATTAGGCTTAAAGATTGCACAAATGGGAAATATACAAGCAAACACTTGTGAAAACAAAGTTAATATAATCCCCCAATGGGCACAGCCAATATTCAATGCATGTGTGAATAACAGCATTAGTATGGCAGGGAGAGTGTACAATGGAAATTTAGAACAGCTACACATGGCTTGGAATCAAACAGAAAAGGCCACTAACTTAGCTGGGCTGAACAAAATGTTGCTGCCATTCAGATCCCAGGCGATGATCTGCTCTTTCAGGTGGGCAGCCATCTGTTGCCTACCATATGCAGCAGTGAAATAACAATGCTTCATGGGAGGTCCATGCCCAATAAATCAGACCAGATTTTCTCTTCAGGTATGGCTGGTAGGTAGGCCAATGCCTTGGCCTGACTCTGAAATGTCTTGGCAAAGAGTTTACATCGAGTTTTCCAAGCAGGCAGTGAAATCTGCACTGGTAGAATTTATTATTTTTACTGGGAAGGAAATGAATCCATATCGGTGTGGGATTTTGAATCCTATTCTAAATTGTTTATAAATATATACACTTTTAAATATGAAACACCTTAATCTGAGTGAGATGGCTCTTTGTTCAGCCCAATATCTGATCTGTTTCTCTGGTTTTCCCTTGCACACTCTGGCTGTCTATACACATGCTCTGGGGTAGCGGGTGGGGGGGTTTAATTAGAGACGCTCCCAGACAGCCCCTCTCGTTGAAACGGTGAAGCATCATATGTATTTAGTGTCCTAAAATAGCAATGGGGGCATTTTAACTAAAGCTTGTTCAATGAGTTTTAGTTAAAGCACCTCTGCTGACCTTCTGAAATGCAGGACGCCAAACGAACATTACAGTGGGGCATGCTGGAGTGTTTTAATTAGTGGCTAATTAGTTTTAATTAACTGAGACTGCTCTGATACATTCTAATTAGAATGCATCAGAGCACATGTATAGGCATCCTCTGTTCCAACAGCCTTCTGGCTATGCAGATTTCCAGATCTAGAGATACAGCTCCCCCATTGCATGGCTTGGGTTTCTTTGCCACAGAAAGGGAAACCCATCTGAATATAGCCCTCCCCTCTCAACACAACTAGTCAGAAGTCTGCTGTTCATAGGCCTTCAACTCAAAGAGCTTCTTTAATAAAACAAATAAATTATTAAACTGGGTATGTTTGCAGTGGCTGTCAAACCTAATCTTCAGGAGCAAGGGACAGCTCTGTTATAACCAATTGCAACTGATTTGTTGGATTCAGATGTGAACCTTTTTGTTGCAGTACCTTACACAAACAAAACAGGATGCTACTGTGGATTCCCTAAATCAGGGGTGCTAAACTCAGATTGGTTGGAGGATTGTGGTGCCTGGTTTTCAGGTGCCTGCAGGATGCACCCTGGCTCTTCTGTTAGCAGCTCCTCTGGCACTGTAGGCAGAATCCCTGCCATTGCGGGAGAAACCTGGCTCTTGCCTTTGTAGCAGGGCTTTCTGTGGGGATAGCTTGTGAGGTACTGGCAACCCCAGCAGCACTGTGGGCTTAAGCTAGAGCTCTGGCACTGTGGGCTGCTGTCACAGGAAGTCCTGCCACCATGACATGAGCAAGGACAAAAGTCTGTGGGTTGGATGACCTGGTTAGATCCAGCCCATAGGCCATATATTTCACCCCTGCTCTAAATGCATTTCCTGTGCAGCTTGTATGTGGCTCCAGAATTCAGAGGACATTGGATAGGCACATGAATAGGTTATCATGAGGTAAGATAGGATGTGAACTATCAGTATAGACTCAGTGGTAAATGGCTGTTTATGTGCTTTAATACTTGCAGGCTAGTTTACCCCTCAATTAAAGATCTATCTAGTAACATATTGTTGTCTTCAATGCTGCTGACAAGCTGGGCATAACTGGTCAAAGAGCTTCTAGACCAGCCCAGAGTGACTGTTACAACTGAAGATACCTATACATTAACCATTCTGATCTTGACTTGTCAGCCAACAAGTATTTATAGTCTGAAAAATGATAAAGGAATTTCAGGCTTGGGCTGTGAGATGAACGTAGATTTTTAGACCTGTGCTACTTATATAATCTGGATACCTCACCACTTTTAATATTTTTACCCTCATACAACACTTCTAATTCATTCCAACTAAAACATTTCTTTGGGCAGCCATTGACCAGTAGCTGCCCCACGCCATAACAGCAGGGATCCTTTTTTCAAAGGGTGTGTCTACACAAGATGCTTAACTGTCCAGTAGTGTAGTTTACAGCACAATAAGCACATGCATCTACACGTGTGCATGTTTACTGAGCAGTGATTGATGCTACTCGTGAGTAAATTTGCTACCTGCAAATGTAAGTAGCACACTTACTCATGAGTACTTACTGCACAGTAACACATGTGTTAGTGCCACCTGGAAGCAGATTTGCTCCTGGTCAGCCCTGCCACTATGGGGCCAGCCTGAGGCTAGTCCTAGGGCTCTGGGCTGGGAGCCTCTCCTGCCCCTGGGCTGCGCCAGCTCTATGCCTGCCCAAGCCTCAGGCCCATAAAAGCCTGCAGACAGTTTGAGCCCTGGGGCACATGCAGGCAGCCTTAGGCCACTGCAGACCCCTGTGTACCCATCTGCTGGCCACAGGCTTGCTGCACCAGCCTGCCAGCACCCTGATGCCACTTCCTGACACTGCAGAGCCACGAAGCTGCCAGGCCCATGCTGTTCAGGCCTGCAGGCTGCTCCAGGCTCCTGCCAGGCCTACCAGCACCCAAGCCCAGCTGTAAGCAGCTCCTGGCCACAAGGGCCAGGTCCAGCTGCCCACAGCCCATCCTAATCAGTCTGCCTGGGAGCCTGCAGGTGGTGTGGGGCATCGCCTCACCATGCAGCTGCTAGTCCCACACTGTGCCCCTACACTGGGCACTGCAGGCAGCTGCCCATGCCCAGCAGCACAGGGACAGCCATATGGAGGTCCAGAGACTTGGTATGGGAGTCCTGATGGCCTTGTCATCGGCGACGCTAGTGCCCGCTACCTGGGACCCCAGCTGATCCATGTAGGAGTCTGGTGACTTTGTGGTGCTGTGGGGAGAGGTGGAGGTGCAGTGCCAGTTTGTGTGGGGCGAGTGCTCCAATGCCTATGTCCATGAGTCCTGGCTTGCCCAGTGGGCCCAGAGGCAGTGGAGCTGGAGGCCCAGAGGGGCAAGGCCACCACCAGCAGTGGTGTCCAGCAGCCCGTTGTTGGCATCCCTGCTGGGGTCCGGCCAGCTGGATGGGGTCCAGGTGTCAGCTGTGTGTGGTGGTGGTGGCTCTGGGATAGCATGGTGTGGCAGGCCGGGTGGTCACTATGCATAGGGAAGCTGGGAGGGCCCAGACAGCTGTGGGTCAGCTGGTGGTTGGTGCATCAGGCCAGCAGGGCCAATGCAGTGGGCAGCAGGAGCCCCGGGTGCTGGCTGTCGCTGCCGGGGCAACTACTGGAGCAGCCATGGCATGGGAAGACAGAGGTGGTGATGAAAGAGCTGCCACATGCTACCTCTGTGCTGTGTGTACTGCTGTCCACCAAAGAAGTGGTTGGCCAGGGAGAAGAAAACAGGGCTGGCTTTTCAAGATAGCTTATGGCTGCTGGCAGCTCCCCCTGGTGATAGCATGGGCCCATTGCAGGGCCTCAGGAAGTGGCAGCAGTTTGCTGCTATGAGCAGCAAATCTGCTTCCATGTCCCTGAATATGTAAACACACCTGCCTGGAGCGTTTACTTGTGAGTAGTTTACTTGCAAGTAAACTCATCTCAGATAAAATGCAAATGTAGATGCACCCAAACAGATTTTAACTGTTGAGTTTTTCCCGAGATCACACCTCCCATGCTATGCTTCTGATGATGACTCAAGCTGAAGCACAGTCAAGGTGTGTCATTGCTAGGGGCCTACCAAATTCATGGTGGAAGTAGAGTGTGTGGTGGTTCCTTTAATCTTGCATGTTCCCCTTTGTGCACCTCGCTCCTTGCTCCCCCTCCGCCCCCCCAACTCTGCCACTGTTGATTAGCAAAGGACCCCAGCACTCCCTCTGGATCAGCAGGGAAGCTAAAAACGTGATTTTGAACATGGTGCCATTTTTGCCTCCCCACCAGTCAGCAGCAAATATCAGAGCCATCCAGGGCCCCTCAGCCAGTCAGTGGCAGGAGGCAAAAACAGTGCCATATTTAAAACTACAGTTTTAGCCTCTGTGCTAATCAGGAGTGAGCCACGAGGAGATCCCCTTCACAAATCAGCAGAGGGTTTGGGGTAGGGGAGCACAGGGGAACCTGCAAGCTTAAAGGAGTCACAGAGCACCCCACTTCTGCCATGAATTCGGTAGGTCCCTAGTCGTTGCTACCAACACTAAAGGCAAGATCAGCAGAAGCTTTTAGCCCCAGCCTGCAAGGTGAAAATTCTGAGAGAAACCATCTCATTAAGGAAGGCTTCATTTACAGTAAGGCATAGATCTGCCAGCATATAAACCACTACAGGCTACGCTTCGTCTCAGTGGCTAGTTCTGTGGTTTTGGTTAGAAATCTAAAACCTGAATCTGATATGTAGAGTCATAATAGAACCAGAATGCACTCTTGAACTATCTTGTGTGTATATTGTCTACAATGCAGAGTTCCCATAATTATAGTCACTGGTATTCGGGCGTTTGTGGAATTGAACCAAGATAGGCAAATTGCCTCATAGAGAAGGTTTTCTAGTACAAAAAATGCCCTCACTGTTTATAGAAGAGTTTTGTTCTCTTGTGGACATACCAGTGGTTGTAGTTCTTTGTAGTAAAATGAAAATGAATTATGTATTTACCCTCATACAACACTCCTTAAAGACAATGAGGTATCTGGGTCATATCAATACTATAGATGTGAAGGTCTGAAAATCTACCATCATCTGAGTCCAGACTCTTTGGGCATTTTTACATGTGCTCTAGGGGTGGGGGAAGGGGTGCTTTAATTACACCGGCTCTGAGAGCTCCTCTAATTAAAACGCCTGCAGTATCTCATGTATCAGTGTCCCCACACTTCAAAATGGTTGTGGGGGCACTTTAATGGAAGCTCGTCAAACAAACTTTAGTTAAAGCACCTCTGCTGCCATTTTGTAGTACAGGGACACTGATATACATGATGCAGAGGCTGCTAAAGGTGCACTAAATAGCATGATCCATTAGATTTGATAAGACTTAAAAGATGCCTGTAGACATGCAAGGATGCTTTTCTGACACTGTAATTACAGTGTGTTAGAGCAGACTGAATTAACTGAGTGTGCTGGAGCATGGTAATTATCACAACTCCAGCAGCCTCTGCATCTTATGTATTCAGCATCTCCCAGAGCATGTTTGCAAGCAAGCTGAGGAAGTACGAGTTGGATGAATGGACTGTAAGGTGGATAGAAAGCTGGCTGGATCATCAGGCTCAATGGGTAGTAATTAATGGCTGAATGTCTAGTTGGCCAGTGGTAGCAAGTGGAGTGCCCCAGGGGTCAGTCCTGCGGCCAGTTTTATTTAATATCTTCATTAATGATTTGGAATATGGCATGGAGTGCATCCTAAGCAAGTTTGCAGACGATACCAAGTTGGCGCATGTAGTAGATATGCTGGAGGGTAGGGCCAGGATTCAGACTGGCCTAGACAAATTAAAGGATTGGGTCAAAAAAAATCTCATGAGGTTTAACAAGGACAAGTGCAAAGTCCTACACTATGAATGGAAGAATCCCATGCAGTTCTATAGGCTTGGGACCAACAGGCTAAGCAGCAGCTCTGGAGAAAAGGATATGGCCCTTGTTGCCAAGAAGGCTAACAGCATACTGGGCTGCATTGGTAAGGTTGTTGCCAGCACATCAAGGGAAGTGATTATTGTTCAGCACTGGTGAGGGCACATCGGGAGTACTGTGTTCAGTTTTTGGGCCTCCCCTACAGAAAGCATGTGAACAAATTGGAGAGAGTCCAGTGGAGAGCAGCACAAAAGGTTAGGGGTTGGAGACGCACAAATTCTGAGGAGAGGCTGAAGGGACTGGGCTTATTTAGTTTGGGGAAAAGAAGACTGAGGGGGTATTTGATAGCAGCCTTTAACTACCTGAAGGGCAGTTATGAAGAGAATGAAGCTAGACTGTTCTCAGTGGTGACAGATGACAGAACAAGGAGCAATAGTCTCAAGTTGCAGCAAGGGAAGTTTAAGTTGGATATTAGGAAAGTCTTTCTCACTAGGAGGGTGGTAAAGGAATGGAACAGGTTACCTAGAGAGGTTGTGGTCTCTAAGCACTTTACTTCTTTTGTCCTCCAAATATCTCTGTGAGGTTGGTACTTGTTCCCTTTTATCCATAAAGTAATGGAAACACAGTGATTTCTGCAGAGAAACCTGTAGCAGAACCTGGAAGTCCTAACTCCAAATGCTGTCTCCTTCTACAGCTTCCTCTTCCCCATCCTGTCCCCATAAATTTATAAAATTTGAGTTAAATCTTTATTTGCTTATTTGCATTCAGTGGTGGTGGTGGTGCCGGACGAATGAAGACAGAGGTTTTGTTATATGTCTTAAGAATGTGTTTTCATTGCACAGTTACATCAGGTTCTCACCTGGGTGTTGCCCTTATCCACCCCCTACCTCCCTGTCCATACACAAACTTCCCTTCCAAGTGAGGTGATGCTTTTAACCCAGGCTGGCTGGCATGGACAAATTACAGGCAAAGCCCTGGGGGCTGCTTTTACTTGGATTGCTAACCTGTCCACGTTGCAGCAGGGATTCAAGTTAAATAATTTGAGTGCCCATGGTTTTCTGTTGTCTGTACCCCCACCCTTGCACTTCCTCATTGTGTGCCTATGACTGACCCATTTTCCCTAGGAAGGAATCACAGAGTAGTTCACATTGCTGCAACACCAAGAACCGTGAGACAGACCCCTAGCAGTTTGAGGGACACACATGGCAGAGGGCAGTGCCAGGAATGACACTGTGCTTCATGTAGGCCTTTGCAAGTGAGGCTGTTCTCATATTCTCATATTGACCAAGAGCTGGTCAACTAAATGGTCTCCAAGGCAATTTAGTGGATGGTGCGCCAAACATTTCCCCATCTGTTGATGATGCGAGAGCCTGTGGAAAATGTGCCTGTTTGTCTCAGGGTAGTGCAGACAAGCTGTTTACCAAGAGGTAAAGGAATGAGGCTTTACCATATGTCACCTGTGCCTCCATAGCTTCCCATGGGCACATCTACATAAGATGCTTACTGAGGAGTTGCCTAATTAACTCTCCAGTCTCAGTGTCTACATGTGTGGCCCTATTAGACTGCAGGAAACTAATGAACTCCATGGCAGGTTAATACTTGTACATACAAGTACTGTCTTGCAGTGGCATTCTTTAGCGTGCAGCAATGCACATGTAGATGTTGACGGGGCTGGCTGGGGCACGAGGGTGCTTCAGTGCAGGGGCTGCCAGCTGATTAACCCCACACTGGAGCACACTCATGCCCCAGCCAGCCCTTCTGCAGCACACTGAGAAGCAGTTGGAGCAGCCCCAGGCTGGCAGGCTGGCCATGCCCCCCAGGCTTCCTGCCAACCAGAGCTGTTCTGACCTGGTTCAATGTGCTGCAGTCTCAGGTGCACAGTTAAACATGGCGTGATATTTGCTGGAGTTAATTGCTCCATGCTAATGGCTCATGTAGATGCACCCCATGTGTGTTAGTCCTGCTTCATTAACAGCTTCCACTTACAGTGTGGTGAGGGTGCACGTAGCACTAGTTATAGAGAAACTGATGTATGGTAAAGCCTCATCCAGTTTTACTTGTGTGTGGGGCCAGGCCCACTAAATGGTCCTCACCTTCCACAAAAAAGTTTCCAATTCAATGGAAATAACTGACTCCCTTACTGGAGGCCCATTATCTTTCCTGACCTGGACACTGAATTCTGATTCAATTCCTAGATATGGTTCCCCCAGCTCCCAGTTTGGGCATCACAGTAGGGGGCAGGGTACATTTCTACTGCCTATCTTGTGCCTGCTCCATCTATGCAGGCAGAATTCCAAGCTCTAGAATCATCAGTCTGGGACCTTTTGCCACTGCTGCATTCTCAGTAAATGCTGCTAGAAATAAATCTCTCTCTTTCAGCAGCATTTAGTGCAACTAGTGCAATTTTTTTAACTTCTAGCAGCATTTAGTGATATCTATCTCTTTATCTCTCTATCACTGCCAACACTAGGAAGTGCTAGAGAGCTTTGTTCTTGTGGGGTGCTTGTACACGCCATGGGGGCTTAATTTGGTTTAGTTCTCCCTAATTTGAAACAGTGGGTTTTTAAAAACCCACTTCTTCAATTTAGGGAGAATTAAACCTAACTAAACTCCTGTGGTGTGTACACACGGCTGGGGCTTGATCTTTACTTGCCCTTCTGGTGGCGGGGGAGGGAGGCCGGCTGTTGGCGGACCAAGCGGTCCCTGAGCTGCGCTGGGGCCCGGTGTTTACCTCCATGGGGGGTGGACAGTGTTTTCCTCCGTGGTGGCGGCGGCACCACCCAGGCAGCACCTGCCTGCTGGTACACAGCCTGGGCGGTCCCGGGGGGGTGCTGTGGCCGTGGAGAGAAGCACTGGGCCCTCTGCAGCTGTGGAGAGAAACACCGGGCCCCTGCACAACTCAGGCAGGCAGGAAGGCTCTGGGAGAAAAAAAAAGATCAGGCTTCTTGCCACTTCAGTTGAGTCTGCCTTCCTGCATGGGTGTGTTGGCAGCAGGGACGGTGCACAGGGAGCTGGCATCCCACCAAGCCCCGAGCACGTCAGCTTCCAGCACCCCATGCACTGTTGCACTTTGTTAGATAGCAAACTTAAACACCTTGGAGGTGTTTTATCTTGCTACATTACAAAGTCATTGATAGAAGAATATGCTGCCAAGAGTGCAAACAGCAATGCCATTGAGGCGGTGCAAAAGGGCATTTAAGCTACTTTCAAGGCCAATTTTGTGGCATGTACAAAGGCCTGTGAAGCTCAGTACTGCTGAGGATCAGAGCAGCGGTGTACCTTCTGGATGCCAGTGTGAACAAAACCCTCTTGAAGTTCTATTAAGCCTCAGAACGGCATCAGAGCAAAACAGCTTGAACCTGACACTGCCAGGCTTAGAGCAAACTCACAAGCCCACTCCAGCTATTGGTTAGGTGATAGAAGCACTTTTCCCCACGTTTTCTAAGCAGTTAGCCCAGTTAGCATTCTTCATACCACTAGTCAGCTATGAATGGTTTAGTCCACCATTGCTGACAAGGGAGGGTGAGGGGATTCAAAGGGGCATACAGACAGGAAAGAAATAGAATGTGTGTGTGTTATGAATGAGGAATGTTCCCAAAAGTCTAAGACATCTCCAAAAATAGATTCACATTCCTGAGGACATTGCAAGCATTAGCGGTATGATCCTTCTGCTACTGTTTAGGGGAAATTGAAGAGGGAGGTGGAAAACAGATTGGAAAATATCTTCATTCAAGTTCTCCCTCTCTTGGCTTAAGCAAGAGAACAATTATTGACTTTCATCCCACGGTTCCAGCACACTGCTGCCAGCATTTGTGTTCAAAGAACAGTCTGCACTTTGCCACTAACTGAGGTCTTCACCTTAACACATAAAGCAATAGATCATCTGTCTGATTTCAGATTAATTGGTACTTTAGAAATACAGAACCTTTCAGATCTTTGCTGTGCACCACACTCTCCCTCTGTTTTAATTTCTTAACTCAGTTTAAGAGAACTGTCTTGGGCTACGTACAGACATTCAAAAAGCCCACAGTGTAACTGATTTAAGTTGCATGGTTTTCTGAAAGCAGCATAATTTAGATCGGTAGTGGACAGCACACACATTCGCCCTTTTGTTGTGGGGGAGGGTGGGGCAAATCTTAGACTGGGTTCCACCACTTTTAAACTAGTCTATGTGTGCTGAACTTCTGTTTTGTTATGGATATAGACCAGTGTGCCATACTTTCTTACTTTCTTTCTGTTTTCTTATGGGTGTAGACCAGTTTCTGATCACTTATATTGGTAAAAGTGTAATTTCTGTACCTGACCTTAATGAGAGTTGCCTTATCTCTTACAATGCACCCAGTGCTGGTTTTATGCAACCTATATATGCAACAGGCATAGATTTCTCAAAGCAGGGTATTATTCCACTATGTATAATTTGGGACAGAGGAAAATTCTAATCTGTTCCATCTCTGTGCAGCGAGAAAACTTTTTTGTTTTCTTATTTTCCTTTTCCCCTTCTGTTTTGTTCTCGTTCCTGTCCCTCAAAGTTCAGAGTGACACCTAGTGTTGGTTGCCTGTGCTAGCAACAGAAAAAACACCCTTCTGTTTCTTCAGTCAAAACCTAGGACTGCCAGGCAAGGTTATTTTTGTACCAATGTTCACAGTCACACTGGTTCAGAGCTGGTTAGAATAGCTGGCCTTAGGATTTATTCCCCCCCCATCTCTCCTTTCTCATTCCATAAGCATCTGTTTTAATTAATTAAATATTATTTATTTAATATATTATGACACAACAATTTGCTAGCAAGACTGGACGTATCCCTGTGGTGAAGAAATTTCCAAGAGCAGTTTATGAAGAAAGACTTTATTCTGTAGTACTTAACAACATATTCCAAAAATAAAAAATTTACATTTGAAAACTCTGTAGGGGTCCAATCCACTGCCCTGTAAAGTGAATAAGACTTTTTTTCCTCCCTAGTGATTTTAATGGAAGTTGAAGCAAATTATAGGCAATTAAGCACTGGCCATATTTTGGAGGTACATTTACTTGTATTTTACCAGAAGTCTTTCCAGAATCCAAGATTTTTGTTTTTTTGGGGAGAGTTAGTATTGAATCTGTGCTCAGTAATAGGTATATAATTGAAAGCGTGTTGTTGCTGCTTTGCAGTATCATTAATGATTGTTTGCTTGCACAAAGCTAAGTAAAGGCATAGTAAAAGTGCAGAAAGGCTCCTGTGGTACAGTGCAATCCAAAAGGAGGGTGGATCTGCACCACTGCATGCCCTCTGGATCTGCCTTTGTCTATAGGTCATCCAGGCTGTGCCCTTCTCCTTTTCTCAGACAGGGGTTACACCAGCACTATAGCGGTGTGGCCCATGCGAGAGGTATGGATTATAAAGAGGTCATTTTTATGGGCCTTTCTTCCCACTGGCTGCATAGGGCTGATAGGAATAAGCAAAACACTGATGACACCTGGGCAAACTCAACTGGTAGGGGATACATGACAGCAGGAAGAGGTGGGAGACCTTGGGAGTTCTGGTGAGAATGGCACCTGCTATATCCATTTTGACTTGCCATTCATCCCAAAGCTCAGGGGGACTGCATAGGATTCTGGGTAGAAGAGCGCTGTTGCTGCAGCTCCTTCTCTTTGAGCATGTTTTGGGCCATTCATGCAGACTTTCTCATTCCTCCATCTCCTCTGCACTGCACGGTTAGGGAAAAGGTATGGCTTCATCTAATTTTAGCTTTTTAAATCTTCTCTGAAAACACCCTTGCCATCTCTTTCCAATGCTTGTATTCTTTGTCTTGCCCTTTCTTAGTTTCTTGCTACTGCTGCTATAATAATGATTAGATTAGTGGTTCTCAATCTTTTTGAACTCAAGACACCACTCCATAACTTTTATGAATTAAGTGGCACCCAATTTCAAAACTAATTTATATATTATGGTAATTAGCTTCTTGCAGAGGGGCTGGGCAGTGAAGGTGGAGGATCTTTTAGGCAGGAACAAGCCTAAGCCAACATTTATCTACTTTGTTTATCCGCTTATCTCCTCCCATCTTTTGGCAACTTCAATGCATTTGGTGGCACCCTGGGTGCCCTTGTTGAGAATCACTGGATTAGATGAATTGTTCAAAGGGCCTTATGACATGCTCCATGCTATTCTGTCTCTTCTTAATGCTGCCAAGCCTCTTTTATTTACTGCTTTAATCCTTGTTGTCCAAAGAGCAGATGTTTTCAATGAGCTTTCAAAAATGATGTCTAGACTAGTTTTCCTGAGAACTTCCCCACCCACCATTATAAAACTCTGCTCTGAACCCTTTAATAATAATCGTCAGTAGGTTACGTTCCTATTCTCCCTCACTGTTTAGTTCTTTGCATATTTCTGTGTAGAATTTCATATCCCAGTAATCCATTTGCATATGTTGGTTATCTAGGTTGGTTAGGTTTCTCCAGGTTCTTGTACCCCATCACCATAGTAACTGAGTGCCTTTCGGAGATGAATCAAGCCCTAGTACTACCATCTGTCATGGCTTATGAGTTGTACCTTAAAGCACTCCTAAGCTAAATAATTTCAGACTAAGTTAATAATTTCAGGCCAGACTCTGTTTACCTTAATTTAACTGGGAATGTCTACACAAGATGTTTACTGTGGAGCAGACTACTTAACTCTGCATTAAACATCTCAGTATCTGCAAGTGCAGGGCTATTAGGCTGGAGTAAGCTAATGAACTCCACAGCACGGTAGTACTTGTAAATACAATTACTATTTTGCTGCAGAGTTTTTTACTCTGCAACATTGTACTTGTAGGTGCTGACGTGGCTGGCTGGGGTATAAGGGTGCTTCAGTGCAGGGGCTGCCTACCAGCTTCATTGAAGCACGTTTGTGTCCCAGCCAGCCCCTCCACAGTGTACTAATCTTGGCAGGAACAGCCACAGGCTGGCAGCCTGACCCCCAGCGCCCGCAGCCAGCCAGGGCTGTTCCAACGTGGCTCAATGTGTTGCAGTCCTGGGCACGTGTTCAAATAGCATGCCAAGGAGCAATTAACTCTGGAGCAATAAACTCCGGATGTTATTGCTTTGTATTAATTCCATGTGTAGACACACTCATGAATAGCACTTTATTCCCAGTGTAGTCCTATTACTGGCTCAGAGTTATTCAACAGCCATGTCTACAGAGAACATTTACTGCGGAGTTGCCTAATTAGCTCAGCAGTTAAACATCACTGTCTACACATGCAGTGCTATTAGGATGGAGTAAACTAATTAACCAGGCAACAGGGTAGTACTTGTAAATATAGGGTGCTGACAGACATGGAAAAACCCCCCAGCAGTTAACTTTTAGCTTTGCACACCCCTGCATTGAGTGCAGAACATGCCCAGAAGAGGAACCATGTCAATTTGACTTGGCTCGCCCAGTGTCTGTATAGATTAGGCACTTCAGCAGGAATTCTGGTGCTTTTATCTACTAGGTGATTCAACCCTGCTCAAGGGCGTGATCTATGTGCTGGGGAACTGGTTAAAACTGATGTGGTTTCTCTTCTGGGAAAGCCCCGTCATTTCCCAGTGCCCCCAATCTGTCAGCGTTCACAAGTACTTTGGAGTTCTTTACTCTGCAGCAATGCATGTGTAGATGCTGATGGGGTGGCTGGGGCACAAAGTGCTTTAGTACAGGGCCTGCCTGCTGGCTAGCCCCACAGTAGAGCACCCTTGTACCCCAGCCAGCCCCTCCACAGCATGCTGAGCTGGATTGGACCGATCTTCTGGGCCCCCTGCCAGCTAGGGCTGTTCTGACCTGGCTCAACATGCTGTGGTCCTGGATGCACATGTAAATGTGGTTCCCAAGACCAATAAGCTCCAGTGCAAACTGCTCCAAAGTTTATTCAATTGCATTAATAGCATGTGTAGACATACCCAACATGAATAAAGGTGGCATAATGAGGCCTGTGGTAACCAGGCAAATTTCACAACTGCATGGATTGTCCCCTCATCTAGACAGACAATAAATTATAGTGAATGGCCGTGTTCCTAGTATTATGCTTAATCAACTGCTGAATTAACTCACTATTGTCCAATAATGCTTCTGCTTTCCTCTTAAGGAGTAATTATTGGACAGTACTAGAGATGGGGTATTGGAATAAATGGATCAATGCCAGTTGGGTAGTTTACCAGAACAAAACCTAGGGTGCCTATACAGGTACATTGAGGCTGCTCCGATGCGCTGTAATTACAATGCATCAAAGCAGACCCAATTAATTGAGTGTGCTGGAGCATGATAATTACCATCATGAACGGCATGTGCCTCTGGTGGCTGGTGGGGCATGGCTGCGCTGGTGGCAGCAGGAGTGCAGCAGTGGCAGTGGGAGCCCAGTGGTGGTGAGCGGGGAGCTCCTGCAGATGCCGCCAGCACTGTTGGCGGGGGCAGGGGGTGGCAAGCGCTGACCATGGGTCAGCAACCAGGGGTGTTCATGGACTGCTTGCAGACACTACTGGCAGTGCTAGTGGTGGGGTGACAAGCAGCGACTACTTGCAGGTACCACCGATAGTGTTGGTGCACCTTTTTGCAGGCAGTGCATATGTGCCCACGTGCACCCCTATGCATTGCCCCTGATTACTATGCTCCAGCAGCATGATAATTACCATGTTCTAGCAGACTCCAGCATCATGTGTCAGCATCCCCATGCTGAAAAATTGGGCCTAGGGCACTTTATCTATAGCTCGTTGAATGAGCTTTAAAGTATCCCCTCTGTCATAACAAGCTTTAAAGTGCTCCCTCTACCATTTTTCAGTATGGGAATGCTGATACATGTGATGCTCCAGGTACTTTATTTAGGGTGGCTTTCAGAGCCACTCTACTTAAAGCATCTGCCCTCACCGCCTCCCAGAGCCCATGTATAAATACCCCTTTACTTTGTCCCATGTGGTTAAGAAGACAGAGAAATCCAAGTTCCATTGGGTCACTGGGGAATTTGCCTGTTGACTTAAGAAGGGCCAGGTGTCTGCCCTGTTTCAAAGCATTAACTTTAATTTTCCAAGTGTATGTGTTTTTCTCCCCCAAAAGTAACTTGAACGATTGTGTAGGTGGTGGTGGGATCCTGCAGAAGGCTGGCTTTAATTTAATACAGATTTGTGTTCTGTATCGCTTTTATCAGATCCAATTTGAAATGGTACAGGCAAAATTAGCTTAGCCTATTTGTTAATGGATTTTCTTCCATTAACAGTGTTTTACATTCACATAAAATGGATCCTGTACCTGGTTGTTCATGCTTTTGTGCACTATAAAAGTAGTTAAGCATTCCCCCTATACAAATAAAAAGTATGCCTGTATAATGCAAATTAAAAACAAATTTTGAATGCCTTCAGTCCTTTGTGGATATCTTTTTTTGTGGCACTCCTGCTATTTAAGGATAAAGACTGATTTTTCTCTAAGATGTTTCCAACTTAGTCTCTGATTTTTCCTTTCAGCTTCACCTGTATTGAGGTATAGTTCTCATTCATATTCAATAGGGAATGAATGTGCCTCTAGTGGCATATTCCACTTCACCTTGCAGACTTGTATAGCTCTCCCATTCTTTTCAATGGGCAGCCAATAGGTGGCTTCAGAGGCATTGCTGAGATCCTCTGTTGCCTAGACCTATGTGCTGCCAACTCCCTGTTCATTTCAAAAGAGTTTTAGTTGGTACTAAGAAATGTACTGCTCTGGATAGAATTCTACTTCAACCTGACCATGTAAGGCATGGATATCTGGTTTCAAGACTTCTGACCTGATCAGTGAGCCATTAATGTGGATGATTGCTTCTGTATAATAGATGGCTAATAGATAGATAGCGTCTCTTCCATCAGTAGCTTAATGGCTAAAGCAGTGGTGCCCAATCTTTTGGCCCCATAGGCAAGATGAATGGTGTGGGCTGGATCTGTGGGCTGGATCCAGTTCATGGGCCCAATCTGGTGTGTGTTGGATCAAGTCTTAGTCCTGCATACCATATCACAGCCATGGCCCTGGACCTTTGTCAGATTGGGTCTTTCACCCCAGCCCCAGCCTCACACGCGCTGGATCAGATCCCACCACATAAGCCCCACCCCAATCCCTGAATGTGCCAGGTTGGACTCTGCTGCTCTGTTCCCATCTCAGGTGTGTTGGGTTGGGCTCTGCCACTCCAGCCCCAGCCCTATGTGCAACAGCAGGATCCTATGCATAGGGCCATGTCAACTGGCCTATGGGGCTTGGAAATTTGATGGTGGAAGAGCAGTGGTAGCATTAACTGTCACTTCTCTTCTCCCTCTCCCATTAATACTAAATTTCTGGACCCTTGGGGAGCCCCATGAGCTGGATCACACAACTCTACCAGCTGGATCATTAAGCTATGGGGCAGACATGGCTGAGTATTGTCTACCCTGTTCCTGCTGAAACTGGATCACTGAGCAGTCTAGAGGGAAGGATTCCTGGGGCCAAAATGAAAGCAGTAAGAGGGAACCTTACTTTGGGGGTGAGAACTCTGGCATTGAACGGGTTCTGGGTTTTGCCTCCTGCTCCTAAGGCTGTTTATACATTCTACTTAATGACTTTAATGCAAGATGCTTTGATTACAACACAGTAAATCTGGAGTAATGCCACTGTAAATAATGGTAGTATTCTAGATTATGCTTTTAGTAATAGGGGACAGAATCTGGCCCAGTGGAGCTGCATGTATAAAACCAAATATATCAGCAATCATTATGATATCCACACCACCCTTCTTTGCAATATACAGGTATGGAATGAGGTATCATGGGAGAACTGTCATTTAAGGAGAGAGCTGACAGTGGAGAGAGTAGGCTGGTATCCTATAGGTAGGTTTGGCAGAATTTTATTTTTATTTTTTTATAATTTTGATGGATAATACCAAAGTTTATTTTAATTTTTATCAATTTAAAGTTGGAGCTGTGGGGGGCAGACAATTTATGATTTTAAAACAAATGTAACTACTGTAGGCCTGCCACCAGCTGAGTGGCAGAGCTGCCCTCAGTCCTGGCTCTGCTCACCTGTATCTCCCTCCTCCACATTGTCATTTCCTCTTCCTTTGTTTCCAGTCCCCAGGGATTTCTGGGAGTTGCAGTTCAAACTACAGTCAGCACAGTTGTCTCACACTCCATCAACCATAATTTTTCTTATATTCTGTATCTATAAATTTCAGTTATTAACAAAGGAAATATTTTTTCATCAGTCTGTTAGAAATATTATTAAAAATGCATTATCAATAGCAGATTTAGAAAAAACACAGCTGCTAGCCCTCCTTGTCTCCTTAATGGGAGAGGGAAGGGGGGGGGTTGGAAATTGAAGGGAAAACTACCAAAGGCTCTTTGTACTAAGGTATCACTCCCTCTTTGTTTTGCAAA
>NW_017728931.1:15323046-15333896 GCF_001723895.1 Crocodylus porosus | reverse complement strand
TCTTTTGTCTCTCTCTCTGACCCTATTTGCAAATATATACCTTTTGTGTTGCTAATAGAGTGTGTCTGTGGCTGAAGGTTTTTTTCGCCTCCCGAGAAACGAACCGCGATTTTTACATCAAGTCTGTGAGTGTGAGGTGAAATTGATGTTTAACCACATTTACCAATAAAAGTCAACGAAGTACTGTTATGAGGACTCCCACTAGTAGTCTTTCGAAATATTACAGTATTGGTCTATATTCTGACCCTACTGGGACAGTTTCAAGCAGGTGAAGCATGGTATGAAGCCTGCTGTCTGTCTGGTCCCAATGCTGTCTATGCAGTTTTTCTAATGGCTCTGTAATACAAAATGTACAAACAACGTTTGAAGCAAAGGCTTATTCCCTTCCTGCCTGGGCAGCATACATCTCCCAAAACAGCATTAGATCTGCCATATGTCTAAGTATGTTTTCTATTCCTGAACACAGTCCTGGATTTTTCATTAAGCCTCTCTCTCTATTTATGAGCAGTGAGAATTTAGGATGGCAAATTAGCTCAAAAGATGTAAATACAATATATTGAAACTGATGGGAGAGAAACACAGTGTGCGTCTTCCATGTCATCAGAATGGCAACAGCAGCATAGTATAGAAATACCTTAGTTAGTGTTAATGGAGCAGTCTACCAATAGCCATGTAGTTGCAACATTATGATGATCAGCTTGGGCCACCCAGGATCTTGGATAAGTATTCAGAAATCCAGCCGGATTTTAATGTGTTACCCACTTGGCCAAAGGAAGCAACTTTAAGTGAAAATTGCATTGTAATACACGTAAAATCTAATCAGAATCATTTATAGTAATGGATGATCTAAATATGTAATTATAGAGGGATGTTGGGCTTTGTTCAGTCATTAGAGCAAGGGTTAAAATGTTAGACTTCAAAGTGCTGGCTTTTATTTCTTAAAGGGTGGGTCAGGCAGGGAGGGAATAGTGCATGAACCTCCAATTGCCTCTAAAATTAAAAACATCTGCTGAAGTCAGAACCAATTTGGTTGGCTTTGTTCTCACCAGTAAGTACTACTACCAGCAACACTGGCAATATAGAGGGGCTTTTTAGAGACATGGACATTACCTTAAAAATAAAACCAAAAACAAATCAACCTTTTACAAACACAATGTGGCTTGCATGGACCAATGTGTTACCTTTGGCAGCCTTCATTATTCTGGGCTAAGTTGGGTACAGTGTGCACTGTTGTCAAACTTAAGCAGGATTGTACTGGAAGGAGAACTGAAGAGCTGAGCCTGTATGTTGAAAACAAAAACATGGTGAACAAATGTCTTCTTTAAATGTAGCCACATTTTTGGCCATGTTTCTCCTTGAATCAGATCCTGCACTCAATTATGACTGCATAAATCCAGAAGTATAAAACTTTGTTGGCTTAAGTGAACGTACTTCTGATAGACACCAGTTGATCAAAGATCACCATCTGACCCAGTGTGTCTGAAAAATAAAAGCAGGCCCAAACCATATTTTCCGCAAAGTCACTTCTTCCTAGGGGAAAGTGATGCCTTAAAAAGTACACTGTTGTTCATGCCTCTCTGAACCAGTTAGGCTCTAAGATGCTACCCTGCCCTGCCTTGTGCCTATTTTTCCTTTAGAAAATGTGTCTATATTAAAGCAATTAGTATTATAGCTTTCTCATCCAGTCTTGCCCTGTTCCCTTTTTCCAGTGGTCACTTGCACTGAAGAGCATTATGGCACTGAAGAGCATGATAATTATTTGGTTTGGGAGCAAACCACTGGACTTCATTTCTGTTGTTCTCTGCATGGATCCCTCTGCTTGCTCTTTTAATTGTAGCTTAGTCTCAACACCTAAAGGGATACCTCTCTTCTAAGAACAGTGATACAAGAGGCAAAATGTGTGAATTAATCCATATCAATGGAGGATTATTTCTGATATAAATATTCTGTGGATGAACTGTAAAAAAACAACAACCAAAACCTGCTGCAGGAGGAGTTGTTGAGAACTCAGTGCTTATGAAAATCAGGCCAGTTACTTAGGAAGCTAAATATGGACTTACATCCAAGACTGAATTGAAATGGTTTCCAATTATCCTAGTGAGAAAGCAGCCCAATGTTCAGCACTAAGGAAAATGAGGCCGACACTTAGAGGCAGATGCCTTTAAGCGCAGGTTAGAAAAACATGTCTTGGACATCTTAGATAGGGAGGACTGTGCCTTGTTGGACTAGATGATATCCTGAGGTACCTTCCAGCCCTACCCTGCTACAATTCCACATATGGGTTTAGGAACCAACATTGAAGCACCTTTGAAAATCTTGACACGTACTATTTTTCTGTCTGGTTTTAAATGAACTAAAATAATGGGGGTTTTATCACTTCCCTTTGAAAGTCTTAGACCAGGGCAGGCACATCCACATGTTCATTAATGCATCCTAGTTACTGTGTATTAAGTTTAGTACTTGATTAACCAAGTATTAACTAAATGTGAAGTAACATGTGCTATGGTGCAGTAGCGCTGGTGCATGGGGTTTTTTTTTTTGTGATGCTTACTACGTAGTAGCCTAATAACACTGTGCAGTGGTGTATTAGCATAGTTTTAGACCAGCACACTACTGTGCAGTATTGTTAGGCTACTGAGCAGTAAGTGTCTTGTGTAGACATGCCTGGCATGATCCAAAGCCCTCTGTCTTTAGTGAAAAGACTCCAATTGACTTTAAAGGACTTTAGACCAGGCTCTCAGTGATCACTCCTGAGTTCTTGTGGAAAGTCCTTATGCATTTAAGAAAGGAAGCAGTAATTAAAAAAAAAAAAAACTGCACCAAAAAATTTGTCGGCCTCCAATGTACAGTGGGAATGGAGCTCTTTCTACATTCTAGGTGGTGCCCAGTAGCTTAGTGCATAGTCATGGGAAGGGACGCGGTATTGACCAAGGATATTGCCAAACCAATAAATATTATTGCTTCATTGAGAAGTGATCTAAATGGGGTTGCAAGTGACATACTATATGAGACTGATTTGAGTCTGTGTAACATGGAATGACTTAGGAACCATTTTGTGTATCTGCAAAGAAGCAGAGCCCAGCACAGAGATGGAATATTATTTATGTGTTTTGAGGTAGAAATTGAAACTAGTGGGAACTGAATTGTGCAGAGCCTTGCAAGGGTGGGTCTTCATTGGGAACCATTTTATGATACAACAGAAGATGGTACTTCCAATAGTTGAGTAGGGGTTAACACCCTACTGGAGCACAAGTTCAGTACTGCAGCAGAGGACAGAATGCCAGCTTCTGAAGTGCCCTCCTCCAACCTGGTTTTGTTTTTTCTTTTTTTCCCCTTTAAAAGTTCTCAGCCTAGTTATGGATTCAGGACAGCACCTAAATCCCCTCCTGTTCAACACAGGATTTAAGCTCATGCTCATCTTTAAATGTGTATTAAGTCCAGTGGACCTTAGGTGGAAATTTTAAATATATACACAAATAATTTCCTCAATAGAGAAACGGAGGTCCTGAATTTCACTTCCATTCAGACAGACATTTGCTTTCTCTTTCCTAAATGAGTATGCAGGAAACCTAAAGATCAGAAACTCTAAAAATAGCTTAAATATTTATGTGGCTTTGCTCTGAGCTCAATCCAACACACTGTACACCCTGGCAAACATTCGTCTCATAATAAACCACTCGGATAGGGGTCATGGCTGAGATTTTCTAAGAGGAGGCGGAAAGGTAGATTAAAACTTAGGACCAAGCTCAGAGTGGATGTAAGTGTGTGCAATTCTTCTGAGCTACATAGACTTACTCCAGATCTAAAATTGCCCCCTTTCCTCCAGAGAAACAGGTGCATTGATCAGTTAAGGGTGAGAATGTGGGTGTGGTATTCTGACCAGTCATTTCTGCCCTCGCTGCTGCTTTTCCACCAAAACAAAAACAAGTCTGAAGGAATTTCAACCCACTGTTTTTGTTCTGTTAATAAACACCAACTACAGACTCGTTTTCCTAGGTTTCTCTTTTGGGGAAGGGGGAAGAGAGGGAAAGACAAGAAAGAATGTGCGGAGCCTAAATGAATGTATTATCTATGAAGATGAAGGGGAGATAGAAAGGGTTAAGTTGACCTGTTTTTAAAAAGTCACAACATTTCTAGGAAAAAGGAACATGACAAATAAAGAACATAATTAAAAAAAATAGCTGCAAAGAATGTTTTGGGCAAAAGCATTTCATGCAAAGAGTAAGGCACACATATGGAATAAATTATCAGGAAAGGGCATGGAAGAAAAATGTTTTAAATATACTGAAAAGGAAAAGAGTGGGAAAATGGAGAAAAGGAGGCATGTTGCTGAAGAAAACCAGTGAGAGAGATGGCATTGGGGTTGAGCAGGAAATGGATGGAAATGGAAGGGCCTCTTGTTTACCAAATATCGTAAGGGCCATCAGGGCCAGACACTGGCACAGGCAAACTGGCCGGCTGCCTAGGACCCGGACAGAAAGGGGGCCTAAAATGCTAACTTTTTTTCTGTTGTCCAATTATTATCATCATTATCTTTGGTGAAGGGGGGCCTGATAATAAAAGTTCACCCAGGGCTGCCAGCAGTCTAGGTACAGTGCTGAGTTCTGTCTTTGGATGGATACACAGGGCTCCCAATGACTCTAGTGAATGCGGTCCCTGCATATTTGAGAGCAGAGAGGGGTTCAAGAGCCTGTGGAGAAGAGGCAAAGAACATGGAAGAGGGAAAGCAATACAGCTGGTGCATTCTCTCCTCATCCTGAGAGTTCACTAAAACCTCTCTGTCCCAGAGCTGGAGGCTGGAGAACAGGCATGAGAGGAAAAAGGAGGTGCCGACTAGCTGCTGTCTGCAACCTACTCCTTTCAGGATTTACAAGATATCTATCTGAAAATGAATGGTGCTTTAGCTCCCAATTCGTGTCTCCTTCCTCCTTGGGAAGAGGATTGTTGTCTGAACACATGGCTGCTTGTCTCAACAGTGCAGTGCTGCTGTGGGGAACACTTAAGGCGGCTCTTCGAGAAATTGGTATTTCTCTCCATGATCCTTGTAGTGTGAATGGCTGAATCCTAGGCGCAGCCATGTGGCGGGAGATGTCAGAGGAGTCCCATGGCCCTTCTATTCCCTTTTTGTGGAACTTGCCATAAGGAAGTGTAATCTAAAGCTAAGTATGGTATTTACTAATTGCAAAAGTGATACAAGGAAACAGGCAAACACTTCTGGCACTCAGCTGGTCATGAAAAAGTGGTCTAAGGAGGTCTGCTGCTAATGGAAACTTGGTCTACACAGAAAACACAATAGCTGCTTACAGTTTGTCTTAAGTATAGGCAGGCAATAACTATGTTCAGCACATTTTCTGTACTCTGTTCAATCACATGCCCCCATGTTTCTGTTCACATCTTCATCACAGCTGCTTGGAACAGTGCTGGACAGTAGGGCTGTGCGAAGCTTCAGTTGCTGATTCGATTCAGCAGAGATTACGCCTGATTCAGTGGCTGACTCTCTGAATCCAAATCAAATTAAGAGACCCTTTAATCTCTCTGAATTGAATCGGAACCCTCCAAATCAATCTGGAGATTCACAAAGATTCGGCGATTCATACATAGATACAGCTTTAAATATTTGTTCTCCATACCTCAAGGTACCAGGCAGCTCGTGGATGCTGAGATGCTGGGGAGGATGGAGTGCCCCACAGGAGCACAGTGGGGTCCACAGCACACTCAGCAGCACTTCCAGTCCACTTCTGGGTCCGCTGGGGAGCCACCCTACACCCTCCGGCTCAGTGACTGTTGCCTCCTGCGTCTGAGGGGGGCACCCGGGCTCCCCCTGCAGCTGATTGTTGAGCTGGCGGGATGTGGGGGGGTCTGGAAGTACTTTTGGCCCACTTCTGGGTTTATTGCTGAGCATGCAGGGGTCCCTCCCATGCTCCTGTGGAACAGTCCATCTGCCCCAGCATTGCAGCGTTCACAAGTTGCGCCTGGTACCTCGAGGTATGTAGAAAAAACATTAAAAGCTCTGTCTATGTCTGAATCGCTGTTTCTCCAAATCGGCATCGAATCGTCAGATTCGGATTTGGCCAAATTGAATCGGGGACAGTAATCCGAATCAACAAATCGAATCACTGTCCCTGATTCAGGCTGAATCTGAATCTGAATCAAATAGGGCCTGTTTTGCACACCCCTACTGGACACGGCTCGTCTTTGTTTACATTTAAAGCTCATCTACATTCAATACTAGTTTAGTTGCTCTTGTTGAAGACACCTGTCATCAGCAGTGGATTATTGTTTAGGACAAGCCTAGATTGCCCTAGAGTTTAGAAATGACCTTATAGTATATTAACTCTCTCTATTCAGATGTATTTGTTAGGACAGCCCTGAAACAGAAGCTAAAGTATCCTCTATATATACTAAAGTGCTGAAAGAAATTTTTGTACGTTTTCATACTGCTGAAGTATCTTGACTCAGCCCCATAGTTTTCATCTGTAGGTTCAGGGCTTCTTAAACATGTTGAGATCATTGCTCATATCTCAATAAAAAGATTTATTTGTAGATACATTTCTACCCACTTCCCATGGCAAAAGGTGACTGCAGTGACCACTGATGGGGAAATGGGACATTAGGAAAGCATTAAGACCTAATCCAAAAAAGGACATGGGCACCTAAAGCAGGACTGAGATGGACATCAAGCACATAAAACTGAATGGGATGTTCCACATCTTCCACTCAGCTATCACTTAACCTGCAAGTACTTCTAGGAACTGTGCCCATTTAACTCAGTGTCCTGTCTCCAGCACCAGCAAATAGCTGTTGTTTTCTAAGAAGAGTAGCAGAATTGGGGTATGTATGGAGTTTTCCGTCCTGTGACATATATCCTCGGGTTATCAGAGGTTATAGGGCAGGGGTGAGCAAAATATGACTCACGGGCCAGATCTGACTCACTAGGCAATTTCATCTGGCCCACTGGCACCTACCAATTAATTGTACCCTGGCCAGCTGGTGTGCCTCACTCCCACCTTTATGTGCAGAAGGGCCTGGCCCAGCCAGCACACCCAGCTTCTGGGTGGAGCTGCTGCTGCCACTGCTACAGCTGCCAGGGGACCTGTTCGGCTACACCGGCATCCACAGGGTTCTCCTCGCCTCCCTGCTGCAGTGCTCTGAGCAGCAGGTCAGGCAGTGGCAGGGGTTGGGGGTGGGAGCTGCAGCTGGGCAGGGGCAGGAAGTGTGGGGCTGGCAGAGTGCAGAATCTGCAGCCTGTGCCTGGGAGAGCAGTGGGAGCAAAGAGCTTGGGTGGGCAAGACTTGGGTGTGAGGGAGGGTGGGGTATGCAGGGACCACCCCCACACTTTGCCCCAGGGCGCACAGCCCCTACTGCTAGCAGCAGGTGGCAGGCCCTTGGGGTTCTCATGGCCTGCACAGGCCGGGCTGCTTGGTGGTGCACTATTCCAGCCATTGAGAGACTTAGGGAGTGGCGTGAGATGTACAGGTGAAAACCCATTGGAGCCCTCCCGCCAACCTCCAGCAGCAGCTGGAGGTACGTGGGGCCATGGTGGGAGGGGACCAGGCCAGCTCAGCTGCAGTGAGGCAACTGATTAGGAACCAGGGAGGGTCTTGCCCTGCCCCGGCCCCTACTTTGCTGAGCCCTCCAGGGAGCTGCATGAACAGGCTGCGCAAACAGGCGCGCTTGTCTGCCCAGTGCATGAGTTAGTGTGGAATTTGAGCAGGGGGGTGAGCAGGAGGGCCTGAGGCCCTGCCTGTGAGCCCCCTTGGGTAGGCAGGCCCAGTTGTAGCCAGCCTACCAGCAGCATGCTGCAGATGAGCATGTGCCACACCCTGAGGGTCCCCTTGCGGTCTGCGGCCCCCCCGCCGGCATCTTAGAGGTCTCTACCCAGATGGAGCCCAAGGTTCCGGGCTCCATGCACATGGAGCACCTGGCTTTCAGCTGTTGGGGCTTTTTTAGGCTCTGGGGTCCAGGAGCATGGCTACCTTCCCTTATGAGGTCTGCCCCCTTTTGGGATCTCTGGTGCGCCAGCTGGAAGAGCTCCAGGCTGCAGTCCAGAGACTGCATGCCAACAGGGATGGTGAGCTGGAGATAGACTCCTACTGCCAGGCCCTTCTCCCCTGGGAGGTGGAGGGTCAACCATGGTCACCTACCAGGACAAGGGAGGACACCAGGACCTCCTATCTTGTCCAGCCAAGGGGATGGACCAAGGTGGTCAAGGGCCCCAAGGCCTACTGCACCAAGGTCCCCACCCCACTGGAGCTTTGCAACAAGTACAAACCTCTTGCAGCCTCAGCAGAGCTAAGTTGCCATTTCCTGCAGGCAACACGCTCAACAGCAGCTACCAGGCCCGCTCTCCCTAAGACAAAAAGCAAAGTGTTTGTTGTGGGAGACTCCATCCTGAGGGGACAATCTGTTGCCCTGATCCCTTGGCCCAGGAAGTCTGCTGCTTCCCAGGAGCCTGTATCCAAGACATTGCAGAGAAGATCCCTAAACTCCTCCAGCCCACTGACCACTACCCTATGCTCCTTATCTATGTGAGCACCAATGACACGGCTTGAAACCCTCTCAGCCGGGTCATGAAGTGCTACAGGGATTTGGGAGGAGAGCTTAAGGGGTTGGGGGTGCAGGTGGTGTTTTCATCGATCCTCCCAGTTTTGGGCTACGGGCTGAGGAAGGAGAGGAGGATCAAGGTAGTGAACCAAAGACTGCAGTGCTGGTGTCATTGGGAAGGCTCTGAGTTCCATGACCACAGTCCGCTCTTTGGTGAGAGAGGCAGTGAGCTGCTGGGAAGGGATGGCCTCCACCTCTCTCTGCTGCGGAGGAGGCTCTTCTCAGCCAGACTGGCTGACCTGCTCCACTGGGCCTTAAACTAAGCCCACTGGGGGATGGGGGGACCACTGCCACTGCTGGCCTGCTGAGCAACCCTTGCAAAGCCAGCAGGCCAAGGCACTTAAGGGAGGCCACCTGTGCCCCAGCCCTGGAACAACCAGTAGGCAAGGCAAGGGGCCCCAAGGGGACACTTGTATGCCTGTATACAAATGCCAAGAGCTTGGGGAATAAACAGGAGAAAATTGTCCTCCTGCTCAACTCAAACAGTTACGATGTCATAGGGATAATGGAGACCTGGTGGGACTCCACCCATGACTGGACCATGGGTATAGATGGCTATACCCTGTACAGAAGGGATTGAGTGGACAAAAGGGGTGAAGGTGTAGCTGTCTATCAAGGAAAGCTATGCATCCCTACAAGCTGACATAGGTGCCCAGGGTGGACGACTGGACACCCTCTGGGTTAAAAATCCATGGGGAACAAGGTATAGGGGATACAATGGTGGGAGTCTACTACAGACCTCCGACCCAGGACCAAGAGATTGACCAGCAGTTTGCCAGGGAACTGGCTAAGGCCACACGCTCCTGGTCCATGATTGTCATGGGAGACTTCAACTACCCGGATATCTTGTGGGAAGAGCGTTCGGCCAAATCCAAACAGTTGCAAAGCTTCCTCACATGGATGGATGAACTCCATCAGACTCAAGAAGTCTACGGGCCAATGAGAGGTGCTCGACCTGGTACTGGTAACTGGGGATGACCTACCTAATCAGTGACCTAACAATTGAAGGGAAGCTGGGTGACAGTGACCATGAGCTAATCACCTTCACCATCCACTGAAAAGCTGTCAAGT
The DNA here is from genome assembly GCF_001723895.1 of Crocodylus porosus. Classification (NCBI taxonomy): domain Eukaryota; kingdom Metazoa; phylum Chordata; order Crocodylia; family Crocodylidae; genus Crocodylus; species Crocodylus porosus. The sequence continues at coordinate 15,324,221 of NW_017728931.1, read as the reverse complement.
CAGTCAGCAGTACAGAGGTCCTTGACTTCAGGAGGTTTGACTTGTCAGTGAGGCCCTAAGGGACCATGACTCCAAGGGGAGGGGAGTCCAGGAAGAGTGGTTGCTCCTCAAGGGAGCGATCCTAGATGCACAACCTAAGGCTATTTTGTCTCGGTGGAAAGGCAGCAAAAGGGCACAGCAGACCCCTTGGCTCAACAAGGAAATAGCAGACCTCCTGCATCTAAAAAGAAAGACCTACAAAGGATGGAGGACTGGATCCACCTCCAAGGAGGAATATTGCGCACTGGTCTGGACCTGCAGGGAGCGAACCAGGAAAGCCAAGGCTGCGATGGAACTCCAACTGGATACAAGTATCAAAGATAATAAAAAGTCCTTTTTTAGATATGTGGGGAGCCAGAGGAAAAGCAAGGGCAACATTGGACCCCTGTTAAACTACAAGGAACAACTGACAACTGAGACCCAGGAAAAAGCCAACTTGCTAAATGGGTACTTTGTGTCAGTTTTCCACAAGTCCCTTGAGATGCCCCTGCCCATTAGAGGAGAGGGACACCTGGGTGTGGGAGATTCCTTGCCCTCCATCAATGTTGACCTTGTGAAGGAACACCTGGAGAGGCTGGGGAATTGTCTCCATGTTCAGATCCAGAGGGTGGTGGTTGACAGGTGTCAATCGTCATGGTGCCCTGTGACCAGTGGGGCTCCTCAAGACTCTGTCCTTGGACCTATCTTGTTCAACCTCTCCATTAATGATGTGGATATTGGAATCAGAAGTGGACTGGCCAAGTTCACTGATGATACCAAACTTTGGGGTAAAGCATCCACACCTGAGGACAGGGGGGCAATCTAGGCTGACCTTGACAGGCTCAGGAAATGGGTGGACGAGAACCTGATGGTGTTTAACACCGAAAAATGCAAGGTTCTCCACCTTGGGAAGAAAAACTTGCAGTATGCTTATAGGCTTGGTAGCGCTACACTGGCTAGCACTATGGACGAGAGGAACTTAGGGGTCATGATTGACCACAAGATGAACATGAACCTGCAATGTGATGCTGCAGCTAGTAAAGCAAGCAAAACCCTGGCTTGCATCCATAGATGCTTCTAAATCAAATCCCAGGATGTCATTCTCCTGTTGTATTTGGCCTTGGTGAGGCCGTAGCTGGAGTACTGTGTCCAGTTTT
>NW_017728931.1:15318072-15322946 GCF_001723895.1 Crocodylus porosus | reverse complement strand
ACACAGTCCCCCATACACAATATACGAGTCAGACTATTTTTGAGTTATTATGCAATCACCTCTATATACACTATGCAAACACAATCATGACAATTTTTTTTTGGACTAAAATTAAAATATGTTATAATGTGTGTTTGACTTTTAGTATATGATTTGTTTTTTTTTCTGGTTCCAAGATGTCAAATCCTCCTTTTTTCCAAATGGAGTACTTTTGGGGTCAAGGGGAGGGACTTCCAATAGCAAAGGTCAGGGGTTAAGGGCAGGACTTCAGGTCCCAAGATGGCAACTAGGGGGTGGGGACCTGTCAAGGGGCAGGGCTACCCTTGCAGCCCTTGATAGCTGACCAAAACTCATTAAGTGGCCCTCCAGCCAAAATAATTGCCCATTCTTGATCTAACACATACTTTCATAGCTTGCCAGTGAGAATGTTGTGGGAGACGGTATCAAAAGCCATTCTAAAGTCAAGGTGTATCCCGTCCACTGCTCTCCCTACATCCACTGAGCCAGTCATCTCATCCTAGAAAGCGATCAGGTTGGTCAGTTATGACTTGCCTTTGGTGAATCTATGCTGACTGGTTCTAATCACCATCTTCTCCAACTGATTACAAATGGATTTATTGACTATCTGCTCCATGATTTTTCCAGGGACCAAGGTGAGGCTGACTGCTCTGTAGTTCCCTGGATCCTCCTTCTTCCTTTTCTTAAAGATGGCCATTATATTTGCCCTTTTCCAATAGTCTGGGACCTCTCCCAGTCACCATGAGTTTTCAAACATAATGGCCAGTGGCTCTGAAATCACATCAGCCAATTCCCTCAGCACCCTCAGGTGCATCACATTCAGCCCCATGGACCTGCACATGTCTAACTTTTCTGAACATTACTTAACCTTACTTTTGCTAATGTCAGCTGCTCACCTGCTCCCCAAACTGTGTTTCCAGGTGCAGTAGTCTGCTGGCTGACCTTGCCTATGAGAACTGAGGTAAGAAAGGCATTATTACAGCCTATGCAGCATCAGTTGTCACTAGGTTGCCTCCGCCATTCAGTAATGGACTTTCCCTTTCACACTTTCCCTGTTCTTCCTTTTATTGCTAACATATTTTTAGAAACCTTGTTACCCTTCATGTCCTTTGCTAGCTGCAACTCCAATTGCACTTTGGCTTTCCTGATTTCATTCCTGCATGCCTGAGCAATACTCTTATACTCTTCCCTGGTCATTTGTGCAAGTTTTCACTTCCCCCCCTTTCCCTCACTCCATTGTCTCTTTCCCCAGCATCCAAAAAAGCTCTTCAGCTCTGGGACAACCTCCATTGCTGGTGAGGTTTCTGAAATTCGTCAGAGCTCTCCCACCCCACATGCACACCCATTCACCAATATCTTCTGTCCTGTAAAACTTGTAAAACCTCATTTGTCTCCAAATTCTCCATCATGGGGTTTTGAGTGCTTCTTGGAGGTAAGCACTCAAAGCAAGGTTCATACCTCCTCTTCCATTCCCCCAAACGAGCCTTACCAGATCCATTGCACTGTAAGACTTATTCAGCCATTGGTGAGTCCTTCCAAATTAACCTCCACAAAAACCATAAAAGTAGCCATTTGGCAGACTTCAACCCAGGGATTTCCTCAGGATCCCCTCCTCCTCTGCAGCTACAGTTGGTGCCTTTTACCTCCAGAGGAAACCGGAAGTGGCTCATAAACCCCCAAGAGGCAAGAGGAGGCTTTCAGCTACCCAACAAAGCAAAATAAGTTCACTGGGAGTGAAGAGTCAGTTTTGGTACCTAAATACATTTGAAAACCTAGCCCTAAGTATCTTAAAAGGGGTAAGGAATGAGCCTTATCAGATGAAGTGAGGGGATGAGGCATAGGAAGTGGCACTCCTACCAACTAGAAAGGTGAAGGGAAGTGAAGGTCCTGAATGGGCTTAATAACATCAACAAAGGCCCTGGTTTGATTTATCACTGCAGTCAGTGCGTCCTCCCTCCAGTGTAAAGGCAAACAGAGCCTGAATCAATAGTACCCTATTGTTGCAAAGATATTCTTTAGAATTTTAGGTCAGTGATTTCCTTCCAAGTGACAGACTGATAATAGTGTTGAAGAAGGCATGAACTGTCCCCATTTGCCACAGCAAGGTATTTCAAGTAAGATTTCAGTTACCATTATCTAGGACAGCGGTTCTCAACCTTTTTTGTACCAGGGCCCATTTGTAAACATTGATGACCAGTCTCAACCCAGTGCCCCTCACTCCCAATCTGCTGCCCCCCCAGCCTCCCAGTGCATGGGGCAGACGTGTGTTTGTGGGGAACACTGACAGCCTGCAAATGAAAACCCAGTTTGCTATATTTTTCTCTTTTAAAGGAGAATCCATTTTTAAAGTCTTTTGATCCATTTTTAAAGTTTGTTCACGACCCTTTCATATATTCTTGCAACCTACTCTAGGCAACACAGTGGAAAGGCTTGTCTCCTAGCCTGTTTTAGGGAATCAGGTTGCTCTGATCTAGGGTTCAGTCATGATCGGTGCACAAGATGCTGAACTCACTCCATTCTGTACTGACCACAGAGACACAGCATCATGTCAGTTCACTTATTTCTTTGCAACTGTGTTCCATGCAGTGTTAACAAGCGCTAGTAGGGATAATGTAGACCGAAAGCCCTGGTGTTTTATCTGCTCCTTACAATGCATTGCCACAGTACTCCTGGAGTCCCTCAGCAATCTGCTTCATACAGTGTCTCTTATTCCTTAGCAGTTTCTTGTTCTGGGCTACGGTCACCTCTGTACTTTTATGCATATATGTTTTCTCTGTTATAAAGCATAATAATGCTAGTGGTTCTAAGAAGTTTTGCTTAAAATTTCAGAGAATACTTTTCTGAGGCACCAATGTCACTTAATTTTACCCAACACGGGTTACTCTGTAGAGGCAAAACTACTAATTTATATGGTTTGTGTTTTTTAAAACAATCGATGCTGCTCTTTAAATGTGGAATGGAAACAACTCCCCCAAAAAACTTGACATAAGTACATCCTTGCTCAAAGCAAACATGAAAATAGGTGATCCATATTTACCTCGAAGACATAAGATTAGTTGAACATGGTAAACAACATGCATGCTCATCTGCACGTATGTGCAGACTAGGTAGATTACTTGAAATACAGAATTTTTGGAAGCATCAAAGCAATGACCATTTTAAAGTTTCATCCACACCCTAGCTGTGTTTTTCCTTAGCAGTAAGCAGATGTCAATGGGATGTTGATTATTAATAATAGCAGGTGTTCAAAATAGGGAACCCGCCAAGCCTGTGCACCCTGAAACTTTCTGGGACAAGAAGATATTAAAATACGTACAGCATATACCTCTCATCAGTTTTGTTAATTTTCCATAGGATGCAAAAGGAAAGAACGGAACACCCTTACTCATTCTATCTTATTTCTTTTTGAGTTTCTGATTTGCTACTATCAGATAGGTCTTAGATTTCTAATAAAAGTTGGCAACCCAGTTACTTGTCCTTGCTGGATACCCTCTGTGAGCTACTGCAAACACATTAGGTATGTAGTCTCTAGAGCCCAACCTAATGAAACATTTCTAATGCACCATACTGATTTAGGAGCCTGGAGTCCTATTTCCAAGAGAAAAATTTTAGTGCTTTGATGCCTGATCCTCACTAAAAATAAATAGAGAGGGATTTTTAGCGCCTTAGACTCAGAATCTTATTGTATGCAGGCACCTGACTCCCACTGAAATCACTTGGGTACAAAAATGTTTACATGTGAAAACAGTACTGATTTAACAGACTTGATTTAGAAATCAGTTTTATTAAATCAGTATAAACCCCTTGTCTGGATGCTCCTAAATAGTCTTTAAAGTACTTTATGTCAAATTAGCTTAAGCTAATTGTTTCTTTCTGTGACAGGAAAATATGTGTAATATTTTTCCTTTATTGGAGAATGAAAACCAACATTTTTTACATTTTTCTTCTCTTAATATGTGTTGTTGGGATACAATGGTCATGTTAAGATCACATTTTTTAAGAGAACCACAAAACATTTTGAGTAAATCCTTTTCTTTAGTACTGTCGGTACTTTAATGGAGGTCTGTTGCTGAGGCCCTGGAGACTAGTTATGTCAGCTGAGCTTTATAGAGCTGGTATTTAATTATTAAGGAATTTGATTCTTTTCCATCATAGTTTCTAACAAATGATACAGAATATATTGAAGAAAGTCAAATAAGATCGTTTCTTTTTCACAATAAGTTATTAAATCTAGGCCTGGATAGGGGCTAGAGAACAAAGGGACACTGTTCCGGCAGTAACATTTTGTACCTGATTTAAAACAACAACAACAAAACCTTCGCTCAAAAAATTCTTTACCGCCCTCAGTCCTCCAGTACACACAGCTAGATTCATACATTCTTTTGTCATACACACAGATGCACAGAGCTTTCAATGAAAAGTCCCAATGAACAGATTATATGCCATAAGCCTTATATTATTTTTTATGAATTTAAGGTCTACTAAAAGACAGCTCCTATCCCACGATATTAGGATTAACAGGTTTTTTTTTAGTGATTAATGAGTTTGGGGATTAATATTAGGGCACGTGTCTGACAGCACCTATGAAAATTCATTCTCTTTAAGTGTAGCAAATTGGGCAACCTAAATTGCTACTCACTTGGCACGTACTATTACAGAGCAGAAGTAAGTGGATTGCTTATTACTCTGAAGATTGACTTTTATGAGTAGATGTTTTGGATGGGGAATCCAGAAAAAAGATGACAAAGCTGAGATGAAATATAAAGCGCCCGAGCGAGGGACTAACAATAGAGGGATGGGGGAGAGGAGGGGAATGCGGACTAGGTTACAAGCGATACAATGTTAGCCAACTAAGC
>NW_017728931.1:15302341-15317972 GCF_001723895.1 Crocodylus porosus | reverse complement strand
GGAAGGGGGAAGGGGAGGGGGTATTACTGTCAGGAACCTCCCAGGTGCATGGCTTACATGTGTGCCCAGAGCATGACACACTGAACCGGATCGCAGCAGCTGCAGTTGGCAGAGGGTCCAGGGAGGTGGGGGGCAGTCAGCCTGCTAGCCTGGCGCTGCTCTGATTGGGCTCAATGTGCTATGGGGGGGCTGGCTGGTGCACAAAGGTGCTTGTGTGGGGCTAGCTGGCAGACTTAATTTTCTATAAACATGTAAAGCATTTTACAGAATGGCAGAAAGTGTTATATGGGATACTGTCCACAAGTCAATCATTGAGACTGGCTAAAACAAACAAGGAACAAACATTCTGGGTAAGTTGCCGTATGCATTCCCAAGTTTAGCCATTTTAAAATACCACTGCTCTTTCCTGGAAACTCAAAGTGAGCCTATATAAAAACACCTAATCTGAGTATCCCTGCAGTTCATGGGGGTTCAAAATCAAATACCGATTGAGATGTTTGGGGTTTTTTGTTTTCAAACTGGGGTCAGGTTTTTAAAGGTATTTAAGTAGCTAATTCCCATTGAAAGCACTTAAGTACCTTAAAAGAGTTGCCCCCCTGATTCCTATCTTTATTGTTGACTGAGGCAGAAGATTGGAGCTGATCCTTAGAAGTTCAGTGTGTCAGCAATCTGGATCCAAATTTTGAAGCTGGATCCCATCTCTCCTGGGATTGCAACACCCTGTCAAAATGAGAGCAAATGGTAATAGGCATTCTGGTAATTACTGACCGCCAACAAACTAGTGTTATCCCTGAGGCACAAATATCAACATTATTTAGCTAGTTTATTTTCATTTACAACTATGGCCTCATTCCAATACAAAGTCATGTTTGAAAACAGTGATAAGATATGGTTATGCTGAACAGACAGGTAGTTAGCCATGTTAGTCTGAAGCTCGGCAGAAGGCATGATATATTTGCACCTTTATAGACTAACTAGTCAGAGTTGTATAACATAAGCTTTCCTAAGCAGATGCTGTGAAGGGACTGCAGGAAGCAGATCTGCTAAATAGAAAGCAGTGATTAGTATACCAAGGGTAGGGAAGAGGGGAGAAAAAAAGGAAAGGGCACTATAGGAAGCTGACAGAAGTGCAGCTCCCTGCTGTAACTGAGAGCTTTGCAGGAAGTGTTCTGAGTTACAACGATCCCCTCAACCAAACAGAAGTTCACGGTTGGTTCAAGGGGGGGAGGGGAATCTAATGTTCTGCATAGGTGACTTTTGAACAACTGGAATAGGTTACAGTACATACCCCTCCACTTATTGTATTTCATAGCATATAGGTTGATACAGTCTATAAATTGACCCCATTTTTATTTTTCCCATTTAACTTTTCCAAAAAGTTAGGTTGACGTAGGCCGACAAGGTTCTACGAGTGAATCTGATATCTTTTATTAGACCAACTTAAATAGTTGGAAAAAAATGCTAAGCAAGCTTTTGGGTTTAAAAACCCTTCATCAGGCTGAGGAAGTTTCTGCAGTTGGTGTCTGCTCTTCACACCGGATCTATGAAATTTCACTGTAGGCCGGATACCCAGGGGGTGGACACATGCTACAGCACCTCTCTCAGGGGATGGGGCCGGGCTTGGCGCTCAGCCGGAATGGCCCCATCCCCTCCAAGCGGTGTTGCCTGAGCTGTGCCAACTGAGTACTGAGCCCAGCGCTGCTTGCAGGGGATGGGACCGTGCCAACTGAGCACTGAGCTTGACCCTGTCTACTGTGAGCGGTGCTGCCAAGCACTGAACCCAGCCCCATCCTCTGCGAGCGGCGCCAGGCTCTGTGCTTGGTTGGAGTGGCCCAGGCAGTTGCACTCACAGGGGATGGGGCCACACCAGCCAAGCACCAAACCCAGTGCTGCTCACAGGTGATGGTGATGGACTCAGTACTCACCTGGCATGGCCCCATCCCCTGTAGGTGGCACTGCCTGGGCTGTGCCAGCCAAGCATGGAGCCCAGCCCCATCTGCTGCAAGCAGCGCTGCCGAGCACCAAGTCCAGCCATGCCAGCTGAGCGCTGAGCCCGACATCATTTGCAGGGAACGGGGCTGGGCTTGACACACTGTAGCACTGCTTACAGCAGACAGGGCCAGGCTAAGCACTCCGTTGCCATGGTCCTATCCCCTGTGAGCAGTGCTGGGCTCAGTGCTTGGTTGGCATGGTCCAGGCAGTGCCACTTGCAGGGGATGGGTCTGCACCAGCACTGAGCCCAGCCTCATCCCCTGTGAGCAGCGCTGACGTATCCACCCACTGGGTGCCTGGCCCGCAGTGAGGGCGTGCAGGAGCCAGTGTAAGTTGAGCACTGAGTCCAGTGCCATTCGCAGGGGACAGTGATATGGTGTATAAGTTTAGGTTGAATTTTACGAGTTAAAAATTGGGCTTCAAAACTTGACTTAATACAGTGAAATACAGTAACAACTATGCTAAAAATTCATTTTGCTTCTGTTATATTAAGTATGTGTGTGTAATGGACTATTTCATTTGATGGCTATATTAGTCTTACTCTCATAACCAAATAAGGTGTATTTTACAGCTTGCAAGTCTGTTAGTAGCTATAAGAACTGATTTACACTCCTAGGATCTGATGGGAGATGCAGTATCGTTGCCAAGGAGCACCATCCTCAGGAGACTCATTCCATTCACTGAAGAGATTCTACCTGAGCCTCAGTGTGGTATTAGACCATTCAGAGGTACAATAGACATGATTTTTGTAGCTAGGCAGCTGCAGGGAAATTGCTGTGAGTAATATGGAGATCTTTACATGACCTTCACTCACCTGACTAGGTCTTTGATGTAATCAATAGAGAGGCCCTGTGGGAGATAATGATAAAATTTGGATGCCTGCCAAAATTTGTTACCATTATCAGACTTCTTCACAACAACGTGACAGCAAACATTGTAAGCAGTGGCTTGGAAACAGACCCCTTCACCATCAGAATGGAAGTTAAGCAAGGATGTATAATTGCATTGTCCCATTTTTCTGTCTACATTGCAACTGTTTTTCATCTCTTTGCTGATAGACTTCCATCTGGAGTCAGCATCCAGTATTATATGGACAGGAATCTCTTTAGCATCAACCAGTTATGCTCAAAAGCCAAGATAACCAACACCTCTGTTACTGATTTTCAGTACGCTGTTGATTGTATTGTGTGCACCCATTCAGTTGAAGAGCTCTTGGTCACTCTTGACTGCTTCTGTGAAGCATGTGAAATGCTTGGACCCACTGTCAACTTCAAAAACCAAGACACTTTATTAACCAGTCTCAAACCAACCAGCTGCTCCCTCACATATTACAATTAGAGGGAAATCCTTGGGGAACGTTGAGCATTTCCCTTTCCTGGGTGGCCACCTTTCCCAAAAAATAAACATAGATGATGATATTCAGTACTAGACAAAATCTGCCAGTGCTGCCTTTGGACATCTCTGAAATTGTATCTTCAATGATCAGGACATCAGGACCCAAACCAAACTTCTCATCTACGTAGCTGTTGTCACCCCAACCTTGGTGTATGAATGTGAAACCTGGACAACATGTCAGAAACACCTGAAAGCCTTGGAATGTTACTATCCGTGATGTCTTTAGAAAGCCCTCCATATCACCTGGAAGAACAGAAAAAAAAACACAAGCACTCTGACTCAAACAAACTTCACCAGCATCAAAGCCATGTTTATATAGCACCAACTCCGTTGGACAGGAAGTCATAAAGGTGCCTGATAACCGGCTTCCAAAATAGGTTCTGTACTCCAAGCTCACTAATGGTCTCCACTCTAGAAGTGGAGAAAAGAAGAGATTCAAGGACACCTTGAAGGCCAATCTGAAGAAATGAGAGATTAATATTTCTTTCTGGGAGACTTGAACACTGCATCATTTCCAACAGCCCTGACAGGGCATTAACCACTTTGAGCAAACTCACTTCACTATGGAGGCAGATAGGCAAGAGAGACAAAGGGAAAGAGCTGTGACCTGACATCATCAGGATCTGAAGGTGTGGTGGGGTGCAATGGGGTTGGAAAGTATCTACCCCCACACATGATACAGCAGGGTGAGGGCAGGGCTGGCCCATCTTATACTGCGAAACCTATGGCCACAGGGGGCCCCACAGCTAAGGGGCCCCCTGTGTCTGGCCACTCACCACCCCCCGCTGCTGCTGCCCCTCACTTCTTCAGCTGCTCACTCCCTCCACCGCTGCCAGCTTCTTCATGGCAGGGAGCCCCAAACCTATTTCTTGAAGGGGGTCCCAAAAAATTGTGAGCCGACCCTGGTGAGGGAGTGACCATGTGTGCATGCAGGGCAGCAGGCAGGGAGGGGGAGCACCCACCTGCAACTGAGGCTTGCAGCCTGTGGCCCCTGCTCTTGGCACATCCACAATATGTAGCCCCTGTTGGTGCAGCCCATGGGGCATGTGGCCCCCAGCTGATTTGAAGTCAGACAGCCCCAATTTAGGCATGTTGAGTTCTCTCGTCTGACATTCATGATATAAACCTTCCTGCAATCCATCATTTACAGCAGTAGTGGCCAGATTATGGCCCACAGAACTAACTCTGTGCTGTCAGGATTATGCCTGCGTTAAATCTAATGCCTGTCTAAAATGTACAATGCATAAACAGTCTAGGGAGCAAAGACTGGAAGCCAGGACTGTGCCATCCCAGCTGAGGGGCCTGACCACAAGCCTACAGAGTAATGCTCCCTAGTAGTGTTCTGTCTTTCTGACCCCTGTATTTTTTTTCTGGCACAGGGGCACAGCTTCACTAGGAAAGAGGGGGAGGGGTTTTCCCAGGCTTCACTCTGCGCAGGCCCATGTCAGGTCTCCCGCTTCCTGGGTTAGAATTGTATCCACGAAACTATTAAATAAAAAAGAGGGCAGGGCAGGAGCACAATCCTGACCAATGTGTGTTAGACATGTTCTGAACACATCTACTGGACTGTTCCCCTTAGGTATATAAGACACAGGGGCCACGTCTAAATGTGTGGTGGACTGTGCCTTTGCTACTGTACAGTCATTTAATACTTTAGTACCAGTGTTACTGTGCAGTACCATCACCACATCCTTTTTTCCCGACATTAGGGCACAGTAGCAAAGAGCTATTGCTCAGTAGCTCATTACTACTGCACAATAACATCACCACATGGTTAATGCCTGGCAACACTACTGCATGGTAGCAGTGAGCTACGGCACAGTAGGTTGTTGCTACTGCACCGTAGCATCTCGTGTAGACGCGCCCAGGGAGACTTAGTTTCTGGATCCCAGTGGGACTTAGGTGGGAGCTGGGGGTGGGGCACAAGCAAAAGTAGAAATGTAGGCACCTGGGAAACTTTCGGGAGGCACCTAGTGAGTTTGAGGGCATATCCATACTGCTTCCACAGTGCTGGGATTCTTCAGCATGGGAAGGAACTGACTGGTGGAATAGGATAGAAGCCTATAAATGGTGTGGAAAAACTGACTGGAGAATGATCTTTTGCTATGTCTCATAATACAAGAGCTAGGGGCACCTAATGAAATTCTCCAGCCGAATGTTTAAATCAAATCAGAGGAAGTGGTTTACAGCAGTAGTGGCCAGATTACTTATTTAAGATCACTTAATTAATTTGTGGAACTTTCTGCCACAGGTTGTTGTAGATGCCAAAAAAGAATAAAAAGGGATTCAATATGTTAGGGAGGACAGGTTCATTGGGAGCCATTAACATAACAGTTAGGGATGTAACCTCAGGGTCAAGATCTCTCTCTCCCTGTGACAGGGATGGGCAATTTTTAGGCTGGAGGGCCACTTTGGAGTTTTGATGTTGCTGATTAGGCCTTGGCAAGGTGGTGGCAGGGGTGGAGGCAGGCAGGGAGATTCTTAGAAATGTTGCACACTCTCACAAGCAAACTCTTTCTCCCGGCTCTGTAGTCCCTACAGCTGCATGCAGCAGAGAGGCGCCAGTTGGCAGCTGGGATGTTCCATCAGGGTTACCTGCAGCCTCAGCTGGGGCCCTGCAGATGCACCGGCTCCAGCACTCCTGAACACACGACTGGACTTGGCTGCTGGACCAGCTGGTCACCACAGCTGAGAAGCACCTGGCAGACTAAAGGGCTTGGTGGGTGGAGGAGGTAAGAAGGAGAAGGATTGGTGCAAGGAGGCCAGGGACTGGGTGGACCAGGATTTCTGGGAGAGGCTCCTGGCCCTGGAGGAGCAGCATGTGTAGGACCTGGAACAGCAGGCTGTCCTGGTGGCCAGGGAAGTAGAGGTAATGGAGGAGGATCGCCAGGTGCTGGACACAGTCATGGCCCTGGCGGTCGCCTTCATGCCACCCACGGTCCTGTCCCCAGCCCTAGCCCTGTCTGCCCCCTGGCAGCCAGCTGCTGCTAAGCAGCAGGCCCCCACTATGGGTCCAGGTTGAGGTGCAGCAGTGCCTCTACCAGCCAGGAGCCCCTGGCCCAGCCCCTACCTTGGGTTCTCCACCACCCAGCACCACTCCCCCCATCCCTCCTGGCCCAATGCCACTACTCCATGTGGCTGCAGAGCAGGAACTACCTGTAGTAGGACCAGGACCATGCACGGGCCCTGCTGACCTGACCCACTGCCTACAGGAGGGGGAGATGAGCATGCTGGCAGAGCAGCACCCACCATCACCACCGAGGGTGAACTCCCCACCTGCTGGTCTTGCTGTGGCATACACACCCATGCAGGAGCAGCCAGAGGCCAGGGTGCTGGGTGCTTGGCCGTGGGCTCTGCTCCTCATGTGCCCCCATGCTACGGTCCCCACCTCTGGAGGGCACATGCATACAGCACACATTGTAAATAGTCTGTACAGGGAAGAGGGTGTTTTACTGGTGGTTGGTGGGGTGGGCGGTGGAGAGGCACTGTGGGGAGGGTAGGTTCAGAGGACAGGCTCTGTTGTGTGGGAGGGAGGTGTGTCTGTTTCTGTGGAGTGGAATAAAGTCCTTTTTGGAGAACTGTCCAGTGAATGTGGTGCTGGGATGTGCAGTGGGGCAGGGGTCTGTGGGCAGCTGTTCACAGCAGGGAGTGCAGGAGGAGGTGGTCAGCTAGCGCCTCTTGCACTCAGTATCTGGGCCCCCACTGGTGAGTGTGCAGCTCTCCTGGGGCCTCGGTGGGGCAGGGGTGGGGTGGGAACCACTGCTGCTCTTGCCACTGCAGATGGCACTCCCAGTGCCAGGTGTCCTTTACTCTCTGTACCTCCTCTGCCCAGTCATCATGAAACAGATCTCCCTGGACCTTGCAGTTATTACGCAGCACACAAGATACAACAATGACCCAGGGGATGTTTGCCTTGGAGATCTCAAAGTGCCCAGTGAAAGTATGCCAGCATTCCTTCAGGTACCCAAAGGTTCACTACACCACGGCTTGTTTCTGGCCCAGGCAGTGGTTGAAGTGTTCCTGGCAGGGGTCCAGATGGCTGGTGTAGGGCCGCATGAACCAGGGAAGGAGCAGGTAGGTAGATGGGTTCCCAATGAGGAGGGGTGGGATTACTGGTGTGCCCAGTTGGAGATCAAGCACCCTCAGCACAAAACACATGCTCCCCACCAGGGCTGGCAGGGTGGAATTGTGGAAGATGTGGGCATTGCCCGCTCAGCTGGCACTCAAGCTTGTGAAGGTGCTATGGTGGTGAACAACAGCCTGGAGCATGACAGAGTGGAAACCTTGCCAACTATAGTAGGGGTGGTCACCACGGAGCATGCAAGTGATGGGGACGTGGGCCCAGTCCAGGGCCCTAATGCAGTGCAGGGGAGGCCCAAGTCATGGAACCTTGCCACCACTGCCAGGGTGTCATGCACACAGAGCAGTGTGCCCCAGTATGTTCAAGAAGGTGTTACACGTCTCCAGGATGGCCTCCCCTGTGGTAATCTTGCCCACACTGAAGCAATGTCTAATGTAGCAAAGGCTGGTAGGCATAGCTAGCTTGAATAGGGTAATTGCACAGGTGTCTGTGGGGAGGGACTACCACATGGTGGTGTCCTGTTGCTCCAGGAGAAGTGTGGAGCTGATCCAGGAGCTCCTGGAAGGTGAGCCAGATCATGTGAAAGGACTTGAGCCACTGCTTCTCATCACAGGTAATCTGGATGACATGCAGCTACCAGTCCTGGCTGACTGGGGGGACCCAGAGGCAGCAGAGCTGAAGACCCAGGAGGGTGTGGACCACCTGGGTGGTGACATCCAGGAAAGTATCCTTGGTATCCCTGCCAGGGTCCAGGCACCAGCATGAGGGCCAGGCAGCAGCACAGTGGCAGAGGGCCGGGGACACCACAGGGAGCCAGGTGAGGTGGCTGTGTGGCACAGTGCAGTGGGGTTGTGCCAGGCTCGTCACCACAGCGGGCCAGTATGGCAGCCTGTGGGAGCTGGGGGTGGTGGATGTTGCTGCTGGGGCCTGGAGCTGAAGCAGCCATGATGAAGTAGCAGATGCTGCAGCAACAGAGCAACTGCATGTTGCCACCCTGCTGTGGGCTAGGGAAGCAGGTCACCCAGGTGCAGAATGGGGGAACTGCCTTTTAAAGATGGCTACTAGCCAGAGCCTCTAGTTTCCCCTGGTGGTGACAAGGGGGTGGGAGCAGCCTGCTCCTGCTTCCCTCAATGTGTAGATGCCTGCTTGGGGTAGGTTTACTCTACAGTAATTTGCATTAGAGTAAACCCACCCTGCAGCAACTGCATGTATAGATGCACCCATTGAGTATCATGTTGATATTGTGCTGCGTTTATGAAAAAGCAGGACATGCAAAGATGTGAAAGAAAATAACCCCCCACTAGACTGCCATAAAAAAGTCCCCAACAAACCCATCAATGATGCCCAGTTTCTGAGTTAGTGGTTAGTGCTTGTAACAAGGTCTCAGGGGTTGCTGTGATGCTCCTTGCAGGTGCCATGCCCCTAGGGCACCTTCCTGTCACCTGCTATACCTTGATAGAATAATGATAAATAGGGAGGTTGCCCACAGACCTTAGCATGGCCTCAGTTCCTGCGAACCCTTGCTAGGGCTCCTTACTGGTCCTTAGTAACTGAGGCACCAGCGGGCACCTCGATCCTTCAGGACTAAGTGGGTGGCTCCAAATCCTCCCTTACACCATGCCCCATGCTTCACGGGTGTTACGTGTCATCACTGTTAGGGCCTTGGCCTCCCCAGCCTCTGCCCCTTTAATCTGGCTAGGCCTTCTAGCCTAGGCCAACTGTGCCAGACCTGGTTTTCAGGCTGTAGCTCATATTTGTCCTTTCCTTCACCAGCCCCCTGCCCTGTCTCTGTGCCTTGCACTATGCCCACTCTGGGCTCAGTACTCACTACAGCCTTGAGCCTGTCCCTGGCAGAGCTCAAGGCAGTTATGTGCTCCATAGGCACTAATGGGACCTCCATAAACTTCCTTTACAGCCCCTACCGAAACCACTGGAATAAACGCAATGTAAATATAAGCCCCAGGCTATAACAACACATAAAGGGATAATAGCCCTCTTTCCCTTCAAGAGGGCAAACCTTTCTTCCCTAGTACAGCATGCCTCCCAGCCTAGGTAACTTGTGAGCTCCCTGAGCCTCACTGTTCCTGCAGGCAGTAGAGCAGTCAGGCCAGCATCCCTGGGTGGTTCTCCTGGACAGGAGTACCTTCCCCTGCAAATGCCAGGGAGATGCTCTCCTACCAGCCCCAGCCTTGTTCCCAGGGCTCTCCCTACCTTGGGTCAGCTGACTGCCTGCAGGTGCCTGCTAATTGCTCCATAGCCTGTTGCTCTGGTGACCTGCAGCTGCTGTGCCCTGCCCAGCCTGCAGAGCTTTCTGGCTAGGCTGCTTCTTCTTCTAAAGGAACAGAGAGCCTGGGGCTCTCTGTTACAGTGCTGTATTCTGGAAAAAAAATCCAGGCACCATATGACTTCATGCACCAAAAACTTTAAACATTTCAGAGAAACATAACATATGACATAGGGTGTTTCCATTTAATGAATGGCTTTAAAAATGGGGCCAGTGTCCTTTTCACAGATGTACAGGTTGTGCCAAAAACATTGCTTTAGAATGTGTCATCACTTGGGAGCCTAAAGAATTGTACTTGAGAAAACATTGCTACAAATATCATCCCCTTCCCAGAAAGGTTCATTTCGGGCTCTGCAGAAAAACAGACAACTCATTTCCACCGGATATAATTGATCTATTGAGCAACTTTAATAAAGTTTTCTAACTAGGTTGCTTTGGCATCTAATTAGAATCACGTTTACATTTATAGTACTAATAATAATTAATCATGGTTATTAAAACTTATTCCTTCTATAGCACTTTACATCTTCAATGCAATTGCAGACATGGAGCAGTTACTCTTGACAATACCTGTGTGAGGTATTACTAAAGTATTATTAAAAGCTTCAGGGCATGTGCATGGGGGGGCACTGTCTAAATTAGACTTTTGCAAAGCATCACTCTTGACTTAGGCTTCTCTCATCTGGTAATGAAACTGCATTGTTTACTTCAGGGTTACTAACACATAAAAAAAACTGTCCTGAACCAAACCCAGATGAAACAAAGCACTTTAGTTTGGCCCACCGTTCACTTGCTTATACCCCTCCTCCTGCTCCCTCAAGCTGACCTTTGTGGGTATTCCTGAAGGCAAAGTTAAAAGTATTTGTCTTCAGTGTGTCTGTACCTCAGGATACCTATACCTGCACCTTGGTGACATCTATGCTGGGAGAAACTGAAGTGTTGCTGTAGTTATGCCAGCGCAGTAAAGTGCTTTCACTGAAGGAACTAGTATCAGTTTTCCCAAGACAAATCTTCTTGTCAGGATAGTTGTACTGGTAGATCTGCTCTAGTGAAGAGTAGGCTGTGGGCACCATGACTCACCCCTGTCCTAACCTCACCCCTGTCCTAGACAGCAGGTCATTTATACTTTCCCTCTATAGGGGTAGCAGGAACCAGCGTAACTCCCCTGTACAAGTTAGTTTTAAACCTCTCAGAGCCGCAGTTTCTTGAGAATGCCCCTATGGTCACCTCTTCTTCAAAGGGTCAGGGCAGGGGCACCGAATCAATAAAAGGTCCCCGCTGTGCCTCCTCCCCCCTGATACAATCTGTGCTCCAGGGCCTTCTGCAGCTGAGTTGCAAAGGTCTCCAGTGCTTTGTACATTCCTGCCCTACTCAGCCACTTCAGAGGGGTTGTGGAGAAATTGTAGAGCCCAAGAAAGGACAGTTCTTTCTTCAAACTTTGAAAGGATTTGTCTCTCCAGGTCAGTTCCACTGGTCAATGAAGAGGTAACACAGGCAGATCCTCACTCCAGCCATGCTATTTGCTAAGAGGGACCCAGCACAACTGTCCACAGGCCCTCAGAAATACTAATGAGAAACAGATCTGCCCATTGGCTCCCATTCCCTGTACAGCAAATCCAAACCATGCAGCCACTTAGCTACCCTAGAGCAGCCTTGAGAATGCACCAATGAGCATATCTAACTCTCAGAGTCTAAAGACAGCTTTGGTGCTTGGCCCCACCCTGAGACAGCTGCATTGCCTCATTTTTAGGATACAGTGTATGTGGAGTTGGAGCAAATAGGCAGGGAGTGCTTCACAGTGGCACAACAGCAAAAGAGACATGTTAAACCAGGGGTGCTCAGCCTATAGCCTGTGGGACAGATGTGTCCTGCAAAGCCATGGTATCTGGATGTGGGGGAATAATAGTGGAGGGGGCTGGGAAATTTGTTGGCAGTGGAGGAGTGGCAATTAGTGCTGACACCTTCTCACACTTCCAAATTCCCAAGCCCTGCATGGTGGGCCAAAGTCAAGCCATGTCCCCTTCCCCCACAGGGCCAGACTGGGGCCAGTTCATGCTTCCTTCTGTGCATAGAGATGGGTTGTGGCTGGGCCATGCCTCCATCTTCTTGTGGGGCTGGGTGCTCCCTGTGCAGCTGAATCAGGGCCAGGCCACACCCTGTCCCCCTTCATAGGGTTGAGTTGGGTCTAAACTGAGCTCCTTCCCCCATGAAGCTGGACTGGGGCTGGGCTGCCCTCTGCCTTCTTACTGCACTGCCAGATGGGGTCCCTCTGTGCCCATCCTGGATGCTGGACCAGGACCACTGGCCAGATCTGGCCCGTAGATAGATCAGGTACTGCCCATATGGCCCTCCTGGCAAAAAGGTTGAGCACTACCATTTTAGACAATATTATTAGTTGATCCTTGTCCTCTAACTTCCCATACTTGGATATGCAAAAGGCAGGTCAGGGTGGCATGGCTAAAAACAGACATCACTTTTGAGACAGTTTTGATGGATTCAAGTCAAAATGTGAGACAAAAGTAGAGTGGCACAGCCCTTTATAGACATATAACTTGTCCCTGGAAATAATGGTTCTTACCTTGAATGAGCCAAGATTGTCTCAAGAAAAAATGTTTCACAGTTTATATTGCTCATTTTACAGGTACTTAAAGTGGGACAAAGGGCTTGTACAGTTTGTTGGCTCCCAGCATGAAAGGATTTCTATCCAGAGAAATATGATGTCTGTTTTTAGACTAGGAGACTAACTGGTTCAGAGAGGCATAAGCTTTCGTAGGTGACAGTCCACTTTGTTAGGTGCTAAGGTTGTACATCAGAAAGTTAGGATATGTTAAACAGACAGCTGTCCTATCTACATAAAACACGAGAAGTGCCATACTGGGTCAGACCATCCAGCCCAGTATCCTGTCTCTCACAGTGGCAGGAGTGGATGCTATACATGTAGAGGACATAACCAGATAGCTCTGAAATAAACTATCCCCTATTCAACACCCACCTTAAATGGCAACCACCATTTATTGGTTAAGAGATGCCAGAGGAAACATCTCCAATCATTTTGTTCAATAACCATTAATTGATTTATCATCCGTGAATTTATTTAGTCCCTTTTTGAACCTGAATGCTGTCTGCTTCCATCACTT
Source organism: Crocodylus porosus (assembly GCF_001723895.1). Lineage (NCBI taxonomy): Eukaryota > Metazoa > Chordata > Crocodylia > Crocodylidae > Crocodylus > Crocodylus porosus. Next base: position 15,305,083 of record NW_017728931.1, on the reverse strand, counting down.
CCTCTGGTGATGAATTCCTTGAGTTAACTATATGTTGTGTAAAAAAGAAGGTGATTTTTCCTGTTAGTTTTAAACCCACCACCTACTAATTTCAGTGGGTGCCCTCTAGTTTTAGTATCCTGGGATTTGGTGAATAACAGTTCCTTGTTCACTTGGTCCATACGCTTCATGATTTTATAGCCCTCTACCATTACCCTTCCCCCAGCCTTTCCTAGAACCTTTTGTCTCTCCTTAGTTATGGAAACTGATCCATGCCCCTTATCGTTATGGTTGCCTTTCTCTGTACCTTAATGTGTCTCCACTAGAATGTCATCTGTAGGGGTAGAAACATACCTTTCCTCCTAATCTAGTTGAGAGTCAGAACTAAAATGTGATTTGACACCCTGTTTCTTCAGAAAGAGGAGGATTTTGTGTCTTCTTCCTTCCTTCACAAACCCATTCAGGGCTGCTGACAAACAGGCTATCCTCAGGGACCCCTTAATAAACTGGAATATTGCAGTCCAGTACAATTTGCCCTGCAATGCTGTTCACTGTAAGTATCAGAGTAACTTTATACCTGTCAACATTACCATTGAACTTTATGGGACTGTTCCTGTGAAGTCTTGGAACCTGTGTATCTGCAATGGTCCTCATCACACACTCTTTTGGGCAGCTCTCATTTTGCACAAAGATTTTTTTTTTAATGCGGTGAGGGAAAATATGTGAGTTCTCAACAGACTTGGACAGGTCAGAAACAAGCTTCCTCAACCTATTAGCTTTTAAAGGGGTCACTCTGGAGTCCTGCAGAGAAGCTGATATATTAGTCCCAGCTGACCCAGCACTTACAAATAATCCCACAGGCACATTTTAAGTGGATAGCCTAGGTGTTTTATTTTTAAAAGGCTTTTGTAAGTGTTAAGGGGGTGGGGTAAAATGAAGGGGGAAGCTAGCACAACCAGTTCTGAAGGAAAGAGTAAAAGTATGAGTCTCCACTAAGACTGCAGCCCAAGTAAATGCTGAGGAGGAGACTGAGAGGGAGACAGAGTTGGCATGTCTACATATTCCTTAATGCGCTATAGTTACTGTGCAATAAGTTTAGTATTTAGTTAACCAAGTACCAAATCAATGTGCAGTAACTTGTGTTACTGTGCAGTAGCACTGACACGTGGTTTTTTAGTGATGCTTACTGCACAGTGGCCTAATACTATTCTGCAGTAGCATATTAGCTTGGTTTTTGCCCAGCACGCTACTGCACAGTGGATGTGATTACACATGCATTTACATTGCATTAAATTTACTGGACAGTAAGCAAAAATAGGCTGGTGTTAAAGTGCATTAACACTGCGTGTGGACTGACTTAGGACTAAACTTAATTCCAAGTCAGTTCACACAGTGTTAAAGCACAGTAAGGTGTCTACACATGCGTTACTGTGCAGTAACTAATCAGGCAGTTCCATCATGTAGGTAGCAAATTTACGCCCAACTCAGCATAAGTTGTCCTAGTTACTGTGCAGTACAGGTGTGCACATGCAAATGTAAATTCAGTTACTGCACAGTAATTTAGTAAATGTGCATGTGTAGACATACCCAGTGTTTTTAGGCTACTGCACTGTCAGCCTCTCATGTACAGACACCCAGGGTGTTCAAAAAGGCAGGAGAATCTGCCGTTATCCAACCTCTCCCAATCTCTTTTCATCCCTTCCTACTGCTCTCCTCTCTGTTTGTTTGGGGGTTTTTTTTCTCTTCCTTGAACCTTTTCTTCCGATCTGGAACTCACTGCTTCCTCAGCTGAACCAGCGAAACAGAGTCAGGGACTCCAGGAGGAGCACTCTGGTGGGACTGGAAAACAGTAACAGCCCAGGAGCTCAGCTTCTGATCATTTCCAGTCCAAGGCAGAGCTCCCTGTCTAACCGGATTACAAAGTACATTGCGTCCCCAGGCTCCAGCCTCCTCGCCGTGCCTGGCCTGCGGTGCCCTCCTTCCGCAGGAGGATGGCGCTCAGATCTTTGCAGATCTCTTTCAACTCTGGAGTATTTTTTCACGCTTCGCTGCTACTACAGCATACGTCTGCCTTGCTCACTATTTGCTGCAGTGATCAGGGGGTGCCTGACTGTAAACAAAACACTTTAGATCATAGCAAGGTCGCTGCAGACACAGCTTTTCTACTTGCAGCCTCAGCTAGTTAAGGTGGAATGCCTGTAGCTCATTTCTTCTACCAAACAAAAAGAGAGAGAGTAAGAAAAACACCTTGATGGGCTGGCAATTGGGTAATAAGGCAGGTTCCAGGGGCAATTGTGGGGGAATTGGAATCATGCTTAGGTAATTTTCTGCTTGAAAGATCAGAGCTGCTGCTTAGGGAAAAATCTTAGACACGTCTACATGTTCATTAATGCACCTTAGATACTGCAGTTTAGTACAGTACGTCCTTTATAAAGTCCTAGCTAAATGCACAGTACCTAGAGTTACTGTGTAGTAGTGCCAGTGCACGGTTATTTAGTGACACTTACTGCGCATTAGCCTAATAACACTGCACAGTAAGCTATTAGTACAGTTTGTGTTGTGACATGCTACTGCACGGTGTTATTAGGCTAATGCGCAGTTAAATGTTTCCTATAGATGTGCCCCCTGGTAACTACAGGTCACTGACAGATCCCCCACCCCCCAAGCAGCTGCTGAGTACCCTGACTCATGTTTATCCCCCTACCACTCTTCTCATGTGAAAACGATCCGATTTCAGCTCGGATTCTTTTAAGGGTTTTCTGC
>NW_017728931.1:15255329-15302108 GCF_001723895.1 Crocodylus porosus | reverse complement strand
GGGGAGAGGGGGAGGGGGTGGGGAAAGGGAGGGAGGCAGTTCGCAATGCTGAGAGAGAAAGCAGATAGATACACATAAACCCGTACAATGGTCCACAATGGTGGAAGAAGTAGCTTGAAGAAAGTGTCTCAGTCCATATAGAGTCTAATCACAGGGGTCTTCTTTGGGTGGAGCAGGGTGGTCTGTTGCTGAAGAATCCTCTCAAAGTGAAGTCCATCTGGTGCAGAGAGAGGTTCAGGTGGTCCCCTCTGGGTCTGGTCCGGCAGCAGTCTGTCTGGTGGGGTCAGAGTACTGGCAGTGGCCCTTGACGTGCTCCACGTAGCTGTCACAGGACCACCTGAAGGTGTTGGACACCATAAGGCAGTGTATCAGCTTGGTGTAGCAGCAGGAGACATGGCAAGCATGCAGGATGCTCTCGTTGCTGGGGTCCCAGGCTCCGAGTGTTCCCACGATGAGCGTGTCTACCATCACATCGTAGGCGTGGCCGCTCAGGATGTCAGCCAGTGGGGCATACTTCTCCCACTTGTGAACCTGGGCGTCGGTGAAGGCTTGGTGCTGGTTCTTGAAGGGGAGTGTTACGTCCACAATCACGACTTTCTTGGCCTCTTTTTGTTGGTTATCACAATGTTGGGTTGCATCTGGCTCTCAACCTGGGATGGTGCGGTTCACAGAGATCACCCCCACTGTGGCCAGGATGGCCCTCACCACGCAGTCCTGACAGCATTGTGGCAGAGTTGCCAGGCTCTGGCGTGCAGCCTGCAGCTGCACAGCACATGGGGGAGGGTCTCTACTGAGTAGCTGCACTGTCGGCACCTCTTGTCCTGGTTGCTGAAGTGGACAGCCCCATTCAGAGCCGGGCAGTTGAGGCGGGCGCAGTGGAGGAAGCACCAGTCCACGAAGTGCGTGAAGCTCCTGCTGGGCATGAAGTGGTTGCTAGAGTCCCACTTTGAGGTGATGTTGAAGACCTTGCCCTGGTCGGGTTTGGCCCTCAGGTTGCCGGTGTACTTGTTTTGGACGGCTTCCTTCAGGAACCGCTCCAGGAAGGTCCTTGTGCTGGGCGTCACAGTGACATGGTTGGCGTGAGGGGCTGGTTGCGGGGAGACTCCCAGCTCCTAGTATTCCTCAGACCAGGTCCAGGTCTACACTTGATTTGAGCCTTCACTAACAGGAGCACCAGGTCCAAGTCAGAGGAAGAATTAGGTGTCCCAGGTGTAGCAGGCTTGTACAATGGTTCCAAGGCTCAGCCCCACACCTGCCTGCCTTGGCTTCTCTTTTGGTCTCTTGTCTGGTGGGGCTGGGACTTATTTTACTAGAAAAACAAACTGGCTGAACTGAAGAAAAATGATCTTGGTTAAAGGCTGCAGTCCCTTAATATAGATAGATGCACTTCAGCTGGTTTGACCACCCTTGGATGAGTGGCTGTTGCTATTCTTAATTGTTTGTATTGTGTTAGCCTAAAGGAATCCAAGTCAGAAACCAGGTTGTTGGCCTGTGCATAAAAACAGAACAAAACCAGTGGTCTCTGGTTGTATACTGGGCACATGTACACCAGACACTAAATGTGCAGTAGTCTAATACTACTGCACAGTAACGTGTCAGCAAAAATCATGCTCATACGCTGCTGAGCAGTAGTGTTAGTCTACTGCTCAGTTAGCATCACTAAAAAGCTGTGCATCAGTGCTATTGCACAGTACTGCCAGTTCCTGCTTAGTACTTTAGTACTAGATTTACAAGTACAAGATTTAGTACTTGGTTATATAAGTACTAAATTTAATGTACAGTAACTATGGTGCATTAATGCACATGCAGACATGCCCACTGATTGCTGTATTTCTGATTTTTCAAGTAATGAAGTTGAGCCAGTGCTGTTTTCTACTACAGGCAGATCCTCACACTCTAAGGACACTCACCAGATAACCACCCTTGCATAACCAACCTGTCTGTTCCCTGCATGCCAGCCCCATCTGTCACTGAAGCAACAGGCAATCCCGAGCAGGGCACAACTGGCTTTGCAGAACTACTTTTCTAAAATGGACAGGCGTAAAGTACATACACCACATGTGGCTCAGCACACTAAACACAGTTTGCTTCTCCAGCTGAGAGAGTTGCAAGGGGTGTAAAATGGTACTTGCATCCTGATGCCTGTGCAAGTTAAAATGCAGCCTCAAAGACAGAAGCAGCCTGGGGTGGGGGAGGAGAAAAGAAAAGTCTTATTTGAAATAAAACAGTGGAATGGGTGCCTGTGTTGCCCACTCTTGCAATTGTATTGTAAGTTGCGCAATACTTTAAAAAAAGCAGTTCCTGGAGACATGAGTGGCAGTCTGCATTTGTTTTTCAAGTAAGTTGCTAGAACATGCGGTTGCAGAGAGAAGCTGGAAAACACAAACCAACTGCTACCTAAAAGCTGATAAAAAAATCCCATATTTTTTTAAGCTAGTCTCATGATTATCTTTTTTTTGGCTTTACACACAATGTTTGAACACTTGGAGTTGGCAGTGCTGAGATATTCTGGGCATGACACACTGAACACAGACCATAACACTAGGGACGTTTGGCTCTGAAATGAACTCCTCCTATGGGCCTTGGGCAAGTCATGTGAATTTCTCTGCCCTGGGAATGGGACTGGTCATTGTTATGAGTGGGAGGGGAATGGAGAAATAAGAACATGTACTGGATTTTTTTTCCCCTTCGCCCTTTGCCCTCCCCCCTAGCCCTCCCATGTGTTGCCTTGTGAAGGTCACTTCATTCTTGTAAAACACTATTATGATGATGATATAGTTGCCTCAGGAATAGCCATAGGGGAAGCTTCAGCAGCTTAGACCCAAACTGGTGTGCATGGGTGAAAAAAAACACTCAGCTACTTCAAAACCAGGCCAGTTGAATTCTCCCCACCCGCATTGTATTGGCTTTTCACTCTTCAAAGGATTTTGTCCAAACAAGTTGTGTGCTACATGGATCCCTGCGAAGTCATGCAGAAATAAAATCCCACTGATAGGGAAATTATGATTTCTTGCCTACCAAACTGAGGGGACCCTCATTAGACTGGGGGTTTAAATGCCTGTGGGCCCATAGGCTTCAATTCAAAGGTCCAGCCATTCCAAAGTTCAAGCCATTGAACAACGGCTGGCAGCATCTCCAGGGAGTGCTCTTCATCCCAGGGGGACGAGATGATTCCTAAGTCCCTGGAGAAATCCCCCACCCATATCCAATCATTCTGATAAAGGAAATGGGACCAAGAACTAGGAAGGAATGGAGAGTGGTCCAGGGCCAGTGGGTCATGCTTGCCCTCTTTGTACCTGGGGGGTGGGGGGGAGTGGGGAAGACACTCCTGAGCTGTGATTCCAGGAGTACAGAAACATTGCAGAAATCAAACTGGCTTTGCCCTCGCTGGGATGTTCCCACCTAGGGAGAGTCTCAAAGCCACTTCCTCCCCTGAGTCCTTTCTCCCTGGTGGGAGGAAGCCACATGTGACTACAATTCTTCTAGCCCCCAAACGCTGTTCCTTATCTGCCTGGCAAAAGGTGCACTGGCACAGAGGGGTTCCTTCTTCCTCCTCCCCTCCACCCCCAACACATGTTAAACTATGAAACAAATGAAACTAGTAGGTAGCCAGTTTTAAATCTAACAAAAGTAAGTTCTTGTTCACACAATGTGGAATTAAAGTGTGGAACTCATTGCTGCCAGGCACTGAGAAAGCTGGCAGCTCTGCTAGATTCAAAAAGGGATTGGACACATTCTTGAAGGAAAGGGGCATCAGGAGCTATTGAGCATGGGAGTTACGGATACAGAACTTCTTAGACCTTAATTCTTTTTTTATCTTGTTCAAGGACTAATCAGTTCCAATTCAACTGTGCAAAGCCCAATAGTCAAGTTCCAACATTTGACTGATCAGAGCTCAATCCATAAATCTGTGTGGCTCCTCCCTCCCAAACCCATCCGTCTGGGGCTTCAGACACTCCCCAAATCCAGAAAGGTATCCTACATGCAAGCCCCAGGCCCCAAAGCTTGGGGTTTAGCTGTCCTAGACCTTAAACACTGTCTCAGACCTAGCTGTCCTAGACTTTAAATTGACTGGGGAGGGCGGGGTGGGAGAAGGGGGCTGGCTTGATCTTGGCATTTAAGGTCTGGGACAGTGGTCCCCAAACTGTGGGCTGTGACCCCAAATGGGATGGCAACATCAGTGGGGTGTTCACATCTGAGGATGGGTTGTTGTGGGTTGGGAGTAAGGGGCCATGCTGAGGAAGTTGGGCTGCAAATGGGGTCATGCTCGGAAAAGTTTGGAAGCTGCAAGCGAGATGTGCAGCAGAGGGGAGAAAACCTCAGACCCACGGTGCTCTCCCTTTGCAGCACCCACCGCGTGACACGGGGCAAGACGCACCTGACTCAGCCAGTGGCCAGCCTTGCGGGGCCACCAAGAGTCCGTGGGGACTGACTCCCACCACACAACAAGGTTGCCCACATGCAACCCCAACCCCCCTGCTCCCCTCGGGGCGCTTTCCTTGAACTCCCGACCTCCGCCTCCCTCCCCCCCGCCCCGAGTCAACACGTATCTCGGGCTCCCGCGCCCGGTTCCCCGCAAAGAGGAGGAGGAGGGCAGAAGGAGGGGGTTGGAGCTTCCCTTCAGCCCGGGGCGGGGGTAAAGCAAAGCATCCCCACTCCCCGCCCCTAGAGCAGCCGCTCGGGCCACCTTAACAGGGGCTGTCCGGGAGAGGCCGGGCAGGCAGATGGGGCGGTGCCCGGCGCTGGAGCCAATGGCTCCGCGGCGCTGTTTAAATAGACTGGGAATGTCAATCATTTTCTTCTTCGTCAGCCTCCCTTCAATCGCCATATTGGGCAAGCGAGAAGAGGGCTCGTCTTTTTCTTGTTTTTTTCCGCCTTTCTTTTGCACCCCCCTCCTCCCCCCGCTACTACGCCGCGCCTGTGACACCGGCCGCCGCTCGCCGCGCGCCCGGAGCTGCCCGCCCTGCTCCGGGGGGCCCCACCGCGCCCCCTCCCCGCCCGCGGGGCTGCTTATGCGATTGCTGGCCGGGGCCGCGAGCGCGCTGCGGGCCACTCAAAAGAAAAGGAAAAAGAAGAAAAAAAGGGGGGTGGGGGGGAGCGCGGCGCAGCCACCCCCAGCGGCAAGAGGGGGGCGGGGGGGACATGTCCGACGTGCGCATTTCTAATGGGAGCCCGACCCTGGAGCGGATGGAGGGGCGGCAGGCGGAGCACCCCAAGCCGTCCGCCTGCAGGAACCTCTTCGGGCCGGTGGATCACGAGGAGCTGAGCAGGGACTTCCAGAAGCACCAGCAGGAGCTGGAGGAGGCCTGCCAGAAAAAGTGGAACTTCGACTTCCAGCACCACCGGCCCCTGCCCGGCCGCTTCGAGTGGCAGGCGCTGGAGCCCGGCGCCTCGGCCGACTTCTACTCGCGGCCGCCGCGGCTGCCCAAGGGCAAGGGCGCGGGGGACACTCGCTGCGCGCCGCGCGCCGCCTGCGCCGACCCGGCCGCCGGGCAGAGGAAGCGGCCGGCCCCCGACGGTAACGTACAGCCCCCTCTTCTTGCCTTGCGCCCCTGCCCCTGCCGCGGGGGCTTTTGGTCTGCCCTGCCAGTGGCACCCGCCCCTGGATGCTCCTTTGCTGCCCTGCCCTGGCACCCGCTTGAGTGATTATTTTTTGTGACACATCTGCCCCTGGCTCTAATGCACGGCAAAAGGCACCGGGGGCATTGGCCCTTCCACCTGGGTCCCCCCCATGCTCCTCTGTTTGCCCTGCCTCACTCTCCTTCAATACCCACTTTACTAGTCTTTTTACATCCACTTGACTTGTTATTTTTGTCCCATGTGGCCCTGCTGCAGGGCAAAAGGCTTGGGGGGCATTGGCCTTGCCACCTGGGTCCCCCAACTGGATGCCCCTCTGTCTGCCCCCCTCTCTTGCCCCCACCTGCGCTGGATGCCCCTCTGTCTGCCCTCCTCGCTTGCCCCCTCCCTCCCTCGGCTCTGCCTCCAGGGACTCCTAATGCCACAGCCCCAGGATCGCAGCATCCCTGGGCACCAAAATGGAGAGAAGTCTTTTTCGACCCAAACAGGAAACCTTGTATCTTGCTTGAATCAGAGAAAGGACTCAGCCGCTAAGCTTTTTAAATGTTTTTCTCCTGCCATTCAGTCTGGGGCTTGTAAAGGGGGGGGGGGGGGGTCTTTTCTCTGTGCCCTGGGTGCTGTGAGTGCACATCTGGCAGGAAATGTATTTTAATACCAGGTTTTCCCCCCCTTTTTTTGCCCCCTCCCCTAGATTCCTCTCCTCAAAATAAAAGAGCCAACACAACAGAAGAAGAGGTCTCAGAAGACTCCCACAGTGCCAGCACAGTGGAGCAAACGCCCAAGAAATCCAGCCCAAGACGACATCAAACGTAAACTGTGTAGGTGGGTTCCCACTAGGATGTTGGTGTCCCAAAGAAATAACGGATCGGAACAGGCTGGGAGCAGGGAAGTGTGGAGTCACTCCTGCCCCAGCACTCACTATACTTGCTGCTATTTGTGTGTGTGTGTGTGTGTGTGTGTTTTAATGCTCTTAAAAGGCATTTCCAAAAGAGTTTGAATGAGGCTGGCCATATTAACTGTATTTTGTTTGTCCTCAGCCTTGAGACAATTTTTTTTTGTGGCAGGGGGTGTCTGAGCAAGTCCTGGCTGTAGGCTGCTTCTCCACAAGAACCTGGCTGGGGGTGGTTTGGGCCACTTGGCTAGAAGGTGCTGAGTCGTCCTGTCCCAAATAAGATGCTGGCAAAATGAATTTCAAAACAGGCTCACTTCAAAAACAAAAAAGTCAAATGAGAAGTATTTTTCCTCTTCTCTTTGCTGCTTGGGTTTTTTTCTTTTTCTAAACTGGTTGACAATGTTAGCATTGTCTCTGGCGCAGCAAACAAGCCAGGGTGAGATCTCTTAAGTCAGTAAAGAGTGGAGAAAAAGTAAGGGGAGCACTTGGATTGAAATCCAGGGTGGGCAGAACATGTCGTCTTCTACTTACTATTATCATCATCGTTATCATTATGTGTATTATTTTTGGTTATTATTTTTATGCTGCTTTTATTATTGTTGTGGTGATGATGATTTTAATAGGATGGCACCCTTCTTACTATGGTCATTTGTCATCATTAGTGTTATTTGTGTGTGTATTACTCGATATTTATTATTTTTATGATTCTGATTTTGATGCTGATGATTTTGAATATGCTGGCACTGCAGTGAGTGTCCAGGGCACCGAGGGGGTTAATGAGTTTGTTTTTTTGAAGCAGCCAGAGGCTGGGCTGGGGAGGGCTAGTGCCTCGGCTGGTGGTTTGAAGGGAATCGAGGTTTTTTTAAGAAAAAGGGAGGTTGACAGACATGCTCGGTGCGGAGCAGATGAAGCTGGAAAGCAGAAGTGAGCACAAATGAGCCCCGCTGGGGTAAACGGGGCCAGGAACACGTCAGCATGATGTGTATGCAAATGGCACTACTACTGTCTGTTTATTTGGGTGAGGGAAGGGGAACCGGAGCCGCGGCGGGCGGCTGCACCAAGGGGTTAAGTGTAGAGGGAAAAGGGCTCCTGCTTTTCTTCTCGTCTGCGTGCTCTCGCGCGCTGCCTCGGGGCGGGGAGCAACGGCAGTCGCCGGCGCCCCGCGCACCGGCCGCGAAAACAGCTCCGGCTCCCCTCCCCCCTCCCGCAGCAGAGCGCCGCAGACCTGGTGACTCGGTGTCCGAGCCCTGTTTACAGGCGCGGAGGGAACCACTCCCATTTCCGTGGGCTGGGGGAGGCGGCCTCGGGTGTGTTGTTTTTCCACAGGGATCTGCCCCTCTGTTCCCCTGCCTGGCACCACACCCGTTTGCAACCTCCCCGGCCCTTGGCCAAGACTGCGGCCCTGGATCTCGGGGCTTTCGAAGTAAAGCTGCCTCCTGCCTTCCTCCTCCCCCCCCCCCCCCTCCTGGCCCCCGCTAATACCTGCCCTTGTTGTTTTTCCTTGCAGAGTTCATCTGCATTTCCTCCTTCATCTGGATGCCCCAGTGGTGGATGAAGCCAGGGAGATGTAAAGGTCTATTACAAATTAATAAAAAAAAATACATATCGTTAATTCTCCATGGGATGGAGATCTTGTACAAGCACTGAAGAAAAAACAAAACAAAACACACAAAATGACAAAAAAAAACAAAACAATAACACTAAAATGTTAGGCACTCTTAAAAGATCTGCCTCTAAAAGCATTGGATGTAGCATTGTGCAATTAGGTATTTCCTTATTTGCTTCTTTGTACTACCTGTGTATATAGTTTTTACCTTATGTAGCACATAAACCATTTGGGGGGGAGGGAGGGGAGGGAGTGGAAAAAGGTGAGTGACTGAAACTTGCTTTCACAACCTAGCAAGCAGAGAACTGTATGAAGAGAAGCAGTGTAGGCTTTTTATCACTTAAAGATGTATTGTCCCTTTAAATGGGGTTCTGCAGTGTTCAACGCCCCCCGCCCCCCACCCCTTAATTTTAATGCACCATAATGGTAACACTGGTTTCAGCAGGCCATTATAGCTTGCTTGTGAAGTTTTTACTTATTACATTAAGCTGAAAAAAGAGGTGGGAGCTCTGATGTTTCCGTTATGTAGTAACAAAACATTTATTATTTTATTAATATTATTCTTCCTGGAACTCCTTAAATCCCTTAAACCAGTAGAACTACTATAAAATTCTTTAAATTTGTCCCATCTGTAGCATTGCTTGAATGCTGCCAAATGAATCGGTAGAGTTCATACTTCAAAACCAGAATACTGTGTTTTTCCTTTTTTTTCCTGATCTTACCCAACTTCTTAATATTCATGGTTGAAAAGGGATACTACATCTTTAAACAGTATTTCTACATTGCCTGTGTACCTGTATGTAAAAATAAAAAAAAAGTTTGAAGTGTACCTGTGTACATAACTCTGTAAAGACACTGAGAAATTATACTAACTTATTTATGTTAAAAGATTTTTTTTAATCTAGAAGAGGATATTTTTCCCCATAAAGCCAAAGTGGCATGTTTTTGTGCATTTGTAAATGCTCTATTTGGTAGAATTTTTAGTTTTGGTTTATTTTTTCCTTTTACTGTTAATTAATATGGCTGTGCTTAAATGATTGCAGACTGAGCCAACTTTAATATTTTTTGTAATGCATAAAAAATAAAGTTGCATATGGATACTGTTTCACATCAAGCAATCAATAAAGAAAAGTGCCATATATAAGAGACATGCTCTCTGGTGTTTCAATTTCTCCTCTACCTGGCACAAGAAGAAATACATTTGGACAAATAATGCCGCAGGTTTCCTTCTGAGAATCTATTCCTGAGCCTCAATAAAACATCAGTGTACAAACACTCTTCACCCCTAAAGTCACAACATGGGCAACAATCATTTTCTTATGACTGAGGAGCAAATGCCCTCAGCCTCTTCAATTAAAATGGGAGAATTTAATTTTTTAGCTACACCACTTGGTTTAAAAATAAGAGTGCTTGGAATAGTCCCTTTGTTAATATCTCCTGTCTTGACTCTAATAAAAAACCCCCCAAGATTTAAAATATAAATCCAAATTCATGTTTCCTGGATCACATACACCCAAGGAATGGGCCATGTCAAGCCTGATTTCACCCAATAAAGGTCACACCTAAACTGTTAGTCACTCAGCAATCTGTACCATGGATGGTGTCTTTCATCCTCCTCCATCTCTTCTGGTTTAAAGGATTTTCACCAAATCCTGACCTGTCTTTCAAAACACCCTTTACCATAACATCCTAATAAGGTATAATGTGTGCCCATTTCTGAGAAAATCCTTGTCCAGAAAGAAAATGGCCCAAGGAGGGTATTATGTGCACACACACAACTATTGCAATTAAATTGGCTGTATTAAGTATGCAGCTGGGTTTGCTTTTATGATGTTTGGGCATCTAAATTGTCTCTCTGTTTGTAGAGCAAACTGATCAGGGGTGTCCTCTCCTCAGAAAGCTAACCATTAGAAAGAAGGAATCAAGAATACACCTAATGGTCCAGATCCTATAAACGATTGTGCTCTATTATTACTTACCTAAGCAACCCCATTACAAACCATGAGACTATTCGTTTGTTAAACCACACTGGGAGCAAATGAGGACCAAGCCAGAGTACTGAGAGTGCCCTACTTAGCATAGGACAGAGATTACAAATCAGTGCACAAATCAGGCCCTAACCAGAGGTGGTTTTAGATTAGGGCTAATGCTTTTCACCTGATTTTAAATCAGACTCATTACAAAGTGCCCTGAAAAGCCAGTTTCCTGGGGAAAGAAACATAAACTCACAGGAGCAGCTCTGCTGTTAGGTGAACCTCCTGTTCACCTTCTTGACCCCAAAACTTGCAGAGGCTGCATCATTGCGTGACAAGGAAGGCAGCTCGCATGCACATGATTTGCAGCAGGGGAGAGGAAGGTGAAATCAAGGCTTAGATGGCCCTATCTCGGAGCACATCCGAAAAGCTATCTATTGACAGCGCTGCTGGAGCCCACGTGCGAACTGGTTATTGCTCCCTTCCAACCTTGCCGGGGGATCCCTTTCCTCCCCCAGGAGCGAGGCTGTGCCTCAATTTCCCCCACCCGGGCACAGGCTGGTCAAGCTGTGGAGGGAAAGCGCAGCCCAAGGCTTTCTCACTCAGGCTGTATGCGCGCGTGACACTCCTGTCCGCTTCGGCCTGGTAGGAGCGGATCGTGTGGCCCGCCGCGGTCCCAAAACCGGATCCCACGGCGGCTGGCAGCCCTTACGCAAACAACCAAGGCGAGGAGAGGCGAGTCCCTGCCTGCCAGCACCCAGGTTTATGCCGGGCACAGCCTCCCCGCCTTGCAGCGAAGCCCCATTCAGCGAGGGGTCCCCGTGTTTATTCCCCCAGAGCTGGGTTCCTCCGCCCCCCGCGCCCGCAGCCTCGGCTCGTGCTTCCCCCGCAAGGCAGGCGGGGATCGGCCGCTTCCCCCCGCGGGAGCAAGCGCAGCCTCCAAGCCCGGATTTATGAATCGCCCGTGCACTAGCAGCTATTTACTAGCAGCCACCCATGGACTGGCCCCGGGTCTGGAGAAAGGGAGTGGTCAGCGCGGGGCTGTTTTTCTTCTTTTTTCTAAGCCCTTTCTGGTGGCGAGTGGCCAAAACCCCTCTCCACCCCCTACTTTATACCCCGGGATCGGGCTGGGATCCGGGCCCCAAAACCCCGGGCAAATAGCCCCGCCAAGGTCTAGTCGCGGCTACCTGGGCCACGCCGGTGCGGGGGGAGGAATGTGCGTATGTGTGGTGTGTGTAGGGGGGCGGGAATCGGCGATTGGAGCATGGGGACTAGAAGCCCCGAAGCAGCAGCAACTCCCTGCAGCCAAAAAAAAAAAAAAAAGATGTCTTTTCTTTCCCTCTCTGCACAACCTTCCTGCTTCGGGGGGGCGGGGGAGATGCCCCGCTTCCAGTGTACCGGCGGGGAGATCGCGGCACAGAGGCGAGGATTGCATCACTGGAACATGCCTCGATCCCTCTTCCCCCCCGACAGAAAAGTGTTGCAACAATCATGGCGTTGGCTTGGAGCCGCTCCCACCCCGGCGCCCCGCTCCGCAGCGCCGAGCCCCCGCGACCGGGGCAGCGCCGGCGGGCGCGTGCTTTGCAAAGCCCAGCGATGCCCTAGGAGCTGGGCTGGGGGAAGCAGCAAGGTCCGGAGTGTGTGGGGGGGGCCTCCTTCCTCCCCCCTCCCAGCCCTGCTGGGGCTTGTTGTTGTACGCGGGCTTGGCAGCAGCTCGCCCCAACGAGCCTGTGCTGCAGCGAGCGCCGCAGCCGTGGGGCGGCTTAAGGTGGCTCCGCGCAGCACCGGCTCCCCGGGCCCGGGGTATATTTGCATGTCCCCGCCCCGCCTCCCTCATTGGCCCGAGCTGCAGTTTGAATTTGTTGTCTCTCTTCTCCGCTGCTTTCTTCCCCGCTCCCTCCCCCCCCCCCCGGCCTTCTCTCTGCGGCTGCTGGAGGCGACCGTGTGTGGCTGCTCCTCTGCGGATGAGACGTGGGCTCCCCGCAGGCGGCTGGGGGCGGGGGGAGAAGCAGCTCCGCGCTTGCCCTACCAGAGGGGTGTAGGGGAGGGCTGGTTGATGTGAGGCTTGGGGGAGCTTCTAATCTACTAGCTCCCCTTTCCTTGCTGTCTGGGGCCAGGGTGCTAAGAGGAAGGCGAGACAAGGCTTTCTGTAGGGGTGGGTTGAGATTCACTGGGGCCCTGGATTCAGGGCCCCTGCCCCACTGCCATGGGCTTCAGCCAGAGTAGCCGATAAGTGGCTGAACTAGGAGGCGCTGCCCCTCACCCCTCCTGAGGTTGGAGGTGTGGAGCCACTGCCTGCCAGGTGTGTGGGGGAAACACCATGTATCTGGGTCCATGAGGGCAGTTTTCCTTAAGCGTGCACAGGGATAATGGCTCTTCTGGCATGGCTAGTTCCTGCCAAGATTTGGGGGCTTAACGCCCACCTTATGGAAATGGGAGGCTCCTCCCTAGCTTGCTCCTGTGAGTATATGCCTGAGGGCAAACAAAACTTGGGGGCATCAGAGCCCCAAGCCTCTGGGCTTGGGGCTGCATGTAGGATGCCTGCCAAAGACCTTGGGAACATCTGAAGCCCCAGGTGGGGGAGGAAGATGTTTGCCAGTTTAGGGTCACTTATGGTTCTGGACTGAATTGTGGATTTGGCCTGTGCATTAATTTGCCTATGGCATGCTGGGCTTTATTGGACCAAGTTAGACACAGTTTCCTATGCAAGACTCTTTATTGGGTCAGGGCAGCACTATCTCACTAGCTAACCCAGATTCATCCCTCTGTTCTAACAGGACAGGTGTTTTTTGAGTAGCTGGATGTGTGAGAGTTTTCTTTGCTCCTTCCTGGGGTGGGTGCTTCTTCACTCATGTATCCAGACAGAGTTTCACTGGTTGGTGTCCACAGGCTCCCTCCACGTTTGGGGGACAGTGGGTGCCGGCTGGTGTGCTTTATTCGGTGTCCCCCTCCTGATGCTGTAGTTATTAACCTCCACTCCCATCCCTGTTTTCTTTTTTGTTGTCCCAAGCAATTAGCTGGTATGTCTCGTGTCCTCCCTTCTTAAATAGGACTTACAGATTTTCCATGGAGGTCCATGACATCTGGGCATATCAAATAGGCCTTCCTGGGGTGGGGAGGGAGACTTTGGGTCTCTAAGCAAAGTAAGAGGGAGTGAGGGAGTGTATTTCTTCCTTCATTTGAATTGTGCTAAACTAGGGTGCTGTGACACCCTGAGGTGCCTCTCCAGGGTGCCGTAGGGGGGCCATGTGGTATTAGCGCTGTTAGGTGTGGAAGCGTGATAAACCCAGAGGTTTCAAACAGGAATTTCATAGTGTTAAAAACATTGTGACCTGTTGTGGACTTTCCAAATGGAAGAATTGCTCTGTTATTTTTATGTAGTAAAAAAAAAAAAAAAGTGAATGCAAAACTGGCATTTTTTGAGGGATACTTTGAGTTGAGAACTGCTGATCTAGGCTGAGGGAGTCTCCAGCATAGTGAGTCCTTTCTGAGGAGACCAGCCTTTGGATTAGCTTTTTCTGCTTAGCAGCCAAAGCCTCTTTGTTGGTGTTGCTTTTCGGCTCTTTAAGAAACTTTTAGCTAACTGTTTTTGGGGGGGGGGGAAGGAATCTATAGTCTAGTGGTTGAACTGCAGGAAAGAAAGATGGCAAATCTGGTTTCTCTGTTCTAGAGTTGCTTTGTGGCCTTTAGTAAGTCACTTATCTGCTCAGTGTCAGGAAAATGGCTGAAACTTCCTTCTGGAAGGTGCTGTGGAGTTTAACACATTGAATGTTAGTTGAAGGCTTTTGGGTACTTGGATAGAGGCTGCAAAGTATTATTTTTTATGTGTGTTTTGCACGCTAGTAGAGCAAATCCACAAAAGTTCCTTTTGTAGATCCTTATTTGCATCATTTCTAATTTTAAAGTTCCCCATTTATTTCCTTTGTACTCTTTGTTTCAAAAGGTTGTTTTACCCTTTTTGTATGAAAGCTTCTACACCCAGTTCTGCAATGCATTTGAACTCTGCTGTGCCTGTTGTATTTGATGTTTTGTTGTATTCTGTGAAATGCTAAAATAAAAAAAACCCTGAAGCATGTTATAGTTTTGTTTGAAAATTCTGCAGCAGACAAGACTTTTTAAAATTCTGTCTTACTTTTCTGAACACAAAAGTTATCTAAATTTAGGTAAGGAGATGATTGAGTCCTGAATAAGAAGAAACTTGTACATGAATTCAATATTTTTTGCTAGATTCTAACTATACATTTGAGAAGTATAACTGGGGCTTGGGGGGAAGCTTGTTTATGTCTTGGTTTACCTTGGGTGAAATAAAAAGCTGGGAGAACAGGCTTTTAAATAGAGAGTAGGGTAAATATTTTTTGTTTTGTTTTATTTGTGATGGTAAGTTTGCTGAAGAAAGCTGTTTAAGGGGAAGGAAAACTTTCCTCCTTGCACCCCAAATTTGGGTTGCATTTAGCATATATTTCTGTTGAAAAAATGGAGGGAGGGGAGAATTTAAAATGTTGAAACATCTTGTTTTGATACTGTAAATTTGTTCTTTGAAAAAGTTTTGAAAATTGCATATCTCTTCCCTCCTCCCCCCAGATGCTTTCAAAAGGAAATATAGCAAGTCTTCATTTTTGCATAGGCCGATTAAAAAATAAATAAACATTTTAAAGATGCCCCAAAAGGGACTGTTTCAGTTTGAGCAAAGAATTTTGTTTGAAGAACATGTGGGGGTCCAAAACAAAATGTGGGTGTGTGAGTAGGGGGGAAGGGCATGTTGGGGTATGTGTGTGATCAAAATAATCTTAAAATATTCACTTTTGTTTGAACCAAACTTAATTTTTCCCAGGTGTGGGTTTTTTTAAAATTTTTAAATTTTTTTTTTAAATTTTGCTACAGTTACCTGACCAAAAAGTCTACTACTGCACAGGCCTATTTAAGCCTGCAATTTGCTGCCTGCCTGCTTCCCTGATCCTAGAGAGCCTTGCTGCCTTTCTCCAGCTCTAGTTCCAATTACACAACTTGCCTCATAGCAATTATTTAAAAACATGCACAATTATATCAAAGAATAAAGACAAGTCTTTTTCTCCACCCTCTGCCCAACTTTGATTTTTAAAAAATCTGGAAGAGAATTGAATGTGGGTTGTGTGGCAGGGAGGAATTGTTGCTACTTTTATCTGGGCTAGGTACAGACATTCAAAAAGCCTGAGGCAGAATTGATTTAAGCTATGTGACTTTCTGTAAGTGGTGTAGTTTAGATTCATATACGACAGAAAACACGTTCACCCTTTGGTGGTGTTGGGGAGGGGAGAGGGGGATCTTAGGCCAGATTCTGCCATTTTAAAACAAGTCTGTGTACTGATCTTCTGTTATGGGTATAGGCCGGTTTTGTTTGTCAGACTTCTGTTATGGGAATAGACCAGGTTCCGATCACTTATAGTGGTAACAGTGTAAAGTCTGGACCTGACCCTGGTGACAGAAGTGGGGAAAATATATCTTCTGCTGAGATTATTCTGTTAATTTATATAAAAAACCCTGAATTTAAAATGAAGGCTTCACATTGCTGAGGTCAGGGGAATAAAGTTAGCTAATAATAAGTAACTTGCTGCAACCTTGTTAAAGGTATAGGCACTGCTTTTAATTTACAGGTGAAAACTGTCTGTTTACCACCAAATGCTGCCCAAATTATCCCTCATTACCTTCTAACTGTTCCTTGGGTGCAGCTGCAGACAAGTAGCAGCTTAGATATGGCGAGGTGCCTGGATGTCCCTGCCTCAAACAAACCTTGCCCTTTAAAATTCAGGCCTCTTGGGGAATCAAAAAGGAGAGGGGGAGAAAAAAAAACAGTATGTAGAAAAGGAGGCAGGAAAATTGCAAATTCTCAGAGCAACTGAAAAGTAAAATGATAGCACACCTCTCTCTCGTTCTCTAGTCACATAGTCTTAGAGGGGAGATGAGAACCTTGTGTTTCATTGCAGGAGCTCTTACAGGCCCTAACAACAACTGTCTGGCTTGTCTCAGAGCTTATAATCTAAGTACATAAAAAGAAGCAAGCGTAGACCTAACAGATGTGAAAGGTAATGGTAACAGACATAAGGCCTACACTCCTCATATAAAAGAATAGGACATATTACACATTCCAAAACAGATCATAAACTCAGGATTTCTCCTTTTGTAGGATGCTTTATGCTTGATCTAAACATGAGTGTTGCACCAATATAATTCTCCTGATTGCAGCAAGAGCATTCTGTGTTCACATGCTGTCTCCAATTGTGATACATTCTTGAGTTAAATTGATACAGTTGTCAGTCTTGGTCTGTCTTTGTCACAGAGTTCAAATGAACTTGGGTGCAGTGGACTGGCTTATAGGCCTTGCTGTACCAGTGTGTGAAATTTACTGACTGCTGTTCCATATTGCACCACTGCAAGAAGACCTAACCTGTCTGGTGACCTTGTTGAACTCCTCTGACAAGAGTCTTTCCTGGCTTTAACTAGCCTTGCTGAGCCAACACAGGGTTACAAGTCAACCACAAAAGCATTTGCTTCTTATTTTGCACAGCTGGCTGGACTCCAGAGTTTGTTAAGCTTGTTCCTTAAGTTGGTTGGGTTCTGCACTGACGAGTGTATGCAGGCACAGCCATTATTATTATATGGAAATCTACAAGCACCTCGAAGAGAAGATAGTGCCAGTGGAGATGGTCCATCACCCACTAAATTAATGGAAAAAATCCTATTGACTTTAAGATTACACAGGGTATTTGGTGTCTCCTAGAACATAAGCTGTTGCTCTGGTGACTGGAGATGACAAGTTTCCAACTTAAATGGCTTGTGTGGTGGATGCCACTTACACCCTTGTTCCTCATTTAGTACCTGCCTATTGTATTTTTAAACCTATTTACTGATCACCCTTAAAATGCACTTGGTATTGATAGGGGAGCATGGCTAGATGCCCCTTGTGTCTTGGAGTCCTTTATCCACAGGGCAGGTAGTGTGTAGGCTATTTCTATACATACTTCTCTATGCTGCCTTCCCAGCTGGCCTTCTGTTGCTCAGGAGAGGACAAGGAGCATGCTATCCATAATTAGTCTACCTTTGTTCTATCTTCTGAGCCTGCCATTGAGTGTCCAGTTCTGGTCACGGTTTTGTGATGTAGACCCCAGTCCCATAAATAAGCAAATTAAGATAAACACTTCAATCTATGTAGGCCGAGAAACAGCTGTCTGGTGATGGACTTGCTGGCATTGCTGTCTGTTTCCACATTTAGACCAGTGAGTTATAGGTAAAAGGCTTTGTACTGTATTATGAATCCTTTAAACTGCCCAGACATGAGCTAGCAGGCCCTTGAAGTCAACGCATGATATTTCTGGTGAGAGTGGCTTCGGGAAGAGCCCTTCAGTATCCATTTTCTTTGTTTTGGCATCCAGGCTGTCAATGCTGGGAGAGGGGAACAGTGGTAAAGCTTTTTTTTTTTTAACCCAGTAGTTCAGAGTCTTTTTTTATGGATAAAGTGCTTAGCTGTTCCCAGCTGAGTGAGGAAACTTAGTTAATCATGTATTTCATTTTGGTTTGGAAACCTGCTTTCAAAATGGGAATATATATATATATATATATATATATATATAAGTGGATTAGTAGAAGAGAGACCTCTACTGGCTAAAATGGTGGAGCTGCTATACTCTTCATATTTCTGCCCAGTGACGTCGGAATTCTGGCCATGGGCTTTCTAGTTAGCCGCTCCCTGGATTCCCTGCTGGTCTGTATATTTTTGAGCAAATGTCAGAAGCTCCATTTTCTCTCAGCAATTTTTCAAAGATGTTCCAGTGCTATCTAGAACAATGGAATATGGTAGCTACCAAGTTAGCAACAGTGCAATGGAGCACTTCCACTGTTTAAGCATGGCTTATTTTCTTTCAGGAGGTGATGGGTTGCAGAGGGGAGAGGGGCACCTGGGTACTGAAGCATAGGACAGAGTCCGCATACCAGTGACAGGAGGATGAGAGCGTGTTTTCCTCCACTCCATTGTTTTCAGCTGCCTTTTATTCCCTTCCTTTTCTTTCCCTTCCCCATTCAGCTGCATTACTTATATCATTCCACACTTGGGAGGGTTTAACTAACTGGTCTTAGGAGTGTGGTGTTTGGCTTGCTGTCTCTGCTATTCCTCTGGACTGGCATGACAGTCAGCTTTTTATCCAGGCGGTCACTGTGGTAAGTGAGCAACTGATGTTTGTCTCTTGCTTTAGAAAAATGTTGACTTAAAAAGCCTTTGAATGAAAATGCCCTTATTTGTGCATACATACATGGGAAATTAGCTTTGGTGGAAGTGGGCGACTCAGGGGGCTGTTAAAGCAATGTGGTGCCTCTTAATCCCCTGGCTGCTAGGCCAGGCTGAAGGTAACAGCTTTCTAGTTGCTGCCTTTTGTTCTTCACATGAAAGGAAAGCGAATTTATGTTTGATGACATGTTGTGATGAAACATGTGAATAAGAGCAACGGGATCCCTGTTGTGGACTGCAGCCTGCAGTTTACCCTTTCATCCTGCAGTCCAGCGTGCCCTCCTTGCAATGTGGAGCATGACTCCTTTGACCTCTGCAGCCTCACTCTTTGTCCTTGTGCAAGTATTGTAGCTCTAGACAACATGTGATGGAAGCTGAATAGCTTGGATGAGATCAGTTACTGGTCACTACCTGGTCTGACTGGACCAGGGTAGGAGGATCTTGCTACTACTTAGAGTCTGAAACCTTGAAAATGATCTTCTCTTCAGAGAAGCAAGGATTTTTGTGGCCTTTTATTAAACCAGCTGTATAGTTGGGAAGAACGCAGCTGTACTTTCAGTTATGCAGTTGGTCCAATAAAGGGCATCACCCACCAAAATCCGTCTCACATTTTTCCTGGACAATTGTGGCCTCATCTCTACCACATCAGTTCATAGTAATTCAACCAACAATGATGCGAAATAAGCATCTACTTATTTAGATTTCTTTCCCTTCCTCCTTTTTCTTTTTTTAGGTGAACTAGTGACATAAGTCAAAGTAGATGGAAGGTCCTTGGATTCTCACTTCTCCATTTATGCGTGTGGGTTGAGAACTAATAAGGGCACCTGAATAAGGCTGTCTCTCTTTCTCTTCTTAGCACTACAGTGCCTCTAGATATAACCTGAGGGTCATCTTAGAATTATTCAGGAATAAGGCCCAAGGTCTCCAGGACAAAAATATCAACTATTTTACTTTTGCTAGCCCACCTAGTTGGAATGATCTTTTCCTACCCCATTTTTTATAATCTGAGATGATGCTTTCTTAGCTTTACCAAACTTAATTGAGAGACATATTTTAGTTGAAGCTAAACTGAGAGAGAACTGATTGGGTAACATCTAATAACATTCTAGTATTAGTTTTGTCTTTGGTCTTAATATTTGTACAAATATGCCTTCCTACTGAATTGGAATGATGTTGGTTTGGTCCATGTTTTAATGTGAATTTATGCCATTTGATCCTCTGTACTGTCATGTCTTTGTACTCGCCAAGAATCTACCAGCATAGTGCTTTCCCAGCAACTTCATTCCTGGTTTCCCTGCTAAGGAAAGAGTAGAAAATGAGTAGAATATGCAGTAGCAGCAGCTCTGGAGAAAAACTTCTGGGCCCAACAGGGTGACAATTCTGGGCTTGTCAGAGTTTGCCAGCTCTGTGCCTAGTGCTGTAGCAGTGAAGTTTGGCACCAGCAGCAGGCTGCCCTTGCCCTGTACACAGATCTGGGTGGCACATGCAGTACTGGGCAAGCATGATGGGACATGCAGTGGCGGGATCCACCTTCCTTGTGCCCCCCCAACCCCCAAATGAGCTAGTTGGGCAGCACCTGTTGACATTCCTTCACTTTGGCACCTGGGGCAGTTGCCTCCCTCCCCTCCCGCTGCTTGCTGTGGAACTGTTTGTGCCATGTAGTTTTGTACTATTTTTGGTATACTGACTTCCAAAATGGAAGCACCGTAGCCATGTCCAGGGGATCCTGGGCCCAGTCTGAGAAACGGAGCCTGTTGGCCCACCCATAGTGCTTCACAAAGGTGTTCATGCTATTTTCTGTTGGAGAAGAATTGCATGGAAGTTATCACGGTGTGTTTCATTACCATGCTGCCTGGTATGAGGGATCAGTATAGACATGCGCTTGTCATCCCAGGCTCTGCTGTTGTTTGGAGGAAGCTGTTTGGTTCTGTCACTTTAAGCTGTGGTGAAAGAAGATCTTTGAGCAAGCTGTACATCAAGCAGGGAGGAAAGAGAACCCCTGCTTTCAGTGTTTGGTTAAGCTTTGGAGCCTATTTCTGCCAGATTTTTTTTTTTTTTTAAATAAAGGTAATGTTTAGGTGCCCAAGTCCAAAACTAATTTCTGAAAAACCCTACTCAGTGGGTGTATCTACATATTCAATTAGCATGCAGAAATAAATTCCTGCACACTTCATGCTGGACTTATTGGCCCCTGGGCATAGTGTGTATACATGCACCTGGGACTGCAGCAGTTAGAGTAAGGGCAGAGTAGCTCTGGACTGGCAGGGGTGTGGGGGTCAGCCCCAGGTAATGGGTGGTGGAGGGGCTGGCTGGGGCAAGAGGGTGCTAGAGTGCAGGGCTAGCTGGTTGGCATCCCCCACATTGTAGCACCCTTGTGCCCTGGGCAGCCCTGGTCACCATCTACCCATGCATTTCAGCGCACTAAATGACTCCACTGTAGGATGGTACTTGTCCCAGACAGTACTATTCTCCAGCAGAGTTAATTAATTTACTGTGCCCTAATATGTGCACACACATGGACAGTAATGCTTTACTGTAGAGCTAATTAGCCAGCTCTGCAGTAAAGTATGTGTGTAGATGGATTCAGTTTCTACTTAAGATGTCCAAACTCTGTAGGTTTCTCACTCTTAAACATTCAAGTGCCTTGTGTGCTTAAAATTCTGCTTTTGTACTTGGAATCTCATTGATCTTGGCTGGGGTGAATTAGATGTCATACTACTCATCTACATGCCTGCCTGGGGTCCAGAAATCAAATGCTCTTCCATTTACCTACTCTGTATTAAGGTTATCTATTTGTCCCCTTTTCCCCTGTAATAAACCCTGTTTTAGTTGTAGATTGCTTGTGAGAGGGAAAGTTTGTTCATGAAGGGAAGTTTTGTTCAACCTCTTTGGAGGCTGACATTGGCTCCAAAAATAAGCAGCATGAAACCCTCTGGGTCAAGCTTCGGGAATGCCACCAAACAAAGGGGAGGAGCTTGATCTGGACTTCTTTTGAGAACTGACAGGCTGCACGTGCAAGGGACTTGGTTGTCATGGGTGACTTCAATTACCTGGACATAGATTGGGAGGGACACTGGGCTAGGTCCAATTGGTTGTGTAGCTTCGTAACTGCAATCGAGGAGCTCTTTCTGACCCAGGAAATACAAGGTCCAGCCAGAGGTACCGCTCTCTTAGACTAGGTCTTGGCCAAGGGAGATGATCTGGTGTGTGGCTTGAACATTGAGGGTAGCCTGGGCGACAGTGACCATGAGCTCATCAAGTTCACTGTTTGCCTTAATGTGCCACAAGGTTGACAAATCAGTTAGCAGGATTGAAGTCCTAGACTTCAAAAATGCTGCTTCTGGAAGTGGCTACGGCTGCTTCGGGGAGCACACTGGTGCTCTACTCCCCGGCCAGCGCTAGCAGGGGAGGCACTGGTGCTCCTGCCTGCCCCCCCTCTCCCATCGCCTAGGCAGCAAGCGTGGCTGGTTGGGTTGCACCGGCACTCTCAAGGGGTGCATGTGCACCCCCTATGTGTTGCCATTGAATAGGGTGCATAAAGAGTGGTTATTCCTCAACATACCTACAGGGTTGGTGGCGACAATTTGACTTGCACCACAACTGAAAGGGACCTAGGGGTAGTGATTGACCACTGCATGATGAACATATGCCAGCAGTGCAGTGCTGTGGCCAGCAGGGCAAACAACACGCTGGCATGCATTAACTGTTGCATCTCATGCAAAACTAAGGAAGTGATACTCCCACTGTACTCTACACTGGTGAGACCGCAGCTGGAGTACTGCATCCAGTTCTGGGTGCTGCACTTCAACAAGGATGTAGAAAAACTTGAGAGGGTCCAGAGAAGAGCCACCCGTATGATTAGGGACTTGCAAGACAAGCCATGTGAGGAGAGGCTGAGGGACTTGGGTCTCTTTAGCCTATAGAAGAGAAGGCTGAGAGGGGACTTGGTAGTGGTTTACTGCTACATCAGGGGAGTACATCAAGAACTTGGTGAACAGCTGTTCACCAGGGCAACCTTGGGGAAGACCAGGAGCAATGGATACAAACTTCTGAAAGGCCACTTCAGGCTCAATTCCATGAAAAACTCCTCCATAGTCAGGGTGTCCAGACTGTGGAATAAACTCCCATGAGTGGTGGTGTTGTCACCTACCTACCCTGAAAATTATTCAAAAAGAGACTGGGCAGTCACCTTGCTGGGTCACTTGACTCCAGTTGTCTTTCCCTGCCCAGTGCAGGGGAACTGGACCCATTTGAGCATGCCTAAATTTAATGTGCATTATCTTAATGTGCATTAAGCAGGTTTAGGCAGGCATCTACATGTGCAGGCGTTAAAACGCATTAACACTGTGGGTGGACTGACTTGGGACTAAAGTTAGTCCCAAGGCAGTCTACCCACAGCATTAATGAGCTGTAATGTGTCTACATATGTGTTAATGTGCTTTAACTATTTGTGCCTAAATCTGATACCTGCATTTGCAGGTATCAAATTTAGGTGCGAATAGTTAAATCTGCCATTTTTAATGTGCATTAAGAGTGCACACGTGTAGACGTGAATCCTTAGTGCATCTTAACTTAGGCTTGTAGACACCCTATTGTGCTTTACTCAAAAATCCTTAACTCAGGCATGTAGATGCCATTTGGATGGAAGGATGCTTGGCAACATGTTTTGTCTGCAGGATCAGGCACAAAATAAGCATGATGAATTATATTCAGCGCTAAAGAATATTCTGGATGTGAAAAGGTAGAGGAAAAGGATAGGAGCTGATGGGGTTAAAACCCCTCTTCTAGATGCAGATATTTCTGACAGTGAAACAAAGCAGCCAAGGGAAATTATGAAAACCACATGAAATGTAAATAGAAGTTTTTGGTTTGGTTTGCTTTTGTTTTTTAAAGTCTGATAAATGTAAAGTTTTCTTACATGTGACAAACCCTCTTTCTATCTTGTAAAGAACACACAGGATAGTAGAGTTTTTCCAGATTGTCAGAATGTCTCTGTCAAGAAACCTGGCCAAAGATAAATCATTTCTTTTATTGTTGCTTATGACCTTTAAGCAATAAATTTATGGTAACCCAGGGTGGCAACCTTAAAAGACCAAAAGAAATTAAGGACACCTGGGTTACATCTGAGAATCTGAACATAATTTTCCGCTTATTTAAGCCAGCCACAAAGAATTACAATATTTCTTGAACCAGACTCTGGGCAAAGGCAGCAATTTTCACTTTTTAACTGGCAATAACCAGAGGTTTTGGTGGCCTATAACTGCTTTCAAAATGAGAGATGCTGTGTACTGACAGGTGGCCACCAGTTTTCTTTGTGGGAACACAACAAAGGTATGCTGGCTTTCAGCTTTAACAATAATTTATATGTTGAAGCAATGATGAACAGGCATTTTCCAAAAAGGGGTGGAACTGACTCTTTGAAAATGTCTACTGAGACCAAAATTTGGGATTCTTATCTCCAGAAAGGGGGCCAAGGCCCTCCACAGTCAACAGCACATCTGGCTGGAAGACCTAAAAGCTTCTGAGACTCAAGAAGTGCATGCTTCAGGCACTAATTTTTCCCTTTTTGACCTTCCCTGTGATTTGTCATCTCTTCAAAAAGCAGATGCTGAATTGAAATTAAAGTGAACTTTTTTTTCTGTGTAAATGGATACCTACAGGTAGGGACAAGATTTGAGTTAAAAGGGGGAGCAGAGAATTCCAAGGAGAGAATGGAATATTTCTGGCATGATCTGGTAGATTCAATTTTCTGTTAGCCTTGTCAAATATAGGCACTGAGTGGGAATGGGGAAGGGCAGAACAGAGCTACACTATCTGTTCTTCCGCTGGTATAAGGTTTTGTGGCAGCTGTCATCCTGTGGCCTGGATGCTTGAACTTTCTCTCCTCCCAGGATCAAGGTGTGATGCACCTGTTTTATTCTTCTTGCTACTTTGTTGTGCTGAGTAGAGCTTGGATGCAAAAGAGAAACTAGCTTGGGTGTTATCAATATGGCTTAGGGTAGGCGATTATTAGACACGTATGAGTCATCCCAGACAAATGCTGAGTCTTGAAAAATAACATTACTTGTGTTGCCCAGACTAGGGACTAATAGTGCCACTCGATCACTGTGTGGATGTTCTACATATGGAGCATATTTTGCAAGAAAACTATTTTTTAAATGTTTGTTTGGAAGAATAAAAAAAAGTGAGGACTTTTTGTACAGGCAAGCAGATACAACAATAATCTGGTAAATCTTTCTGCATATGCATTTATGATTCAGTATTACACTGCGTGATCACTTAGTATCTTTTCCCACATAATCCCTGACTTCCTCTCTCTTTTTTTTTTTTCCAATTTGCATCATTTGATGACCTTAGGCTTCATTTAAAATGCATCCAAACTCTGCACTGAATAGAAAACTACTAATTTCCTCTTGAACTTGTTTTATAGCACTACAGAAAGCTTCACAAACTTTTGTGACGTTATCATCACCAAACCCCTGAGATCAAGTGATATTACTATTCCATTTTTTATCCTTAACCACTTATAGAGGCACAACACATGTAAGCCAGAAGTTATAATTAATTTGTGAAACATAGGCCGTGTTTCCTCCCATCCCCAGTCAACCCCCCCTCCCCCCCCAGAGTATTTGTGCATCTCTAGAGCCTTTAAGTACAGATCCAATGGATTTCACTTGAAGTGTGGAGTGCTCAGTACTTCTGCATATCTGGGTCCAACTGTCTCACTTTCTGTACTTAGTGCCTGTCTTAGACTCACCTGGGTGCCCAGCAGACTACAGTTCCAACAATTAAAGCTGGCAGAGCTAGAAGCAAATAAAAGGAGCTTATAATAGGATGTCAGGCATCCTTAAGTATAGTGGTCACCACCAGCTCCATCTGTAATTTTCTCAGTATAGGTATGAGCAGGCGTATGTGAAACTGTTTTTGTCTTTAGCACCATCATGCTTTCCTGCATTTTCTTCTCAAAGCTGTCAGAGAAAAAAATATACCTGTTACCTTTTCCTCAGTCCATTGTGGAACATGTAAGAACACTACCAGGAAACATTGTAGGGCACACGATGAGTGGGTGTGAATTAGTTCATTTTCTCTAAAGTCAGTTGTGTTTCAGTTCCTTACATCAGGGTCTAAATTTGGACCTAAAAGCTTGGGAAGTATTAAGTCCACTGTGGAGGAGAGGGGAACCAGAGAAGGGTTTAGGAGCAACTATAGAAGTGCCTGGTGTGGGGAAATAATTAGACTCTATTTCATTGAGGCAAGAAGCCTGCTGTAGATGAGCTGTGTGCAGCTGCTTCTGGCAAGAGGTGTAACTTAATGAGGTCAGATCAAGAATTGGGCATAGAGATGAAGTTCTGTTTGTTAGTTGGTATTGTCTGGTCAGAGCACCCCCTGAAGCCAGCTCAGGCTTGGTTTATAGAGCAGGGGGGAAGTCCTGGCTCCTTCCCACTCTGAGACCCTCTGGCCTTTCCAGTCTCTGACCTTCCCTGGTTGTTCTGGAGCCCTGACTCAAGGAGCTACCTTCTAGTACAGCTCCTGAGAGAGACTTTATTTCCCCCTCCCTCACCCAGCATGTTCTCCTGTTGTTATGCTTGTCTCATTCAGCTTTCCTGGAGCCTTCTGGTTCTCACCGGCTCTGACCTTTGTTGACAAGTCAGCAAAGCTATTCAAGCTTCTGATGCTACAGCTTTATCTTGTTTTATCTTACATGTAGGCAGATTTCTTGCTTCACTCTGTCTAACCCATTTTTTCCCTGTGCACTTTATGGGTAAGCTGAAGCACAAATATAATAACATTGATACATTTAAAACCAAAATATTACAGTAAAATCCATAATCTGTCATATTGATTTGGGGAATAATTGCACTGTGTTTCAGAGAGGCAGAAAGCCTGCACTAGTTGAATTGTATGTAGTTACTTCAGGTGAGAGGAGTACGTTCTTGAAATTGGATCAAGAATTGGGCACGGAGATGGAGTCCTGTTGTTCTAGGTTTTACTCTGCTGTGTGATTGTGCCAGATGAACTTTTGGCAAGAATGCCCTAAATCTACCAGTCCAAAGAAAGCTACTTTTGTAGTTTACCAGGAGCAAAAAGATCATGAATAGAGTTGATGGAAAGCTTTCCAATGATGCATCAAAAAGACAGACAGATGTGTACCCTAGTCTACCCAATAGAGGAGAAGGCTGAAATGACCAGGGGGGCTGTGGTGCCTTTTTTGGGTACCTATATTTCATTATAAAGCAGTTAGACATGCCCTAAACTCTGACCCTTTAGACAGAAAGCTAATGTCAGATCCTCCCTTTTATGGAAATTTTAGATGAAAATGAGAAAAAATAAATTCTTGAAAATTTCCAGCAGACCCTTTCCTCCCACCTGTTTTCTATTTCTAGACTTAAAATCGAGCTGACTGCATTCAGACACTTCTTGGAGTTCTTTGTGTGCCCTTCTCAACGTGTAGCTCTGCGTCTTGACTCTTGCAGCGTTGCATGGATCCCTACATTCCGCAGGTTGTGCTTTTTCCACAAGAGATGAGGTGAATCAGGTCTTTTGACCACTGTGGTCTTGCCAATGCTGAATGATTTCTAGGAGCTTTTGTCTTTTCCTTGTAACTTGTAAAATGAGAAGTCTGAGGGGTCATTCTTATGCTTCTATACATGTGACAGTAGGTACATCTTCCTTTCTCTTTTTATAGGATTTCTCTCTTTAGGAGGTATAGCATTTTTTCTGATCCATAATTTTGGAAAGCTAGAGTTTATTTAAAAATAAATTTCCTAGAGTGGGGAAGTGGTGGCGTTCACCATAAATCCTAGCAGGCCTAGTAAAATCTTGCTTTTAAAATCCCAGCCTGTGCCAAGACCTTAGTTACCCAGGGACTAAAATGTTACCACATGTTCTCATCTTACTGAGCAAAGGTTGTACATCCATAGGTGTGCAACCCAGCTGCAACTAGGCACCTCTCGATAACCAGTCCCTGATGCATCTCCATACCTTCACTGATATGGTACCCATCTGTTTCAGGTGCTTCTAATGAAATGATTTATTTCAGATGGCTTGGAAGTTTCAAACATGAACACCAGGTTTTCGGAACTGCAAGGTTTTCTTTTTTTTCATCCTTTCATTTTTTTCTTTTGCTCTCCACAAACTCTCCCTTTCTGCAGAAGAATTGCCTGTTGCAGGGTGGAGAAAATATGAGTTTTTCAGCCTGTCATTAGGAAGAGTAGTGTTCTCTGTCTCTCTTTCAAAACCTATTTATCTTAATTATTTATATGGCTTACATGACTGTAAAATCTGAGCAGCCCACAACGCCTGTGTAGGATGGAAGCCTGTCCACATCACACACCAGGAAATGAGGCATGGAGAGGCTATGGGCTACATCCACAAAAGGATTTAGCTAGGACTTAGCTGCCCAAACTCCTAAATATCTTTTAAAAAGCAGAATTTCTGACGTGTATGACCACACAGGATGTCTGTGACATAACAAAGCTGTACCAGTCTCAGGCAGGTGATCTAAGTGCTACACCATTTTTTTTCTCCTCTACTGCCCTATTCTGTAGTGAGGATTTACTAGTTCTTTTCAGGCAAACAAGACTTATCATACTGGACTAGGCTTTAGGTATTTTCTTGCATACCAAACATGAGACATGAAGTTTTTCTTTGAAAGCCTGAATGTTGAAAATTTTTTTTTCCAGCAGAGGCCAACTTCAGGACATATAAAGTAAGTCCTCTTGGGACCATAGGGTGCAGACAGAAGTGACACTTTTTGTGTGATCTGGCCTCTGAAAGCACTCTGCAGCCATGACCTATACATGTGCACAGTGACAGAGTCCTTCTAAAATGGAAAAATTAACTATTGTCTAATTAGGTAACAGGTTAAGGTGGTCTGCTTTAGAGCACTTCAGGGAATTTGTTACCTCAAGGGTTAATTTTTCATGTAGGGGCGGGACTGTTAGTGGAGAGGAAGTGAAGAGAGCAGCAGCAGCTGCAGAGCTGCTATGTCCGGCCTTAGCGGGCACAGGGTAGGGGCAGAATGGAGTCTCCTTGCCTTGGGAGCCTGCCTCAGCTTTCTCTAATACCCCAGCCACGGTAGCTGGTGGCGGCCATGAGGCCAGGGGTCTCCATTCCATGCTGCGTCCAGCTCAGGCTGGGCATAGCAGCCCTGCAGCTGATGCTGCTCCCTTCTTTTCCTCTCTGCTGACAGCCCTGGAGCTGGGGGGGTGGGGTCCTGGTCAGTACTTCTGCCTGCTGGCCAGGAGGGCTGGTGCAGGAAGGCTTGATTCCTACCTGACCCAACAGGTGAACATGTGTTGGGTCGTGGGGGGGAGGGCAGGGGCTCTCTAACTCATGGTGCCTTATGTAAAGTGCCACGTGTTAAAGCAGGGTCCTAAACATTTGTCAGTGCCTGTAGAGCGTTTAGAAAGGGTGGCATCCCAGGGATCAGTCTGGGTGAGGTAGCAGGATCTCTCTGGTCTGGAGTTTTGTGATATTAGACAGCTGCAAGGCTAGGCCCTAGACCGGGGGTGGGCAAAATGCGGTCTATGGGCCAGGTGCGGCCTGCAAGGCCATTCTATCCAGCCCGTGAGGCCCCTAAAACATTTAGAAAATTAATATTTATCTCCCCCTGTTCTGCCTGTCATGGGGCCCTGCACCCAAAATAATTGCCTGCCCCGCCCTAGACTCTCGCAAGGGCAGTAGTAAAACTGTTACTATTTTACCATAAATAGTTCTTTATATATGTTTCTGTAAATAATAAACTATTGTTTCCATGCCACAGTCCTCAAGATACTGCAGACTGTATCCAGCAGATCACTTGCCTTCAGTCAGCCCTGTGGCTTCGCAGCCAAAACTGTTATCTCACCATTGGTTGTGAGAGGGTTAACAGTGGATCCTGTCCCTGCTGTTTTCTGTCCTAGGGAAAAGTGGCAGCCATTTTAGCATAGTCTACATGCTTCTATTCCAGTGAAGAAAAATCAGCGACACATTCCGATTTTGGAGGGCTGAGGGTGAGGGGAGGTAGGTGCATGTGGTATAAAAGTAAGCATGGTATGTCCCTGAGAGTCTGGTGTCTCCTGTCCAAAAGTAGCCAAACCAAACAAAGGCTTATTGTATACTTTAAGCAATATTGTATTAATGGCGGGGTGTTACTTCCTGACCACATCTAATAATTGGCAACTATGTATGTGTGTGTGCATGTGTATATGTGTGGAATTTCTCTGAAGGAGATAAAGAAAATACAGCTTGTGCAACTTAAAATTTAAAAAGTGATTTTTTTTTTCCAAAGTGAGCGAGTTGCATGTGAGAAGTGATGGGCTTTGTCATTTTATTTTGAAGGTTTGAAATGCAGGTATTTCCCATAACATTATTTTCCTCAGCAGAGATCTAACCACTTATCTCCAGTTCCCCTAAGTTACTTATAATTAATCAGTGCCTCCTACCCCTAAACTATGCTGAAGTATGTTATTAAGCTTGCAAAGTCAAGCCCTTGACACTTAGTGTTTATAAAAGTTAAGGACTAGAAGAATAAGGGTAGCCTTTGCAACCTTCATTTGGTCCCCCTGTGCATTCACTTCATGGTGCAGTGTAGAATTACACGATCACACGCTGTTTTCCTTATAGGATGCCTGCCTCAGTCAGTGTACAGAGTGGATGATGCTCCCTGAATGAGTCAGTATTCAACATTTTTTTTCTCCCCCTTTCCCCCCCACCCCTCCCCACTTGTGACTTTGTTATTTATTTACTGCATACTATTCAGACTTTTCTCCGAGGACAGAATTGCTTATTTTCTCAAGCACTTTTCTACAGTGCTTGTCACTGTAGTATCCAAGTGCTTCACAAATGCAGTTTTCACAGTGTTTCCTGTAAAATCAAGGGCTATCGTGGATCCCATGTTAAAAACGGGGAACTGAGGCACAAAGATCAAGGACAGAAGCGCCCACTAATTCTGGGATCCTAAGCTGCGATACATGCCTTTCTCTTACACCTCCTCTATATTTCCCCACCTCTTTGCATTCAAGGCATAATGTTGCCTTCTCCTCCTCCTCTTAAACCTTCTCTCTTCTGTGCTAGCTGTAAGGGAGGCATTGACTCCCACAGGGAGACGGTCTCCTTGTTCTCTCTCCTGATGTTCCATGTTACAAGAACTTGCAGCAGCCAGGACAAACAACTGCAGTGACAATTCTGGGGGAGATGCATGCCAAAAGAATCTGTGGAGAATTTAGCTGCTGAACTCAAACAAGTGTTGACTGAGCATATACAAAATGAAACTTTTCCAAAGGCTTACAAGTTGGCCAAGTTTGGGCAGACTTGGGAAGGCACATCCCTGACACGCTGGTGACCACAGGCATAACCCACTTCAAGAAGGATGTGGACAGATTGAAAAGAATCTAGTGCAGAGCAACAAAAAAGATTAGGGGCCTGGGAGACGAGACTTACGAGGAAAGGCTGAAAGCTGTGCTTATTTATCCTGGAGAAGAGAAGACCGAGATTGGGATTTGATAACAATCTTCAAATAGAAAGGATGGAGATGGGCTTTTCTCAGTGGCTCTTGGAGACAGGACTAGGAGCAATGGCCTCAAGCTGCAGCAGGGGAAATTTAGGTTGGAGATCAGGAGAAACTTTCTGACTGAGGGTGGTTGGGCACTGGAGCAAGCTACCTAGAGTGGTGATAGAATCTCTGTCCTTGGAAACTTTCAAGGGTAGGTTGGACAGACACTAGGCTGGGTTGGTTTAGTTAGAGATGGTCCTACCTTGAGCAAGGGGCTGGATTAGTACTAGATGACCTTGTGAAGTCCCTTCCAAACCTATTTTCCTATGATCCTATAACTGGGCAGTTCTGTGCCAGGGTAGCAGGGGCACAAGGGACAGTGGCTGAAACCAGGCTGCTGGTCTTGGTACACTGGTTGGGAGAGCGGTGGCTTCTATTTTTGCACCTTTCCTTTAAATTGGTGCCCCAGTTGTGCCTGTCCCTTCCCTCTATCTGTTACAGTACTGCAAGTGACTTCCTTGGCAAATTTCAACTTCCTATTCTAAAGCTTGGAGGTGCTTAAGCCCTTCAATGAAATATTTTGGAAGTATTTATTTTAACATGTGCAAAAAAGTGTTTTTCAGAAATGGTTAAACCATTTAATCTCAAAAGGGAGGAAAAATGGTTAGATCTACCTGCTAAAGGTATATATCCTGGAAAATTTCAAATAATTTAAGTTTGACAAAATTATAAGTAACCAGAAAACCAAATCGTATCATGTTAAATATTGAGCAAACCTGCGATGCCTGTAATGCATGTTTTGAAACTGGAAACTGAAATTTGATCATCAGCTCCCCATCTCATATATATTACCTATTCTATATATTACTATTTGCACATAGTAAGTTGCTGTAACAGATTTACTATAAATGCTTGACACCTCACACTCTTCTGTTTTCACTAATTCTGGACTATCACAGAAACAAAGCAGTTTTCCTGATCACTCATGTTTGTCTTGACATTGAGAGGCAAGTAGAATATTTCTGAGTGAAGATCCAAATCATGTTTTTAAAAACTTGAACTATCTATAGACTTTGGGGATTATACAACTTTGGCCTAGGTATCATAGGCAATAACTGGAAGTCACTGAGATTACGGTTGCTGTTTAGTGAACTACATGAAAATTATGGAAGACCTAGAAGACGAGTAATAGATGCTTGGAGGAGTGGAAGTTTCATTGCAGTTCCCAGTGGATAGCTATCACAAAAGCCTTCAACTGAAACACATAGTACCACTCAGCAGAAAGAACAGAAGTTCATAAACATTGTACCATGCCACTTTCTGATGGTATTTTTTCATATGATTCAAATCCTTTGCCTTTGCTAAGGGTTTGCATTAGGATAGTTGTGTGAGTAGCTATCAATTGCCAGATAGAAGCAAATCCCCAATATACAGAAGGGTTTATGTGGTTTTGCTTTTAGCATACTAGGATTTCCTAATTATCATATTAAATGGACTGTGTGAAGCTTGTGAGGAAACTGAAAAAGATGATGTTTGAACCTTTGCAAGGACTACAGGCTTAAGTGAAGAAGGAATATGTTACAAGTAATATTGTTAGCTCAGTCACTGCTGGCTTTGGCTAATAATAGAGGGAAATTAGGTCAAGGAAAGAGATGACAAAAGTGAATTTTAAAGTAAACTGCAATGTTTCATTGGATGGATTGTTACAACTAACAGGAAATTGTTGATTTGTGGATGAGAAAAATTGTTAACTGTTTGCTTTGGATACCACGTCATTGGGTCAAGTAGGGGAGTGTGAGTCATGCTCCCCCTGGCTATGAAAAAATATAGTTTTATTAACTTTGTGTGGTGCTGATTTATTCAGTCACACTGCATGGGGGTTACACTTACTGCATTGGAGACTATCTTGGAAGGAGGTAGCCTGGCACATGGACAAAAGCTAGTGCCTTTCTGGGATGTTTGCCGCGTCTTTAAAGGCATTAGGGTTTGAGGGTGTGGATGACTGAAATATTGGTATCTATGCTAAGTCATCTGTCACAGGTTGTAACAAGGGAGTGTTACTGTCTTTTGACTTCCTCTGCCATTAACATGCAGGGAAGAGGTAATTGTATAATAAGTAATATCACAGATAGTTTCTGGAATTCAGAGCAGAGAAGGCAAGGACTAAAAGGGCATAGAGAATAGTAAGAACACCTAGCTTTCATATGGACAATTAGAAATGTAGTACACAGGTCAGTATGGAGACATACTGATCAGAGGGTTCCACGCTAGCATTGATTTTTACCCCTAGGTCATCAGCCTGTTTCATTTTGTAAGTAATACTTTGTAAGCGGATCAGAATAGAGGCCCTTGCAGTGGTTTAGGAAGGGCATGGATGTACATGAGACATCAGGATTTGTTTCTTCTTACACTAGATACTCTGAGATTCAGGAAGGGATTGGAAAATCAGTGCCTCGGAAATGCCAAGATATGTAAAGTTATATAGGACTGAAGATTGGAAAGCAGAGGAGAAAATCATTTCTAGAATAAAGGCAATGAGGAGAAACATGCAACCTTTTTTATATCCTGCAGAGAAACTCTGCCATTGAAGATATGCTAGGTGTCCGTGTTCTCAAGGAGTTGTCCTTTACAGGCTGGAATTCTGTGGCACTGTAATCTCAAAAGCATATGATACACATTTCACTTGATGCCACAAATTGTTCCTTAGGTGCTTAAATTTAGAGATCTGTGAGCAGGCATTAGGCTAAGCAATAGATTGCCTTTGGAGCAAATAACTTTTGCATTTGAGGGACCCTTCCAAAGAAATGTTTGATATAGTACACACTTCTGACATCAGAGCAAATGAGTGGCAATGGATAGGAGCCACCTTTTTGTTTTCCTATTTTCTTAAAAATGCTCCAACTTTGATTGCACACTTTCTTGGAGGAGGAAGTGAATATGAATGCTGTGTTTCAGTGCAACTCTGAGCAGAAGATATGCCCTGGATACACACCAGATGTATTGCTCTGCATTAGGTAGTTGTGCAGCTACTCTCGCTACATTCATTTCCATACTTGAAAGTGTACAGGATGAATGAAAGGTAGGTTTGGTTGCAGAGTGGAGGAAATAAAGCTATTTGAGCATGCTAATGGAGCATTTTGGCAATGCCCACATTGATAATTAGGACTGGCCTTAAGGCTGATCTTGGGCCTAAAGCTACCAATACATAATATACATAATATAAACTCTTTATGTTGCCTATACTATGTTCAGAACTTTCCTGGGCAATGTAGACCATGAGCACAGAAAAGTGCAACAATCCCACAGTTTTCTGTTTCTGATTGTCATGGAGCCACAGGCAGAGACATTCAAGAGGGTTTCTTGACTCCCCTGAAAGTAGGGGGGGGGGGCTATGGCATGATCTGAAGGGAGTGGTAGGCGAGGGTGGTTGGAGGTTTCTGGTGGAGGGAACTAGCTATGATAGAGGGGGGTTGGCTCCGTGATTTTTCGTACAAGTTTTATGAGGGCTAGGTGGTAGTCTGGATGTAGGATAAAGATTTTGTCAGTTCTTGTAAGTTTTGTTTTACCACATTCTGTTGTTAAAGCATTTGGTCACTTTTTTTTCTTTCCATATAGTAAACCCATTTATGTTTTTCTGTTGTTTGACTGAAGTACCTATGGTAAATTGGGATTTTAGGCAAATTAATAATCTGAGCATACCCATTTGGTGGAGTGGGGGACCAGTAAGCGTACATAGATCCAGGGTGCATCTCTGGGAGCACCCTGAAACCTCAGGGTACTTCACACTGATTTCAAGCTCTTTGACACCCCATCCATAACTGAAGACAAGATGCCAGATTCTGGAATGGAACCTGGAATACAATTTGGGAAATATGAAAGGCAACATACATGGTTTTTGTTTGTAGTACAAGGTGTCATATGGATAAGGAGGAGTAGGTCACATGGCACATGCTGGTCAAAAGTGACCTAAAAGGCTAAACTAAATATTATGTAGACATATCCTTAAGTTTTATCTGTTATACTCTTTGGCATAACTTCTGGTATTTAGCGAGAGTAACTAGGAAAGTAAAAATGAAGAAGGTAAACTAGTAGAAAATAAAAGCCTCCTTGTAGTATAATATTGTATCAAATAAACAGAATAAATACTTAAAAAATGAAAAATATGGCTGCTGTTTTTGATCAGCAAATATCTTCCTCTGAGCCAAGAACATCCATAACTCTAAGGAAGAAAAATCTTGTTTATGCATATGGATATGTACAAGAAATGAACTGCCATCAATCTACTATCACCAACTAGCATCTTATATTTCATGTAGTGTCTCATGCAAATAATTTGTGTAAATAGAACAGTGAC
Organism: Crocodylus porosus; assembly: GCF_001723895.1. Lineage (NCBI taxonomy): Eukaryota > Metazoa > Chordata > Crocodylia > Crocodylidae > Crocodylus > Crocodylus porosus. The sequence goes on along the minus strand of NW_017728931.1, from coordinate 15,266,977 downwards.
AACATGAGAAATAAATTAGAAGCCCTAGCATTTTTAACAGACCAAGTGGAGGCACAACCTTTGAGGTAAAGAACACCCTTGATTTCATCCTCATGGTCGATCAGATAATATTTGTGAAGGGGAAAAAATACCATTTGAGGAATCAAAATTGAGGAATAAAATCAGTCAAGAGGAGGATGGGGAAAAAGGTACAGAAAGGCTGTTGATCTGGTTTCTGTAAAGATTTCAGGATTATAATCTAAATAATCTTGCAAGAAATTATTTGTAGTCATGTCAGTGTCCTATAAAATATTTGCGTCAGAATTCTTCAAAAGAAAACTAATTAAAGCATCACCAAGATACTTCACAGCCCCAATTTAATCTGTTGGGGATTGATTATTATATTATTAATATAGTGTTTAAGCAGCAACATCACCAGTATGACCCTGGTGAACTAATGTACAGTGTTCCACAATCACAGATAATAGCGGAGAACAGCAGCCAAGTGAAACGGGTGGAAACACATAACACTTAGATTAGTTTGAATGTGGTTTAAACTTGAAATGGATTGATATACAAACCTGCTGAAGTGGTTAAAAGATGCCTGAAACAGTTCAGAATTGCACCTGGAAAATCAGGTATTCTTTTGAACTGGTTCACCGTGCATCAGTGTTAGGTGTGGACACCAGGTATTCTGTCACATGGATCTAGTCAGATCTGCATGGATCTGGGTAGCCCTTCAGGAATCCCATGCTGTATTGCTCCTCCCTTCTTTTCCCTACCCTCTCCACCCTTTGCAACCAGCTGTTTTGGTACACAGCCAGAACTCTGCTGCTTCCTTTCCCCAACTTTTTAAGCACTTTTTTTTTTATCAATGTGCTGTCTTACACTGCTTTTTTGTTAAAAGCTACCTTTCTAACAACCAGCTGTGGCCTCACTCCTTACTTAACCATACCACCCCCACTCTCCCAGTCTCTGGGAATGCAAAATGTGTGTCCAGTCATTCCATCCCAGTGCCCACCCTGGCACCTCAAGTTAGGCAAGCACAAATCAGGCTTCAATCAACTGTAGGTTACTGAAGTTTACTGAACTTGGGAGAAAAGGAAAAGCAAAAAAGTGAATGTGCCCCCAGCCACAGGCCATTCAACCCCTTAGATCCCAAAGCCTGGGGACAGGCACACCCTTCCTCCCTGCCTGTCCCTTTGCTTGCTTCCTCCTCTCCCAGTGCAGGAGAGGCCTGCTGGACTGCAAGCCCACTTCTACACCCTCGTGTCAGAGCTGCAGCACTTCACATGCAGTTCTGAACAGGTTTCCAATAAGTGACATTTGGGAGTGGTTAAGTGCTTATATGGTCTGTACTCACAGTGATTTGAAAGGAAGATGTGGAATTGCTTTTATGGGAGGAAATAAAAACAATGCACAAAACACATAGCCTCCACCCCCTTTAGCTAAATATACCTATGCCAAGGCTACTGCTGCCCTCTGCCTTCTATTGGAACAACAATAGTATTTTCCTCAAATTATCGTTCTAGTTGAAGACAAATGTAGAGAAATTTTCTGCTAGCGTGACTCCATGAACTTTGGCAAAGACCTGTTAGCAGAAGATTTACCTGTTGCCTTTAAAAGAACATTTCTGAGAGTCTTTTATTTGTTTCCCTTTTTAATAGACTATAGAAGCAGGTTCAATGACCATCAGTTGTGGCACATCAACAGAGAGGTTTTTATCTACAGCTGCTCCTCACTTAATGTCATAGTTACATTCTTGAAAAATGTGACTCTAAGCAAAACTATGTTAAGCAAAGCGAATTATGTCACAGTAGTTACCTGCTAGCAGGCAGTGGCCAAACGTTATAACCAAACATTGCGCAACTTTAAATGAGCAAGTTCTCTACTAGATCAGCAGTGTAATAACAAAACAACGTTAACTGGGACAACATTAGGGGAGGAGTACCTGTATAATATGCTTAGTAAAAGGTGAGGCACTGATGCACTCAATTGCAGATTCACATTCAATAACATGTCAAAGGCTGGGCACTCTTCCAAATAAGATGGTTCACAGGATTAATCCAAGGACACCCAACTCATTTGGCTCCTTGAGCTTTATCCAAACCCTGAGCTTCCTGTGGTCCAGACAACTTGCCTCTGACAGCATGCGGGCAGCTTGTGGTGTGGCTCCAGACCCCAGACAGTGAACACTGCCTCCTCTTGCCACTTCCCTCTCCCCGCTACCTTTTTCACCTAACACCAAGTTTAGTCACCAGTGGTGACCAAATCCCCTGAATTCAGTGGTAGACTAGCAGGTGTGGGGGTGAGTAGCAATGGTGAGCATTCTTTGAGTTCCAGAGCCAGGCCAGTGCAATGGCTCCAGTAGCTGCACCAACAAGCCTCATGGGCCACAATTTAATCCCTTGTAGGCTACCAGTTGGGGCGCAGACAGAAGTTACATTTTTCACATGTGGAGCATGCATAGCTGCAGAGTGCTTTTAAAGTGGCTGATCACACACACAAAAAAATAACCCTCCTCAAATGAGGTATCAGATCAAGGCTTTCTGCTTTAGAGAGCCTTAGGGAGCTTGTGTTCCCTAGGTTTAATTTTTTGCAGGTTTTGGGCTGGGCTCATTCAGCCCTGCCACACCCCAGGGCTGTCATGGGGTGGGGGGAATGCTAGCCTTGTCTAGCCTGATTGGGGGTGGGGGAGGGTGTGGAATTGGAGCCTAGCTGCCCTGTGGCCTTCCCCCTCAGCTGGGGCACCAGGGAAAAGTGAGGTGGGGGTGAAGGGGAAGCCAGGCCGGGCCTGTGAGGCAGGGGGGCTCTGATCCCCCCCATTTCAGCTCAGGTCAGGCAATGCTGGTTTCCCCATCCCTCCTCCCCCTCCCCTCCTGTTGACAGCCCTGGAGCTGGGAGGGGAGGTGGTGCTGGGGAGAGGGGTAGCTTCTTGATTTATTGCTTGCCTGCAGGTAGGCTTGATTTCAGTCCCCCAACCCAATAGGTGAACTTCTGTTGGAGGGAAGGCAGGGAGGCACTATAACTGATGGCACTTTTTGTGAAGTGCCATGAGTTAGAGCCTGGGCCTGAACATCTGTCAGGTCCCTTGGACAACCCTAGAATAATCAATCAATATCATATTATCTTCTTATATTGAGACCCTTGAGAGCTTTCACAAGCGGTGCTTGTGTTGAATCCTGGGGATCAAGTGAGAGGACCATTGGACCAGTGCGAGTGTCCTCCATGAAGCTGCGCCCACCAGCATCAAGGCTTTGGTCAAGTAGTTGAATCCTGAACAGCACTGGATTATTTGAAGGATGTAGGTTTTTATTTTTCTGAAATATTTTTTCTTCAAGTATTTCATTATATATTAGATACTTCATTTTTGGTGGTCAGAAACCAATGATTTCGTTTCTCTTCCTACTGTGCATACATATGCGCACAAGAAATGTATATTAATACTTATGCTACATATAATTAATTTAAAAGAACATTAAGGTAGCAAAATCAAGTAGAGAATAAATGTTTTTCTGGGATTCCTTAATGCTGAAGAGCTTGTCTTTGCAACTTTTCTTTTAATGATTTTTTGCTGTAATTTAGAAAATTGATCTACTCATTCCACACTGTCATATGAAACCACACTGAACCTCACCAGCAGGTTTCAAACCTTAGTTCTATAGCACAGACTTCTACTCTTTTACTTTGTGGGGTTCTGAGGTAGTGATTTTTATCATGTGTCAACTGGTCACCTGATGATATGCACACTTTGCTAGTAGGTTTCATGGCTGTTGGCTGACAGCAGAGGAACAATGTGACCAAGAGTTCAATTCTAGTTTCTAGAGGGGAGTCTTGTCTAATGGTTATAGGCCATAGTGTTACTGACATCACAATGTCTTTTACTATTTAACTCCTCATCTAAAATCCCTGGGCATTTTTATAAGTGCTTTGGGACATGGTGCTGGGCATTTTAATTAGTGAGCAGTGCTAATTAAAAGCATCCAAGTGACCTGTATCTTCATCCCTGTGCTGAAAAAACGGTGGCAGGGCGCTTTGAACTAAAGCTCATTGAACATATTTTATTTCCTCATGTTTTATTTGAAAGCAGACTTGATTAATCGAGTCTGCTTTGACATGCTAGATTTCCAACACATCTGAACAGGCTCCCCACATGTCTATAGGAGCCGCCTGGCTTTGGTCTCCCCTCCTGCCCTGTACCTATCCATCTTTCCCATCTACTTTCTCAATGTCTACCTCCTGCACTCCTCCTTTCTCTCCTATCACTCTCATTTCTTACCTTATACCATTTAAAACAGGTTCCTTCCTCCTTCACTTCCTTACTTTCTAGGCCTCAGAATGGAGCATGATCACTGGGAATGAAATCTTAGGAATCTAATGCATCTCATTGAGCATGTGCATATTGACATTTCTCAGAGGCTCATAACTTGCCCAAATTTGGGCATTTTTTTCCGGGATAGAGAAAGGCACATAACTAATACGAGGGTGACCCCTTTTCTTAACATTAACTCCCTGCTCCATAGCATGGAGGCTCTAGAACTTCTCAGAAGTGATTGTAAGGATTTTCTTTAGTGTCAAAATATATTTCCCCCCTAAGCTTGTTCTGAGAAGCAGCTGAACCATTTAGGTTGAAGCTTAAAGAAAATAGACTAAAGTAGATGCCATCCATGAAAAAAGTAGCCCATGCTCTTAAGATTTGTCAAAGTGATAAGCAACTGACAACATGATCTTTATAATGGAAAGCATTAGGTAGCCTCAGCATTACGTACACTCCCAGATCTATTGATAAATCTGCAAGGTACCTAATTTTAAATATATTAAAAATACTTGCATAAATTGCATATTACATGCTATATATACAGAGCTAGCATGTAACTCTGTACACCTGTACTATAAGGAACCAAACTCTTTGACCAGAGATCTGATACATGAATCCCACTGAATATCCTAGACACATGCAACCTCAAAATTCTCTTTTGTCTTGTCCTTATAACATTTTCCAAGAATTGTTTTGTAGGTTTTGGCCATTGGAAAAAACTAGTCAGCCTTCCACATTTGTTTTCACTCTGGTTTTCATTTTGTCTAGCTGCAGAAGTTCAAAAAGAAAAGCCTTGAAAAGACTTTCTATAGTACAAGTGAGGAAGCAGCTGTTTACCATGAAAACACCCCATACATTTTAGTTTCCTGAGCTGGGGAATAGCTACTCTGGCCATTACTGCAATTCTTTTGGACTTCTCTGCTAGCCTGAGAAGTGACTTGCATTAATAGCCCAGGTCTACATGAGATGTTCACTGCACAGTAGATTAATTAGCTATGCAGTACACATTGCATATCTACACATGTACCCCTATTAGCCTGCAGTAAATTAATTAACTCTGCAACAGGATAATACTATTTAATACAAGTACTATCCTGCGGAAGAGTTTTTCACTCTGCTGCCATGCATGTGCAGATGCTGCTCCTGATGACTGGGGCATGAGGGTGCTTCAGTGTGGGGGCTGCCTGCTGGCTAGCCCTACACTGAAGCACCCTTGTCCCCCCCCTCTGTAGCATGGTGAGTTGGAGGGAGCAGCCTTGGGCTGGCAAGCTGACCTCTTTGGTTCCCTGCCAGCTGGGGCTGCTTTGACCCATTTCAATGTGCTTCAGTCCCAGGCACATGTTCAAACGACATGCCCAAAAGCAATAAACTCTGGGGTAATAAGCTCCAGAGTTTATTCATGTGCATTAATTTCACATATAGACTCACTCACAGACTGTGGTCTGCAAAGCCTGGGCATGTGGGGTGGGGGTGGGAGTGAGGGGGACTAAGCAGAATCATGTGGCTATGACTCACTGACATTTATTTTGCAAAAGTTTACCAGGACTTTAGCACTGAATCTTACATCCAATAGCTGCCGCCAACCCTGTGAGAAGAATCCCTCACTGTATCATCTTTTTCCCAGAAATGAAAACAGCAGCAATGAAAGGCCCAGAGAGCCCCACACACTGTAGGCTACTTGCTCTGTAAAGCCCATGAAACCAGTGGCTATGACAGTAGGGTGGGAAATTTTGCCACTAATAAAAGAGGTAATAGAGCAAAAAACAGTGATTCATTATTTCCATGGATGCATTGACTGGCTTAGATAGATGGCCTTTTAAAATGTACATGTTCTTTCTCCAAATCAATGGACTTGTATTCAGTAAATGCCCCAAAGATAACCCAGTGCACACACTCAACAAGGGCTCCCATAGAGGGAGAAAGTGAGAGAGCAAGCAAGAGAGTCTGCAGGAACTTCTGCAGCCAGAAGACAAGTCATTCTGAGAAATCAGCTTTACAAACATTTCCTCCTCTTTGCACAAGCAGCAACACAACAACACAGGAAGAGTTACTCAGGTTTCCTAATTTATGTCTGCTTGCTTCCCCATCTGGGCATCAGCTCTGGCAGGCTCCCACGCTCTTCCCTCCCCTCCCTCCCTTTTGCTTAGTGTCACGACTGGGCTGTGGCTTTATTTTCACAATGAAATGTTGAGCAAAATGGCTACAACTTGTCAAAATATATAATTTAAATACCTCCACCTCCTCAGCAATGGATCCTTCCCTTTCTAAAGCTGCACCCCAGTGCAAACTGTCCAACAACTGCCTTTGTGCATGAATAATGGCAGATCAGAGCTCCCTTTCTCAGGTATTTATGTGGCTCCCATAACTCTGGTATTGGAATGTCTTGGTCTCTTTAATATACATGTCCTAATGTCACCCCTCTGAAATAGGGAAGAATCTTCCATTTTGAACACCATAATATGCCACAGAGACTAAAGCCCAAATCTAAAAAGGAACTTGGATGTGTAAAGGGGGACTTGAGTGGAATTTAGGTATCTGAGTCCAAAGCTGAATTCCTTAGTCACCTCTCCATCCCCTCCTTCTCCCCCCACCCCCAGCTGCTGCTTACCCTTGAAGGTGCTGAAACTCGAGGTGCCTATTTTTGACACCAGGTATTTTCCCTCGTGTAAAGTCCTGGCTCTGGGCATGCCCAGAAGCACCTCCATCTTGACAGAGCTACGAAGGCTGGTGCCCTGCTTATGCCCAAGTCCCATTGGGATACATAACCTAGAGCGCAGAAGTGACAATTTTTGCCTGATCTTGCCCCTGAAAGTGCTTTACAGCTGAGACCAAACAGAACTTCATGGATGCAAAGTGTTTTGAAAAAGCCTGTAGCTGCAAAAAGCGAGTGTTCAGATGAAGATGTTTCAAAACATAGGGCACTTATACACATACATTTGTCTGCTCTGACGCACTGGAAATCCAATTGCCGATTAATCGAGTCTGCTCTGCACGTGAGCTGACGCGCCTGGCGTAGCAAGAAGAGTAGTAACAGTCCAGCTAGAAGGGCCCACTGCTAGAATATGCGTCATAAAAGAGAAGGTTGCAAGGGAAAGGGCTAGGTAAGAAGAGCCCTGTACTCTGAACACAGAGAGTAGGAGAGGGAAGGACTATTTCTGTAGGCCATTGTTATGGCAGGATGTCTGCATTGTGATGCAAATACTTTTGTATGTTTTAGGTCATATTAAGATTCATCTGGCTTTGTGGTTAAAGCTGAAACCAGGATGTCTTCACTTTTCCTCACAGTTACGTTAATCTCTTCTTGCTGATAAAAGAGCCCTTAATTCTGAAGCCTGTTTGTTACTCAAATAACTAGAATCGAGAGAACTTTTGTGTGTTTCTCCTGTTTTTCACATTACTGTTAGGGCCAGTACTTGTGAGGCACCTGCCCACAGCCTCCATCCTAACAAACACCATATTGCCACCAAAAAGGAGCAAACTATCTGTGACCTCCTCTGCTGCTATCACCCAAGATGGGATATTGAAGTATAAATGAAATTGAGGGCAGCCCAGCAGGCTTCACCTGGCCCACTAGGGGTCAATGTGCAGCCCCTGGGCCCCCACGCTGGTGTTGCTCCCCTCATTGGTTTAGCTGCAACAACTGCTGGAATCTCTGAACTCCCCCTCCCTATCTGGCTTACCCAAGAGGGATTTGGGGGGCAGGGGCAGCATGGCACAGCATGGGGAGCTGAAGGTATGGTTAGGATATGCAGTGCAGCAGTGGGTGGCGAGGGTGATGCCTGCACAGGTGCATGGTACAGTAGGGGACATCTATATAGTATATGGACCTGGGGGGCTGTGGCTTGTTGTGGTATGTCTAGCTCCTGCTGTTGCAGTCTGCAGGGCATTTGGCTGTTTAGAAATTGAACAGCCCTGAACTAAATCTTAAAATAGGAAGCTGACCATGCAAAACTGATGCTGCTAGAAGCTAGATCATTACATTGTGTGTCAGAGAAACTGTGCTATATGCCCTGAAAAAAAATAATGTTCCTTTAGTAATAATCAGCTTTTAGACAGAAGAGTTTCTCTTATCTTTTTATGAAAGAGTGGTTATAGCCCCACTGAATAACAACAGCTCCATTTTTGATGCATCTTTGATAGAGACAGCTTGACAGGGAACATCATTTAGGTTCAACCCTAAGGTTCACTAGAGCAGGACATAACAAAATTGTTGTCGGGACCAGACGATAATTTTCTCCTCAAGGGCTGGGTCTGTCCAGGAACTGAAAGAACTGCTGGTGCAGGTGAGAACAGGTTGTGATGCTTGTGATGGACCCCAGTGGCTCATCATGCTGGCAAGGATGACCAGTGCAAAGTGTGACGGGACAGGGCAGGGGGAAACCTTTTTCCTTAATACAGTGTATTTCATTCCTTTAAACTTTTGCACAAGAGAGGGAGCAGCCTTAGCTGGCTTTGAAAGATTTCCTTTTCTTGTATTAATTAATATTAGAGTGAGGCTGAAACTCACCGTAAGTGCTAAATACTCCCAGGGAATTTACAATATAAACTGCAAAGCATCAAAATCTAACTACACTGACTAATACACACCATCCCATAATTCTGTCCAAAATAGCTACAGTGACGTCTGGGAAACATGACATGCAGTTTTGAACAGGAAACCCCTCCTTTGAAGAGCTTGTACTTTTGCACTCCCTGGTCAGAGAGGTAGGGTTCAAATGTTTCTCAACTTGATACTATCTGTGGGTGAATTTGTCAGGTCTCTGTCGCATGATGGGCAGCACAACCTCCAGGTGCTGCTGAACACTATAACCTGAAAGCCTGAGTAGGCTGACTGTATGGAAATCTGGGACATCATCTGGAAAATCCAAGATGCTGCCCCTCCCCGGTGGTCTCACGAGTCTCTGCACCACTCTGACTTCCAGCCAGGCTGTGCCCCTGTATTTCCAGGATGCCCATTATAATTCCCAACAGCTGGCTGGGACCAGCCTCTGAAATCCAGGACTGTCCTGGCTAAAATGGGACATATGGCCGCCCTAAGCATGAGCCACAATATGATTAACTATGGTGTGGTGCAAAAATCATTAAAAACAATCTGTTTCCTTTGCCCTTCTTACCTGCAGCTATAGACCCCAACCCATCCCAGCTCAATTTAGAATATTCATTTACCCCTCTGTTTTTTCCCTTTTTCTCCTTTCTATTCCCCTTCCTGCCTGCCCATATGGTAATGCATGGTAGTCCCATTCCCATTTATATCCTTCACTTACAGTTTTTTCTAGATGATGGAGTTCCTTGGAATGGATTTCAAATCCAGAGCAAGGCCAAATCAATCCTTGGAGATAACTCTGGTCATGGGTGGAGGTAGAATTTTGAAAAGGGGGGTGCACATGGTGAAGTGCATCATCAGATATGAGGCAACACATTTTTCTCAGGTTAAAAAGAAATTAGAAACTTTACTAATATGCTGGGGGCCTAAGGTTGTATTATTCAGTTTAAGATTGACACAAAAACAAATATAACTTCATTAGAGTGAGTCATACAAACAATCTGCAGGGCTGTGAAACAGGAGCTTCAGAAGCAGCTAACAGGCCACAGAATTGCAGGAGAAAGCATAGCTTGATTAATGGAACATCAAGACCATTAAAAAGAAGAGAGGGGCATTAGCACATGCAGGATGAAGAGTTTAGAAGGGGTCAGGTAGCTTACAATGAACCATGAAGTCAGTGGACTGCCTCAGCACTGCTTGACCAGAAATGTTGCTTCTATTGTCAGGCAGTTAGTTGGTTTTAAATTTTGGATAGAGCAGGAATCAAAGGGGAGTGCAAGTGCACAAGTGCATCCCCCTAGGTCCAACTATGACTGATCCCAGATTCAACCTGGATCAACAGTGTGTTTGACAACAGACTGAACAAATCAGATACATTTGGCACAAAAGGAACAGAGCACAAATGGTGCAACATTTATTAATAATGCTTTACATTTTTATAGAGCCTTTTACCTAGAATACAAGGCAGTCAAGGGGAAAGAGATTTAACGGTGGGGGTCTACTACAGACCACCCAACCAAGGGGACGAGCTAGACCAGGAATTCTTAAGTCAGCTCACGGAGGTAGTTAGGTCAAAAGATGTGGTCATCATGGGTGACCTGAACTTTCCAGACATCTGCTGGGAAGAGCAGTCAGCCAGGTCTGACTGCTCACGTAGGTTCCTAGCCAGAATGCAGGACCTCCATCTAACCCAGGAGGCGCAGAGCCGCACCAGGGGAGATGCCTTGTTGGACCTGGTGCTGGCCACCGGTGACGACCTGGTGAAGGGGCTGCAGGTGCTTGACCACCTCGGTGACAGCGATCATTGCCTGTTGGAATTCACCATGCAGCACAAGGTGGCAAAGGCCTACAGCAAGGCAGCAGCCCTAGATCTCAGGAGAGTGGACTTCATTGAGCTAAAGAGAATAGTCGGGGAAGCACTGAGGTCCTGGACGGAAGGGGAGTCAGGTGTCCAAGAAGAGTGGTTGCTCCTTAAGGAGACGATCCTCCAAGCCCAAAGGGAGGTAATCACAACACGGATCAAAGGGGGAAGGAGGGCGCAAAAGCCCCCACGGCTCACCAAAAGCATCCGGGAATGTCTCCTAGCTAAAAGGGAGCGTACATCCAATGGAAGGGAGGGGCCATCACCAGGGATGGCTAGACTGCAGTTGCTCGGGGTTGTAGGGGGGCAGTCAGGAAGGCCAAGGCGGAGATGGAACTGGAACTAGGTACCTGGATCAAGGACAACAAGAAGTCCTTTTTTAAATACATAGGGGGCAAAAAGCAGGTTCTGGGTAACGTGGAGCCCCTGCAGGACACGCTAGAAAATTTGGTCATCACACCAGATGACAAAGCTAACATATTTAATGATTTCTTTGCTTCCATTTTCCTGAGCAGGTACCAGAACAGCCACCCCCCCCGGGCCCCCTTCATACCCCAGGGGAGATGCACCTAGGCCAAGGGTTAGTGAGGAACTAGTTAGGGAGCTTCTGGAGGGACTGGATATATTCAAATCAGCTGGTTTGGACAATCTCCACCCTAGAGTACTGAGGAAATTAGCTGAGGTCATTGCGGGACCCTTGGCATGGCTTTACGAGCACTCGTGGTGCTCTGGTGTGGTGCCAGAGGACTGGAAGAAGGCCAATGTGGTTCCCATCTTCAATAAGGGGAGGAAGGAGGACCCGGAAAACTATAGCCAGTTAGTTGTACCTCAATCCTGGGTAAGCTTTTTGAGAGAATTATTCTGGCACATGTTCACGAGGGGCCAGCAGGGGAGATTATGCTTAGGGGCAATCAACATGGGTTCATTAGAGGCAGGTCCTGTCAGAC
>NW_017728931.1:15251680-15252864 GCF_001723895.1 Crocodylus porosus | reverse complement strand
GACATAAGGAGGCGCTACTTCACTGTCAGGGTGGCAATCACCTTGCTGGGGTCGTTTGACCCCAGTACTCTTTCCTGCCATGGCAGGGGGTCGGACTCGATGATCTGCTCAGGTCCCTTCCAACCCTGCAAACTATGAAACTATGAAACTACGAAACCTAGATGATCTCAAGTGGCTTTACACCCTCTCTCACCTAAAATATGAATGTTCTATACAGCCATTTAAATGCCACTGCTTCTACTGTGGCTGTTTACCATTGTGCTTGTATATGACAGATTGCTTTAGCAAGAAAGAAAAGTGCCTATATTCAGCTGAATCTGCAAGAGGGAATTTAGATAGACAGAATATAATTATCTGCATTGGAATCTAACCAAGATTCTGTAGGCTGACACCTGTGCTTTTGCAAAGTATGCCATGGCGTAATAATAATACTAAGCTGTAAACAAAGAGAAAACCTGTGTTCTTCATAATAAAGTAGTGAGTGTTCAGCTAGTCACGGTGCTGGATCTCCAGCATGAAGCTGAATATTCCATCCACCCAGTCCAAATCAGAGTGGGGCTTCATATATGAAAATGATCCAAACCAACTTTCTCTCCCATCAATCCCTATTAACAAGAAGCGGTGGACTGTCCTGATTTGTCAGAGTTGAGGAGTAAGTGAGGAAGCTCTTGTTAACTTAGAATGAAATAACTTTGGTTGCCTGAGCTTTGATAGAGAGACAGGACAAAAATGGTGCTTTAGGTCAGTACAGATTTGCATTTTGGGACAGGGATTTTGGGAAGCCTCCACATTCAACCCTCCAGTGCTTTCACTCCACTTTTTGGATCTGAAGCTAAATGATAATGGGCCCATATTTGGTTGGGAAGTGGTTGAGCTCTTGTGAACTATCATGTGAATTAGGGCCAGAGTAGTGGTAATCTTCTGAGACCAGCTGACCTCATGGTCATTCTGGGCTGGCATCGTATGACAACAGCTTGTGGGATTTCTCTGGGCTTTTTGTCTAAACCATAGTCCATAATCATCTTAAACTGCAGTTTCATAGATTTCATAGATTTCAGAGACATTAGGGCTGGAAGGGATCTCGGAAGATCATCGAGTCCAGTCCCCCGCCTGAAGGGCAGGAAGTCAGCTGGGGTTATAGGATCCCAGCAAGATAAGCATCCAATTTACTCTTGAAGGTGTTC
>NW_017728931.1:15212405-15251580 GCF_001723895.1 Crocodylus porosus | reverse complement strand
CTTTTTATTGTCCTTGATGCTCGAAGCTAGTTGGAGTTCAGTTGCAGCCTTGGCTTTCCTGGTTTGCTCCCTGCAGGACTGGACCAGTGCAGAATATTCCTCCTTGGAGGTGAATCCTGTCCTCCATCCTTTGTAGGCCTTTCTTTTTAGCCTCAGGAGGTCTGCTAGATCCCTGAAGAGCCAGGGGGGCTGCTGTGCCCTCTTGCTGCCCTTCCTCCGAGATTGAATCGAATTAGCTTGTGTATTGAGGATTGCTCTGTTGAGGAGCAACCATTTTTCCTGAACTCCCCTCTCCCTGGGGTCATGGTCCCTTAGGGCCTCACTGACAAGCCTCCTGAACTTGTCAAACTCGGCTTTCATGAAGTCAAGGACTTCAGTGTTGCTGACTGACTTGCCAGCTTTATGGCGGATGGTGAAGGTGATCAGCTCGTGGTCGCTGTCACCCAGCTTCCCATTGATCACTAGGTCGCCGATTAGGTCATCTCAAGTAGCCAGTACCAGGTTGAGCAGTGCTTTACCTCTTGTTGGCCCGTAGACTTCTTGAGTCAGGTAGAGGTCATCCATGCATGATAGGAAGCTTTGTGACAACTCAGATTTTGCTGACTGATCTCCAATGAGATGTCTGGGTAATTGAAGTCACCCATGACAACCATGGTCCTGAAGCATGCGGCCTCAGCCAGTTCCCGGGTGAACTCCTGGTCAAGCTCTTGAGCCAAACTCCTGGTCAAGTTCCTACCCAAAACCTAACCAATTTCTGAACACTGCCTCTAAGGTCCATCTATAGTTAATTTTTTTAACGGTTTAGGAACTTAGGTTGGAAACTCCTCTGGGCAATGATCTTTACTTGGTTTTGGTGTCATCTAGCATGTGGGGTCCCAGTCTATGTATTACAATAAGAATAAGTGGCACCAGGATCATGAGGTCATAGGAAAGTAGGGCTGGAAGGGATCTCACAAGGTCATCTATTCTAGCCACTGGGTCAAGGCAGGATCATCTTTGACTAAATCATCCCAGTCAAGTGTCTGCCCAACCTGCTCTTGAAACTTTCAAGGATGGAGATTGCACAGTTTCTCTAGGTAGCTTGTTCCAATGCTTGACCAACCTCATACTCAGAAATCACCAACCTAAATTTCCTCTGCTGCAATTTGAGGCCATTGCTCTAATTCCTGTCCCCGATAACCACAAGGAAAAAGTTATTTCTATCCTCTATATAATCACCCTTCAGGTGTTTGAAGTCTGTTACCAAATCCCACTTCAATCTTCTGTTTCCCAGGCTACATGCTCCTACACTGACCCATTTGAATGTAGCACATCAGCTCATTTGAAATTCAACCTTGATTTGGCCCAGTTCTAGTTAGTTCTGGGATATGCTTTGCCTTGCAGTCTTCCATCCTGAGGTATGAACATTTTTCAAGGTACATAGTTATGGTAAACCTTCTTTCCACAGGTAGAAGCAATAAGGAAAGCCAAAACAAAACCCATCCTCAAGGGTGAGGAAAGACCAGGTTGTTCTTTTATTTGGCCTCAAACGTATTATGAGAATGAACAGCTGATGGATTTTAAGGGTCAAAAAGTTTTGTCCTATTAAGAGGCATTAAGGATGCTATGAAAAACAACAGAATATTTTGGCAAAAGGATCAAATCTTTACTTCAACAAAATTTATAAAAATTCAAGGGGCTGCCCACTGAAAAGGACCATCTAATTGCTTTCATTGAAAAGACTTGTGTTTGCTGCTGTGGTTCAACCAAACATATATATCAGTTGTTCCACATGTAATGAAAGAAGTTATAATTTAGAGACACTCCCTTATTTAGACTCCAGAAGTTGGGAATTTGGAGGTGGTCCTTCAGTTAAGCTAGCTAGTTAGAGCCAAACAAAAGATCTGTAAAGAGATTGCATATTGCTCCACAAATAAAATTTATTGTTGGTTCTATTCATTCATTGTATGCCTCTATTTATTGAACTGGGTGATTACTAAATCACACATTTTTCCTCAAAGGAAATCTGGGTAGTTTCTCCTCGCACCACAGGCTCCTGCTGTGTCAAAGAGAGGGAATTCTGGAGGTGGTTTTCACCAAATATAAACTCTCATCTGGATTATTTGAATAAAAGAAATCTGCATGAAGGTCTTGCACTCCACAAAAAAAACTTCAAAGAAGGAACTAAATTCTATTTTACTTCAATGAGGTGCAAAGATCTCATATTGGTGCCCAGAGGCACCTAAGAATTTCCCTGGTGTAGAGTCATACTAAACCTTGGGTAGCTCTTTCAAGCTGGTGTAATTTACAGTAGTCGAAAATGTTGCTGCTGTTTTCACTGAGGCCAAATCAACCACTGGCAGGCCCAATGTAAAAATGGCTTACTGTCACTCTTTGACATGTACCTAGATGCTTTAGAGTTCTGAAATTAATTCTGTTTTTTATTTCCCTCCATTATTTTTCATGGAGGGATTCCTGATTCCTCTGCCCTTCCAGTGTCAGGCTAGAATGAGAGCAAGAAGTGATAAAATGCCACAACACACTCATTACCTATGGGAGTTGGTCAGAGCTATTTTCCTGTTGTGCCCTAGCCAGGAGATACTAATTCTGCTATACCCTCTCCTTATGAGAGTTCCCTTTTGTTCCATACTTTTCTGAAAAAAATATTTGTATGCAGCACCTTTTAATCTAAAGTATCCCTAGGAAGGTTGAGGGCAAGAAGGTAAGTGCTATTTCTTGCCCAGTGGCCTAGAGAGTTCTGAGTAGTGGAAGCTCAAAGATTTTCAAAATTTCTTGGAAGCAGCTTTCAATTTCCAGTATTGCGTCTTTTCAGCTACTTGCTGAAAAGCTACTTGCTCAGAAGTGCTTGTTTGTTATATGTAAATCTGTAGCAATACATCCTAGATTCCTGTAAGCCAATACTCCCCATTCGATTAATAGAAACCTCGAGTTCCTTTTTTTGCTTCCTCTAGTGACCACAACTCACGTCATGAGTAAAGTCCCGTCTGCCATATCTTCTGCCAGTTTGTGTGCATATGTTGTGCAGAACGTGAATGCAGCAAACCACTTCATAGATTTGTTTTCAGTGGAAACTATTAAAAGCTGAAGTCTTTTCTAATAAAATTCACTCCGTTGCTGCTGCAGATGAAATTGCAGCACCATAAAAGGGATTTGCAGGGTGCTATGAACCCTAAGTGAGCTCAAGCAATCACAGACTTTCCAAAGCAAGAAGCCACTAGAAATAAGTGTAGCAAGTGCTACTGTGTATTTAGCTACCGGGCTTGTTAACACACTGGTATTTGAAGTTATAGTTTCATAGTTTCATAGTTTGTAGGGTCAGTTTTTTTCAACAATCTTAAGCTCATGGAGTGACACAATTTGTTCTGCCTCCCTTCATTACACCAGAGATGCAGGGAGCATAGACGCAGAATCCAGGTTACCTGGAGCTGCACTTCTGTATGGTTGGCTTTAGATACAGCTCAGAGGAGGTTCAGATTTGATGTGCCCACATGAGTCCATTTTGTCCTTTGGAGGAGACACTGCCTACTGCATGCATCATAATAGGATATCACTGTTTCACAATGACAGTGCCCACAGTATGGGGCAATTTTGTTGCATTTTGAGACAATAAAGAGAACAAAAAAGAGTTTCCTCTGAGGTAAATGGAATTTAAAGTGTGGATTTTTCTAAAGATAAGTCTTGCAAGTTGGTTTTGGATGAGTCCATCCACATTGGCACTATTTCAGGAAAGTGACTGGCCATTAATGCAAAAAGATCACCTTATGTTATAAGGGACTGTATACTGGTCAAGCCAATTATTTCACTCCAGTGGCTGAAAACTATCCTGAGTGTAAGTGCTGAAAGACAGGAGACAGAGCCATTTCCAGTGAGGGTCTGTGCTTCTGGAATTCTCTTCTCGCTCATTATAGGCCCAGGTTTATTTGTAACTCCTTAGAGGACAAGTCTTTCTGGAAGCTTTATGTTATGGTGTGAATTTAGCTTGAGCAGCTGCAGTGGTGCAAGCTCGTCTCTCCAGTCCACTGAAACAGGTCAATATTCATACTTCTGAAGGCTCAAAACTCTAACATGGCTGTTTTGTTGAACATGTTGATTTCCTGCCAACTATAGCAGTAGTTATACCCATTTGTTTTGCATTAAAAGTGCTGAGGCAAAGACCTCTGCATAGGACTACACAAAAGAAACTGTTACCCTACTGTATGTTTTCACATGCACAGAGACTTTTGCCTCAAAAATCAGCCTTCCAAAACTGGGGGGGATATATTACACTGGGAAGCTGATTTTCTGCCTAAAATAGAAATACTCTGCTTTGAATCCTGTTCCACAGTACAGCAGCTCTCGTATTACTATTCAAGCAGCTGAGGGAGATAATTCACTTAATGGGCCACTGTTCTTTTATCCAGAGGTGTTTATCATTATCAATGGCAATCCCTCACAGTCGAGGATGATTGTCTTCCATGATTGCCTTATTTCTGGATCTGAAGATGGCTGATAAGGCCAATCTGAGATCAACAGGTTCTATTGCAACTCAGGCATGTGTTTCCATGGAGGGTGGGTGGCTCTGGATTCTTGGCTAAATCTGTGACATGGTGCTTCTTCCACTCCCACTTTTCCTTCTCCTGTCATCGTGGCGAGGTTTCAGAGTACTGAGGTCTTTGCAGCAGACTCTTCCTTCATTTGGGGCTGTCATAGGCAATAGTCTCCCATGGGTTGATGTTGATGTTACATATTTCAAATTGGCCTTGAGGATGTCCTTGAAGTGCTTTCTTTGCCCTTCTTTTGAGTGTATGCCTTGACCAAGCTGGGAGAATAAAACTTGCTTGGGGAGTCTGGAGTTGGACATTCAAATGGCATGGCTGGCCCAATAAAGTAGATGTTGGATGATCATTGCCTCAATGCTTGTGATGTTTGCTTGTGACAGGATGCAATGCTGGAGCATCTGTCTTCCCACTGGATTTGCAGGATATTCCGCAGGCAGTGCTGATGGTACTTCTTCAGTGACTTGAGGTGTCTCCTGTATGTTGTCCATATCTCAGCTCCATAGAGAAGGTAGGGAATCATAACTGCTTGATAAACCATGAGCTTGGTTTTGAATCTGATGTTGTGATCTTCAAACACTCATTTCCTCAGGAGTCTGAAGGCTGCACTTGCACATTTTAAATGAAGTTGGATTTCCTCGTCAATGTGAATCTTCTGCAACAGATTGCTTCCAAAGTATGGGAAATAATCAATGTTTGCCAGATTCTCACCATAAATCTGAATTGCCAAATCTGGGAACTGCTCATAAGAGTTTGTTGATGGGGAAGACCTTAGTTTTCTGAGTGCTAAGTGTCAGTCCCATTTTCTTGTATGTCTTGGTAAAGATGTTGATAATTGCCTGAAGATCTGCTTCCATGGTGACAGAGCTGTGCTGCTACCCAGCACATCCACAGGTGGTGGATAGTGGAATGACTTTCAAGGAAGGTTAGCTATGAAATAAGCAGGGGTACCTGATAAATAAGTAGTCACAGACCAAGCAGTGGCAATACCACAAGGATGTAGTATGGACAGCAGATAGCAATTCTTTCTCTCCTGAAAAGCCACATATAACCTCTGATGGTACTGTGACATGGTGAGAACAGATCACCATTATAATAAGCCTGTCCATCCCCCAGCAGTGGGTCTACAAGTTGTCAACTGCAGAACAGGCAGAAGAAGACGTTAGAATCCAGAGGTGTTAACAATTGATGCTCTCCTTTTTAATAGTTTCGAGGTTCCACTAACAGAATGTCAGTCAAGCTAACATTTCTAAGGGCAGTGTTGATGTCACCTAGGGCTTCTGGTATTTCCTCTTATTTCACAGCTCTTTAGCTCTTTTCAGAATCACAGGTCCATCCATAGAGAGGGTCTTCAGCAACAACTAGGATTGTAGTTAACCAGGAAAGGGAGCATGAGTCAGCTGAAGATTAGGTTCCCTTCCTGTGCTCTGCATCCATAAACCAGGAAAAAAATATTTTTTCTTTGTTCTGCTTTTCAAAAACACGGGTGTATTATGTGAGAAAATATTCTTTTTTATGATTCATGGAAAGTGGGTTCCCTTTTGCTCACCTTGCTGAACCATCTTGGACCTAGTTGTGGTAAGTGACCATAGTTCAAGGAGAGCTGAGGAGAAGGAGTCAGAAATGTTGGGTAAGAAGGGGGGAATGTAAGAGTTGGTAGGGGGTGGGGAGAAGGGTAGTTGGTAGAGGGGAGTGGATCCAGAGGCAGCACAGTGGCATGCTGCACTCCCTTTTCAGACTGGACTGTGCCGCTGGAGCTTCGAGGGACTTGATTCAAATAGAATAGACCATTCTCTGCATGGCCCTGCCCTGCCCCCCAATTCCCAGCCCCTCCAGGAGTTCCATGGCTGGATGATAGTTCCATGGGTTGTATCTTTGACAACCCTGCTTTAGCAGGTGAGAATCCCCCACCGTCCCTCTGTGCTCAGAGGCATGTCTGCTCCTTTCTCCTTCCTTCTGTCCCCCACCTCCTGTTGTTTGCTTTCCCTGCTGTCTTGGGAGTGGGGGAATCTTCAGGGTTGCTCCTGCCCACTCCAGCTGAGCTGTGTGGGGGCTGGGCTCAGCTAGCACACCAACAGCGGCAGTAGCTCCCTGAGTCTGCTCCAGGGGGAATGGGGAGGGTAGTAGGGGGAGATGCCCCCTACTTATTGCTACTGCTGTGGCTGTCCTAGCTGAGCCCAGCCCTGACAGCCCAGCTGGAGTGGGCAGGAGCAGCTCTGAATCTTCCCCTGCCCCAGGACAGTAGGGAGGTGGAGATGGAAGGGGAGGGGAGGGGAAGGGACGTGACTCTGAGCACAGATGGGAAGGCAGGGATGCCTACCTGCTTTGGGAACTTTAAAAATTCCCCAGAAGCTTGTTCCCTCTAGGATTTTTGTCAGCTGCTAGCTCACTAGAGCTAAGAACAGCCCCCTTTTCCCAGTGAATCTACATGGCCATGCAAACCATTTCAGATCTCCACCTTTTTTATACTCATTCTAATATTAGTGTGTGTGGCTTGTGTGTGTGTGTGATATTGCTTGCAGTATGTATTTAAGGTAACAGACTTGGAGGTTTTCATTCTCACCTCTGGGATTTGTGGTACTTGAGCAGGCTGTCTTGGTTGGTCTGAAATCCAGGTATTAGCCTGCAGGAGCCCTCAGAGTCTCTTGACAAGGGGTGCCAATTTACTGAAATCATTTCAAATGTTTGACTTCTTTTTATGACACTTCTTCCTGGAACAGCGAAATGCCACAAGCATACCTGGGCTGCAGGCTGCTGGAGGAGAGAGGTCATGGCTGTGGGTCTCACCTTTGACCCAGCCCAAGGCTCTGCTTTCCCTCTGGCCTAACCATTAGGCAAGACTGCCTATACCCCAGTCCCTTATACCCTGCTTACTTATGCCAAAGATGGAAACGAGGCAGCACCTCAGGGTTTTCTCACCTCCCTACACTGCTAGGTTCCTTTATGACTCCTTATGTCCTTGTGTGTGTCTATGGAAGCTGGGCTAGGCCAGGCCAGTCTACTCTGTGGTGGTGGCAGCTTTCAGGAAGGAGGAGGCTGAGCACACCTGCTTGTGACTTGCCTGCCCATGTCCAGAGGCACACTGCAAACTCAGATGTTTGTCAATGACACTGCTCTGGGCTTGTCCTTCTGTGCTGTCTCTTGAGCCTTTAGTCTTTGGAAACATGGGAATTCTGGTGGTGGATCAGACCCAAGTCCTGTATTTCTGACATAGACCAGCATGTTCTCCTACCCACCACCCCTACATCTGCAACAGGGCTCTCTCTGGTTGTTCCCCCCCGCCCCCCGCCCCCAATTCCTGGCCCCTCCAGGACTTCCACGGGCTGGATGATAATAGTCCATAGGCTGTATCTTTGACAACCCTGCCTTAAGGTAATTGCCTTTCTTGGAAATTATTCTCTGTACCTGATGGGATTTTAAATCCATATTGGGTAAATCTGGTAGTGCTTAGTGTTTACTTAACACCTTGGTTGACTTTAGTAATAAGGACTTACATATCTTTCCAACAGCTAATTTGGATGGCCAGTTGTTTTCAAAGTGAGTAACACCAGATGGTTCCATCTTTGCTGAAAACCAATTCATTGTGATGTAGTGAGTAGTTTGTCAGGAGCAAGAAGACTGCAGCTCAGGTTCATACAAAGGAGATGTTTAATTATAAGAGATCTCTTTTTTTATAGAGGAATGCAGCCCATATAGATGAGAAATCCTACCATTCACTTCATGTGTCTTTATCTGGGTAGCCTTCATGTTAGGAGGGAACACTGCACACTGTGATCTGAGTGCATTTGTCTAAAAGAGCCTAACCCTGCACCTCAGCATCCAGTGCTATTTTGCCATTGAGGAGGACAGACAAACCCATGAAGAGAAAGGCATGTAAGCATTGGCTAAGTGATGAGTCATCCCTCCCATGGGGGAATTAACATTTTCCGTCTAGTTTCAGAAGGGGAGTTTAGGTGCTTAAATGCCTCATCAGTTGCCTATAGAACAATACTTAGGTGTTGCTTGGATTTATGAAAACCCTGCCAAACCTGTTGGACCTGAAAGTCCCATGGGTACCTAACTTCCTTCTTGTAAAGTCTTGTAGGCACTTATGCTTTTGACACTGGACACATGTACAACCATTTTAATCCTGAGAGAGCCATCTTGGGCAGTGCCTGTTTGTGAGAGAAGCCCTCTGAGGATTCGTAAAGTAAGGGCTCATCTGCCTGTCTCCCTTGCAGGGTCTGAGCTGGTAGGCATGCTCAGAGTGTATTGAATATGCATGCATGTCTCCCATTTTTTAACCAATAGCTCAGTAGCTGGGCATTGCCCTCAAAGTGAGAGTCCTGGGTTCAGGTCCCTCCTGCCCCAAAGAGATTTGAGCCTCCCATGTGAATGCTTTTATCATCAGGCTCAAGGGTAGCCTGCTGCGGGCTCTCTCAGGCCTTTTGTGCTCAATCTGTTCCACTTTTTCTGTAAGAAATATGAATCTTATTGAGACAGGGAATAGAAGCCAGGCCTCCCACCAGCAGGTGAGTACCTCTCTACAAGGCTATAGAATCATTACGATTCTCCCTCTCCTGTCTGGATAAGGCCCTACTGCTTTTCAGCATTCCCTATTATATGGTTTAATCACTTCTCCTAATTGGTTTAATCACTTCATGGTGGCTTCTGTGAATCTCAGTCTTGGGTAGGCCCCTAACTTTCCCTATACACTGTATATGGCTATGGAGCCTTCTATCTTGGTACTCTGTGCTATGAACAGCAGCAGGATGTCTAACAGTCAAATGCTGCAATGCCTTAGGTAGTACATAAGTCTTCCTTGTGAATTCAGATTCTTTCTGGATGCAGCACATGGATTTGAAAATGAAGATTTTTTCTCCCTAAGACTCTTCAAAACACTGCATAACCTTCCTTATGATGCAACATGTAAATTTTTTAATGCAAACTTTTTTCCAAAACTCAAGCAAAATGTTGCTTTTTCACTTCCCTGAATTTTATGAAGGAGTTGCACAGATGGTGGAACTCAAAGCCAGAACTGACGTACAGCTGTGTGAGTCACTTGGTCTCAGAAGAAGTGCTGCACACAGATGCTTCTTATGTGTGCGAGGGACCTGGTTCAGAGACAGCCCCTTGGAGATGAGCTGGAAGAACTTTAGTCATGAAAATTTGAAGTAACTGTTTAAAAATCAGTTACTTATTAAGTTTTCACTATTACATTAAATGGAGTGACTGCCTTTCCATTCAGAGTGCATGCAGCACTGAGTGCAATGGAGCCATGTTTCTTGACTGGGGCCTCTAACTGCTATTGAGATGCAAATAATACACAATAATAGGGAGAACAGATAGTTCAAGAGATTAATAAGGACACAGAGGAGCCTTCAGCAGCCTTCACCATGGGTCTATCTTGGTCCTCTTGGGAGTGCTTGCCAAAAAAGCACTCCCATCTTCAGCAAACCTGGAAATGTGATGGTGAAGCTATACTGAGGGACCCAGCCCTCAGACACACTGGAGGCAGACAGCTCAAAAACAACTGTAGAGGAGCACCCTTTTCGCAGCTTCAGTATTTCGTTCTTGGGCTTGGTGTGAGAACAGAGGCATCTTCAAAGCTCTGAAGAAGCATTATAGACATATCCTTGTGTCTTTGCCTCCTCTCTCACTTTAGGATATAGACAACTGATCATTTGAAGCTCTAAGAATTTCCAGAGAACTTTCAGAGCCAGTCTGCTTTCTACTCCCTTTTCTCCCTTGCTCTGCTTTCTGCTCCCTGCCCTACTTGCCACTGTGCTGCCTGCTTCCTCCCCAATCTGCCATGTGCCACAAGCTGAGGGTGCCTGTGCAACATGTGGCATGTGTGCCACTGGTTGGCTACACATGGCCTATACTTTTTGGTCCCAAACTGGGCACTAACATGAAGGCCTCATTACATGAGGTAGCTAGAAGATGATGTTGGTTCAAAAAGGGGAGATCAGAGGAAGACAAAGTTTAGAAAAACAATTGGGAATTATCATTCAAAAAACCTGGACTTTTCCTGCAGATTGGACAAGACAGGCAGGCTCCTTGAAATCTATGGAGGAGTGACAAAACTAGAGCTGTCAGACCCTCACTCAACCTTTGCCCCAGTCTCTCCATTCACCTGCTGAACTTCCATGTGATTCCCTCTGGGCACCTCTGCATGACTTCTCTTCTTCAGATCCTCTGCTACCCTGATGTGAACCTTGAACTACTCAGCTTGTGATTTCTCCTGCTACTTCTTCCTGCTAGCTGGTGGCTCATTGCTGTAGTCCTCCATTCTGCTTTAAAATAGTCCCACAGCACCTTAGCTTCCTTTTGCCTCCTTTATAATTATTTTTATTATAGTGTGACTCAATACTCCAGTCAGAACTGGGTCTCAATGGTGAGGAGTGTTTTACAAATGCAGCATGAAGACATCTGCACCAAGGAGCTTGCAGAGCCTTCCAACTCTGCACAAGCAACCATAGCTGCTCCTATTTCTTGTGCCAAACCCTTTCCGCAGGGTCAGAATCCCACCCTGTTCCACATTAGTTAATTGTTCCAAGGAAAGAGGGAGGCCAGTCCTGAAATCTGAGTCAGATCCTTGGTTAAGTGTTATTCCTGCTTCAGCTCTTGCACTCCCTGTCCTTCAGCTTTTATTTCTTCTTCCTGGCACAGGTTGAGGTGGGCATATAGAGTATTGTATATTCCATGACTTATGAGTTTTAATTTCCTGTGGGTGACCTTTTTCATAGGCTAAAGGCAGGTGTTTTCATTTCTTTCTTTTTCCTCTTCATCAGGCATTTCTTTAACACACTGCTCCTAGAAGTCTTTCGTGGAGCTAACTACATTCAGGGAAACCTCTCATTTGTGCAGGTTTTAGATTGATAGGTCTTCTTTGGCTTCAGTGGAGTTAATCCTCATGTACAGAAGGGTAACTGAGAGTAGAGTCACATCCCAGAATTACTGTTTTCCACAGCAAATGCAGGACAATTTGCCCTCCCTTTATGCTTGCAAGTCATATTAGGTGCCAGTGCAACTGCATGCATAGTAGGTGAAGTTTCTGTAGGAGAGTAAACTGACAGCATAGCTATTTGTATTAGGATAATATGTGTGACAGCCTGTCTGCTTTGAGAAGGTGCTTAACTGAAGGTGGGGGTAACAAACTGGCTAGTGAATCCTTCTGAACTGCTAACTCCTGCATCTCAACACCTCTCTTTTAATCACTGGGATGGCTCCACACCTGCACACATTCTCCTGTAGACCAGCCACTGTCCGCTACCAGTACAGGAAAAGACACATGGAATGAGAGACGTGACTGCATCCTGGACTGATGTCTCCTCGGCAGAGCTCTGAGAGCGAATAAACCCAAATCAGAAGCGGGAGTTTACTGTAAAAATAACCCTTTTGCTTTTCCAAGATCTGTTTTCACTGCTACGCTTAATTTCATCTGCGTTTTCCTCTTCTCTTAATTGGTTTTGACAGATGATTCCCCCAAGAGGCCAAGCCTTGAGCTTCTGGAGGGGTCATTCAGAAGAAGCTATAGCAAATTATGGGGTTTAATTTGCCAGGGGGCAATGAACAGGCAGATTGAATTCAGGGTCTGAAGCTGCCCCCCTTCCCCCTGTCCCCTGGAATACCTCCTCCTCTTCCATTTTACTCTAGCCCACAAATTCCCCCAAGACCTTGTGGTCACTGTTTTTAGGGCTGAGAAAAATGTCATTGCTTGTCTCTAGGGCAGAATTCTGCCAGTTTGTGATGTTTTTCATTTCATATGGCATAGAAATTGGAGGCTATACTGAAAATAAGAGTGGGGGCAGAGGGATTGTTATCATTTATCATCTTTTATTATCTTTTGCCATCATTTATTTATCTTTGTCAAAGAATCCCTGACTCCCACCCCTTCCCTTTACTTTCCTGTAAGGCCATAATTGCAGTGATGGCCATGCCTTGCAGGATACTAGCTCTGGACTCAGAGACATACAGGAGATTTGGGTTGAGTCCTCACAATTCCCTTTTCTCTATCTCCTGATGATGTCTTAAAATTCCAAACAGTTCCCTATGCTGCTTTTGTACTGTATCATCTCCTGTCACTTCTCGTGAAGCGTAGAGGCACCCAGCCAGAGTTTAATAAGGAAGCCTGGACTGTTACTACCTGCACTGTAGTTACTCTGGTAAACAGAGAACATTGACCTCAGGGACTGTACTTCTGTTATCTCTCACCAGCACAAACCCCAATGAAAGAAAGAAGCTAATAATCTAGGACACAGTTGCTTCCTTGTGTTTCAGTGAATTGCTTTAAAGTACTGGGATTCTGCTGGCTTCCATGTAAAATGAAATAACCCCCACCCCCACCACACATTATCTCTAGAGAGCCCTGCTGTTAGCTGAGCAAAGATCAGAGTAGCTAAGCAGCATCCCAACATAGTGTTACAAACTGCCTACAGGCAGCAAAGGTATTAGTTTGCACAGCTTAGCTTATATAAATTGAACAGCAAATGCCAGCAAACTGCAGTCATATATGAGTGTCTAATAGGCTTGAAGTGTTTCAGAACAAAGCTACTTTTATGATTTATACACTTGCCAGAAAACCATCAAATTCTTTGCTGAAACTGGAGCTTTGCTGGTAGCGCCATAGGGGCTGGCCAGGAAGCAAAGAATTCTTGGCATCAGAACAGCTGTCCCAGAGTGGTACAAAAGGCATTGCCAATGTGAGGTGGAGCTATCAATTGAATGTCTATCAGTGCAGGCAACAAATGGGACCCTGACTTTGGCTTCCTCCTTCTAACTAAGCCCAGTGCATGTGATACACTGATAACAACCCATCGGACAACTGTAATAATATTTAGGTGCAAGGTGTGGTAGCCATAGTGCAACCCTGCTGCTTTTTAATGTGCTGTCGATAATTCACAGCAGAGGGGCAAATAGCTAGAGCAAAGTGAGGAAGCATGTACGTAATATCACTGTTGGCAAGTCTGATATCCTGAAACACTGTTTCTCTGGGCAGCTAGGAAAGAAGAACAGAATTAGAGTGAGGTTTCCTCATATATAAAATGCAGGTATTTATATTTACCACAGGCAAAATCTACTTCACAAGTCTCCAGGAATGGGATGGTAGGTATTATTCCCATGTTTACAGATGGGAACACTGAAATTGATAGAGATTAGGACATCTGTCTGAGGTAGTACAAAGGGTGATGTATCATTCTGGGAGTCAGGAGGACTACGGGAATATGCAAATGTGGCATTGTTTTCAGAATTAAGTGCTTTGGCTTCTTTATGCCACTGATTTTTCTGTGTCTTTCCTGAGCCTCAGTACCCTGTGTGTAAAATGAGTACAACAAGATTTAACCAATATTTGTCACATGCTGTATGATGCAAAGCAGTAGTCATTGGCAGGAGCAGCTTTAGAATTTGGGATTTGCTAATTCCCCGCAACGTTCCTAGTTTGCATGGGGACGTGATTTTGAGGGGAGTGCCAGTTTCTCCTCCTATTTTTCCAAAACTGTCACAAGAAGATTCACACAGGCTTGAATATAATTCATAGTGTGACTTTTCTCCAGAAAATGGATTTTCCTATGACTCACTGTTGAAAACCAAGATCCACTGTCCTGCAAGTTTGTGTTATTTTTTTTGTCAGTTTCCTCTGCCTCCATAGAAATTCAATTAAATTCCACTAGTGCAAAATGTAATGATCCCAAGTTATTTCAGCACTCCCCAGGGGTATGATGGAAATATTAAATTAGGCCTAGTCTATACTACAAATTTAAACTCCTAGCTCTTCTGTGATGATGAAACCCTCTCTTTCCTTCAGCAGAGTTATACCATTTCTGCTGAGTAAAAAAAGGTGTCTGCAGCTGTCTGGCAACCGGCAAAAAGATCCTGCAGATATCTCATGCCTTCTGCTACCTGTAATGGTTTCTTCAGCTGGTGATGGCTTCCCAGAATGACATTTCCACCCCAGTAACACAACTGCTGCAGTTTGGCTGTTCAGAGTTTCCAGAAGTACTTGAATGTGCTCTAGTGACGAGGCAGGTAAATGCAGACATGGTCGTACAAATATCCTGACCAAGGATCTGTCTTCCTAGGACCAAACTCATGCACGTACCTGTTATCTATTTAGAGCACAATTCCTATTGCCATATCTTTCTTCACCTGGGTTCCTCGGTTGCAACATCAGAGATGAAATTTCACTTTTCTTTGTGTATCTGCTGTCCACATCAACTCCTCAGACTCAAGGTTGTGGACTCTAAAAGCTGATGTTGTGCACAGGCATAAGCAGAGGCAAGCACACAGGTACCATCAGGGAGACGGCAGATGAAATTCCTTCACTGCATAAATGCAGATATCAGCAAAGGAAAGCAAACAGGCTGTAGGACACGTACATCATTGAATGCATAAGGTCGTGGCTATTCTGGGGTGGCTGACTCTTACTTTCTTCTCTTAGCTCTAGTCTACTGTGTATAACTAATTATATTGGCATACAAAGATACTTTACCATATACATAAATAATTAACTATTATATTAATTAAGCCTGCAAAAGAGACTGATTACATAGCCTGGTGATTGGTGCACTCATTTGTAATTTGGAAGGTCCAGTTTCAAATACTTTTCCAAAGCAGATAGACCAGGGACTTGAACTCCCAGCTGAGCTCCTGGCCCAGCTGTCTATTGGCTATCCCAGACTTCATCACTGTTTTCTTCATTAAAAACGTCAAGCGGTCTCAGGTTCATCCTAATATAGAACAGGAAAATTTGGAATCTTGAAAAATATTACAGAATGGGAAAACCATTTCCTAGCCAGTCATAAGTAGCTCCTGTGTATCCACTGCACCTACTAATCCATTGCATTTTTGGAAAAACCTTGTGTTAGTTTACAGTGCTATGTAAATAACTAACAGCAGAGATGTAATGGAGCAGTTCTACGCTCTGAGCAGTAGCAGTGCATGGTGCAGGGGCAGTGGCTGACAGTTTGCTGCTGTAGGGGGAGATCTCACCTCCTAGTTTGCCACAGACAGGAGTATTGAGCAGCTATTTCAACACTGATTTTTCAGCAGAAGAAAAGGAGGTGAGAAGGTGAATCCTCTCTGACACCTTTCCCCCCTGCAGCACCCTGCTTCTGCTGGCCACTGCAGCCGGATGCTGCTAACCCTGTTGCCACTGCTCTGTCCTCCCTGCTGACACAGCCAGAGCCGAAGCTGCTGCATAAAAGGTGCTTGGTGTGTGTGGGGGGGAATGGGGGATGGGAGGGTGAGACTCTCCCCGGCTTCATTCTGGTGCCTGCCTCTCTCTTAGGCAGCACCTTGGGCTCATGCCCTTCTTGCCCAACCATTGTCATGCTACTGGCTAATAACAATTTTGGCATTGGCTTCAGGATGAGTGGCTGGCATGATCTGGGGGTAATATGGGTCCCAGCACAAGAACGTTAGGCTAGTTTAATGTAAGTCTCCTGATTTTTCTTATATTAGAGAAAATGTCAAGGGCCTGCCCCACAGCCCAGGGTCTTTGGATCACTCATCTAATGCAGCCATGTTCAGTCTCTGGCCTGCAGGCCAAATGCAGCCTGCAGAGCCTTGGAATTCAGCCTGCAGGGCTCCCCACAGGTCAGGAAATTTGGCAGCAGTGTCAGTTAATACTACCACTCCTCCCCACTGCCAAATTTCTAAGCCCTACCTGATGGGTCAGAGTTGGATTACAACCTACCCACTGCAAAACCAGGTTGGGGCTGAGCCATGACCCCTTCCCTCTTTGTGACTGGGTTGGGAGCCAGGTCACACCCCCTCCCTCTGCATTGTTGGTGTGGGGTTGGTCCATGCCCCTACTCTTTAGCTCCTTCTGTAGGCCTGGCTCTTCCACCTGCCCAGCAAGGTTGGGGCTGTGCCATGCCCCTTCCTTCTGTAGGGCTGGATTAGGACCAGGTCAAGCCCCCTAGCTCCCCCTGCATGGCTGGGCCAAGCCCTGTTTCCTGGCACAGCTGGATTGGCCTGGGCTACCACCCCCGTCATTCCAGACAGCTGGATGGGGCCCCTCCACGCCAGCCCCAAGTGCCAGATTGGGTCCACGAGCAAGATATGGCCCACAGAGAGAGTGGGCATCACTGTTTCTAAGGCATTAGTTTTCCAGCTAAATCTAGGGAGAGGGAAAGCAATTTAATATGTGTGTGAGCAACTCATTCTGGTCCAGTGGACACCATGGGTTTTGCCTGACTCACCCTGGTTGTTCACAAACTGCTGTCTTGTCCTCTCCCTCGTTTTTCAGTCCTGCTCCCCCCTCTCGCTAATACACATGTGCCATCTCTTCATTTAAACTTAATCCAGCAGTATTTAGATGCCAGGGAAATAAATCAGAATGTTGCTTTCAGCCACAAAGGGTTCACTTATTTCCTGGAGACGATATGAAACCTATTGAGTTGCAGGAGATGGTTATCAGCTCTTACTTGGGGAGGAAAAGGCTGGGAGCGAGTGGAATAGAAATAAATGCTTTTGCACTTTTAAGTATGAAAGTCACCAATCTAGTATTATAAAGTTAAGTTAACCATGGAGAAAAGGCAGAGAAAAAAGGGGGCTAATCAACTGGGTTCTGTCCAGTTCATATCTGTTTTCCCACTCTGCGCAACAGCTTGCTGCCCAATTGTCAACAGAACCAGAAGCACTTCATAGAAAATGCAGGAAAGGAGAGTACAGAGGAGGGGAGCAGTGAAGAGACATCCAGGAGATGAGTTACTGGTGGTACACAATTTGTTTACTGAGGCCCCATACAATTTAGCTGGCAGTTTGGTTTCATTTGGGAGATGAGGAACAGGTGAACATGTGTTGAGTGTGGGAAGAGTAGAGTTCAAGAACTAGTTTTTGTGAGTGGGAGGAGGGCAAGCAATTGCTAGCTCTTCAGCCCATCCATTTGTTTTAGGTATTGGCTGTCATTTTATGATGTCAAGCAAGAGAAGTGTTGTAGAAACAATTGGGTGGGATGTATAAATAACATATACTCTGCTATTGTGTTTGGCAAACAAGAGAACATGGGTTAGAGAGCTTATGTTAGAGGGGATGGGTCTGTAATGTATGTTATGCTTGATTCTTTTTTTGTGACATGATAGCATATAGCAATTGTTTAATTATACCCAAGCCCCCTTCAGTGCTGTATACTGGAAAAGTTGAGAGAAGAATGACCTACCTGTCTGAGATGGTCCTTTTGCCTAAGATAGTCACAGGATACAAACCGGGCCTGGCTTACAGGCAGCCCTTACAACCTCAAACAACAGCTCTCAAGCAACACACTAAGTAACGCTTCTCTATAGAACCTGGCCTCATGACAGACCCAAATGCCTTCTGGGTCCCCACATCAAGAGAGACCCTATCATCACTGGACTGAATAACAAGGAATATTACATCTGAGGTTCATTCACCTGTAAGTCCACCAACGTCATTTATGCCATCACCTATTTATGATGCCCGTCTGCCATCTACATTGGACAGAAAGGGTGATTTCTATGTGCAAGAATGAATGAATGATGACCTGACATCAGCTGCAGAAAGAAACAAAGGCCGAGGAAAGAACATTTTAACCACCCTTGACACTGGTGCTGACCTTAGGACTGCTGTTCTCAGGCAGCAAAATTTTAAAAACCGGGTTGAAAGGAAAACTATGAAACAAGAAATCATCCACAGACTGGATTGTGGTAAGTATGGTTTAAACAGGGGCTTATCCTATTACCTGGATTAACTTTTGTGACCCCTTTGTTCATAAGGAGTTCTTTGCTCGTATGTCTCGCCAAGCACTGTCTCCCATCAGGCGCTGTCCCCTGTCCCTGCCTCCTCTTTTTCCTCTGCCCACTTTATCTCCCTCCTATTTTCCCACCTTTTGTATTCAAATCACTCACTCCACTTTACACGCTGCTCTATGCTGTCCTTTAACAGCATTTGATGAAGTGAAGTTGAGTTCATGAAAGCTTGTGCTCTCTCCATTCTGTATTTAGTTTGTCTGTAAGGTGCATATCCACCCTGCCTTTCCCTTGCCAAATAACAGAGGACTGAAGGGTGGGAAGAAAAACAGCCTTGATTTTACAACATTTGTATTTTGAATATTCAGTAGCAGAATGCCTTTCCTTCTAGAAAATCAAATTTTAGGTAGGGCATTTAAATTGCCCGCCAAAAACAGCAGTCATCAAGTAACTAAGCAATTCATCCCACTCCAAAAACATCACAGGCAGTCCTTCTGAGGCAATCTATATAAGAAGGAGCTCATCCCAGGGGTGTTGCCCATGATGTACCTCCTAGTCACATTAAGTAGGCAGGGGTTGCTACAGGTTTCTGCCAGTTTGTAGCTAACCAGACACAATTTCCAAATTAAAATAATTGAAGAAAAGGGTTTTCTTTTGGGAAAAAAATGACTTTCATAAAAAGTATGCATGAGACTTTAACTTTAGATAGCACCTAACTACAGTTAATGGAGATTACAAGATGGGTTTAGACAGAGGAAGGTTTCTTCATGCTCAGATAAGATGGGATTGGAGCAACTAGAGAGGGGGAATGGTATCCTGATGAAGAACCCAATAAAGTGGGAGAGTCCAAAAAGAAGTTATACCTGACCAACCTGATTGCCTTTTGAGATGAGATGACTAGCTCTGTGGAAGCAGGGAGACCAGCGGATGTGATATACCTTGATTTTGATATGGTTTCCCACAACGTCCTTGCAAGCAAGCTAAAGAAGTATGGGTTGGATAATGGATTGTAAGGTGGATAGTTTGGATTAAAGGGTAGTTATCAATGGCTCAATATCTAGCCAGTGACCAGTATCAAGTGAAGTGCCCCAGGGGTTGGAGCTGGGTCTGGTTTTGTTCAATATCTTCATCAGTGGCTTGGAAGATAGGATGTAGTGCACCTTCAGCCAGTTCGCAGAGGATACCAAGCTGGGGAGGAATAGTAGATACAGTAGACAGAAGGTCTAGGATTCAGAGAGGCCTCAACAAATTTAGGACTGCTCCAAAAGAAATCTCATGAGGTTCAATAAGAACAAGTGCAAAGTCCTGCACTTAGGATGGAACAATTCTAAGTACCAGTACAGGCTGGGGTGTGATTAGCTAAACAGCAGCTCTGCAGAAAAGGACCTGGGGGTTACAGTGGATAGTAAGCTGAATGTGAGCCAGCGGTGTTTCTTCTTGTTGTGAAGTAAGCTAATAGCATACTAGCTATTAGCTGCATTAGTAGGATTTTTGCCAGCAGATCAAGGGAAGTGATTCTTCTCTATTTGACACTGGTGAGGCCACATTTGGAGTACTGTGTCCAGTTTTGGGCCCTCACTACAGAAAGGGTGTGGACAAATTGGAGAGAGTCCAGCGGAGGCCAGTGAAAATAGTTAGGGGCCTGGGACACATGATGAGAAACTGAGAGAACCAGGTATATTTAGTCTGGAGAGGAGAAGACTCCAGGAGGGGGGAGGGGATTTAATACCAGCCTTCAGCTACCTGAAGGGTGTTTCCAAAGAGGATGCAGCTAGACCATTCTCAGTGGTGGCAGATGACAGAGCAAGGAGCAATAGTCTCAAGTTGCAGCAAGAGAAGTTTAGGTTAGATATTAGGAAAAAAACTGTTTCACTAGGAGAGTAATAAAGTCCTGGAACAAGTTACCCAGAGAGGTTGTGGCATCTCCATCCTTGGAGATTCTTAAGACCTGGCTACACAAAACCCTGGCTGGGATGATATAGTTGTGGATGGTCCTACTTTGAGCAGGGGGCTGGGACTACATTACCTTTTGAAGTCCCGTCCAACCCTAATTTTCTATGATTCTACAAAGATATTTGGCTCAATATCAAGGATTGCTTGTCAGGGAAGAATTCATGAGAAGTCCAAAAATTCAGCAGATCTTTAATTCATAACATGTCTCTAATAAGAACAGAGCAGTCTAGAACATTTGGGGATGGAGGAGAAGTTTTTTTAGCCCAAAGACAGACTGATATTGGGAACTCCACTTATTCAAGATTCTGCCTCTCTTCCAGCCAGAGTGTGCCTGGTCCTGGACATTCTTACATACACACTTTATTGTGCTGAAATCAATGTCCTCAAACAATCCCATTGATTTCAATAGGGGGGTAAAATTGTACTCAGAATAAGCAAGGTTGCATAGATCTGGCCTTTTGCAAATATTGCCAGAATGGATCTTTTTCTTAGTGTTCCCAGCACAGCCCAAACAGGCAAGCTCTAGAAACATCTCAGCCTATTTAGTCCACCAATACATGGTGACCTGGAGGTGGATTTGAACATCTCTGTTGATGCAAACCAAATATTTTGAGGCTGTCCATTACTTTGTCATGATGTGCTCGATATGGATCTAACAAAGAGCCTTTATTCCAAGTAGATCCAATTACATCTTGACTGGGGTACAAATATGAAACCTCTTAAATACGTAGAGCTGAACTATGTCCAGCCCCTTCCCTATGTGAGCTACAATCAACCTTAGGAGCCTAACTGTACCTTAGGCTGTAAGGTTCAAGTGCAGCCAAGTACCTGAGCATCACATAGCTTTAAGCACCAGTCTAGTCCCTCTGAAGAAAGCTGTCTATAATTAAATGTTTTACATGCTTCAGCACTTTGCTGAATTGAGGCCTATTTTAACAAACCATGACAATATGTCAAGTCTCCCTACTGTACCCCACCCCCTTCTCTTGCCCTTTGCTTTGAGTTATTTGCTTAAGATTTGTTTTCCCTTTGACTTTACGAGTTTGCCTCGCACAGCAAAATCTGCTGTTTTGTTCCCTCTGGTATTTGGCAGCAAAACAAAAAGAATACAAGGAAGAAAAGGAACATCATTGTTTTTTCCTGATGATTTAGCACACAACCGTTCTTTTTATTGCTGCTGCTGCTGCATTAAAGCATTGTTCTCCCTGTGATATGCCAAGAGTCACTCTGATTAAGTAAAAACATGGCCCACCTTCACTGTGCTCTTAAGGAGTTATCCATAGATGCTAGGCTGGTATAGCTATATACACGTGCACCCATCTATCCAGATCATGTATTATTTTGCTGCTGACATGAGATGGCGCTGTGGGTGGACTCAGGATTTTGCAAAGTGGGGTGCAGATAATGTGGTGAATCAACACATTTTTCTTCAGTTAAAAGAAACAAGAAGCTTTAGTAGCTATGCAAGGGGCCTAGGGCTATATTATTCAGTTTCAGGTGAAAGGAAAAACAAATAGAACTTTATTGGAATATGCATTTATTTGCTATATCACATATTCTGCACAAAAACCAAAAATAGGCAAAAAATCAAAAGTTGTTGTTTCATTACTTCTGTAGTAATTAGAATTACATGTACATCTCTTGTTCAGATCTAGCCTTCATGAGTATCTTAACAGTACACCCAATGCTTCACTGAAAGATTTTTCTGCACTTCAGTCAATGTTTTCAACTAGAGTTAAAAAAGAGTCTGCAGGGATGTAAAATAGGAGCAACATTACCAGGAGCAGCTAACAGACAGAAGAACTGTAGAAGAAAAAATGACTTGATATGGGGAAAACCCAGACCATTAAAACCAGAAGAGGGTTGTTAACAGTTGTGGAATGAAGGTTTTAGGAGGAATCAGGTAGATTATGATGAGCCATGAAATCATTTGACTCTCTCATTCCTCCCTGAATAGAACTGGTTCCACCGCTGCCAGGCAAACGGTTTAAACTTGGCAGACCTGGAATCAAAGTGGGGTGTGACTGCATCCCTGCACCGCTGTAGCAGGGAGCTTAGTGCTCCTGCTACTTTAAGGGAAGGCAGATTGCAGAAGAAGCAGGCTGCAAGCAAGGGCACCACACGATGCAAAAGGGGCTGGGGTTGCAGGATATAAGCCCAGGGCCAGGGCCTGAGTTGTGCAGGCAGTCTGACCTGGAAAACATAGAGAGTGGAGCTTCTGAACAGAAGGGCTGCAGCAAGGTTCCTGACTAACACCTGAGCTGGGGTAGGTAAGATGGGTAGTTTAGGGATTGAGACTGTAGGGGTGGTGGGGGTCTTAATTAGCCTGGGAGCATGGCCAGGGCCCAAAAGATAGGGGCAAAGTCCAAGAAGCAGGGACAGAGCTGTAGCTTGCGAGAGGAAAGGACCAGGGGCCCGGAGCCCATGATGGGTGAGATCCAAGGCAGGGAACCTGGAGCCCGCAAGGGGTAAGAGCTAGGGCCAGGGACCTGGAGCCTGAGAGGGGTGACATCTATTGGAGACAGAGGTCTGAGCCAGTGAAGGCCTAAGCCCAAAAGAGATTGAAATGGTTCAAGGTACAGAGGCACAAGATCAGGAGGGGCTGCGATGGTTAAAGGCACCAGGGCTGGAGGCCCCAGCAGTGGTAGAGACTGTCCTGGGTTTTAGGCCTGCAGAGACTGGAGTTGACAGTGGGGCCGAAGGCCTATGGATGAAAGATTGACTGGATTAGCCAGTGGGGCTTAATGCCCAATGTTTGGTAACATCTGTGAGGCTTGGGCATGGCTAAAAGGGGAGATGAGGGAGCCATATAGTTCACCTTTAAGGTGCTGAGCAGTGACACCTGTGTTCATGAGTATGTGATCTCGCTTGGGGATCCCTGGGGCAGCTTCCCTTTTCCTAAAAGCATTAATCACATCACAGTGTGGCAGGGGAGATGGCCCAGAGAAAGCAAAGGTGCCAAGGGCTGAGGGGGCTCCAAGGGCGTTACAGCCACCCCGGGGCAGTAACCTGTTACAACCTCCCCTCTGGATCTGCCCCTGGATGGCACTGATTTTATGTCAAGTCCCTCAAAAGTTCAGATCTACCATATGCCACAGTAGGTTAAGTTGAGAAAAGTGTGTTGGAGCTACTATGTTTGAGGTGTTTCTGTCTCTTCTGTGATGGATTACACACATTCCAATTGTTTTATTCAATGACAACACATACGGTAATTTGCATACCATGAAACTGGGTATCCCAGCTCTGACAGCTTATGTTTGGTAAGGAATTCATTCAATAGAATACACTAAAACATAATTTTAATGTGTATAATAATAAATTAGTGCTATGGGACAGATTCTTTCCACTTTGCCTTTGCTATTCAGGGCTTCATTCCTCAGTAGTCTGGAGTTCCTGCTCATTGAGATTAAAGATGAAAGAGCTGAATAAATGCAAATGCATCATGAAACAAAGTACAGCTCAAGTATTGTATTGCATTATCTGTAACAGAAATCATAGTGGGAGAGTGGGGGTGGGATGGCATGATTCAGGCACAGGACTGACTGTTAGAAGTCCCGGGCTCTATTTCCATCCCTATCACCGACGGACCTTTTTCTCCTCAGAAAAGAGGAAATAACTGAAGGATGATATCAAGTGGGTTTTTTTATAGACTCTTCATAGATCCCCTCTTTTGGAAAATAAGACAAAGTAACAGAGGACAATGAGCTCAGTCACCCTCTGTGCAGCGCTACAGGAGGAAGTCTGAGATGGTTAACACTTGGCTTCAGAACCTGGTTCATATCTAGTTCAGCAGCTTATCTGAGTTCCTTTGGCTTCAAATTTGGGCTGTATACATCTTGGTTTTAGCCATGAGAAAAGTCTCTCTCATGATATCATGGTTTTCCGCTTTCATTACTGGTCAAGAACAGAAAGTGCACAGGTGTATAAAACTGAGAAAATAGACATGTGAGCGGTGGAGGATGAACCTGTACAGTCTCATTTAATTTTGTTTAACCTCAGTATGGAAATGAGGAATGAAAAGGGAAAAGAGCAGTAAACCGCTGGAGCCAAAGGGAAGGTATCAAAAATTATTATAGACCAAGTAAAGAACCATTGAAATAAATAAGTCTAATGAAGTAAAAGAATAAGACCATTCAAAAGGGAAGAGGGTCATTATTACCGGTGGACATGCTTAATCCACAATTGCCTTTATTACTAAAATCACAGTTGCAATGATTATAACTAATTGGTTAAACTCAGTAAATCTCAGCTTAACATCAGATCTGCCCTTTAAAGGGGGGCTATACTACATTGGCAGGGTTGTAGAGGATGGATTTCTGCAAAGGTTTTGGCTTGGAGGGATATTTTTTGGCAATGCATAGAGTGAGTGATAAGCATTCTTCTTTAGTGTATCTCCTGAGTTCCCTGCCTGGACTGATTTTTCTCTAATGCTTGTGTAACCAAAAAAACACTACTTCCGCACTTTCGTATTACCATACAATGGGAAGAATGAGATGAACACAAAAAAGAATGAGTGAAGAACCAGGAAGGGAAATGTAAATAGCTGACTCATTACTTCAAGAGAGGTTCTGGAGGGGCTGTCTTGGGTTTTTCATGTCATTTCAAGAGAAACCACAGATGTGGAGGTAGAAATGTACAAAGGCAGACGTCTCTGCCTCTCAGCATTGGGGGAGATAAAGCGGCTGACAGAGCAAACAGAGGGTACCAGTCAACCCCCAGCCAAGGACAGGGGTAGCATTCAGCAAGCTTCAGCTGCTGAGAAATAGGTGCAAATTACAAGTTGTAAGTCAGCTAAATAAACAAGAAGGAAAATGGCTGAGTCAGAGAAAGTGGAGTATTCAGGTCAAATGTATTATTAATTGAAAAACCGCTCAGCACAGTTGGAAAGTCTGTGGGCACTAGTAAACAAAAAAGAGTGACAGAGAACGAATTAAAGTACTAATTAGAACTGCTATGTCTTGATCCATTAATGCCAACTTGCTATTATCTGCTATGGATATAGCATGCCTGTTCTCCTGCAGAGAATACTGCATGCACTCCTTTCTTTTTTTCAAGCCTTGTACACAAACCAGCTTGAGAGACTGCAGATTTACCAGTAGCAAGTGTAAGCTAATGTAGAAATTAGTGGCTTGATGCTCTGACGGGTCTCAGCTCTCCAAACAATTTTTTGCTAGGCAACCCCTTACGCAGGCCCAATTTCTGAAAGGCGTAGGTGCCAATTCTTTCCTATCTTCTCCCAGCAAGGGGCATAAGGCAGAAACATTGAGGATGACACTAAACTTAAGAACCACATTTTTTCTCTGAAAATAAAGAACACAAAACAGCGTGTTCTCATGATTGTACAGTACAGAGGTGGAACAAAACCTTGCTAAGATTGCCCAGCTCATTTCCCTGCTAATGCAGTATATAGTTCCTCTTTAAAGGACAGATCTGATGATAAACTGAAATTAACTCGAGTTTAGCCAAATACTTATAAACATTACAACTGTTATTTTAGTGATAAAGGCAGCTGTGGATTAAGCATGTCCACTGGTAATAATGACCCTCTTCCCTTTTGAACAGTCTCTTAAATCATTAGATTTATTTATTTCAACTGTTTTTTTACCTGGTCTGCAATAACTTTTGATACTTCCTTTTTGCTTTAGAGGTTTACTGCCCTTTTACCTTTTAATTCACCATTTCTGTTTCCATACTGAGGTTAAACAAAATTGTTTAACTAACTACTTTAGGCTGTAGCTGCTTCTTTTTAGATCTGAGGAAGGGCATTTTGTCACTCCTGATTTCTCTGCATAATTTTCCTTTGTCAAAAGGTCCACAACACTTTTGAAGGGTTTTATGTAGAGGGTTGGAAAAAGGAAAGAAGTGCATGCAGAATTCTCTGCAGCAGAACTGGCACGCTTGGACAATAATAACCTCCTTGCACAATTTATCTTCCTGTTAGTCTAATCATATTGTAGGGTTATAATTCTTTCCTAGATCTGGAGAAAGACATTTGGATACACAAAAGCTTCTAATGTGGGTCCTAACAGTAAAAATTGTCCAATATGAGACATCACTAAACAAATTATCCGTTTTTATCATTGCTATAAATTCAAGATATGGCCAAATCAATTCATAGACTTGGTCCCTCTTACTTCCAAGTAGAGGCAATAACACACCTATCTATATCTGAAAGAGACATTATCAAGATGCATCCTTTTGCATGATAGACTCCAGTGATTGTTTATATGCTGAGAAAGTATATTCCAGATCATCATGTCTGCCCTTTTCCTACGCTCAAATTCTGGAGTTTCCAACACACCCAGAAAAGTCTTTCCAGAAGCAAATGATGCTTTGGTTTTTATTCAAGTCTTTGGAACAGATTTTTCAAGACTGCAGGCATTACATTACACAGGCATCTTTACGCAATCCCAGTTTGCATGTGTATGATGACAAATACAAGCAACCACTGATTTGCCCATTCAAAAAAAGATTGCTGATCATGATTCATGTGCATACAAGCTGAGCATTGGCTGAAGAGTACATGGTGTTTAGCATATGCTGTTTTGGAAATGTGGTTAGAATTTGTTTTTATTGGCGCTTTCAATAATTTCCCTCATCATGCCATTATCCTTGGTGTAAAACTGTACTGAAGTTTTGCTAAAGGCTATACTCTTTTTGCAAGGGTCTCATTGAGTTCAGTGAAAAATGTATCTCTACTTTGATATTGTTGGTATTTTTGCCCTTGATGGTTTGAAAAACCTCAGGTGGGTAAATGTGCTTTCCCAGAAAGCATAGATACAACTTCTATAAACTGTCCTCATCAGCTGATTTTTTTAAAGGGCTGGTATGTTCTTTGTTGTCAATGGTGGATCTTTGTAATACAGCCACAGTTTCTGTGGGGCAACCATTACCAGCCAGGTCCATGGAGATTGGTCTAATAAGAGGCTTTTGCTGTAGTAAACTGTCTTTTCCTTTGTTTTGTCTCCTGTCAAAGAGCTAATACTGCTCAAGGGGAACCATCTTCTGGGAACCTTTGCAGGTACCAGTCATACAAGACTAATTTCTATACAATTTGCTACAAGTAGCTACATTTTTGTTAGTAGCAGTTCATGGAGTTGGTTCTTATATAGGAATACATTTAATATATGTCAAATTGGCCTTTTTTGGGAGAGAGAGAATATTACAAGAATAAGGTACATAAATTATAATAGCAAGAACAACTTTGTGAGCCACTGGCTTATTGAACAAAACATTCTCTTAGAGATACTGCTATGGAGATCCCATTTCTTGCTGTCCTTTTGAGATGCAGCTGCAATAACAAGGCATACATGTTTTTAATAAAACAATCATATGTCAGCTCAAAGAACTGTGGAGTGAACTTGTATTAGAACCTCACAATGATAAACATGTCAAGTTATAAATATCAGTTCTTCCCTTACCACTGAAACAAAGACGTGCTGTCATTGGATTTGCTATGCTATGTGGGTATGAGGAATGATCCTATAATTAATCATTCAAAATACATTATGAAGTAGTGGAAGATAGAAGATGCCAAACATGGACATATGTTGATTTCTATGCCGTAGTTAGGATTAAAGTATCTCACTACATTGAACATGCGCTGGAAAGTCCTGTAGACTGGGAGTGTAGAAATTGTCTAATGACTTGTGTATAAGGCATGGTGATTCTTTGAGAGTTCTTGAGAAAACACCAGCTACCTGAATCTGAACCATTGACTTCAATGAAAATTTTGCCCTTCACTTCAAATGACAGAGGATTGTGACTTAAGTGAGCACAAGATGTTTGTCTGCTAATATAATTGCTTAGAAACTCAAGACAAGGTAAAACATTTCTAACACTGTCCTAACTAGAGCTATATAAAATACACTGCAAAAATAGCCTGAATATTTGCTAGGAAAAAAAATCCTGAATTAGCCTCAAGCTCATTCCTGACTTGACTGCTTGCTTTTTAGTAACACTGATTCGTCATACTGTGCTGTATAAGTAGGAGTGCCATACATGAGATAAGTGTAGTAATCCTTTCACTTTACTCAGCACTGGTAAGGCTGGAGTATCATATTCAATTTGGGGTATGGCACTTCAAGAAAGATATGGCTCAATTGGAAAGACTTCAGAGAAGAGCAATAAAATGATCATGAGTTTAGAAAGCATGACCTATGGGGAACAATTGGAATAATTTGACCCCAGTACCCTTTCCTGCCATGGCAGGGGGTTGGACTTGATGATCTGCTCAGGCCCCTTCTGATCCTACTAACTATGAAATTGGGTCTATTTAATCTAGAGATGGGAAAACTTTAGGGAGACATAGTACCCTTTTTCAAATATGTAAAAAAAGATGAAGTTTAGAGATGAAAATTATAAACTGGTCTCCATGTTCATTAGGGATGACAAGAAGTATGGTACTAAAATTGCAGCAAAGGAGACAAGCTAGACATTAGGGAAAAGGATAGCTAGGGTAACAGGGGACTTTTAACCCCTGTTATTTCAGTTGTGTAGAGGGAAATGGCAGATAGTAAAACAAGCAGCACAGTTAAAATGCTACGTGGTCTAGGCTGAAAGCTGCAGGCAGCAGGAAGCTAGGCTGCTGCTTAGACTAATTAGCAGTATCCGGGCCCTGTTTCCAGAGAGCTAGGTCAGGTGACGGGAAGAGAGAAGAGAAATGGGCCATATAAGCCTGAATATGGGGTTAGAATCAGTTTGGCCCAGATCTCCACAGCAAAGGAGCTCTGCAGGGAACAGTATACAAGAAAGCTAAGTTATATGTTTTGTTTTGCTTTGGGATTGTGTTACTTGAGGTTTGGGGGTGGCTAAAGAGGTGGTTAGAGGCCACAGGGTGTGCCTGGGAGGCACTCTGTATTGGAGCCCTGCAGGCCCTGGGGCTTGGGTGACTGGGTGCCATGACATTAAGACAGGGCCAAAGGGCCCATTGAATAGAATTAGGGTAATGCCCATGAGGCATGGCTGTGGCTAAGGAGAACCTTGGAGGCCATGAAAGGGTACCCTAGGAAGGATGCTGTCATGTGTGCCTGTGATGTACCCTTGGCTTTGGGTCTAGTCCTTGGAGAAGACCTAAAAGGTGGGTGCCTCAAAAAGCAGAGAGAGAGCTCTGCTCAGCTTAGTGTGTCAGAACTGAACCAACTGGCAATTTAATGATGAGCAGGGTGCAGCAAACCACTGAATGCTAAACTCTGGTTCTCTGGAGGCAGCCTCTTAAGTATTCTAGCTTTTACATCAAGGTGTAGCAGGCGAGAGGGCAAAGCCAGGAGAATGGGCATAGTATGGTCACCAGGGCATGGTGTTGTATCAAAACCAACCCTGGAGGCACACCCTGTTACAGTAGGCACTGGAATAGATTCCTTGAGGAGGCTGTGGAATCTCCATCACTGGAAGATTTAAAGAACATCCTTTGGAAATGATTTAGGTATGACTGATCTTGCCTTAGAGCAGGGGAATGTGGTCTCTTGTGATCCATTCCAACCTTTTTCCTATGACTGTGACCTTCAAATGCTTCATTTTTGCTATGGGTGCTGTATACTGACTGACCTTACTGGTAGTACTGTTCATAGAAACAGTGAATTTAAAATAATTAATAGAAACTACTTGTAGGTAGTGGGATTTGACTTGTGGCTATCCCTATGTGCCTGATTTTATTAAGAGTTGTACTAAACCAATTAGGGACATGAAATAGTT
The DNA here is from genome assembly GCF_001723895.1 of Crocodylus porosus. Lineage (NCBI taxonomy): Eukaryota > Metazoa > Chordata > Crocodylia > Crocodylidae > Crocodylus > Crocodylus porosus. The sequence continues at coordinate 15,221,708 of NW_017728931.1, read as the reverse complement.
TTATAGTTTCATAGTTAGTAGGGTCTGAAGGGACCTGAGCAGATCATCAAGTCCGACCCCCTGCCATGGCAGGAAAGAGTACTGGGGTCAAACGACCCCAGCAAGGTGATTGTCTAGCCTTGTCTTAAAGACCCCCAGGGTAGGAGCCAGCATCACTTTGCTTAGAAGTTGGTTCCAGATCCTAGCTGCCCTGACACTGAAGTAGCGCCTCCTGATGTCTAATCTGAATTTACCCTCTGCCAACTTGTGACCGTTATTTCTAGTCACTCCTGGTAGTGCTCAGGGGAACAGGGACTCCGCCAGTGCCTGCTGGTCCCCTCTGACTAGTTTGTAACAGGCCACTAGATCCCCCCTCAGCCTTCTCTTATGGAGGCTGAACAGGTTCAGGTCACGTAGCCAGTCCTCGTAGGGCCTGCCTGATGCCCCCTGATCATGCGAGTGGCCCTCCTCTGGACCCTCTCCATGTTGTCCACATCCCTCTTGAAGTGCGGCGCCCAGAACTGGACGCAGTACTCCATCTGCGGCCTGACCAGCGCCGCATACAGGGGGAGTATCACCTCCTTGGACCTGCTTGAGATGCATCTATGGATGCATGACAAGGTGCAGTTGGCCTTCCTGACTGCATCCCCATACTGCCAGACCATGTTCATCTCTGCATTAATGATGACTCCAAGATCCTTTTCTGCCTCTGTACTGATGAGAAGGGAGTTCCCCAGCCTGTAGGGATGCTGCTGCTTCTTCCTCCCCAGGTGCATCAATTTGCACTTGTCAGTGTTGAATCCCATCCTATTCTTGTCTGCCCACCCCTGTTACCTGTCTAGGTCCGACTGTAGCCTATTCCTACCTTCTAGCAAGCCCACATCTCCCCACATGTTAGTGCCATGAGCAAATTTGAACAGGGTGCTTTTTACCCCCTCATCCAAGTCACTAATGAAGATGTTGAACAGTGCGGGCCCAAAGACCGAGCCCTGGGGGACCCCACTGCCCACATTCCTCCAGATCGAAAATGACCCATCCACTACCACTCTCTGGGTGTGGCCCTCCAGCCAGTTGGCGACCCATTTGACTGTGTAGGTGTTGACATCATAGTCTCTCAGTTTCTTAATGAGAACAGGGTGAGAGACAGTGTCGAAGGCCTTCCAAAAGTCCAGAAAGACTATATCCACTGCAACCACTGCATCTAAGGATTTGGTGACCTGGTTGTAGAAGGCCACCAGGTTGGTCTGACAGGACCTGCCTCTAATAAACCCGTGTTGATTGCCCCTAAGCATAATCTCCCCTGCTGGCCCCTCATTGACATGTGCCAGAATAATTCTCTCAAAAAGCTTGCCCAGGATCGAGGTACAACTAACTGGTCTATAGTTCCCTGGGTCCTCCTTCCTCCCCTTTTTGAAGATGGGAACCACATTGACCCTCTTCCAGACCTCTGGCACCACACCAGAGCACCACGAGTGCTCGTACAGCCATGCCAGGGTTTCCACAATAATTTCAGCTAATTACTTCAGCACTCTGGGGTGGAGATTGTCCGGACCAGCTGATTTAAATACGCCCAGTCCCTCCAGAAGTTCCCTGACTAGATCCTCCCTGACCCTTGGCCTAGGTGCGCCTCCACTGGGGCCTGAGTGGGGCCCGGTGAGGGGCTGATCTGGTTCCTCCTCAGGAAAATGGAGGCAAAGAAGTCATTAAATAGGTTAGCTTTGTTGTCTGGTGCGACAACCAAATTTCCTAGCATGTCTTGCAGGGGCCCCATGTTACCCGGTATCTTCGTTTTGCCCCCTATCTATTTAAAAAAGGACTTCTTGTTGTCTTTGATCTGGGAAGCTAGTTCCAGTTCCATCTCTGCCTTGGTCGTCTTGACTGCACCCCTGCATTCCCGAGCAACCGCCGTATAATCCTCCGTGGTGATGGCCCCTCCCTTCCATTGGGTGTACATCTCCCTTTTAGCTAGAAGACATTCCCTGATGCTTTTGGTGAGCCATGGGGGCTTTTTTATCCTCTTGCTTCCTTTGATCTGTGTTGGGATTACCTCTCCTTGGGTTTGGAGGATCGTCTCCTTAAGGAGCAACCACTCTTCTTGGACACCTGGCTCCCCTCCCATCTGGGACTTCAGTGTTTCCCTGACTATTCTTCTTAGCTCATTAAAGTCCACCCTCCTCAAAGCTAGGGCTGCTGCCTTGCTGCAGGCCTTTGCCACCTTGTGCTGGATGGTGAATTCGAACAGGCGATGATCACTGTCGCCTGGGTGGTTGAGCACCCACCGCCCCCTCGCCAGGTCGTCACCCGTGGGCAGCACCAGGTCCAACAAGGCATCTCCCCTGGTGGGGCTGTGCACCTCCAGGGTTAGATGGAGGTCCTGCATTCTGGCTAGGAACCTACGTGAGCAGTCAGACCTGGCTGACTGCTCTTCCCAGCAGATGTCTGGAAAGTTCAGGTCACCCATGATGACCATGTCCTTTGACCTAACTACCTCCGTGAGCTGACTTAAGAATTCCTGGTCTAGCTCTTCCCTTTGGTTGGGTGGTCTGTAGTAGACCCCCACCGTTAAATCTCTTTCCCCTCGACTGCCTTGTATTCTAGGTAAAAGGCTCTATAAAAATGTAAAGCATTATTAATAAATGTTGCACCCTTTGTGCTCTTTTCATGTCAAATGTATCTGATTTGTTCAGTCAGCTGCCTGGTAAATTCCTCTTGCTTGTTTCCCATACTATGAGCGTTTGTGTAGAGGCATTTGAGGCCTCCTGTTGATGTGTGAACTGGCCTCCTGATCACAGCATTGCCCTTGTCCCTGTTGCTTGCTTGGGTATATGCACAGCTTGTCAGTCTAGGCTGGGCTATACTTGTGAGTGCTGCTTGGTTTAGTGGTCCAAAGCTTCCTCCTCCCTCAATTTCCCTTTCCCCCGATGAGCCTAGTTTAAAGCCCACTGGAGGAGATCCACCAACCTAGAAGAGAACACAGGCTTACCTTTGTTTGTTTCCACCTTTCCCTGAAAGCCCGCCTCAAGACACCACTCCCGAAGCCACCAGTTGGTCTCTGCGATGCACATCTCATGCCATCTTCCACGTCCGCTCACTGGTAAAACAAGAGAATCCCACCTGTGCACCTATCTCCTTCAGCACGCCCCCCCAGAGCATGGTAGTCCGCCATCAGGTGATCAGGGCTTCTGGCCGCATCATTAGTACCCGCATGGATTAGGACAATGGGGTAGTAATAGGTGGGCTGGATCACGGCCTGGATCATCCCTGTTACGTCATGAATCTTTGCTCTGGGTAGGCAATAGACCTCATGTGTTGAGAGGTCCTGGTGACAGATGGGGCCCTCTGTACTTCTCAGGATGGAGTTACCTATGACGATCACTCGACGCTTTCTCCTCCGGGACTGCTTAGCTTCTTCGGCCTGTTCAGAGCATGGAGAGTGTGGAGTTGCCTCCTCTCCCTCCTTCTCCTTCCGTGTTGCCAGGGCCTCCTACCTGTTCGCCAGCCGGACTGGAGGAACTGGTACTGCTGTGTTACGAGCAGCCCTGGTTCTGGAGGTGACCGTCTGCCACTCTGCAGGGGAGGGCACTTCCCAGGGTGCTCCTTCCTTGGGTGAGTGTCCCTGCAGGGAAAGGAAATAGCCATCAATTTCTTCCTCCACCTCCCTGCTTCCCCTCAGACTGCTAACCTCCTCTTGGAGCTCCCTCACCTGCACCTCCAGGGCCCTAAGGCGGGTGCCTGCAGGACAGGTGTGGATGTCCCCAATCATTGCCCCCCTGGGCCTTGCTGGGCAACTCCCGCAGGCCAGGGGGTGGGGGGACGCCAGCTCCCCCATGGGCTCTGTATGGGTGGAGGCCTCAGACAAGCCCCGGGTAGGCTGCTCACCTCAGGCAGCGGCCCTGGCAGCGCTCCACGTCAACACCATCATAGGAGTTGCTGCTTGTTTTTAGCTTAGTGCAGTGCCTTTGCCCTGCCTTAGTAGGAGTCTCCCTCCTGGCCCAGCTCACTCGCCGGCGCGAATGCTGATGCAAACACTTTGCGCACTCTGTTCATGCAGCATGGCTGCCTACTGACTCAGCTAAGAGGGATCCGGGGGGCTTCCCTTCCGGATCTGGCTCAGCTGCATCTGGTCCCCACTGCTCCTGGCTTCCTAGTGCCGGGGGCTACACGAAACTGTGGCTTTTAAAGGCCGTGTTTTGAATTTCCCGCTGCTGCCCCAATCAGCCAATCAGGCGCTTTGGTCTTCCCGGAAATGCCTGCCGGCAGTCCCACCCCCTATGCTCCCCTGCTGGGGGGATCCGGTGCCTCCGGAGCCTGCTCCCCGAGGGTTAGGCCCCGGGGGTGCTCCCTAGCTTGGGGGGACAGTCCTCCCTAGCCCTCCCCCTGTTTGCGTGCTCTGTTCATGTGGTGCGGCTCAGGAGCGTGGCTCCCTACTGGCTCAGCTAAGAGGGATCCGGGGGGCTTCTCCTCCAGATCCAGCTAAGCTGTGTCCAGTCCCTCTGCCCACTTACCTTAGGGGGATCAGTTGCTGCTGCCCCGGCTGCTGGCTCCACTGCTGCTGCATCCGCCTCCTTCTCGGGTCTGGTAAGGGGGCACATGTGCGTGCAGGACACATGCGTGCCTGGATCCCTCCTCTCCCTGCTGCTTCTGGCTCCCAATAATAATATACCATGACCCAATGATCAGTCCAAACCAATCAATACTGCATGCATTTCAATGTCAAACTCTTGCAATATGTTGTTCCCAAACAACCAAGAAGAAGATGGGGCAAGATGGTGTCTTAGTGACTGCAATTTAAAATGGGAAGTTTACCTTAGTGCTTATGAGGATTGACACAACACGCCCATCGATAATTACCAGACAGGCTTTATTAATTAGATAACAAGCTCATAGGAAATTTACAGATAGGCTATTGCAATGTACAAATACTCTATAATCAAGTCCAGTATATTTTTAGCTGTAATAGCATTTTCCCACCAGCACAGGAAAGGAAGTGGTCTTGATCTTTACAGCTTTCACCAGGTGTGGATCCTTTGCCAAAAGTGGTCAACTGGGTGTAGGTTATGATGGGTCTTCTCTCCTGCAAAGAACACACTTTGCTGGCAACTTCACTCTTCTCTTATACTCTTTCTTCAAAACATATTTTCTTGATAGACCGATGACCAGATCCTGGACAAAGCTGACAGGGTGGAGGGTTATTATCCTTTTGTTGTGCTATAATTGTTAACTGTTCAGATCCAGCCTTGGTTGTTGTCAGTGAAACTGACATGCACAGAACTCTTGATCATTCCAGAGGTTACCATTAAATTAACTGCAGGAGGGCTTGATTACTTGGATCAAACACCTTAGATTATGGATTGTGAGGCACTGTATGAGTCATTGTTGTAACAGGGCAGATCCCAAAATATTTTTCAACCAGCATAGGTGCATAGATTGGGAAGGAATGTGGTACCAAGGGAGAGGCAATCACTTTGAAAGGGGAAAATATTCATAATTGATTTAGAGTAGTTAGATATGGGGAGTGCTCGATACCAAAAGCCAGAGATGGGATTAGCTTTATTGTATTTCAAGTGGTCCCAGTCATGAGCTTGCATTCTTGCGCAAGAGGCACTGCTATAATTTAGTCATTTAAATTTTATGCATAGGTCCAGACAAAATCTGTGAACTAACTGGTTCTGTGAGGCATGAACTGTTTTTGTGCATCTGATGTAGGTAACTCCTTACAACTGATGAAGTAGGTTGTTGTCTATGGAAGCTCATACCTCTCTAAAGTGCTGTCAAACCTTACCTTTTTCCTGTCTTCAGGCTTAGGCCATGTGTAGACAAAATGAGGGGCATATGTGCATGACACTTTAAAGTAAGTTAAATGCTTTTGCACCACTTTAATGACGTTGATGTTTGCATGTGGCGGCGGCAGCGTATTGCGCAGTAATGCCAGCCAGTGTAGCAAATTCAGCAGCATAATGCGCCTTAAATGACTTGAGGTCCAAGGAGTTTTAGTTTGCTGCCCTACAGCCACAGAGCAAAGCACTAGGCTCCATGCAGCTCAGGGGCTTTGCAGGAAGCCCATGCAGGCAGCCTGGCAGCAGCCTGGGAAGACAGGCTATGTCCAAGAAAAAAAAAGGGGCAAGCCTGATCCTTCTTCTCCCACTCCCTGGAGCCTTCCTGAGCTGGGCAGTGGCCCAGTGCTTCCCTCCATGACTGCGGTACCCCCCAGGACTGCTTGATCCGGGTGCCTCCTGGTGGGTGCCACCTGGGGGCAGGGGGAATGCCACTGCCATGGAGGGAAGCACCAGCATCACCCACAGCCCAGGGACCACTCCACTCACTGGCAGCTCACTTTTCCCTCCCTGCCACCGGAGAGGCAGGTAAGTTTGGGTGTGTGCATGACACGGGGGTTTAAGGTGTCCTAAATTGAAACGGTGTTTTTAAAAACCCACCACTTCAATTTAGGGCCCCTGTTTCATCTACACGTGCTAACAGAGGTAGCTACCTCTATAAACCATTAAGAGACAAATTTGGCTTCCACAGTTAATTGGATCATGATGTCACCTAATTAATAAAAAATCATCATCTTTAGGGGACCTGCTAGCTAACAGAAGCAAGGCTAAGTCAAGGAGATAAAGTATGTAGGATCAAAGGAAAGTAGGGCTGGAAGGGACCTCACAAGGTCATCTAGTTCAGCTTCCTGCTCAAGGCAGGATCATCCTTGACTAAAGCATTCCAGCCAAGTAACTTGGAAAATTTCCAAGGAGATCCAATTGTTTCTCTAGGTAGCCTGTTCCAATGCATGACCATTCTCAGAGTCAGAAAGTTTCTCTTAATCTCCTCCTGACATTTCCCCTACTGCAGCTTGAGGCTGTTGCTCCTAGTTATGTCCCCTACAGTCATGGAGAAAAGCCCATCTCCATCCTCTCTGTAACAGACCTTCAGGTATCAGAAAATTGTTATCAGTTCCCCCCTCAGTGGGTGTGTCTACACATGCGCCCAACTGCACAATTACAGTAACCGCCATCTTATGTAGATACGCCCAGTCTTCTCTTCACTCTACTCAGCTTTACCAAACCCAAATTGATTTTTGACTGTTTACATTTCTTGCCTTATTTTTCTACAGGTTTTGCTTCCTTCAGATGTCAACAGCTAATCTCTTGTCATCAGTAGTGGAAGTTTAGATCAATAATGGTGTGTGTATACTTGTGGCTAGTCCTAGGAGCTCTGTCTTCCCCTTGCAATCTCCCATCTTTTCACTACCTGCACAAAGTCTTGCCTTGATACGTGGTTCTATTACTCTACTTGCAAAGTAATTCATCTGGAATAAAAATAACCCTTTGGGCATGGCTACACTGCTGTCCTGTCAAGGCTGACCCCCACAATGGCCTCTGCTCCAGGTATGCCAAATCCCAGAAAAGAGGCAACTGAGCTGCTTTAGAGCAGTCCTGAGCACTCACCAAGTAGCAAGCCTAAGAGAGAGAGCCTGAGTGCAGCTCAGTGCCCGCTCAAGGCTGCTCTAAAGCAGCTACTTGGCCTTATTTCTGGGCTGTGCACAGAATGCACTTCCCAGTACCACACCTAGACTTGGCACAGAGACAGCGTAGCCAATCTCTTACTCCAGAACAGTGTCCAGCCAGAGTGCTCTTCTGCAATAGCAGGTATGGAATATAGGCAGTCCTCAGACTTACGACACAATTGGTTCCTGAAAACTGTGTCTCAAGTCAAAACGTAACTCGGAACTAATTTTCTCATAAGAAACAATGTTATAAATGGGGGATTGGTTCCTGAACCAAGGCCTGATACCCAGTTTTCACCAAAAATACCCCAGAATTTTGTACTTGATCAATTATAGATGAATAATATAGCTACATTAATGTAAACATCAATCATATCGATTTGGAAGGACTTCTTTGAGGCAACTTTGCTGGAATTTTTGAAAGGCTCTTGATTGGACTTTTTGAAGGGATCTTGCCTGGAGTCTTCTCAGGAGTCCTGGCTCCAGGTTTTTCTGGAGACTTGTCTGCTTTCTTAAAGAAGGTGTCCAAGGCAGTTTGGACAGATGTTCTCCAGGGAGATGGGTGACACAGCGAGCTTGTTCGCTGGCGTGGCGTCTCATCGGATCAAACATTCTAAAGTCAAAACTGACATCATAAAGTTGAAACTGGGTGTCAATTTATAAATGTTGTAAGTGTGAAGTGTAACTCAAAATGTTGTAAGTTGAGGACTGCCTGTAGTTTATTCTACAGTAGCTACACTGGTCAATTCTCTCATGTAGATGAGCCTGAAGGGTGCCTGTACATGAGCTGGGGGCCTCCATGTCTCATGTATCAGCATCCTCATGCTTCAAAATAGTGGTGGGGGTGCTTTCATTAAATACACAAGATGCTGTGAGTGCTTTAATTAAAGCTGCCCTTGGAGCCACTGTAATTAAAGCAAACCCCTGCCCCTCCCCCCCAAATCCATGTTCTCCCAAAGTCACCCAAAGAGAGCCTGGAGTCAATCTTCCACCCTTTCTGTAGGAAACAGAGAATGAATTGTTGGAGGGTTTCAGTAAAATGGAAAAAACCATTATTTTTATAACAAATATTAAAATATGGAATATGTTTTTGAGCTTCCTCATAAAGCTACAATGAGAGTTGCATGAAGGACTATTTTGTATGTGTTTATTCAGTATCTTTTTTACCTCTCCTCCATCTTTATGCTAGCACATCTGACAGCAACAGTGGTTTGTTTATATTCAAGGAAGTCACTGTGGACCTTGTTGCACATCACACACAGGATGTGTTAATCGCACTTAAAATGTAAGTGTCTGCACATTCAAGCAGTAATACACATACTAAATGCAATTGGTATTGTAGCAAAGCCAGGACTTTTCCTGGGAGGAGTATCTCCACATAGTTTGGTCACTGTCTGACTGCTCCATGGGGATAATAGCAACACAGCTTGCTGGTCCTATCCCCCACACTGCCCCAGTGCCCGGTCCTGAACCAGCTCTGGTTTGGTCCCACGAGTAGGGCTGACATTGGCTAATTTTTTATCCTAGCTGTAGGATCACACCAAATGGCTCCAGTGCAGTCCCACACTGTGTAACATGTTACATTTACAGATTGTCATAAACATTATCATGCAACTGCTCAGAACACATTCTGACTTTTAATACCTCACAATAATTCTTACTATGATCTAAATAAAATGCATGCCAAGTGTCCTGTGCAACAAGGCATTATGACTTAGAATCTGCTCTAAATGGTGGCATTCTTTTGTTAATTTATTACAAATCAATATAACCCCTGCTATATAAACTTACATTACCATTTTCAAAATGGGTACATAAAAATA
>NW_017728931.1:15194199-15212305 GCF_001723895.1 Crocodylus porosus | reverse complement strand
TTGGATGCTTATCTTGCTGGGATCCTATGACCCCAGCTGACTTCCTGCCCTTTGGGCGGGGGGGCTGGACTCAATGATCTTCCAAGGTCCCTTCCAGCCCACTGTCTATGAAATCTATGAAATAAATTGCTTATGCTCCAGTATTTCAAAGGAAATTAAATGACACTGAAGGCCAGTTGCTTTAGGCCATCTTTGAAAATCTAAGTCTATGACTTCTAGGGTAGCTACTCTACCATAACAGTGTTCAAAAATCAAAGGAGCCATTAAGGTATCTTGGGTATTTTTTCCCAAAGCTGCCAAGAAGCACCTTATGGAGAGGCTAAGTCTTGCTGAAAGCCAGAAGGATGTATACTCTTTAGTCCCATTGGATTTTTGAGGCCAATATGCACTTGCTCTTCTAAAGGTTTGCCCAAGATATCTTTTTATAAATAATTAACCAAAACATGGAATAAAGAGTAGAATCAAGTTATGCTTTTAAATCTTGCCATGATGATTTACAAATCTGTGAATTATTTTGCATTCATAATTATGTTTCTTCACAAGCACCCACCACAACCCTCAATTCAAATATAATGCTCAAACAAGTGGAACATTGGGACTGCATCCACCTTTCACATTTTGCAGAGGAAGATCAAATACACCGACAGTGATACTTTCTTGGCATCCTTATTTAGGACACCGAATAATTAATCAAAAATACCTTGCTTAGTTCCCAGTGAAAAGTTTGCAGCGGATATCTCACCACTGGAGCAGATGCACTGAGATATAAAGAGTCTCTAATAACAGAGATAGTGTAACTCACAGGACTAGTAATTAAAGCCACTATTGTACAGGAACTTGATGCTACCCTGTCACTATAGCCAGCCATTTTTTTCCTTATGTGAGTTTAAGGGCTATGAGGCCTCCCCCAGAGACTCAAGTAAAATCTCACACAAACACATGTAATTTCAGTGGTTTGTGGTATTCAGACACTGAGTGAGTAATACATTATTATCCTAACATAGAAATAATTAATAAAATATTAGGGGTCATGCTAAGCACCAATTATTAAAGCCAGTAGAGCTCTACAACAAAGTAACAGAAGATATAAAAAAAGTAACACAAGGCCGGGCTCAGCATCATGTAAGCCCTAGTAAAGCATAGGAACTCCTATGATGTGAAGCTCAGGTAGAAGGGATGATTAATGAACAAAATGAAAACTGACGTACTGTGCTTGAGTTCCAGAAAACAGGTCAACAGAAATACATCCTTTGTGTCACAGGAACAGACCGATATGACATTATGGACATTGAACCAGGTGCAAGTGCCACCCTGCCTTACCTTCTATTAGACTTCAGACTAACACAGCTCTCTACAAAAGGAAGCAATGGATAAGGATATATTTTCTAATAACAGGAAAACATTTGGTTCATTCAACAATGGTTTAAAAAATATTGCATGGGAATGTGGCATAGCCCAGTGAATGCACAGGAAAGACCACTATCGTCATCTGTCTTTCATGAGCAAATCATGAAGATATGCACTGAAGACTTGATTCAACTCCCAGTAAAGTCAACAGATAGTCACCCATTACTGCAAAGGGTGTTGGGCCAGGCTCCGAGTATACATAAAGAAAAAAGACTGGAGATACGTATTTTTAGTACATGGGACCTCTAGTGAGAAGGAACATGCCTGCAAGGGCAAAGGTTTGCCCTACAAAGAGAAAGAACCCAACCAGCACCTCATGAATATTGAGGGCCATGAAGGAATGCCGTGCGCTTTCAGCTGCTATGCTTCTCTGTTTATTGACTAGTCCCCACCTGTTCCCATGCCTCTTTGCAAGTGTGAGATTTCAGCAAGCATTGTCCTGAGGGGGGTTGGGAAGTAAGAGAGGGCTGCTTGACATGTCCAGGATGAAATGTCCAGGTGCAGGAAGCAGAAACAAAACAAGACAGACACATGCACGCACAACCCAAAAATCAATAAAAAGCGTAATGCATCTTTATTTAATTAAATCACACTCTTGAATTCACTGGCCAGCCCCATCCCGTAGTGACCTCTGACCCTCTTCATTTTGTTGACTGGCACAGCTGTTAGTAAATCACCTGCTGGAGTGGCTCTCTGGAGCTTTAAAGGTCAGCTGTCAGTGGCTGCTAGAGGAAGATAAAGAAGAAAAACAGAACCGAAAGGCTGAAAAAAAAGGCAGTTTGAACTTTGTGCATCCAAACTTCCCATTTGACCAATTGTTTACCTTGCCAACACCTGTTTTTGTGTATTAATCTATAGGTTGGAGCTCTCAGGTCTCCCTGGCCTTTGTATAATTGCTTTTAATCTTCCAATAACTTTTATAATTTAAAAAAACCCCCAACAATCTTTTTTTCCTTCCCCTGCCATTACTGTTATCTTAATCACACAGGAGGGCTCAGAATATACCTGAGAATCAGACATAAAGCCATGCTCAGTTGCCTCCATGCCACTGTTTCTCATTTTCCTTTCGTAGGTCCCTACATAGTGTTTTACATTCTTTCTGAGTGCTGTGCTAAGAAAGGGATGGAGTTGGCAAGATGGGAGGGGAAGATACACATATCTGAAATCCATTACACATTTATAGTAGTTAGTAAATGAACGTAATGTAACTCCAGACTGCAGTATCTTCTTCACTAATTTGTGGGACCTCCCCTGCTGCAAGAGAGAGCTGAGCAGCATGGGTCCAAACAGAGTCTGCCTGCCCTAGAACAGTGATGTCACCTTGGAGTGACTATTGGGGAGCAAAGACAACCTAAGTTGTTCCTGGCAGCCCATAAATTCCCCAGGATTTGTTAAATGTCAAGCCATCATTTGGAATAAGGCAGGCCACCACCAAAAGGGTATAGTGACTGTAAAACTGTAAAAAGTAGGTCTTAATATGACCCACAGCACCATTTTACCAGGAGGAGGTTAAAGAGAAGAAGCTATATTGAACACTGGTTTAATTCTATTTGTTGATTCATCTGGCATGAGTTTAGTCTAAACCCTTTAAACTACATGGTCCTTGAACAAACTAACCTCTCCAACTTATGTGAGAAGACCAATAAGCTGTTTACCTGAGCAGGGGAACTTATATCATTACTAAGCCTACTAACTGAATGAAGTAGGTGTGATCTGCTACTAGGTCACCCTGGTAGTATTGCACAACAGATATAAATGACTGTTGCAGGTTCAGGACAATGGAACAACAGGAACTATATTTTGATTATGAATAGTAAGTACTCCATCAATCTACTTTTGTTTTTTTTTCTACTCATAAATACATCATTAAAAAAAAGTTATGATTGTTTTGTTAAACAAAGAGAAATCTTCATGAGTCTGATTGAAGAGACCAGATACAGCATTTACATTAATCATAGAGTTCAACATCCCCTTTCCTTTAAACCTTACCTCAAGTTTCTCCCGCACCCTCCCACCTCACTCAAAGATGAGATCAAATAACATGAGGAAGATGAGCTAAAAACCAGTTCACAGACTCCCACAGATTAAATCCAAACCCCAGACAAACTGGGCTAAAGCCAGTAATTTAAGCAGAGACATTGTACTTTTATAGAGGCATTCAGGGACCACTGTTAAACCATAATAAAGGCTAAACATGGTTTAATGAGCATTTTGGCAAAATGGTTCATTTTAGAGAAGATGATCCTTGCAATTTTGCTTGTTTAGGTCTCACAGGCATTGGTTACTATGAGAGAAAGAGAGAGCGTGTGTGTGTGCATCCCCAGCACAAATACAACCCAGAGCTCAATGGTATCAGAAGGATGGAAAGATGGTTCTGTTCAGGCATAGGGTTGGAGTGTTGTAGCTGTGACAGGCAAGCATTTTGTTTTGGCGATAGCTTCTTTTGCGGCCCTTAAGAAGGGCATTTTGTGCCTGAAAGCTCATTTAACATCTCTCCCAGTTATATAGTTGGTATAATAAAAGACATCACCAATAAACCTTTGTCTCTATTCAGCAGGAAACCAGGAACAGTATAACGCAAATCATCATTAGCAGGAAGACTGAGACAGATCTCTCCCACTAACTAAGTGTGTTTAATACATTTCTTCATATTTTTTTAACCTGCTTATTGACTGAAGTTGGGATTTCCACAGATGATTAAGGCTTTGTCAATAGAAACTGGGTGCCAACTCCTTTTGACTTTGTGTTGACTAGGAAAAGAGACCAAATAGCAAAACATATTGGTTAAGCCTGACCTTATTCTAGTGTAGAACTGGGTTGATAACACACAATTCAGCTGAGCTGGTTGAGTGCTGCTGAAGCTTCAAAAGATGATTTACTGGTTTATGTATCAGAGCTCTCCACAAAATATGTTCTGGGCCTTTAGCCTGAATCTTAGTATGGATGGAAGGTATGATTTTTTTTCAGCAGTTGGGACACTATCTCCAGGACAGAAAACAGCTTCTTCCTCTTAAATAATGTTATTCAGTGTTTCTGACATATTAGTTAGAAATGTGCAGATGGTGCTAGGAAATAGGGCTCTGCTAGGGAAGTAGGGCTCTGCTAGGAAATGGGGAAAATAGGGTTTTCTGTGCAGACCATGGGTGTTTGTTACATATGGACTAGAGGTTTTCTGGCCTCACTTTCTTTTGCCCTCACCATTTGGGACAAGCAATAATTACCACAGAAAGTATTTCTCCCTGGGGGGAGGTGGAGGTAGAGAGGGCAGGAGAAAGTAGGTAGGAAGAGCAAGGGGGTGAACTGATAGCAGTAGGAATTCCAGCAAGAAGGCTGGAAGCCGTGATTCATGGCACTGAAGAAAGACAGTCACTTCACACACAAGGCAGAGGACTTACTGGTGAAAATTGAGAAGTGTAAGTGAATTGGAAACCTACAGTGGGAGCCAAATGAACTGGTTTATCCAAGGAACACCACTTTGAATGGAGTGTCATTTTACTGTCTGAATTTACTCACTTGTTATCTCTGTTATTTCTTTGTATTTGTTGAGATGGACAGTGTTTGGGACTAGAGAGAAGGCCTCTGACCTGTGAACCATCTCATTTAGCTCACAGTAGCCTCCTGTTTAGGGATGAAAAACACCTGGTGATGGGAAGGACTCACATTTCACCTGTCTTTAACATAGCCTTAACATATACCAAACTTTAATCCCACACAGCTTTTTGAAAATATATGGTTTAAACATTTGGGTGTTTGTTTTCAGATAAAAATCTGCTTATGATAATATTACTAGCTAGTAATGTTACTAGCTATGAAAATAGGAAAGTAATCCCCTAAGGCTTTGCAGTAATGACTTCTGACCATTTTGCATCATCACACCCAGACAACGGAGTTAAGGCTACTCTGCATGATTAAAAGGAATGTGGAAAATCTTGTTATTTCTGATATAGACTCCTCTAATGGTGAAAGGTACTATGTACCTTCATGATGCAATTGAATCAGGTAAAATACCTTTTGAAAAGAAACATATAATCTTGCTTGATTTCTTTTACTCTGGCCTTCAACACAGCAGTTAAAAAAATCTGGACAACCAGCCATTTCTGATGTATCAGCTCAAGGACTGTTAACTGGAAGGTGTAATCCTTTGTTTGTCCTTGTGACAACATCTCAGATCTGACCTCATAGGGCAAGTAGTTTCAGAGAGTCACAGTTATCCTTGGTGTATCATTCCGCTGAAGTGAGAGTAGATACAAGGGTGTCATCGGTTGATGACAAAGCAATTAATTGTCTTCATCAGGCCTGCTAAGCATCCTCTGGGGAATGAAGATACAGACAATGTAAGGACTGCAGCCTACTTGTTCCTCTGATGGGGCAAAAAAACAGTTCCCAGGCGAGATTTTTTTTCCAAGCTAAATTCTATGCCTTGAGTGTCCGAGGGGCAATGCAAAGGAACCATGTGGTACTTTTAGGGTGCATCTACATGCGCTATTAGCATGGAGAATAAATTATGGTGCATATTGCATTCGAGTTTATTGCTCTCAGGTGCCATGTCTTCAAGTGTGTCCGGGACTGCAACATGTTGAGCTGGGTTGGAGCAGCCTTGACAGACAGAAGGCTTTGGGGATAAGCCTGCCAGACCAGAGCTGCTAGATTCAGCTCAATGTGGTCTGGAAAGGCTGGCTGGGGCATAAGTGTGCCCCATTGTAGGGTTAGTTGGTAGGCAGCCCCCACAATGAATCACCCTCATGCCCCAGCCAGCCCCATCTATATGTGTTGCTGTGTAATAAAAGAACTCCGCCAGAGGACAGTACTTGTATATACAAGACTAACCTATGGTGGAGTTACGTAGTTTACTGTGACCTAATAGGGCTGCACATGTAGATGTGGAGACATTTACTGCAGAGCTAATTAGGCAGGTCGGAGGTAAATATCTCATGTAGATGTGCCCTCAGTTTCCAGAAGGAATACTAGGTAAATATTGTGGCAGAATGCCACCTCTGTCTCTCCCCAAAAACTCTGCTATGTGACAATTTGGTTAACATGGTCACTGCAGAGGACGGACATCCCATCTCTTCATAAATTTCATAGACATTAGGGATGAAAGGAACCTTGAAAGATCATTGAGTCCAGCCCCCCCACCTGAAGGGCAGGAAGTCAGTGGGGGTCATAGGATCCCAGCAAGATAAGCATCCAATTTGCTCTTGAAAGTGTTCAATGTAGGTGCTTGAACCACCTCCAATAGCAGGCTAATTCCAGACCTTGGGGGCTCGGACAGTAAAGAAATTCTTCCTTATGTCCAGCCTGAAATGGTCTTGCAGTGGTTTAGGACCATTCGACCTTGTCATCCCTTGGGGCGCTCTGGTGAACAAATGTTCCCGCAGACACTAGTGGTCACCCCTGACAACCTTATAGGTGGCCATCAGATGACCCCTGAGCCTGTGCTTTTCCAGGCTAAAGAGACCCATGGCTCTCAGCCTGTTGTCATAAGATCTGTTTTCCTGATCTCTGAGCATGCGTGTGGCTCTTCTCTGGACTCTCTCAAACTTCTCCACATCCTTTTTGAATTGTGGGGCCCAAAACTGGATGCAGTACTCCAGCTGTGGCCTCACCAAGGCCAAGTACAAGGGGAGAATGACGTCCTGAGATTTGCTTAAGAATCATCAATGGATGCAGGCCAGCGTTTTGGTCGCTTTAGTAGCCGCAGCATCACATTGCAGGCTCATGTTCATCTTGTGGTCAATGATGACTCCCAAGACTCTTTCTTCCATAGTGCTAGCCAGCATAGTGCTGCCGAGCCTATAAGGATGCTGCAGGTTTTTCTTCCCAAGGTGGAGAACCTTGCATTTTTCAGAGTTAAACACCATCAGGTTCTTGTCTGCCCATTTGCTGAGCCTGTCCAGGTCAGCCTGGATCACCCTTTTGTCCTCAGGTGTAGACGCTTTACCCCAGAGTTTCGTGTCATCGGTGAACTTGGCTAGTCCACTTCTGATACCAGCGCCCACATCATTAATGAAGATGTTGAACAATATGGGTCCATGGTCAGTAACCCTGAGTTGTAACCTGAGTTGGATACATTCCTGAGGGAGGGGGGGAAACTGCTCCCTCTGCCTACATGACTGGCATCACATACCTGGGTGGGGGGGCTTAGGCTCCCTATTGTTCTAAGCAATGCCAGTCTACCCGGCAACCAGTGATGCATTTCAAATTGATTGGCTGGCAGCCAACAGTTGCTGGCCTCCACTGGACCAGGTAAATGAAGTCATAAGGGCTATATAAGTTAAGGACTGCCCAGGAGAAGGTGCAGTAGCCATGATGAAAACACAGAGAGAAGCTGGACCATCTGAAACTTGTTCTCTCTCTTGAAACTCATGATCTGCCTCCAGAGGGAATCTTCACCTGCATCTGGACGATACTTGTGAGTAAGCTACCTGAGATCTAACTAGATATATCGCTTGCAGTAACTCAGATGCATGATCAAAGGCTACCCCAGCCACCCTGTTTGCTCTATGGGATGTCTCTGATACTGCTCAACCCTGTACCCTATTCCAAACCTACTTCTTGTAACCAATAAAGTTTTCCTTTGTACCTAGCATGGAAGACTTATTGGGAGAGGGGCTAGATTATGCCTTGGGGTTCCCTTGGTTTGGCTGACTAAGAGAGACCACTATTTGTGCTTCAGACTCAGGGAAGTACCCCAAGTTCTTGAAGTGGGTTGAGTATACTCAAGGGCTACTAGGCCTGTGTTTCCCAGGATCAGTCCAGACTCTGGCTGGTGGCAGTGTTACCCCCAGGCTAGCAGGTGTGCTCCAGGAAGGGCGTGAGCCAGATGTGCCCCCAGGAAGGCACTTGGAGCCTAGAAGGTGGTTGAGTGCAGTGAGGTGGGTGGCTCAGCACAGAAGTACTACCTACTGGCCTGCCACAGATATAACTCCTCTTAGGGTCCACAGCCATGTCTTCCTCACACTACAAATAAAGGAAGGCCCCTTATTAGCACTATTGAACAACTAGGACATTTGGACAAAGCCTCTACGGGTCCTCCAAGCTATCCTCATCAAGCTGTTCACAAAAGCTGCTAGAGGTGATCTTTGGCTCCATGGCCTCTCTTTATAGATAAGATGCTTAGTAATTTCTTATATAGATTCATATTGATCTCAGGTGGCTTATGGACTTGGAGCACAGAAGCAAAGAAGCTGGTGGAGGGATACCACAAAGTCTTATCTTTCTTTGAGTGAGGATTTCATGCAGGATGTGCAGATTTCTTGGGGGTAGTATGTAGTATGTAGTTTAATTAAGCCAGTCAGTGGGCTAGCTGATAAATTTGTGACATTTTTCCTTGATAGAGTGGATCAGGTTGTGCTTGGATTTTGGGGCTATGTGAATATAAAAATTCTCTTCTGGCTCATCACTTGCACTGCCAACTGTGTTTTCTCCCTGCATGTTGGCTGTTATAGCTCTATTGCTATTAATGACAAGTACTGCTGATACCTCATGAAGAGAGTAAGGTGGACCATTTTAAAGGAGGTAGAAAACTCAGACTTCTGTACCATACAGTTTAACAAGTATATGTGACCTGTTTCAAACACATGGTAGAGTACCATCACCATACTGAGACATGCAGTAGGCCATCATTTCCTACTGTAAAAATAAAAGCTGAGATAATACTTCCAATGAGATACATTAAAAGTGAGCTTTTACTCAACCCTGGAAACAAAATTTTTTGATGGGATAGATATTGTTGTTTTTCATTGTGACAGGAGCCAAGGGACTTACTTAGTAGTACTGAGTACGGCTAAGCATATTTCTATTGCTGTTTACCATTGCCTTTTCACATGTGCACATCTGCACAGGCTACTCTCTTACATTTGCTATCTTTCCATTAGCACGGTATATGCTGTCTTTGGACAGGTTCAGTAACTCTTGACAGTAATCAGACAAGACAGAACAGTATCACATCAGCTGATTTAATTAAAAGCACATTTAATTTCTTTTTATTGCTTCTCTCATTTAATTAGTAGTCTATATTAATAGCCTCCTGCAATCCAAAGATTGGAATCCATCTCACCATGTTCTTATCTAACTACACAGATGTGGATGAGAGTCTTAAGTGGACAGGTAATAGTGTCTTAATGGCTAACTGAGTACATTGGGAAGGTCACTTGTTTATGAAAGACTAGGGCTGTGTGAAGCTTTGGGTGCTGATTCGATTTGGAGGAGATTCAGCTCAATTTGGTGGCCAAATCTCTGAATGTGAGTCAAATGAGGGGACCAGTTAAAAGGTCCAAATTGATTTGAAGCTCTCTGAATCAATTCAGAAAAGATTTGGAGAGCTTCAGTGATTTGGGCAATAAGTAGGGGGTGGGGGCGGGGGGATGGAGGAGGAAGGAGGGGACCATGGGGGACCCCTGCCAGGCCCCATCCCCTGCCTGCTCCCCCAGCTCCTCTGAGTGCTCCCGGTCCCCCAGCCCCGCCCCATGGCTGCCTCACGCACCCCAGCTCCCAGTTGTCTAAAAAAAGCCCGTACTCACTGGCTGCTGCCTGGTGATCCCCACTGCCCCTACTGTCCCGCGCTGCATGGGGGCCTCTGTCATGAGCTCCCTGACCCTCACCCGCTTTCCCAGCCCCCTGTGACTGCCCCACCTGCCACAGCTCCCGGCCCTTTAAAAAACAAACAAACAAAAACCCTGGACTTAACAGCTGCTGCAGCAGCCTTGGAGCTTCTAGGGCCTCATGGCAGAGCCCCCCATGCAGCTCAAGGCAGTGGGGGGCAGCGGGGATCACCCCCCTGCCTGACAGCAGCTAGTGAATCCTGGGGTTTTTTATTTTTTTTTTAAAGGGCCAGGAGCTGGGGCAGGCAGGCAGCCATGGCGGTGGGGCTGGGAGAGCAGGTGGAGGTTGGGGAGCTCATGCCAGAGCCCACCCATGTGGCATGAAGCAGCGGGGGCAGCAGGGATCACCCCCCGCTGGGCAGGATCTCGTGAGTAGAGGATTTTTTTTTCCAAATAGCCGGGACCTGGGGCTGGGCGGGGCTGGGAGAGCGGGCGCGGGTGGGGCTTGTGTAATTCAGAGATTCAGCTGATTCGGCAGCAGCTGAATCTCCAAATTAAACTGGGCTGAATTGATTCGGGACAGTGATTCGAATAACTGAATTGAATCACTGTCCCCCGAATCAGCCAAATCCAAATCTGAAGTGAATACTAGCCACTTCGCACAGGTCTATTAAAGACCCAATCTTATAAGATGCCAAATTCACCCTGGTAAGTGCTAAACACTTTCTGTCTCCATGGATTTCAGTGGTGCTGGAAGGTACTTATCCCTTTACAGAATGAGGCCCTAGCTCTGTGGACTCCTAATTCCAGTAACACTTGTTCATTCAGACCCTTGATTATGCAAATATATATTTGCAGGTGGTGCAGGAGGTATTTATTTGCATAATATGAGGGCAAATATAAGGGCTTCAGTAAATAGCAATATACCCTTTTTATTTAGGTTTATTATTTATGTATTTTAACAATAATGATGCATCATCCCTTTTCTGGAGAGCAAGGAAAAAATCAATTACTTATGTTTGAAAATTGTTCATGTCAGTAACATTTCACAGAAACAATGCTTCAGATAACACATATACTCAATTTACAATCACATTTCATGAAAACTCAGCATTTTAAATTATAGACAGCAGTGTATACTAGCAAAGTGACTAGCTTTTATCAACTGTATGTGCATTCAAATGTGGTCATTCAAAGTCACAACTTCAGCTCACAGCTGCAGCATTGAATGGGTGGTTTTCAGATTCTTACATATACAGTTATTATCCTGGTGTCTTATATTAAAAATAAGGCAAGTGGAATTAACAGTCATCACTTAATGAAAGTACAAGTTTGAAAATATGTTGCATAACGACCATCAGTGCAGGTGATAACTATTGAAATGTTCTTCTGTTGTTATTCTAAGCTGGTATTGTTTCTTGTATCTGACTGTTCCAACGTGCATCCCATCTCATTTGCAAACCTTTCACTTTAAGTAGCTGAGACCTTGCTTCAGTCTTCCCTATATCAGCCAATCTGTCTACATGTTCATATTTTTAAGCAGCAGTCTATTGTCTTTACTTTGCCATTCACATTAGCAGTGGCCTTTTCATGATTCTTGCTGGTTGGTACTTATTTTTACTGCAAAACATGCTGTTCAATTTTCCTTCTGATTGATTTCCACTTGTTTTGTGTTCCAGTATTGGTCCCCTCTCCCTGCTTGGGTATGCTATGCACAATAAACTAGTGAGAACAGAAGATTGAATACTGAAAAGACAGTCCCTCCTTCATTCCTACCTCTGGATGAGTTGTCTTATGACTTAGATTTCCACCTCAACTCAGTGCTCTGCGTGTGCATTGCCAGTTAAATACTACAGCATTATTAGAGTCCCATGGGCTGGAGGATTCTCTCAGCATTGCTATGGTTCTGTGCACAACGGTTAGGTTTTCTCACAGAAGCATAATCATGTTTTTCCTTTTGATTTAACAACCTGCAGCAGAATATTTACATTCCAGCAATGATGGTCTCAGAAGTTCCAGACACTAATAATAAAAATAACCATACTTAAATGAATGAGAGGGCAGCAGGCTGTTGTCTTCATGGCTTTTACATTTTCCGGGTTAGAGGGGGGGAATCCAAGGATGACTGTAAATGTCTAGTGGTTGGGGTGGCTGGGGCTGATGTCCATGTCGGTAACCATGTATCAAACTGAGTTTGGAGGGCATTCAGGATGTCATCAAGCTTTTGATCCATCTGCATGACCTGTTAGGGAATCATAAAGCACACAGTCTATCAGATGGTTACACATCTTGCCCTGCTTTTGCTTATTTACATATACTTTAACAGAGAATGTCAGTGAAAAGTTTCAAGTTTATAATGCTGGCAGTGAGTACTGGCATTTTCACAAAACATTTGCAAATCTGTTGCAAAAGAAAAGTTTTACAATGCCCTAAGAATTAAAAGCACAAAATCTTTGTACAGCCCCATGCTTGAGTAGATAGGAAGATCAAATCTTAGGGCACAGACAGAAATGACAATTTTTACCTGACCACGGAAAGCATTCTATAGCCATGACCAAACACAAGTGCACAGCAGCAGACAGCTTAAAAAATGGCTGATTGGGTGAAAACTTGAATCCTCATTGCATGAAAGGGTCCAATGAGGATGACTGAAATGGAACATCTTCTGTAATTTGTGTTCATGCTGCCTCTCAGCCTGTTGTTGTTTTCAGAATGGGAGGGGGTAAGGGAGGTGGTTTGGTCTGGGGTTCTTTCAGTCCCTGTTGGAGGGTGGGGAGAATGTATTGGAGTCTCCCCCAAGGGTGGGGGGCTACAATTCATCCACCGCACCCTCCAGTGCCAGCTGGGGAACCCCAAGAAGGAATAGTCTTACCCAGCCTACCCTAGAACATCCACTGTAATAGTGCCTTATTTGAATGCTCAAGAATATCCACTGTGATAGCGCATCTGCCTTGATAAGCTACTCCAGGCCTCCATTTGCCTTATATATTTTTTCCTACTTCTGTTCTACCTTTTTACCTTCCACAGCTTTATGTCTCACCTTACCATCTTGTGAAACTGAATGAGCAACATTTCTTTCTTTCCACTGTGAATAAACACCTCTTTGAGGGGTATAACCATCAGCAATTTTGCTAGATACCAGGTACATTTTTTTTTGCATCCTTAGAGGGCTAGCTAATAAAGTGCATTAAGTTTGAGTTTGGCTGTAAATTATGGAGCCACGGAAGTGCTTTTAAAATTAAAGAAGTAACTTTCTCTTGATCTGATTTCTCCTCTCCCTTTATCAAAGAGGTGGCTGTCCAGTTCAAACTCCTCAGGCACATTCTGTAGAAAGAGAAGGATTTTAATGTTTTTAGTGAAGCCTGTCTATTGGCTTTATTCTAAAAACTTTGAATTAGTACTGTTTTGTTGTTCTGTATTTTTTAGTATTAATTGTTCTGAAGAGACCAATCTACAGTTTAAAATGTTGCCATATACCAGGGGTTGTCACCATGGACAGAGTCATCCCTAGGGATGTGCAGGGTCTGGGGCATATCAGCCCGTGCGAGGTCAGGGACTTGGGGTGGCAACCATCTGTAGAAGCCAGTGGCAGGGTTGGCGGGGTGGCAACTGCCTGCAGAAGCCGTCAGTGGAGGGTGGCAAATCACTTGCCCTTTTCTTTGCAAAGATAACTTTAGAAATACATAATGGCAGTTAAGGATTGAAAATGTAGCGCCGTGATTCTTAATCAGGATGCTGCAAGAATCTTTTAAGGGTGTTTCACAATATTAACACTGTTAGGTATGGAAACACCCACACATCATGTGCAAGACCCAGAGATTTCAAATAGGAATCTGTAGTGTCAAAAATATTCTGACCTATCGTAGGCTTTCTGAGTTATTTGTGACAGAAAAATTGCTCTATTATTTTTTCAGTAGTAAAAAATGAGAGAAAACCAAGAGCTGGCGTTTTCCAAGGGGTTCCTTGAGTCTCACTGGGGGCTTCTTGAGCCCCCTGACCAGTTTTATTTAGCTTAAAAAATTTGAAAACCACTGTTATAGGAGGTTATAATTATTTCAGAAAAATCTAGTAGACTATGGTCTTCATTATTCTTATTATAAGCAGCTATCACCACTACATCACAGAACACCAGTGAGTGGCACCATCATGGCTTACAATATTGTCATCTACCTGCACCCTGCTACTAGGTAAGAGCAGCAATAGCATACATAAGACAGTAACAGGTCTTTCCATCTGTACTATTTTACTGCTTACCCAGAAAACTCTGATGACCTAATCTACTCACCAGGCATGTTTACATGTGCATTTATACCACATTAAATTTACTGCACAATAAGTTACTGAGCAGTCAGTGGGTTGAGGCCAGTGTCTACATGTGCAGGCATTAAAACACAGTATCACTCTGTGTGACTGACTTGGGACTAAAGTTATTTCCAAGTCAGTCCATACACACAGTGCTACTGTGCAGTAAGGTGTCTACATATACATTACTGAGAAGTAACTACCTGGATATAAGTTTGATACCTGCATGATGCAAGTATTAAATTTATGCCCAAGTCATAGTAAGATGCTATATTTACTGTGCAGTATAGGCATGCATGTGTAGATGCCACCTGTATTGCACAGTAATTTTTGGTTACTACACAGTAAATGTGCATGTATAGATGTGCTCACTGTGTATTGACTATGAATCAAACAGCATCTAAGTGTACTCTACCTCACTTCTGAGTGATTCTAAGCTTTGTGCCAGGAAACAGTAAGCATGCAACACTTTTTTAGCATGTGTACAGGGCAGGAGGAGGTGGGCAGGCCTATTTCTTGGGGTGGTCTTAGAACTACACTGGGGCAGTATGCCCATACTTACATACGGAGGTGTATGTGTAGCATGCACCACATCTACATGTATAGTCAAATGATAGGAAAGTTTGTGAAGTTACTGTAATACCAATACACCTATATCCTTGTAGAGTGCACTACAGCCATGGGTATGGGCTGCAAGTTAAGGTAGAAGTTTTAGAATCTCATTCCCCAAAAGCTCCTTGGTTTTTAAACTTTTAATTTTTTAAATAACTACTATTTGCTAGTAATGTTTTAAATTAACTGATTTTTATAATCTTTGTGAAATTAACTACCATGGATGCCATAGACCACTGGTCTCTAACATATGATTTCCAGAAAACATGCTGTCCAGAAGAGCTTTTGCCATTGCTTACAGGAAAGTAAAAGGTAAAAGTGAAGTAGATTGGGAGGGCAGTGTGGTGTTGCCGAAGGGCCATCAAATATTGAGGACCACTGCCATGGACTATTTATATTTAGGAGGGCTGTGCAGAGCAGGTAATATTCAATTTGACAGCCATGTTGAATATTAAACTGGGTCCCACTTCAATTTGCCGTCTGCTTTGAGTCGAAGCAGGTCCGCTTCGACTTGAGGTTGAAGCTCAGTCGAATATTCGAGCTGCTTTGGCTTCCCCATAGGCTATAATGGAGAAGGTTGAAACAGGCTATAACTTTGACATTTCTGATCCTGATGAAACTTACAGAAATGGTAGCTCCTGAGGAGCCCACACAGTGTGCCAAGTTTCAACAAGATAGGTTCAGGGGGTGCAGAGAAACTGCACCCCAAATTCTTGAGAGCAAACTGCCTGTAACTTCTATGTGTAAAGTCACAGGGAGCTCAAACTTGCAGGAATGGTAGCTCCTGAGGAGCCCACAAAGCCTGCCAACTTTCAACAAGATAGGTTCAGGGGGTTCAGAGAAACAGCACCCCAAATTCTTGAGGCCGTTCCTGTGGCAAAGGGGTGGTACCTGTGGAGATGATTCAGCATCCCTGAGGTGGTCATGCACTTTGTTCCCTTGCCCTGGCAGATTTTGGCTTGGCAGGGCACGCAGATAGCGAACGTGGGATCATCTGCCAGCTCATAATGATCCCAGACCATGCTAGTACTAGGCCTTTCCCTCTGGCATGCGGGTGCATCTGTGGATGCTGCTGAACTCTCCCCCTCTTCAGCAGTCAGAGGCACAGCAAGAGAAAGAGCGGATTCAGCTGAGCTGCTTGCCTTCAGCTGTACAGAGGCACCTTCTGAAATGCCTTCTGGGAAAGACTTCTTGGCTTGAAAGGAAAAAACCTGAGGGGTGTCAAGCACAAACTCAACTGATTCCCCCTCCTTCCCCAGAACTTCCCTTGCCAGAGCACTGAGATCCAGATTCAGCGCCAGCTCTTCTTCTGGCGCTGGGAGGTTCAGCATAAGCAGTGACACAGGGGTGGAGTGCACTGCTGTGCTGGCTGCAGTTATGGTGGGAGAGGTTGTAGCTGCTGTGTCTGGACATGAGAGAGTCTCAGGCACAGACAGTGGCTCCAGTGGCACTGCTGCTCCCCTCTCTTTACTGCTTGTAGCAGCCTCATCCCTTGTAGCAGGAGGAAAGAGGCTGCGTGTGAGTTCCACCCCACTTCATAATGTGTTCCTTCGTATGTAAACTGGAACCTCTAAGTGTGCTGTGCGCCGTGGGTTAGATTTCTGGATGTTATGTAAATGTGTTTGTATGTGTAGATAATATATTGAGAAGTGTTGGTGTGGTGGAAAGAATGAATGATGTATAAAAAAATATATAGATATATAAACTAAATTCCTATATATAGAATAGATCCTAGGCTACTACTAACTTTATCCAATATAAGTGTAAACTAATATGAAAAGTAGTTATAAAATAAAAGCACCGAGTTCTCAGAACTCCTGGTTGCTAGAGTTGCAAGCAGGGAATCTGTTGAAGATCAGGGCTTCCAGCCATCATGGTCTGACACAGAGGTGCTGGAGAACACCAGCAGCTCAGAAACGGACCCCAAGGCAGAAAGCAGGGGAGCTGAAAAACTGCTGCCTTTTATGCGTTTTCTCTGGCCCTCCCCCAGAGCACTGGGATTGGAAGGGACCTCAGAGAATGCTGACAGGTCACTGGCCAGCCACACATGTCAGTCATGAAAGCACTCCTTCCCCCTCTCCCCCTCCCTCCCCTTACTTTCCATTTTTCCCCCCCCACAGGGAATCCAGTATAGGCAAGTCGAATATTCGACACTTGTCGAATATTCGATCCATGCTGTCAATATTAGACTTGCGCTGTTAATACTCGACTTCCGGTATTCAATTCGACAGCTATTCGACCAGCTGCTATTTGACTCGACTTTAACTTTACAAGGTCGAATATGTCGAATATTTGTCAAATTGAATATTAAGTCGAAGCTTTGCACAGCCCTAATAGTTAGCCAGCTCACACTATCACAGCAAGAAAGGACATCAATATATGGCTGCACCTTTTGCTTTGGACTTTGCATTACTAAAGAGAGCCCAGGTTTGAGAATTCTTCACCGATTAAAGATGAATGCTCTTTGGCTTGTGCTTCCATGATGAGGAATACTTCAATGACAGTTGTACAGAATTGAGATCCCACATGCGTAGCTATGCTTGCCTTGTGCTTCCCTTCTGAGCTCTGGGGCACACTAGATTCACCTGCATATGTGTGTAAGTGCCCAGAGTAAAGCAGAGGCGAAGGAGGTTCCTCCCACATTTTTACTCAATAGTCTAGTGATTAGGGCTCTTACCCAAGGAGTAGAAGATGCAGGTTGTAGGCCCTGCCTCACCCAGAAGAGGCTTATACTGTGTCTCCTACTTCACAGTAGTAAAGCTGTAATCAGTGGGCCATAGGCTATGCCTTGCCTAGAGCCTGCCTCACTGCAACAGACTAATAGACAAAGGTATACAGTAGGCCTGTGCGAAGTGGCTAGTATTCGCTTCGGATTAGGATTTGGCTGATTCATGGGACAGTGATTCGATTTGGTGACTTGAATCACTGTCCCAAATTGATTCAGACAAATCTGATTTGGAGATTCAGCTGCAGCCGAATTGTCAGAATCTCCAAATTGGCACTATCCCTCACCCATTCTCAATGGCTGCCTTGCCTGCTCTTCTAGCTCCCAGCTCTTTAAAAAAAAAAAAAAAGCCCAGTTCACCAGATACTGCCAGGCTTTCGGGGGGGGTGATCCCCTCTACCCCACGCTGCATAGAGGGCTCCCCAGAAGCCCCAAGGCCATTGCAGGAGCTGTTAAGTCAATGCTTTTTTTTTTTTTAAAGGGCCAGGAGCTGGGGCAGGCAGGGCAGCCATTGGGG
>NW_017728931.1:15132298-15194099 GCF_001723895.1 Crocodylus porosus | reverse complement strand
GGATGCTGCAGGTTTTTCCTCCCAAGGTGGAGAACCTTGCATTTTTCGGTGTTAAACACCATCAGGTTCTCGTCTGCCCATTTGCTGAGCCTGGTTGAGGTAATAGAACCTGACTTTCCCTCTGCCCTATTTTTTGTTCCTTGTTCCTTCTTTTTTTCTCTGTGCTCCTTCACTTTTTGGCAAGTGGTAGGACTTTCAATGAGTGATAAGTGGGTGTTGGATAGAGAGTGAAATATGTTCTTTACTGAGGTATTATGATGTCATAGTAGTCTGCATGTATGAGTGTACAGGGACCAATGTAGCAAGCTGTATGGAACCAGACAAAATCTACATATTTTGTGAAGCATTTCTTTGGCTGGAAGTATGGAAAACATTAGCATTTTAAGGGTTAAGTAGCATGGAATTAATTTAAAAACCACAGCCTTTATTTTCTTGCTCCCCAGCTCTTGAAAAGCCAGTTTGCCAGACACCAGTAATGACTCAACAGAATTGTTTTTAAAACAGAAATAATGTATAGAGCAGAAATTAAATCAGAACTAATGCATCTGAAGATGACCAAGCATAAGAGCTCTAAACAGGGCAATGCGGGGAGGGAGGAATGAAAGGGGAGATGGCAAAAAGACATTTTAGGGCATTTTGATCTGTATGCTTGCTGTTAGATAAGTTTTCTCAACATATAATTTAAAATGATTTATCAGTATTGTACCATTTCAACAAAAGCATATAACTGGTAATAGCTTTTTTACAGAATTATTTTTTTCCAGAGCTAAAAGACACTGAAAGTATTCCTTTGAAAAGGGAAAAAAATAAAAGGCCACGTAAAGAGTTACATAGAACTTTTTCAATATTCCTGTTTGCCTACAGGATCTTCCACATGAGGGTCTGAAAATACTCCCTAGGAGGAATTGAATACTAATACCTTCATTAAGGAATTAAGCCTCACCTCCCTCTTGTGTAAGGCAGGTACATGCACTTTTTTAATGGCCGTTTTACAAAGGATTTCAAAGACATGTCCAAACATGAAGATGAGGTGTGGGGCAGACCTCTCCTGACTCAATCCGGTGCTTGAACCACAAGAGCAAACCTCCATCTTGTGGGGGTAGTTCAATATGCAGTGGCAACATGGTCTTAACACTGAGTGTATGAGTTAGCCCACTGGAGTCAGCAGAGTCAGTAGAGTGGCAGAGAGACAACCGGGACAGAGGTGGTCAGGGATTGAACTGGGGGAGAGGGGAGGGGGATGATCACAGCCCAGGGGATCAGGAACAGGCAAGGTCAGGGAAGCAAGGGTCCAGACTAGAGCCAAGAGTCAGGGGATCAGGAACAGGAGGCCAATGTCTATAAGTGCCGAGGACACAGGTAGTCACCACGTGTAGAAGCACGGACCAAACAGGGTAGGAACAGGGGGTGTGGTCCTTGACGGAAGTTGCCAATGAGGCTGCTTTAGGTTTGTCTTCAGTGGCTTCTCTCAGACCTGCTTGAGGTTTAAGATGCCAAGAGTAGTCTCGCTGGTGAACATAAGTCTGAAGGGCATCAGAGGACTTGGCTAGATGGAGTTAGCTTGGCCACATCCTTCCAGGGACCTGGCCTTGGTAAGCCCTTACACGGTCTGACTGAGGGCAGGGAGATTACTTATATGAGTAAAGGTTTCCAAGTTCAGGCTCTAATTATCTGCGGATCCTCAGGCGTAATTTAGTTAACTCTGCTCAGTCGTGCAACAACTGCTGCTTTCCTTCAGCCTGGTTGCAAACAGGCTGAGTTGTCAATTTGGAATAATGTGTCCAGGCACATGCCAGGGCAAAGGGTTAAATTTTGCAACACACTTCTCAGCTGAGTAAAGTGAGAAGCTTGCAGGCCTGGCCACAGGATTTTCAGGGAGATGTGATATGCTCCTTGTAGGCTCCTTGGAGACAGGTGAGTTTGGCAGCTGTCCACTGGCAAATGGCAATGAAACTTCTGCTCTTCCACATCACAAAAAAAGCTGCAGAGACAATCCACAAATGTTAATGCTTTTATACAGCCTTAACTGCCCTTGAGGAAGGAGACTGTAAATGTAGTCTGAAATATTAAGTTGATGTTACTGGGGCTGTTGCATGAACTGAGGGAGTGTTGAAATTTATATTCATATTAACAGTCCCTATGCTAAGAGACTGGGATTCAGCGGTGACGTGCAGTAGTGTTAAACAAAGAAAATGTCTTGCAACTAACCCCAGTGAGTCAGAGCAAGCAGCACAGAGTGGAATCAGGTTAAATTAGCCAATGGGACCCAGAATATGAGTGTCATGAACCTCAAATACAGGGTTTCTACTTGGTATCTGATAATTTGTCATCTATGGTTGCTTGTATTTGTGTAAGCCAGTACCTTGTTTCAGTACTTTGCTTTAACACATCAAGTTTACATTGCAGAAATCACTTGGAAATAATCAGGGTAAAAAATGAGAATCAGAATGGCTGCAGTGTGGAAGTCAGGTTTGTGGTAGAAAATTTATCATAGGCTGGAGAGAGCCCTACAACTTCCAAGGCAATTTGCTTTTTAAAAGATGTGTGCAAACACAGACACACTAGCAACTGCACAATACATAAAGTGTGAAAAACGATAGAAATAGTCACTATTACTCCACCTAATTCTCTTAATTTTAAACCAAAACTTCCCCCTGCAAAGGCGTGCCTGTCTTTTAAATATTATTTTTGGAAAGAAAAAAAATATCAAGTATGTGTACAACTCACTGACTTGAACCAATTATTTCCAGAGGAGTAGTATGAGGATGATATTTTGCCAGAGCAGTGAACTCAGGTTTGACTCCCACCTCGGACATCCTGCTAAGTAGATATTGCTTTCTTTAAAATCTATAGTGATAATAATAATAATAGTTTCAATGTTGGTAAAGTTACTACAGTTGTGATGTAATAGATCGGAACAGTTGCATTACATTGCATAGCCTTTAACTGCTTGTACTAACATACATCTGGAAAGGAGGCAGGCTGCACTTTTAAAACCCTGCACAAAATGACAGTGTGTTCTGATCACAGCTCAGCTGGCCTGTCTTTGCTTCCCTGTTTGCTTAAGAAACAGAAATGGGAAACTGTTAGGCTGTGTTGATAACTGCAACAAGAAGTGCATCCACAGCCTGGGCTGACATATCTATACGTAACTACAGTCCAGCTAGCCTGCGTTCCAGCAGTAGTACAGATGTGGTAATTCAGGCTTGTGGGCAGGCTATAAAGCTCGCTGGGGATGCAGAGTTCTTAATTGGCAGCTGATGTAGGCTGAAGTCCCTGCTGTTAAGTCTTCACCCAAGCTATTGGATTGAGGCTAGCTCAGGTACATTTGCACACTTTGACTGCAGTATGGATAGTCATACGCAACTGATCTTACGAATCTGCCCTTCTTTTTCTTTTTCTTTGTATTTATTTTGTCCTGATAGACGGCTTTGTGTAAATCTCTACCAGCCTAAGGGTCCTTTGCAAACTTCTTTTTTCTCTGCCTCTGAATATTCACAATCTGCCATTTGTGGTAGGTGACTGGTCATGTCAGGACTTGCTTTTGGGAGGGAATTGTATCATTTTTAACTCAAGCAGTTAGCACTCTGTACAGGCTCTCTTTTTTTGGCCTAGCTGTGACAAGTATTCATTTAAAGTCAGTTCCTGATGATTTAGCTAAATTGGGATATTTTTCACATGCAGAGTGTTAAATCACATGACTCTTTTTGTTGTGCCACATGGTGGTACAGCAAAGGCAATATTTAGATTTCTATCCATTTATATTCTTTATCTCTTTGCCTACAGTGATTTCAAATGCAGCTTTGTGGAACAGTTTAAAACTTGATGGTAACTTGGTATAGACAAAAGTTCTTTATCACAGGAACTCTCTGTGCAAATTTCCCCACTTTACTCATGCAATGTATTTCAACTATGACTATTAGAAAACCTCCAACTCTCCCCTCTCTTTGCCCCCTAGGATGAAATACTGTGGCCATCTTTTTCCTTGCTGAGACAACAGGTGTGAATTCTGAGGAGGGCTTTTGTGATGTGGACACCTGTCTGCTAGGAATTAGATCATCAGAAAATTCACAGAGGCCATCAGTACACTCTTTTAGGACTCAGTCCTTTAAGATGCTGAGCATCAGAGGCCTACCCAGCAAAACACTCCCGTACATATTAACTTGAAGCATGTGAGCACTCCCATCAAGTTCAAGTTAAAGCATATGTTTAAGTGCTTTGCTGGACAGGGGCCAAGATGGTCAACAGCTTGCAAAACTGCCCTTTAGAATAATTTTCTCTGCATCTCCTAAAATACACCCTGCCACACACTCTGTTGTTTCTTATTCAAATATAGTGATACAATGTCTAATATGCTTTTTTACTTTCTTGGCATGAAATGGATTTGGTGGTCTTATCGGTAGAGAAATGGCTGTTTTAATTTTTTTAAAGGCTTTGATTAACGTGATCCCATTAGTAGGCTCTGTTTTTGAGAATGGATAGAGACTGATATGGAATTTGATACCGAACCACCTCTCTTCCCAAGATGAGTCTGTCAGATTGTGTAATCAAGGAGTATAGGCAAGCATCTCACCTTGATGCTACCGTCTCAGAGATTTCACTGTGTGAATGCATAGCTCTGCAGTTGCCAACTGTACAAATCCTTTGCATTCATTGTCAAAATGGTTCATCCCACTCTGCTGAAAGTGAAAATGGAGGATCAAAAATCAGCTTGTAAGTTGGTGTTTTACAACTGACTTCAGTGATCAGGGTTTCAAGAAGGAAACAGTCAAACAGTTCATTGTAGTGAAAATGTGTTGTCCTGACGTATAATCCACACAAACCTTAAAGAAATATATAACTTACCAGCTTCTACCTCTTAAGAACTATTACTTGTTTATTTTCATTTCATAAAACTTATCTATATAGCTCCACCATTTTCCAATTTACCCTTCCTTCATCCCAAATGTACCCACCCATTCTTAGGTCAAGTGTTATGATCTTCTGCAGTCTATAGTACCATTTATTTAAGTATATTTTCATTTGTTTTGGTTTCCATCTACCTTTCCTGTTTAAAATACAGCACAAAGGTCTATCCCTCTTGAGTTTGTTGCTGGGGTTTTCCTTATGGTACATGTCTGATGAGCAATACATTTTAAAATTTCCTACATTATAGTTGTAATGATAAACCTTGATAACAAGTCTGCTTCTAGTTGCAACTTCAGGTATAACATACTGTTAGTGCTTTATTACCTGGCTGCAGCAAAGAGCTAAGTGTCATTCATTTTTTTTTAAATTAAGCCTGGTCTGTGGACAATATAGACTATTTTGACTGAGGATATGATTTTTACTTTAACTAAATTAGTTATACTGGAACAGCTCCTGTTAATAAGTAGAACAGGAATCCACACTAAGAATGGTTATACTGCCAGAAAACATCATTTCATGATACAGCTGTGTTCAGCTTGGGGCAAAGGGTGGAGGGGGTGCTCACGCTGCTTGAACTGTATGAAATGATACAGCTTGTTATCTTGCCATCTGTATTTGTAACATCATAGTGAAACTACTCCTGGGATGATATGCTGGCATTCCTTAGTTTACCTATTGTGGGATTATGAGCTCTGCTTCAAAACAAGAAGGAAAAAAATCAAAGCAGCCCAGAATAACAGGCGCATTTACAGCTTTATGAATCACACTCTTATTTCACAACACACCTTTCATTAGAAGATGCTGAATTTTTCATCCACATTTTTTATGTTTGAAGAATGGTAAGGTCCTCTATTATTTTACTGGTTTGTTTTTACTTTTTAAAAAAGATCTGTTAAAGCTCTACCACCAGAAACTATGTCTGTCTATTTAGTGGCCTGCCTAGACATTGACAAAAATATAGTTTATGGTACATTCAGTGTTTCCAGTTAACAGTGAATATGGACCACAAAGAAAGGCATTTTACAAAAATGAGAGGTGCACAGACAGGTCTTTTGGTTGACTCATGTTGTTCAGTGCAATGCCCATAGGTCAGCAGTTGCAGGATCATTTTTTATTAGCAAATTGGTCAGTATAACTGGTATCTGGTTAACTGACACTGCAGGACTGGTTTGTTTCAGAATATCCAGTGGGATGAGATGAGCTATTTGATACAGGTATAATGTCAGGGACGACCATACTAGAGGCCAGGTACTTAATATGGATCTTTCTGGGCTGAAACAGGAAATATTTCCTCAAATCAAAGTCATAAGCATGTTTAATTTGAGCCAAGTGAGAAGGTTAATTTGAGCATACAGTTAAATGATCAACCTCCAGACATCAAAAATTTTCTAGACCAAGGGTCAGTGACTGAGGGCCTGCAGGGTAGATTTGGCCCGTGGAACCACTGGATCCAACCCGCATTATACCACACTGCAGCCCGGGAGCCGGGCAGATCAGCAGCAGGCAGATGTGGCAGTGGTGGCTGTGGTGGTGACTGGGTCCTCCCACCAGCCTTTCTTGGACCCAAGTTGGGTCATTCTAGCCTGCTGCTAGAAAGCTGTTGCCAACCCCTGTTCTAGAGCAGTTGAGAAACACAACTTCCAAACGGGCAATGAAGTTTATGAGTTTTATTAATATTCTTGCAAATTGTGTGTCAGAACACATTTTACACAACTGAATGCTCAAAAAGACATCTGGTACCTTGAAAAGCCACTCCCCCCTATAAAGCCACTCCCCTGCCTATAAAGGCAGTTTATAGGTTGTTATGGAAATGGAAGGAAGTCATGAGTATTTTTGTTTCTAACAACACCAAGAAAGGTTCAGATATTATGGGGATGAAGAATTAGCTGAGTAGACATTAGAATACCAGGGCAGTGGTACCTGGAGCGTTTGAAATGGATTCTGCCTACATAATGCTGGCACTGGAAGCTAAGAGTTAGGTAAGCAATCAGTGCAACTAGATGACATTTTGGTTCTGAAATCTGAAAAAATGGGTCTCTACTGGTTTCAGATCTCACAGCAAACTAACAATTCAGAAGAGGTTAATCAAGGGAGTTGTTAGAGCTTGAAAATAATAGGGACTTGGAACAACTTATTGTTTCACATTGAATTACAGAAAACCTGGAGTTCCTTGTGTTTTAGACCTAAAATTAGATGAAACTGGATAGTTTTGAGTAAATTGTTAGGGAATAGAAAGTGCCCACAGAGATTAGAGCCATCTAAAATACTGATGGAATCCCTTGGGAGCAATGCTAACACATGTGTGTTGAATGGCTGTAGTGAACAGGAGAAAGGAAATTAACCCACCATGGGAAAAGAGAGCATTGGCGCTCTGTTTTTTTGGAGGAGTACCAAGATAAGAGGATGGTTTAAGGAGCTTTAAGAAGTTGCCCACTTCTGTTTCTATTGTTCCTTCTTTCCTGGTTTTGCCATTAGGATGAATGACAGCATGTGGCATGGCAATGCTGGAAATACTGGTTAATTGGAGCTGTGGTAGTGCCCAAGAATAGATTTAATAGAATAGATTAGGGACTGAAGGAATGATTGCTGAATGATCAACACATGTCATTGGGCAGCCAAGATCCCCAAGACCTATTTTCAGCACTGCCAATGACTCACAGTGCAGCTGTTTAAATGCAGTTAATCTCGAACATGGACTGAAATAACTGAATCAGTCGTAACGCTCACCTTTTATTATTTTGGGTTAGTCTATGCCTGGACACTTGTTTTGGCATAACAGCATCCTATTTCAATCGTCTTAGGGTGGCAAAAACCAGGCAAAAGCTAAACAGATAAAGGGGACCTGTAAACTGAACTAGGCATGTCTCATGCATAGACTTGCACTGAATTAACCAAAGGTGTGATTACAATCTAGTGTTTTCTGCAAGGCCGCATATAGACAACCCTTAAATTACACCTAGCTTGTTTATGAAAAATCAATAGCATGACACTTACCCTTCCCTCAAAGGGGTCCTGCAAAGCTTAATTAACACTTGTAAAGCAATTTAAGAAAGCATTTACAGAAGTACAAAGTGTTGTTATTATTAATAAGTAAAAAACAGATTTTTTTCTATTTTTCCCACCACTTAGGCATTTTAATTGCTTGGATTACAAAATACCACTGTTGGTGTTTTGAAAGAAATCAAACATTATCAGTGACACTGGAGAGCACAGCTGCTTCTAATTACTATTTAGATATTCAAACGTACTTTGTAGCACCTGTTTATTTTTTCCAAAATCTCATGTAATGCAAGTTTGATGTTTTTCTCCATTCTAGCAGAAATTTGCAGCAGACCTGATTTTTAGCACTGGTTGCCGTGTATTTTCAACCAGTTTTGGACATCCCAAAAGGAGGATGGAGTAGGATGGCCTCTAGTCTGTACAATTCTGTTTGGTAAATACTAGGATTAGTACTAGTTCCCTCACATTAGTGATGTCCATATGGCAATGCAAGCTAAGGGCCTAGCCCACCTTGCAGCATTTCATTTGTAAGTCAGCTGGGATTTGCTGGGCCTTCCTGGTATATATTTGGGAAAGATTTCATAGATAGACATTAGGTCTGGAAGGGACCTTGGAAGATCACTGAGTCCAGTAGGGGTAGAAAGTCAGGGCATAAGATCCCAGCAAGATAAACATCCAAATGTCTCTTGAAGGCATTCAGAGTAGGTGCTTGAATCACATCCTACGGCAGTCTATTCCAAACCTTGGGGGCTCAGACAGTAAAGAAGTTCTTCCTTATGTCCTGCCTGAAACAGTCATGGAGTTTGTGACTGTTTGATTTTGTCATTCCTTGAGGCACTCTGGTGAACAGACTTTCCCCCAGATCCTGGTGAGCATCTCTGATAAATTTATAGGTGGCCACCAGATCACCCCTGAGCCTGCACTTTTCCAGGTTGAAGAGTCCTATAGCTCTCAGCCTGTCATCATAAGGTCTGTTTTCCTGACCTCTAATCATGTGCATGGGTTTCCTCTGGACTCTCTCAAGCTTCTCCACATCCTTTTCGAATTGTGGAGCCCAAAACTGGACACAGTACTCCAGCTGCGGCCTCACCAAGGCCGAGTACAAGGGGAGACTGATGTCCCGGGATTTGCTTGAGAAGCATCTATGGATGCAAGCCAGCGTTTTGCTCACTTTACTAGCCACAGCATCACATTGCAGGCTCATGTTCATCTTGTGGTCAATCATGACCCCCAAGTCCCTTTCATCCATAGTGCTAGCCAGCATAGCGCCGCTGAGGCTATAAGCCTGCTACAGGTTTTTCTTCTCAAGGTGGGGAACCTTGCATTTTTCATTGTTAAACACCAGCAGGTTCTTGACCACCCATTTCCTGAGCCTGTCAAGGTCAGCCTGGATCACCCTTTTGTCCTCAGGTGTGGATGCTTTACCCCAGAGTTTCGTGTCATAGGTGAACTTGGCTAGTCCACTTCTGATAGCAGCGCCCACATCATTGATGAAGATGTTGAATAGTATAGGCCCAAGGACAGAGCCTTGAGGAACCTCACTGGTCACAGCGCACCATGATGATTGACTTCCATCAACCACCACCCTTTGGGTCTGACCACAGAGCCAATTCCCCAGCCAGTGGATCATGGCGAGGCTGAGGCCGCAGTTAGCCAGTTTTGCTAAGGGGTGATTGTGGGATACCAGATCAAAGGCTTTTTTATGCCTTAAATGGGGAGGGGAGCAGGGGCACCAGAATAGAGCTGGGATTTGGGCACCCCCACTCCAGTTTTTCTGGTGCTTTCCAGCTTCAGTCCTCACAGCAAGCAGTAGTAGTGCAGGAATGTGTCAGTAGGTGTGTCTGCACATGATGTTTACTGCAGTTGACTAGTTAGCTGTGCAGTAAATGTCTTGGCAACCAAACATGTACCTCTATTAGACTGGAGTAAATTCATTTACTTTGCAACAGGATAGTATGTGTAACTCCACAGCAGCACATGTGTAGACACTGGAGGGGCTGGCTGGGGCATGAGGGTGTTTCAATGTGGGGCGTGCTTGCTGTCTGATCCCACACTGAAGCTCCCTCATGCCCCAGCCAGCCTCTCTGCAGCATGTTGCCCTGATCTGGTTCCACATGGTGTACATGGATAAACTCTGCAGCTTATTACTCCAAAGTTGATTGCTCCTGGGCTCATGTTCAAATGGTGTGCCTGGGAGCAATAAACTCCAAAGCAATAAGCTCTGGAGTTTATTCATGTGCAGTAATAGCATGAGTAGACATGCCCATCGAACGTAAGGGTCCCTGGGCAACGTGGTTCTGTAGAACAGCAGCAGTTTCCTGTTGCAGGTGGGAGATGTCACCCTTTTTTTTTTTGCTGCCAAAAACAATAGAGTTTTTTCCCACTTGACATGGGGGTGCAGCAAAACAAATGAGGTGACATCTTCACTCAGGAACAGTGAACTTTAGTTGCTGTTACTGTGAGCTTCCCGTTGCTGATGTCTCTAGAACCAGAAGTTATGGAGGGAAGGGAAAAGGACTGCCCTGGGTGCAGTCCTGGATAGTTATGCCTCTGTGGATATGACAAAGACATAATTGTTCAGAGGTGAAAAATGTGTCAAATAGGGGAGATGTGTAAATTTCTGGATCTAATACAGTACAGAGACAGCAAATGAATGAAAAGGTTTGGACTCCCTGCCTGCTTGTCTGCCAAGCTTAAAAAGTGAAAACAGAATATGTTTATACTTATGCATAAATATGAGTGAATATTTACACATACTGTGAAATTACCTCACATAAAATAGGAGATTCAGTGAGGTGGATCTTTTTAACTTAATATCTACATTGTGAACATTTCTCCCCTTTCATTTTTGCCTTGAAAGTAAGACAGTATTAAAAAAATTACCTTGGCTACCACCCCAGGGGAGGTTCTGATAAAGCTTTAATTATAGTCAAGGAAGGGAGGTGTCCCATTTCAAACTCTGCTGAGTTTGATTTCCTGCAGAGCTGGCATTGACACTGAAGCTGCTTGAGGCACAGCGACTACAATTCACCTGTGGCTTACACTTGCCAGGTTGATTTTTTTCTTGTGAAGTGCATGCTAACACAGCAAAAATGTCTTGGATTTACTGCTGTTGTTGCAGGCTACTAAACAAAACAAAGTTCGCTGTAATTATGACACTTCTTGTGGGTCTTTGGAAGTATGTGTCACAGCACTTATCAGGGAGTAACTCTGGGGTGCAGCATAGTATGGATCTGGTTCTGAGACAATAATTTGTTTCTTTGTTTCACATGACTTTCTTTGTTTCACATGATTTTATTGCAGAGGAGATGCACTGCAATAAAAATGGACATGTATTAACATGAACATTGGGGTGTAAGAAAATGAGAATGGCCTGCTGAGATTTTACTTCTGTAGGATTAAGCAAAATGATCTGGGCCAGTGATGCAATTTAATCAGTTAGAACCTTGGATTATTGGCATTTCTGAAAATCTGGGGGTAAAACCCAGAGCTCTCACTCTGTGGGCACTGACAGACCTGCAGGCCCCCACTCTAACTCATGGCACTTTTCATAAAGCACCATGAGTTAGAGTGCCCCTTGCACCTGACCCAACAGACATTTGCCTGTTAGGTTGTGGGGTGGGGAGGGGATGGGGGGTTAGAACTGAACCTGCCTGCAGGAGCATGGGGACCCTGCCTGTATCCAAGGAGCTACCCTACCCTGCCTCTCAGCTCTGAGTCTGTCAGCAGGAAGGGAGGGAGAGGGAGCTGCCAACTGGGGTTTGCCCAGCCTATGCTGGAGGGGAGGGCTGGGGGGAGGCTGCAAAGGGCAGGGGCTGTGATCCACCTTCCCCCTTCCCTCCAGCTCAGGCCTAGCCCACAGCTCTCTCTCCCTCTCCCCTCCTTTCCTGCTGACAGCCCTGGGAGTGGGGCTGGGCTGCATCAGCCCAACCCTGATTGCACAACAAATTAATCGTAGGGGACACAAGTTCCCTAAGGTGGTCTAAAGTGGAGCGCCTTCATCTGATCCCTTATTTGATGAGGGTTAATTTGTTGTGTGACTGACCACTTTAAAAGCTGTCTTCAGTTGTGCATGTGTGTCATGGTACAACTGTAGAGCACTTTCAGGGGGCTGATCACATGAAGAAATGTAATGTAATTTATAAATTTTCCAAATACAGAATCTAACTACTGGGGGATTGCCTTCTAATCAGGGTCATCTATTCAAGTAAATATAGTATATGATAATTTTAAGCATCATCAGTAACAAAAGAACCTCTCCTAAATGTACCTGAACGGAGATAGCTTTTTGCTCTTGCCTAAAATTTGAATAATGTTCCAAAAGGCACATCAAAAAATTGTGCATTGGTACTCTCATGTTTAAGAAACCAAGGGTATACCCAGGCCACTCTTTGCCTAGGTAGAGAAGGATACAGCTGCGGCAGAATTACTGTAGCTGCTGTGAGCAGAATGGAGAGATTCTACTGCAAGATGCACTGCCAGGTGCTGTGGGGAGCTACATAGGTTGTAGGAAGACAGGATATATGAATGTATCTGAATGACTTTGCTTTGATTTAATTCCTTTTTATCTTTTTTCCTTTTTATCCTGTTTAGTCTTTTTTAAGAATAAAAACATTTCCATATGAAAAAGGTGTGAAATGAAAAAAAACACAAAACTTTTCATTCTGAAAATGCTGAAACATTCTAAGTCTGTCTTTAAATCCCCCCTCCCCCCTCCATTTTCCTCCCCTAAATCAATATAGTTGTGCAAAATACCTCAGTTTCACTGAAATGGCCATGGAAAACTGTTTGGATGAAATGTTTCTAACTAGCTTTGGTTATAATTCATGGAAGTTTACTTTCTATGATGCCATTTCACATGTTAAAAATAAACCTTTTCTCCCCCCCACGAATGAGCCCAAGGTTGTACACATATATACCATGAGGAATACACAGGGAATCTGCTTTTACTTGCATGGCCCCTACACAATGGCAAATCCTGGTCTAGGCAAACTGCAACGACTGCCAGCTCTATACTCCTCAGGGGCACACAGTACTCTGAGGAAGAAGTGGAGCCATCATCTCCCCCCTTTTCTTTCCATGCCCCCAATC
The DNA here is from genome assembly GCF_001723895.1 of Crocodylus porosus. Taxonomy (NCBI): domain Eukaryota; kingdom Metazoa; phylum Chordata; order Crocodylia; family Crocodylidae; genus Crocodylus; species Crocodylus porosus. The sequence continues at coordinate 15,181,100 of NW_017728931.1, read as the reverse complement.
TTGTGGAGTAGATGTGTCAGTGAGCAGGAGTAAGATACAACTCTTGAAGAGGTGCTGTCATATGTATATGCTGTCATATATATCTACACAAGATGCTGACTGAGCAGCTGTTACTGCACAGCCATTTAGCACTTGTATAAACAAGTACTAAATGAATGTGCAGTAACCTGAGCTGCTGTCCAGTAGTGCTGACGAATGCCTTTTTGTGATACTGCTGTGCAGTAGCCTGATACCACTGCTCAGTAGTGTTGCATCACAGTTTTTGCCATGCGATTGCTACTGTGCAGTAGTATCAGGCTACTGCTCAGCCAGTGTCTCATGTAGACATGGCCCCTGTGTACCAAGGAGCATTAGTAGGTGTTGTGACTCCTGACAGAACACTGTTCTCTTGCCAGTACTGCCCTTCAGAGCAGGCAATACTTCTACCTGAAAAGAACCAGACTGTTATTATTCACATTGGGATAATGACTAGAGCAATGATTCTCAACCAAGGTGCCATGGCACACTGGGGGTGCCTTGAGATCCTTTCAGGATTGTTACAGGGTGCCAGGCAATATTAACACTGTTTGGTGTACAAAACGTGGTTTACAAAATGAACTCAGAAGGTGCCTATACATGTGCTGGTTTGCATTTAATTAGATTAATTAAGTCTACTCTATGTTCTAAATAAAATACTCCAACGTAGCTTCATTGTTATGTGTATAAACCCCTGCAGGTTTAAAAGTTGTCGTTGGGGCACTTTAGCTAAATCTCATCAAATGAGGCCATTTTTAAGCCCTTGGGGGATTAATACACGTGATTTTGAGGAGTTTTAATTAGAATGGCTTTCCAGGAACTGCTCTAATTAAAACCTACCCACCTCCAAGCATGTGTATAGGCAGCCAGAGATTTCAAATAGGAATCCACAGTGTTTATACTATGCTGCCCTATTGTGGTCTTTCTGAGTTCTTTGCAACAGAAGAATTTCTCTATCATTTTTCTGCAGCCAAAAAACAAGTGAAAACTAAAAGCTGGTATTCTCTGCCTTGAGTCTAAAAAAGGTTGAAAACCACTGATCTAGAGGCCTCAGTCAAGATACAGGCCCGACTGTGTTGTGCACTATCTGAGTATGGGCCCCATTCCAAACAGTTTTCAGTCTAAATAGATGGAGCAGGAGAAAGAAAATATTGGTATTCTCCATTTATGGAAGGGAGTTGAAGACCAGACTAGAGGTTTGATCCTCTAAGGTCCATATCTAACAAAGAATGCATGTATCTTTAACTTATTCCCTCTTGTGCATCTACCATTGGCACCTGTGTGCATTGAGGCTGCTCCAATGCACTGTAATTACTCAAACAAGTCTGCTGGAATGTGGTAATTACCATGTTCCAGCAGACTCCAGCATCATGTGTATCAGCACCTCTGGACTGAAAAGTGGCAGCAGGGGTGCTTTAAGCACAGGGACGCTGATACCTGTGATGCTCTGGGTGCTATAATTACAGTGGCTCTCGGATCCACTCTAATTTAAGTGCCCCCCTCCCCCGCCTCCAGGAGCACATGAATAAATGCCCTAAATGCCTATTTTTAGTATAAAAGTTTCTGATTGGTTGATTTAAAAAAACAACAACTAATGTATGAAGAAGGGTCACACTTTTCGAATAATGACTTGCTGACAAATTATTCTGGCATCATGATGGTTTGTTAACTTATACTAGTTACAAAAATGAAAATAAAAATCCTCAGTGGCAGAGCGGGTGTGTGAAGCTAGAACATTTCACAGTGACTGCAAAGGGGGGTGGAGGCTGACCTCTGGTTGTCTAGGTTTTCCTTATCATTGTATTAAGGTTTTCTTCCCACAAAGTACTGTGTGGTTGCTGATGTGCAATGGCATCCCCACATTCAAAAACAAATGCAGGCATCTTCCTTCAATAACAAGTTCTACAGTAGGGGTGGGCAAAATAGGGTCCATGGGTTAGATACAGCCTGCCAGTCCATTATATCCAGCCTACGGGTCCCCTAAAATAATTAGAAAATTAGTATTTATCTGCCCCTGGCTCCTGTCAAAGATGACAGGAGCAAGGGGAGGTAGGACCCAGGGGAAGCCATGGCAGACTCCTACAACAGTAGGGCCTGCCTGGCCCCACTCCTCCCTGATCCTAGCAGGAGCTTCTGGCCAGCAATCATAGGGCTGTTCGTGCCTCCCTTCACTGGAGCAGGAAATTCAGGTAAGAAGTAGGGGATAGGGGATAGGCAGGGGAGGACCGCGGGGATTGCCCCAGTCCTCGGGGCCCGGCTGTCTCCTGCTGAGCCTCACAGTCCAGCCATGCAGCTGGGAGCCATGTGGTGCAGCAGCCACCTGGCAGCTGGGCAGGAAAGTGGGGAAAGTGGTGGTGGGGGCGGAGGGGAGTGGAAGTGAGGGGCATGCGGGAGGATGGGACCTGCGTCGGTGTCCCAGAGCCAGCACTGGTGGAGCCCAGAGTGAGGCGGTAGGACTGCTGGGTGTGGTCTGGTAGGGGTCTGTGGAACTGGGCTGGGCTGCACCAGGTGGGAGAGGGGGGAGCTGGCCTGGCTTCACAGAGCCCCTGTTGGCCAGGACCCCATGCTCCTGCCACCCTGCTCTGGGGCCTAGTGGCGCGGGCCCCACACTCCTGCCTGGCTGCCACTGACTCCTGTGTGCCTGTTCGCTACCAGTGCCCCCAACCCTGCAGTACAGGTAGGGATGAGCACACAGCTCCAAATCCATGCGCCCCGCACTCATCTATCTGGGATGAGTAGTGGTGGTGGGGAACAAACTGCTTCTTAGCATGGGAGAAAAGCACCGCCTCTCCGTGGCCAGTGCTTCCTGGTGCAGCCACTCACAGCCTGCATGGAGCTGTCCTGCCGTCTTCCACATCACTGCCACCCCATGGGGCAATGGTGGCAATGGAGAGCAGGCACAGGAAGCTCCACCTGGGCTCCAAGTGCCTGCAGCAGGGGGAACTGGCAGTGGGAGGGGACACTTTTTGCCCACACTGACCAGCAGTTTGTTCCCTGCCACCGCTGCTCAGCCTGGGCCCCATGCCATCTCCAGGCTCTCCGGTCAGGGCTGAGTGGCAGTGGCAGCAGCAGCTGGGCAGAAATTGCTGCTCAGTGCAGAGGAAATTGGCCACTCACCACTGCCAGGCAGTGTTTGCTGCTGCTGCTCACCTGGAGCTCACACCACACTGAACAGCAGTTTGTTACCTGCGACTGCTGCTCAGCCCAGATGGTTGAGTGTGGGGAGTGAGGAGTGAGGAGTTGGGGCTGCATGCTTGTCCCCTCCTGTACTTCAGGGCTGGGGTAGGGGGCAGTGGGAGTGAGTGGGCATGCAGGAGCCAGCGGCAGCTGGATGCGAGTGTGGGGCTCACACTGGTGTCCTGGGGCCAGCGTTGGCAGGCCCCAGAGCAGGGTGGCAGGAGCGTGGGTTCCCACCTGGCAGGGGGTCTATGGCGTTGAGCCAACTCACCCCTGTCCCTGCTGGTGCAGCTCAGCCCAGCTCCACAGACCCCTGCCAGCCTGCCCCCCTGTGCACCTACCACCACACTCTGGGCCCTGCCGGCGCTGGCCCAGGAGCGTTGGTGCAGGCTCTGTACTCTGCATGCCCACTTGCTTTCACTCCATCCCAACCCCTGCTGCAGCTTTCCCCACTTTCCTGCCTGCCCACTGGCTGGCTGCTCTGCACTACATGGCTCCCATACTCACATCCATACCCACACTACCATACCCACACACACACATCCACCCATACCCAGAAGCCCCCATACCTACCCACCTACAGCTTCCCACAAATCCCATGGCCACCCACCCATACTCTCATCCCAACACCCCCGCACACCCCACACAATGTACAAGAGTAAGACTGCATTTTGAGCTATTGTTCAATCACTTCTACATATACAGCACAAACACACACAAATCAGGACAAAAATATATTCTTAATTAAATTAAAATATATTATTATGGGTGTTTGATTTTTAGTATATAATTTGTTTTTTCCTCTAAGATAGCAAACCCTCTTCCCCAAAGGAGTACTTCCAAGGGCAAGGGGAGGGACTTTCAGTGACAAAGGTCAGAGGTTAGGGGTGTGACTTCTGGTCCCAAGATGGCAGCCGGGGGCGGGTCACCTGTTAAGGGCCGGGGCTACCCATGTGGCCCTTGACAGCTTGCAAAAACTTGGGAAGTGGCCCTCCATCCAAAATAAATGCCCACCTCTGTCTTACGGTGATAGGCAAGTGGCGACAAGGGCAGGTGATTACTGGAAGCCCCTAGCCATAAATATTTACAGAGGCAAAAATTGTATGATGGTCATTTTGTACTTGAAACTGAGAACTGTAAAATTCAGCAGCTGCAATCATGATTGAACAGGCTTATTTAGGATCTACTCTGCTTACCCTAATTGCAGGGTGTGGCTGGAAAAGGTGTACTATATGTAGGGAACAACCAGGGTTAAATCACTTCCAGGAGATTTTCTCCTAGGAGAGTGAAAGTCTGTGTGTACTTGGATTATCTCAGGAGAGAACATAGTCCTCTAGCATCCCCTCCTCCCCACTCTGGGAGACAGTGTGTCACTCTCTGGACTCACTGGATAGTGGAGCAGAATAAGCCCCCTTCACAATCCCCACCTTGTGCTGTAGGAAAACAGGATGACCAGGACAGTCTGGGTCAGCCAATCAGGGCTGTCCTATGCACTGCTGCTATTTCCACCAGGCAGATGAAAGAAGCCTGCAGAGTACACTGAGATGCGTGCACAGGGCATCCCCCTGGCTGCACAGTGGCAGCACTGCTAGCTCTCCACTCTTTAAGAGAGTGTCTCAGCATTCAAATGTCTGTACACATGGCTGTAAGTAGTTTTTCTACCATAAAAACAAACCTGGGAGAATTCTCCCAGATTATTTGAATGTGTGTATGCAGCCATAGCCTATCTCATTTAATTTGACTGGAAAACCATGTCCAGTGGGATCACTCTATCTGTGATCCAAATCAAGTAATGAAATTTGCAACCTGGAATGTCCACACTCTGATGGACACAGCAAACGACAAACAACTATTTACACAGGAATGCATCAGTGGCAATTACAGTGCCACATATCAAAGAGTAGTTCCTGCTTTTCTCCTTCAACTATGTCATCCTCAGGGTACTTGGGCAAGTTGGGAAGTGGAAAACTGATCAAGTTAGTGCTACTACTCATTCAAGCGATGCAAACTGGATTTGGCCTCAGACCAATGTAGTATCATGAACTGCATTTCAGTTCCCTCCTCCCCCAAATGTGGTTCCCCAGACAAAAGAACTATAATTTCTGATCTTAAATGTTATTTTGAAAAATGAAAATGGTGCTTGTGAATGGCATATAATGGTCTGTGATGGAAGATGAAGTCTGCTTGTTAGCCCCAGGGCAGCAGAGCATGACAATTTGTATGTTAAGCAGAGCTGAGAGAAACTTCTGAAATGAAACCTGAAACTTGGCCCTTCCCCAGAATCTGCAGAGGTTTCAAGAAACTTTCAACAAACCTGGGCTGTGTCTTGGCAGATCTATCATTTCATGGAGGAACTGCTAAAAAGACTAAGTGGTTTTGTATGATTTCCGGCAGCCCCAATACTTGGTAGTTTGGGAGATTTGCTTGGAGCTTTTGCATACAAGTCCAAAATGCAACGTAAACTCAGTAAGCAGAAATCCATGCAAACTGTAACTGCTGGGTTTTGCACAGCTCTAATTATAATCTCTTCACAGTCTTAGTATTATGTATTATTGCTTATAATGCAGTGCTGGTCCTGGGCTCCAATCAACACTGGAGCTTCATTATGGCAGGGGCTGTAAAAATACAGAGAAAGACAGAATCTGTAGCCATAGCAGTTTATAATCTAAATAGACAAGCTAGATAAACAATGGAGGAAAGGAATACAACATGCAAGAAAAGTGATTGCTGTGTTGGTTGGCAGGACAACTACTCTTATTATTTTCTCTCACACATAAATATGCACATGCATACTATTTTGTCTATTTGAAGTACATACAGATGTTACATTTAGATCGACTTAACTGTGTTAGGACAGTCTGGGAGTGCTGACAGATGTGGAAAAAACAAAGCAAAACAGCACTTTACAAAAGAGGAATCACATCAGTTTGACTCGGCTCCCCAGCATCTGTATAACTCACATGCTTCAGCAGGGCTTTTGGGTGCTTTTATTCGATAAAAGTGCCCAAAAGTCCTGCTGAAGTACATGAGCTATACAGATGCTGGATGAGCTAGGTCAAACTGACATGATTCCTCTTCTGGGCACACACTGCACTTGGTGTGGGAACATGCTGAGCTGAAAGTAAAGTGCTGTTCCCCGTCTTTCCCCCAACCCCATGCCTGTAAGCAGCCTAAATGCCCATCTTTGCAGGCATTCAGGGGAGTCTTAAATTGAGCAGAAAATGGAGGACCTGATCCAAGTTAGTTCACATGAGTAGGTGAACTTAGATTGGGAATGGGTTAACCTGATCCAGCGAACATCTGCATGCATTTGGAGTGCAGCCTCAGGGCTGGAAAAGTCCAACCGCCCACCCCAGCCTGGGGGCTATGACCTTCCTACCCCCACCCCCTTCCCTGGCTGGGCTATTTATAGCCACCTAACCCCCAGAAAACCCCTCTGCAGACCCATCAACCCCCTCCCACAGACCTGCTCATCCCATCCCTTCCCCCCAGCCACTAAGGGATATGTAACAGGGAACCCTAACCCTGTTACTAGGAGACAGGGTAGTCCCTTTAAATCCAGAACCTTCTAGTCATGGCCGGATGGTCAAGTACAGGTTAAGGCTGCCTTGGGCAGCCGGTCAGGTGACAGGAAGGGGAAGGCCAGGACCCTACAAATGGCAAGTGGAGAAGTGCTGCCCGAGGGGCATCAGGGAGGGGGACTCCCAATGACCATGGTGCTGTGGCTGCAGTCTCTGTTGGAAGACTCTGCCATTCTGTGAGCCATCCTCATGATCATCTAAAGTAAGCAGGCATGTTGCCTCTCTTGTTTCTGTATTATCATTTTTCCATGATATGGCCTTAGGAGCCTATGTTTTTTGTTGGATGTTAAGACCGGTGGTTTGGGTGAGGCAATTTGGGGAAGGAGGTGGCCTCAGTGGGGGCCCACTGCAGTGTGGGGACCCCAGTGCCAGAGAGGGTGCGGTACTTGGGGGTGAGCAGATCCCAGCGCCACAGAGGGCGCAGGAGCCTGAGTAAGGTTTTTTTTTTGAGAGAGCTAGAGCCTGGGAGTCAAACTCTGATTAGTGGGTTTTTTGACTGACAGGCCTAGCTAGAGAGAGAAGGGGTAGGTGCACAGCAGCCGAGACTCTAACATAAAGAGGAATTTACAAATACCATCTGTGAGGCTTGGGCTGTGGCGTAGGGGAGGAATGGAGCCGCAGATAGCGCCCCCTGGCATACAATGGACAGCCATAATAGGTGTGTGGGGCCACCAGGAGACGGTCCTGGAGCAGGCCCCTGTTACAGGATACTAAGGACAGAAGAGTAAGTTGGGCATGAGGAGAGTGGGAACAAATATAGTCATTGGAGGGGAAAGTCCAGAGGTCAAACAGAACCCCTGCTTTTATTCTGTCTCCCAAAATTTCTGCTATAAGAAAAGACTTTCTGGTGAGACAGCCAATACTATTTGAACTGGGTCAAATCAGAAATCTAGCAACATGGGAAATAGTGACCTGTCTGTGCTATAGCCCTCCATATGTTGCACGTGGATAAATACTGTTTGTCTCCATGACTTGATTCATTAATGATGTAAACTGCTTGAAGAAACTCAGGAGGACAGGGCTAATATGCAAAGATTTATCAAAAACCACCTGTCATATGATTTCAACTGCCATGGAACTGAGGGGATGCAAATATATATGAAAATAGGCCAAACCCTTAAAAAAACCCTACAACAGGATTCTCACCTTAGACTTCTAAGTCCATTCTTATGCAATTTAATAAATTACCTGATTTCAAGTCAGGCCATTTGTTTATTTAAATATATTCTAGATGACTAACTGTAAGCTTCTATTTCGGCAAATTTGGCCACCAACTCATTGAAATATTTTGAATCTGAGAAGAGGTTTGCAATGTCTGTTTTATTCCTGACTAGGGTGGGGGGCTTAAGTCAGCTGCATTATCCAAGCCAGTTCACCCTTCTGAAACTATTAATTAAAATAAACAATCCTCTGAAGGTATTTCTCACAATGTGAAGATACGTATCTTGAAACTGAAATCTACTTCCTCACTATCTTTCCCAGTATTATGTAAACATAGGAGTTTGTTATTGTAGGATTCAGTGTTGCCAACTCTCATGATCTTATTGCCAGTCTTATGATATTTATTGTTCTTTAAGGCCTGGCTACCACGAATACAGGACTGGAGGAGGCCTCCAGGCCCATTGAGTCCAGTCCTCTGTGTTCACAGGCAATTATTCATCAAAGGAATCCCCAAAATCACCACTTCAAACCCGTACCCAGAGCACTCTGCACCAGTGATTCTCAGCTTTGTTAAACTGAAGTTATCCCTTTGGAAAATCCTAACAGTGCTAACATGTTAGCACACCTAACAGTGCTAACATTGCTTGGCACCTTGCAGCACCCCTGAAGGGATCTCAGAGCACTACAGATTACAGCAGCACCCTAGTTGAGAATCACTGCTCTATACCATGCCATGGGTAAAAGCAGAAAAGAAGAAAGCACTTCCAATGTCCAGCTACTGAAATGCTGCAGAAATCATTATTTAATATATGCTCAGAGGATCCTAAGAAAAGGACAATGCCCCTTGCTACAGAATGATTACATGAAAATGATCGCTTTCTTCTGCAAGCATAGCATTTTATTTCCAGACCTCATGGTGGCAGAGAAAAGCTTGAAGACATGACCATGATATAATGTAAAGGATCAAAACCAAGAAGCAAACAAAATGATGCCCAAGTTTGTTCTTTTCTTAAAGTCCCATGATTTTTAAGCCAACCTCTCTATTTCTGAGATGTTGGTGCCGGGGAGGATTTGACTTTTGATTTTTAAATATGTTGGATTGAGAGGAGGGGGTTAAATGCTTGTGGCTGCATGGGATGGTAAAATCATTCACAAGTGCTGAGCTGCTGTTCCTTTCTTTAAAATAACTTTATTGAGATGTTCATTTCTGAACACTTCCTGCAACTGCACCACCTCTGCTGGAAGTGTGTTCCAGCTTCTAGCTGCCTGTATGGAAAAGCAGTTTTTCCTTGTGTCCAGCTGAAACTTTTCCTTGATTAGCTTGTGTCCATCGGTCTGCATCTTCTTGGGGGGGGAGGGGGACAGGCTTCTGAAAAGTTGTTCACCTAGGTCCTAGTGTTCTCCCTTGACACATTTGTAGGCAGCTATCAAGTCACCTCTCAGCTTTCTTTTGCTCAGGCTGAGCAGTCCCAGATCCCAAAGTCTCTCCTCATAGGGCCTGTCCCCCAGGCCCTTGATCATGTGGGTGGCCCTTCTCTGCATCCTTTTGAGCTTGTCCACATCTTTCTTGAAGTGTGGTGCCTAGAACTGGGTGCAGTACTCCAGCTGTGGCCTCACCAACACTGAATAGAGGGGGAGGAGCACCTCTCTGGATCTGTTGGCGACACATCTGCTGATGCACACCACAGTTCTATTTGCTCCATTGGTGGCTTTGTCACGCTGGTGGCTCATATTCATTTTTTGGTCAATTGTCACTCCTAGGTCCCTTTCAGATGCAGTGCCAGCCAGTGGACCGCCACCCATTGTATATATATGGTAAGGGTTCTTCCTACCCAGATGAAGGACCCGGCATTTGTCCTTGTTAAACCTCATCTGGTTTTGTTCATTCCATAGGACCAGCCTGTCCAGGTCTTCCTGAATCCTTGACCTGTCCTCTGATGTGCCTGCTTGTCCCCACAGTTTGGTATCATCTGCAAAATTAATCATTGCACTTTTCACTCCCTCGTCCAAGTCATAATAAAGATATTAAAGAGGATGGGCCCAAGCACTGATCCCTGGGGTACGCCATTGGAAATGAAGCCACCTCATCAATTAAGACTCATTGGGACTGTCTGCTGAGCCAGTTCCCAACCCACCTCGCTGTAGCCTGGTCTAGGCCAGTACTCTGCAACTTAACTGAGAGGATTTCATGGGAAACAGTATCAAAGGCCTTGCTGAAATCCAGGTAGATGACGTCTACCTCCTTTACCACATCCAGGTGATTAGTTACCTGGTCCTAAAAAGACATCAGGTTTGTTAGGCATGACCTCCCCTCTACAAAGTCATGCTAGTTGTTTCTTTGTACCCCACCAGATGTGAGCTTGTGGGAAATGTCCTCCTTGACAATTTTTTCAAGGATCTTCCCCAGTACCATGGGTTGATTTTTAAAAAGAGTCCTTTAGCTTTCAGAAAAGAAGAAAAACAGGGCTATTTAAAAGTGGGAGCTGCCAAATATTTTGCAAGTATATAATATAATGTAAACATAATACAGATAAATACATTTTTTTTAAAACAAGCATACTTTTATCAGTAGTTACATGGACTTTACTACAGTGGAAAGCTTCACTGCTACAGATCCTTAAAATATATTGAAGTCCAACACATCACAACCTGAAGTAGGTTTAAAAAAACTTAACTGAATTTTTAACACGGGAAAAATTCATTTCGCCTGTTGATGTATTAAGTTTGAACTTCTTACTGTTCCAGCCCCCACTGCCTCATGCCCATAATTCCCCTTGGGAGAGAAAAAAAAATCAGTGAATGAATTTAACTAAGAAACATCAAAAAAGTGGTAAAGGAGGAAACCCAAAGTGAAGAGCAACAAAACAAAAATCAGCCAAGAAGAGAAACCAGGGAATGTTTACATATGGAAGAATGAGTAGAAAAGGTACAAGGTTAAAAAAGCATAAGTCTGGTATGTATTTTCATGAGAGAATTGTGAGATTTTCAAAAGTAACAAAGGACTTTAGAAACATTCTGCTCCTTTCAATGCAGCAACTGGATAAATTCTGCAGGGAGAATGTGATGTGTAATTCCATGACCAGTGACATTCAAAGAATCATAGAGAAGTAGGGCTGGAAGGGGCCTCCAGAGGCCATCTAGTTCAATCCCCTGCCTGAGGCAGGATCATCTCTAGCCAAACCATCCCAGAAAAACTTATGCTTTTGGGAATGTTCCATCCTAAGTGCACCGGTACAGGCTGGGGACTGACTGGCTAAGCAGTAGCTCTGTAGAAAAGGACCAGGGGGTTACAGTAGGCAATAAGATGAATATGACCTAACAGTGTGTCCTTGTTGCCAAGAAAGCTAGCAGCATACTGGGCTGCATTAGTAGAAGTGTTGCCAGCAGACTGAGGCAAGTGATTATTTCCTTCTATTCGGCACTGGTGAGGCCACATCTGATGTAGTGTGTCCAGTTTTGGGTCCCTCACTACAGAAAGGATGTGGGAAAATTAGAGAGATTCCAGTGGAGAGCAACAAAAAGGGGGCTGGGGCACATGACTTCTGAGGACAGGCGGAGGGAACTGGGCTTATTTAGTCTGGAGAACAAATGATTGAGAGTGGGGATTTAAAAACAGCCTTCAACTAACGCAGGGTAGTTACAAAGAGGATAGAGCTATCCTATCCTCAGTGATGGCAGATAACAGATTATTCCTTTGATTGTTTTTTAGTATCCCTCTTGAGATGTAACACCTCGCATTTGTCTGCATTGAACTTCATCCTTTTAGCTCTAGCCCAGATTGTCAATTTGTTGAGATCCTTCTGAATTGCACTCCCATCCTCCACTGTGTTCACAAGTCTTCCCAGTTTCATGTTGCCTGCAAACTTTCTATGCCAGCATCCAAATTGTTAATAAACATGTTGAACAGCACTGGAACCAGGACAGCCTCGGTGGGATTACAGGCAAAACCTCCTACTATTCTGACACGGACCCATTAATAATTACCCTCTGCTTGACGCTATTGAGCCAGTTATCTATCCACATTGTAGTAGTTTTATCTAGCCCACATTTTTCCAATTTATGAGAAGGTTGTGCAGGACCTTGTCAAAAGCTTTGCTGAAGTCCAGATACACTATATCCACAGCATTCCCTTTATCCACCCAAGTAGTTACATTGTCAAAGACTAATTTCAAGTTTGTTTGACATGATTTATTTTTCATAAATCCATGCTGGCTGCTTTTGATCAGCCTTTTGTTCTCCAGATGCTTGCAAATGGCCTTCCTTAGGAAATGCTGCTGCAACTTCCTAGTTACTGAGGTGAAGCAAGTTGGTTTGTAGATTGTTGGTTCCTTATTTTTGCCTTTTTTCCCAGGTACACCTTGTTCTTTATCTTTGCCTTCCTGATTTTGTCCCTGCAGGTTATGCTTTCCCAGCGACCTGCCCATTCTTCCATTGCCTGTATGCCTTCCTTTTGCATTTGAGGTATTTTAGAAGCTTCTTGTGTAGCCATATTGGTCTTTTGCCATTCTTCTTGTGCTTCCATTGTGCCTGGACAGTTTCTTGTTGGGATTCCAATATTGTGCCCGTTAGAAGCTCCCAGCCTTCCTGGACATCTTTGTCTTTCAATCTATCCTCCATGATACCCTTGCCTCCTTGAATCAGATCAAATTTGCCTTTTTGAAATCTGGCATCCTAATTCTGCAGACCCTATGCTTTCCTTGTCTTAGGATTTGGAATTCTATTGTATTGTGATTGCTTCCTCCCAGGTTACTCAGCACCTTCACATCCTCCACCAATTCTTCCCATTGCAATGATTGCTTTATCATTGGGCACACCTGCATTTTTCCTAGCATCTGCATTCACTACATGGTTCTAAAGCCCATTTTAGTTTTTAAGTAAAGCATTTGGTTGCATGATACATCGATATATGATTGTTTAGCAAATAAGAGAGCCGCAGGAATTTTAAACCAAACCTCTTAATAAAGTCTTATTATAATAACAATTAGAATAATGAAACCAATACACATAGTGTGGATATATTACCTTACTCTAAAGCATCATGTTACCTTACTTATCAGTACCATGACTGAAAGAGACTTGGGGGTCTTGACTGACCACAGGATAAACATGAGCCACCAATGCGATTGGCATGACTGGCAAAGCTAACAAAACTCTGGCATGCATCCATCGATGCATGTCTAGCAAAACCAGGTATGTTATCCTCCTGCTTTACTTGGCCTTGGTGAGGCTGCAGCTGGAGTCCTGCACCCAGTTTTGGGCCCCCTGGTTCAGGAAGAATGTGAATAGGCTTGAGAAAGTCCAGAGGAGAGCCACCTTTATGATCAAAGGTCAAGAGAGCACGCCTTATGAAGAGAGGCTGAGGGACATGGGACTCTTCAGCCTGAAGAAGAGAAGGTTCAGGAGGGACTTGGTGGCAGCCTATAAGTACATAAGGGGAGTGCATCAGGATCTGGAAGAACAGCTGTTTACCAGGGCTTCTCAAGAAATAACAACATCCAATGGCCACAAAACTGCTAGAAGGCCGATTTAGTTTGAACATAAGGAACAGACTCCCCCTGGAGGTGGTGTAAGTACCTGCTCTGGACTCATTCAAAAGATGTTTGGATGTTTATCTTGCAGGGATCATTTGAACCCCCCAGACTTCCTGCCTATGGCAAGAGGGCAGGACTCGATGATCTTGTGAGGTCCCTTGCAGCCTCTAATGTATATGATATCTATGGAATCTCATTTCCCTCTTTAAAACAAAGATATGGGTGCACAGTAGTGTAACCAGGGATATACCTAGTACTCCTAGACTGCTTCCCTCCTTGACATATGAGTACATGCAGGACAACACTTCTGCACTCCTTATAACTTAGGTGTGTGACATGCATGTGACTGTACTATTTTTCTCATGGGGTGTGGGGAGTGGTATTTGGAAAGTTTCCTGTCTAGCCTGCTTCTTTTGTTTGTAAATTCTTTGCTACTCAAATGATTTGCTACCCCCTACACATGGCATCCCTCACTGCCCTTACCTCCTCAACTCTGGCCAAAACATCAGAAACACACTTTCTAGTTGTCTGAACCCGACTGTCTGCCAGCAGTGCCATCTGTTTACACACACTTCAAGTTCTTCTTCCTGACTTTACATAACCTCTGCACAGAGACACACAAACCCGTTATTTGGAAAGCAGTGGGCACAGAGGCATCCAAAAGGATTTGTAAGTATTTTCATCTTGCCCTCTGTAGCCAAATACACATTTTTATGCTACTATTCACTGGGCACATCTACATGAGATGCATTAATGTACCTTAGCCTAGTTTACTGTGCAGAAAGGGCGCACGTTGACACATGTGTGCCCTTACTGCATGGTAAAAATGGCTAATCGTGACTAAATGTGTTTTAGTCATGATTAGTTAATGCACAGTAATGCACGTGTAGATGTGACCTGGTACTAGGTTTAGTGCCAGGTGTGCCCTGTCACTAGGGGGCTGGCTGACCCCAGCCCCAGAGCTTGTAGCTGGCAGTCTCTCTTGCCTTAGGGCTGGACTGCTGTCTGGCAGCCCACAGCTGCAGGTTATAAAAGCCTGAAGCCATTTTGTGTCTTGGGGCATACTGCACAGAAGCTTGGTGGGTCCTGTGAAATCCCCAGGAGCCCAGATCTTGTGTGCCCCTTGGACAGAACACAGGCTGCCTCTGCCTGGCCTGTTCCTCTCCAGAGCTGCTGCTTGGCCACAGGTAAGTGTTGCAAAGGGCTGCAGCTTGTTGCACCCCTTGCCCAGTCCTGAGATTCTCCAAGGGCTGCTGGCTGGCTGGCTGGCTCTGACAGCAGGGCCAGTACAGCTCCCTGCTGCTGCTCATCCTCAGCACCCTCTCCTGTCCTTGCAGGTCCTGTGGTGAACTGCCTCTGCTGTGTGACTCCAAGGCCCTGCCTGTGCCCCTGCACTGCCTGCTGCTTGCAACCGTCCAGGGTTGGCATTGCAAGGACAGATGTGTGGGGGCCCAGCCAGCCAGCACAGTACATCATGTTCTCACCATCCTCCCCATCAAGCACCAGCCCCGTCCATGTGTGCATGCCCTTGCCAACTGCCCAAGCCCCAACTGGACCCAGGAGGAGGTTGGCAATGTCGTGGTGCTCTGGGGTGGTGCTAAAGTGCTGAGGCAGTTCAAGCAAGCTGGGTGCTTGAATGCCCAAATCTATGAGGCCCTGCAGGTTGGCATGCAGGAGCGAGGGCACTCCCAGTCAGTGCAATAGTGCCACATGAAGGTCAAGGCCTTGTGGGCACAGTGGATGGCCATGTCTGACTACAATCATCAGTCCAGTTATGCCTGCAAGACCATGGCCTTTATGCAGGAGCTGACCCAGATTTTGGCACCTTGGGACCCAGGCCACACCCCTGCAAGTGTCACCAGTGGGGGGGTGGGGGAGGGCTGCCCAAACCCCCGCCCTACTCTGACCCCTCCATTTGCCAAAATTAGAGTTATATTAATGCAACAGTTAATGGACTAGTTAATGTACCTCAGCTCAATGCCAAACTTTGGTATTGCCTGGAAGGCAGGCAAAAGGGAGGCGTGTGCAGGTCTGGGAGCACTTTAGCCTTCTGATCTGGTGAAGTGAGAACACATCTGTAGAAGGTTTCTGGATGAACAGGAAAGATTCCCACAGTCTGGGGTAAAATGATTTCTAGAGCAGTGTAGTGCTTAAGAGTCCTGGCAAATGCCCAAAGGTATCATAGCCTCCAACTCAAATGTACTACAGCTGCAGTGTGGAAACAGGCATAGAAGTACAACTCAAGTTATCAATCAATAGTGTGGAATCGCACACTCAGAGTTGACTAACTCCGATTTCCAAACCTAATGAATTCTACTGTGAAGACATATTCTCCATGATGGAGGCACTTTGGAATATTAGAACCAAAATATCTCTGTTATTATGTTCATTCACCACAGCACTGTATTTTTTTTCTTGCTATCAAAGAAAACTCTTCTTTTATTTTCTGTTTTAGTGCCCCAAATGCCTTCTATTCATTTGCTCAGCAAACCTGCCTGTAAGTCCAAGGGTCAGTTTATTTTCCTCATGGAAAACATCATCATTGTCCTCAGGATTAGGTTCTCCAGGTCACTTTCAGCACCTGTTAATAGGTTTTGGACATGCTAACTAACATTATATGGATTCTGCTATTTACAAAGCACAGGACTATTCAAAATGTAAAAAAGCACACAACTTCCTTTTGCATCAAACTTATCTTTTCCTTATTTGCATTTGCGTTTCTGAGCTCTTCAAGTAAAAGGAAATTGTATGGATGTGAGCAGCCATTTAAACTTTTTGGCGGTAAAGCTTGCTCTCAGCTGAAAAAGATTCTAGGGCTACTTATTCACAGACATGTGGAAAACAAGCTGGGCTGGAAACTCCATTGGTCTGGAAAGCAAATTGAGACTGCTTGGAAGATTTGCTTTCAATGCAGGTGCTGCTGCTATTAAAATTTGAGATCTTTGCACACCTCCATTCTCTAGATGGATTTGGGTTGAACTGTCCCGTTGTTAAATTGTAAGATCTGTCTAATTATTCCAGCAAACTTAATCTCATTAACAACACAGATGATTCATCTAATGATCTTGAAGAACATCTGGCCTCCTTTCAAGGAGTGAAATTGTCAGGTCCAAAGATGGGATTTGTTGTCTGCTATAAACAATTTCTGTTCCATTTTTAAAAATAGATACTATGGCCTTCATGAAAAAAATGGCTAGTCATTTTTAACCTTTTAACTGTGAGTTGTATTCTCTTAAACTTCTACAATGAAGAGCCAGATACATATCTGAAACCATCAGTCCTGAGAGAAACCCTTTTTGATCATTTGCTACTAACAATGGCTGGTGAAAATTAACTGCTTGGCCCAATATTAGAAACAAAATAGCAACAGCAGAAAAGTGCAGTGTCTTTTGGCAGACTGCTGCAAACTCTTTCAGTGCAGGAAGCAATAGATTATAAACAAGTTTTTCTTTCTTTCTTTTTTTTAATCCCTGCAGGACATATGCAGTGAGTCCAGGCACAAGACTTATTTCTCTTAAAGCTCCCTAGAGACAGTTTTTGAGATTCCCAATACAATATCAAAAAGGATCAACTGGTAAAGAAAAGCTATCTGTTACTGGAAAGACATCAAAACATTTCCCACACATTTATATTTGTCTGTGTTCATCAGATCATCAAAGAAAAGAGTTCTGCGGGTATTTTTGTTGTTTTTTTAGAGTCAAGAGGTGTTACTAATTCTGAGGACATGTATTTTCCACAGTGCCAGCCAAATGAATGCTGAGGACACATAAATCTCGACATCCTTTAAGAAATTATTTCCTTCAGTGCTATTTTATGTATCTACAGATATTTGTACATACAATACATTCAGTTGATTGGGCAGGTAGGAGCTTCTGTTCTGCGCCTATGTTTTTATAATTTGCATGTAAAAATGGGTGTGTGCACACCAAGGCATATGCTATGTATGCAAAACCCACACATGTATTTTTCAAGGTTCATTTTCTACCTAGGTACTTTTGTAACAGGCATTTTTTCTTATCCTGAGCACCTCACCCTGGCTTTTATTCTCTCAGTAGATCTGGAGGGAGGGGAGTATTTTTACTATTTACTATATAGTCAGAGAATGTAAGCATAAAGAAATTAAATGACTTGCATATGGTTACAGAGGAAGGTTATAGCAGAGTTGAGAACTGAACTAGAATGACTTCTTTGTTGAACCACACTTTCAGGTTCAGTTTTAGGAAAAACAGCTTTTTCTCTGAATATAAGTCAATAACAACAACTAATGACTTGAAAGGGCAGTGTGATACTTATAGGTGTTTTTAAAGAAAAAAAGAAAAATTATGTTTATAACTAGAAAAATACAGTTCATAAACTATATTGCTTAGGAACTCCAGTCCTGAACTAGGACCTGATGTGCTTGGTACGGTGCAAACCTAGGCAGAAATAAGATGCCCCCCAAAAGTTCCTGTGTTCTAGTCTCGTGTCCTATTTATTGTGTCTCTGTTGCTGGAGTTTCCACAGAATTAAGAGTGACTGTCTAGGTGTATATAAACAAGGCTTAGCAGGATACCTCTACCAGCGAACCCTCCTGACAAAAATACAGTATATACCTACAATGATGTTCTGTTGTTTGTATAGATTACATTGGCTTGGAGACTTATTTTTTGGATAGTTTGTTTATTTTTATGCTAGTATAACTTTCTACACTTGGGGTTTTGCTAGTATAGGAATGGTGGGGAAAACTATCACACCCCTATAAGACATTGTTATATATTCTGGTGTAGACTAAGCCCATACAAAGTAATGGTATGAAACATCAGCTATCATCATTACAAAGTAGAGAAGTTAGATTTTGTCATCCTGCCTCTGACTCCCTGCCCCCAACCAACACTGTTTGTGAGTCAATGACAAAGAACTGATTGAAAAGAAGCAACCAGCTGACAGCTGCACAGGAGCTCCTTCCAGAAGACCTGTTGTTTTGCTCCCAGTCACCAGCAGTGACTGACAAATGTGCCATCTCTAAAATCCTTCAAGTGACCACAGTGCATAGCTCCCTCGCCCAGAGAGGAGTGAATTGCACATGTGAAGTAGGGCTAAGGACACAGCACGCTTGCAGTTGAATTTTTTTTTAAAAGCATGGAGGAGAAAAGAGTTAAGAAACAAAATCCTGGAGGAAGTGCCTTCAGTTCTAAATGAATCTTCTCCGATTTGAAGGCCAACAGCAGATAGCAGTAGGGTCACATTGTAGCTGGAAAACTTCTAGCTAGGCCTGGGGCAACACAAGAGAAGACAATGCAGCAGAAGATTCAGAGGCATTGTGCTGGAGGCACCATAACCATTGGTAGCCTCCTTGGGCACATCTCCACTGCAGTTAGCCTGGAGTCTTATTTGGGTGTTGTCTCATATCCCGTTTTGTCCATGCACAAAAATCGCTGACCCAAGCTAGATATGGGTTAGAACTACAGCATAACTTGAGGGTGGGGAGAGGAGAAGGGAGGAGAAACGCAACAGGGAACTGATTCAGAAAGGGGGCACCAGAATGGCAGCTCCCAGGCAGCCTATGCCACCACCACTGCCATAGCAGCAACCCTGTTTGGGGAACTTTTGTGGAGGTAGCAGCAGCTTGTACTACTTCTGTAACTGCAGCAGCTTACTTTCCTGATCCCTCCTGATCCATACTGTCCAGGTTGCAAAAATTTCAAATAATTTCACTTGGGCTGGTCACCAACCTACTTTGCATTAAGGACATGAGTGCTAATAGTCCACCAGTGCCTTCCCACAATTCCCTCATGGTGTGGCTAGAAGAACAGACAAGTTCTGCCAGTCTATTGGGAAAGATTCACAGAACTATTCAGTTTACTGCCATTCAAAGAACCATGGGATATTTCCCCTGAAGTCCTACTGACAGGCACTCAGGTGATTGTAGCATGGGGAAGGTACAGACACTTGGGTAAGCTTGCATTGTGGCTGCCCACACCCTGGCTAGGTTACCCAGGTGCCTATATGTAGGTGCTGATCATCTGAGCACACTATTTAGCCACGGCAAAGTGCAGTGTCCATTCCTGTGAGTTGGTCAGGCTTTACTGCCAGCTGAATTACTGTGCAAGTCACAGACACACCTCTTACCCAACAGGTCTTTTATTTGGATTCCTCTTTTTACACAAAATATTCAGTCCACAACATTCAACAAAGGAAATCAAAAGGAAATAACTTTGCCCTTTCAGTTCAGGGCTCAAAGATTCTTCAGCCACTCTCAGTAGCACCAACCTCCTTCAGTTCTTTGTCCTTTCTCAGCCAGGGCCCTTTTTAAATGTTCCCACCTAGGGATCTGCTCAGGGATCTGATTGCCCACACCTGCACCTTACCTTTTTGTCAAACAGGGCTAGCTGCCCTCTCTAGATCTGTAAAGGGACTCTATACCCTGTCACAAATTCTCTTTCCGTTGATAGTACCATGTGTCTTTCCTGCATTAAAAGAATGGGGGTGAGAGGGCAGCTTTCATTCTAGATGTCTGTGCTTATATAGGTAGGCCAGTGAAAATCCAAGTGCACTTAACTGGGGCTAAACAAACATGGCATCAAAGCTATATTGTTTACTCTAGTTTGATGGCATCTGGCCCTTGCACAGGTTTTCTTATGCTCTTCTTCCTTCCTTGTGCTTCCACATACCACCAGACACAGTCTTAGTTTAAGCTGTGAAATAAAGCAAGGATTCATATTGCCAGCACCACACTTTAAAAATGTATTACACATTTACAAAGATGTGACTAGCTTAAAAATCATGTGACATATTTAAAATCATATGTTTTATTTATCTTTTGGTTTCTGAGATATTAGAGGCATCTTTTGGTGCCTGAGACTTGATCAATGGAAGACACCTAAATATCTTTCTGCAGAGGACCTGGGTACATGGGGACCAGAGGGCCCTGGCTCCCCTCAGGAAGAGGGCTGTCACCTGAAATGCATACAAGTTTCCACATGACCATCATATAAGGTCCTCCCCATCAAAAATAAAAGTCGGTACCAATGCCCTTCTGAATCAGACCCACCTTTCTCCGCATCCTAGACTAGAAAGCTAGGAACTTTCTCTCTATAATAATAGCATAAAGCAGACATTCTCACTGAATTACATGACTCCAAGAGGCGGGGATTGGTGGAAAAACCTTAAATTTTGTGAGAAAAAGCAAAACTGGATATCTTACTTGAATTTTCTAATTATTTTTCTCAGAACTCCTTTACCATAGCTGCTGTATTATTACCTTATGGACAAATGTTTCTGTAAGTGTCACAATGAGTGCTACCCTTTTACTGAAAGATTGGGAGTCCAGTTTGTTGAGTGAAGAGTCACAGATTGTCAGGATATATCTGAGTACAGGGTGGAAAGAAAAGCAGAATTGTGCCAACACATACAATTATGCAAAATTGTGATGCACTGTGAAGGTAGAGCTGGATAATTCTGAAAGGAGGGGACAACTCACCGTCAAGTATCTCCTTATAACAGAAAAAGACGAGAGGATATCATTTTCTGAAAAGCTGATATTTTCCATATTCACTGCTGTCAGACAATGCACATAGCTTTGTGTAGCTCTCTCCACCTCAGAGATAGAATATTTTAAAGGACATGGCTACTGAAAACATG
Organism: Crocodylus porosus; assembly: GCF_001723895.1. Taxonomy (NCBI): domain Eukaryota; kingdom Metazoa; phylum Chordata; order Crocodylia; family Crocodylidae; genus Crocodylus; species Crocodylus porosus. The sequence continues at coordinate 15,160,015 of NW_017728931.1, read as the reverse complement.
AAAGATTGAGACTGATTTTTGCTATAAGCCACCCTCAAATGTGAGCGGTCCAATTAAATGAGATTAATTTATTCTGAATAGTCTTTGTAGAACTGGTTCTTATCTAAATGATCAGGAATAAAAAATTATGATGCCCATCTAAGGGATATTGCCTAGATGGACATCATACTTTTTTATTTCTGATTCTGCTGTAGGGTTTTTCCCCCCAATAAATAGAGTTGCATAGCTATGCAAAGCCAGTTCAGTATGAATTTCGTACTCTACAAGCTACCAGCTCTACAATACAAACAGATAAAACATGTTGCAGGGAAGTAGAAAATAAATCAGCAACACACCATGGCAAATTGTGCAATTATATTGGACTCTCACATGTCTCAAGAAGAGGAACATATATGGAATTCTGTCACGTGTTTCTCAATGTCTCTGAAGTGTGTGCATTGAGTACGTACACCTTGATTTGATTCCCACTTGAAGTGAAAGCCAAACCGTCCCTTAACTTCTGGGGAAGCAGGATGAAGTCATTTGCCTTGTTTCTGCTGCTGCTTTTTTCATACTTATGCCATCTGTATGATTTATTCTTTTCTTGTTTTAACAATTCCATCAGCTACAATTTTAGCAATCGTGTTCCCCATTAAAGTGTCTTTTTATTTGAATAACAACTACTTTGAATACAACGTAATCTCTTTTCCTGCCCTACATTCCTCATGACATGAATGAAGTTTAGGATGCAGTTCATACTGCATCATGCAAATATAATTGAAGTGATTGCAGCCTTTGATTTCCAGGTTAAAAAAAATATTCAGTTTCTGCAGAATAGCAAAGGACTCTACATTTCATTCCTTTTCTATCTGGCTGGACTGTTTGATCAGGTATGGTGGCCTGTTACAGAGGCATAGAAATGCCTGAAGCTTTGGTTTGTCTTAAAGAGAAATTTTGTGTATATGAAATGATGGTACCCCGTCTTGACCTTGATCCCGGGGGATGTTTTTTCCTTGTTTGTGAATAGTTTTTGGCAGCATGGTTATATAGATGCAGGTATACATAAACTATCCTACCATGGAAGTATTAAAATAAAACATTTCCAGCGACTGCAAAGAAAGTGATCCAGGAGTTGCTAAAGTAGTGTACACACTCCTGAGAGGAATCTCTTTCAGTTCCTTTTTTCTTCATCCTTATTTAAAAAGGTTTTGAAAGCTGGTTTAATTACGAAAACCAGCTCTCCAGACACCAAACAAAACAGCAGCCTAGCCTATCTTGGCACAAAGACACATGCATATTTTGCTCGCTTCTTCATGCCAATCGGCTGTAGCTCATCCAGGATGTCAATCCAAGTTGGCCGCCTGAAATCCAAGTTTAGCGGCTTGAAAATATCCTAGTCCTTTTTTGTTTCATCTGGTAAACAGCTTGGTCCATGTGCTTTTTAAACACATTAAGAAAGTTAAAACAAAACAAAACAAAACCCCAAACCTTTACTACACTGCATAGTAATAAGCTCTTCCCATATTTTACACACTCGTGGGGCTTCACTTTTTTCCCCTGGATGCACAAGTAGTAAAGAGCTGAGAAAACATTTTACTTATTCAGGTCACAACAAGTGATTCTGTCAAGTGCTGAGCAGCTCTGAAGAGCTGAGTTCTAGGGGAAACTTAAAATATTTGATGGAACGAATGTTTGTAGAGTCTTTGTAATCTGGCACTTACAACTCTGTTAATTCTTTCAAGCTACCCAGCAATCAGTTAAGATAAATCAGGACCACAAGTTCCAGGGTTCATGGATGGGCTGGAGACTGAAGGTGCTCAGTACATCCATAAGTGTCTTTTAAATAGCTCAGCAGATTCTGCGTGTGGTTTTTTTTTGACGGGGGAAGGGGATATAGAAGGTTCTTTATTTTCCTTTTAAAAGTTTTGCAGGACAACACACATAAAGGAAGAATAGCATACAGTATTAGTAAGAGTGTTTCCATTTATACAAATTACCCAGGTGCATTTAAGTACAAATAAAAGGACCAGGCTCCTACTCAAGACAAAAAATAATTATGAATGCAGGATTAGGCCCACCACATGAAAACAAATACACAGAGGCTCCAAATGAAACATAAAATCAGTCAGTACTTCCTAAACATAAAACCACGAAACAACACACTGAACACCAACAGTGGAATATTGTTTCCCAAATAATTAAATTCAAGTGAAGGCTCATCTCTCTTAGTTTCTTACTAGCTATTTCCTCTTGGAGGAAATTGAACTCCTCTGAAAATCTGAAATCTGTTTTCCTCCGGCCAGCTTTCTTAGCAGAAGCAAAAGAAAACAGCTTTCCACAGGGTACAGCTAAACCTCACCGATGTAATTAACAAGGTAGCAAAACGTTTTCCTTTCTGTCCACGGGGCCACACCACGCTAAGATGGACTTGTTGTTTACATCCAGCGACAGGGATATTTGCAAGAAAAAAAAGGTAAACATTTAAAAGAGGAATTAGATAGCAAAGCTCTAATTAATGAATATTAATGTCTTGGAGCATGAGATCCTTGAACAAGAAGTGCCTTCTACCTTCTGAGGGAAATGTTGCTTATTAACAAGTCAAGATTAAGCTGCATTTATTAATGATATTTAACACCCTGTATGGAACTTTCCATTTTCAAATCACTGTCCAAATATTAACTAACCAAATGAGCTCTTATGGTAAAAAAATGAACCAGGGTGTAATTGGAGGTGAGAATTATTGATGAGAATGAGAAAGAGGTGTTCACATCAGTGAGGCAATTGTGATCCAAATATCTGCCTCATCAATAGCCTTATAAAATAAAAAAAGAAAGTTAATGTGCAATGGACTCCACTGAGCCTTCTCTTTCTGGCTTTGTTCCCACCTCAAACATTTTATATCGCCATGATTTTTTTTCTCCCTCTCCTCTTCGTGGTTTTGATAAAATTGTATGGGAAGAGCGAGTAAATCCGAGAATCTGTTTTTAGAACAGCTCCAATGGACGGGAGCTGTATTTTCATGAGACCAGCTCTTTTTCCCAACCAGAGCACAAGGAAGAGAAGCAAAACAGGCATTGTGTACATCACAGGCTATATTTGTATATATGTCTCTCAGGGTGTATTGTGTATTTCTACATTAAATCTGAAAAGGACTGTAAAAAACAACAGGTAGTCATGCAGTAAACTGAATTGTGTGACAAGCAGGATCGGCATCAGTTCTGGATTCATTTACCCCCTCACCCCATTCTTCAGACTGGAGTGCTTTCCAGAATCTCAGATTACACATCCCACTACCCTCTGCAGACCCCAGCATTGCTGCTGAGGGGAGGGGAAGTTTAATTTAACCGGCTCTGGTGGGATCTTTGTATGCACAGCTGACAGGACCTGTCGATCCACCCATTTATCAGAGCCAAGAGTGGAGCAGGCAGGGTTAATCCTGACCACTGCACATAAGCGAGAACCCTTTCCTTCCCCCTCCCCCACCAAGAAGAAAAAATCCCTTTGGGGAAAAATCTTTTCAGTCCTTTAAGCAATGTGTAATCAACAGTTGGAAGTACAGGTTTTGGTGTTTGGGCATTACTGCAGCATTTACTTTCTACATGGTTTTCTATTGTTATTTCCCATCTTCATGAGGGAAGGAGCACAATTTTGATTGTTCAAATGATGACTTTGGCAAAGGAGATGATTGATTAGGCTTGTATGCTATCCAATTAGGCCAACAGTACCAAAGGTTAGATTCCTGACAGGCATTATACATGGTACAGATTTGCAGTTGGTATCAGGAAACATATAATCATTGCACATATATTCATTTATGGATGAGATGAAATTATAAAATGTGTAATTGGAATGAATCTACTGGAACTTTTATCTCCCAGGACAGATGATTCATGATATATTTACTCAGCAAGATGAAAGTCGTGAGCATGTCTTGCTTTTGCTGCTTTTCAATAAGGACAGCAGCAGGGCTAGAGGGCTGAGGGAAGGGAAGAGAAGCAAAGGGAGAAGTAAAGATTGATGGAAATAGTTTTGCTAACACAATATTGGACAGGTAATTGGTTCCATTTAATGAACATTGTATGATGAACTGTAGTTTTAGCACAAGAGTCTTTTCCCCACTTTGGTTTCTGGGCTGGCAGAATTGACAGAGACTGAGTAAGCACACTGATCTGCTTTGGGGATAGAGAGGGAACCCTTTGTAGCACTCAGCAATACACTTTCCAACTGATTGAGGTGCAGTGTTGATGGATTCCAAAGTGAGTAGACTCTAGTGCAGTGATTATCAACCAGGGTGCTGTGAGATCCTGTCAAGGGTACTGCAGAGTGTTACACAATATTAGCACTGTTAGGTGTGCAAACATCTACACTTGACTGATGAGAAATGCAGAGATTTCAAATAGGAATCCACAGTGTACAAAATATTTTTGGCCTGTTGTGGACTTCTGAATTCTTTGATATAGAAGAATTGCTCTACTATTTTTCTGTAGTAAAAAAATGAGTGAAAAAATAAGAGCTTGCATTTTTCAAGGGGTGTTTTGAGTCTAAGAAGGGGTGCTTTGAGCCTAAAAGGTTGAGAATCACTGTTCCAGTCCTTCTGAACCAGGCACATGGTAGCTGGTTTATGACTTCTTCAGAAGTATAAAGAGAAGGAAATCATAGTGAGGCAAGGACTTTCAGGGGCTCGGAGAATGAGACCAAGGTGCCTTTTCCCCAAAGAGAAAGCAAATATTTAAAAATTCAGACAAAGTCTTAACATTCTGCTGCCTTTGATACAAAAATGTAACCTTTGCTTAAATTAGCTTAATTTGCTTAAGGGGACATTTCAATTCCTGACAAGACCTGCGAAGATCTTCTTTTTTTAGGGATTCCTATGAATGTTTCTTTTGGGCTCAGTCTAAGGAGATTTATACCTCCTTGTCTTGAGTTTCACATTGAAGTTTCAACTCAAAAACCCACAGGGCAAAAAAGCCACATTACCAGGGCTGAGGAGGTTACATCTCAATTGGCATCTCTGTTTGCAGTCTCAGTGGCGAGGTGACCCACTGGGTATATCAACACCACATCTCCAGAGCTCTGGAAGCTGCCACTGAAGAACGTGTCCTGGTCCAGATGCTCATGTTCCAAGGCAACCTTTTAGCTGCAGTGCTCTGGAAAGCTTAGAACATGTTTGTCCTGCTGCTAACCATGGTAGGGAGTGCTACTATGAAAATATACCCTGCTCACTTGCTCCCACTCTGTGTTTGCCAAAGGCCACAAAATGCAATGCAGTTGCCATTACAGTGGCCCTGGGAGTGAGCACGCTGTTTACTTGCCAAACAGCTGCTACATTACATTTTCTCAGCATTTGGTATACACAGAAGCAGGAGTGAGCAGGTGAGTTTTCATTCTGATGCTTCCTAGTATAGTAAGATGCAGTACAGATGTGGCCTTCACAGAGGGGTGGATCCCAGTTGGGGCATGGGGGGCAGTGGTGCAGTTGCATTTGTCTTCAGCTATGCACTGCATTCACAGTAAACAACCTGAGCTCACCAGTTGGCTGGCACAGGCTCCTGCTAGTAAGCACCACTGCCATTTGCCCGTTGTTTCCCCCTGCCCACAATTCAGCACAGGAAAGGTGGGGGAGGGCAAATGGCACCAGGGTTACCCTACTGGGCTCCAAAGTGATATGAAGGCAGTGGCACCAGCAAGAGTCCACACTAACCAGCTGGGGCGTAGAAGGCACCGCACAGCTGAAGGGGTTGTGGCTGCATCCCCTTCATTCCTCTTTTGGATCTGCCCATATCTTTGAATTCCTTCTTTGTGGAATGTCGCCTTGTTTGCAATGGTGAAATCAGTTGTATATAATATGTCTTGTCTGCCCCAAAATATGAGCAGTTAGACAGCTGTCAGATTACACCCCAGCAGTGGCAGCATTTCAGTGGTGATTGAAGTGATTGTAGCTCTGATTCTGGCAATGGCCTCATAGAGAAAACTTGGAAAGATTGGGTGCAGAAAGAAGTTATGTTTGCTGTGTGACTGGTCCCCTGAAATCACTCTGTAGCTGTTCCATGACACATATGGATGGCTTCAGAGAGCTTTTAAAGTGGCTGATCGCATGGGTTCCCTAGGATTAATTCTTTGGCATGACTGGGACTGGGCTGATGCTACCCAGCTTTGTTCCTGGGGTTGTCTGCAGGGAGGGGGAGTGAGTTGCCAGCTGGGTTTGCCCAGACTGAGCTGGAGGTGGGGCAGGTCGATTGGAGCCCCCCCACCCTTATGGCCCCTGCACCTCCAGCTCAGGCCAGCCAAACCTTAGCGGGCAGCTTGCTCCCCCTCCTCCAACCATGCAGACAGCCTTGGAGCTGGTGGGAGGGAGAGGGTTGGCTGGAGGGGAGTGGTGGCCCTTTGGCTGCAGGCAGGCTTCCTGGGCTCCTGTAGGGAGGCACAATTCACACTCCCAAACCAATAGGTGAATGTCTGTTGGTTGGGGTGGGGGGTGCTTTAACTCATGGTGCTTTGTGTAAAGCACAAGGAGTTAGAGTGGAAGCCTGCATGGTTGTCAGCACCCATTGTTCATTGAAGTCAATAGGAGTTTTTCTTTATTTAGGGCTCTGGGACAGGACCCACAATTTGTAAACCACATTGGAGCTGGATAATATTATGGGTCTTGTTTGAAATGTTTTATTCTTACTTTTAATTTATTTTGGGATAACACTTTGTTGTCTTAGAGCACTTCTACATGAGATGCTTAATGTGCAGAAGACTAATTCTACTGTGCATTAGCACGGGTGGCAAAAACCATGATAATGCGCTAATACGCAGATTTAGTCTCCTGCACATTAATGTCACAAAAGAAGTATTCATCTGTGCTAATGTGCAGTAGTGCCAATTACAGCACATTAAGTTAGTACCTGTAATTACTGGTACTAAACTTAATGTGTGTAATTACAGTGCATTAATGAACATGTAGATGCACCCTCTCAATGTCTCACAACTGCACCAGATTTTAATGGAAACTTTTTTCCTGCTTGATAATTATAGCCTACTTTTCAAAATTAGTTGTACAGACCTGTAAATTAAACTCACACATACAATTGTTAACATGTACTTGTATGTGCAGGTGTTCACTCAGTGGGAATACAGCATTTGTGATCCACAGGAATATTGTTTGCTATTTATGTGTGCATGGTGGCAACAAACTTTAAAATTCAAGTATTATTGTGGGCTGTAGAAACCAGCTTCTTTCTGAGTTACTCACCCCATCACATGTTTCTCTGACTTGTGTTTGACAGTGTTGTTTTGTAATGTCTTTTTAAAGGTAAAGACTGATTTAAAAATATATCAGTGTTTTAAAAGCAAATGGGAACCCACCTCAACATGTCTGAAGATTGCAACATATATAATAAGCAAAAGCACATTCTGTTATGAGACTCTTGTTATACATTGCAGAACAGAGTGACACGAATGTCAGCCGTTTTATGCTGACCTTTGCTCATATGAGTTAAACCATCAATATTATTAGGAACAGGTGTTCCTGCAGTGGCAGCACACAATGATTTCACAGTTGCTGTGTGAGATTTACAGAGAGAAGATCTCATGGGAAAACCATTTTGTTTCATTGAGCTTCTACAGTCTATCTTGTCCTTCGTGTTACACAATTCCAATGAGAAGCTGGGTTTTTTCTGATTTAATAATACTAAAGAAATAAACCCAAAGGAAATTAAACCATAAGAAACTATATTCAAAATACAAGGGTCTGGCTCAGAGCCAGGAAAGCAAGGAAATTTAAAGATAAAGGAAACTGTCCTTATTTCACCTGGTTGTGTCTGAGGATTGCTGATGTTTCCAGCCAGGGCATGTTGCTACATGCCATAGAAGATGTGGTATGACCAGCATCTGAGACCTGAGGAAGGGGTAGTTTGTGCCTAAAAGCTTGTCTAACTTCTGCTCTAACTAAACAGTTGGTTCCACAAACAATATCACAAAAGATACAACAAAAGATTGTCAGCTAAGATATAAGATGTCTTAGCTGACAATCAGGACTTCCCCTTTAAACCTTTAATGGGAAAGTTGTGTGGCAGAAGTGAAAAACAGACATTTTGAAATGTAGAGACCCTCCCAGCCATCTGTGCTGCAGGGGTGCATTAGAACCAAATAAAGCCTGGACTCAACAACAGGGCAAGTGCCCTTCCTGCAGCATTTCATATAAGTAGGTAAGTTCCCTAGCAATGCTATATTTTCCCTGAATTTATGAATTAGTGCTTGGCCTCTGGCCTGAAGTCAAGCCACAACTACTCAGCTCAGCACTGAGTTGTAGTCCTGCATATTGTGGTGCTAGATCTATAGCTTGAGCTGCTGTTCACATGTTATGGGTAGAGAAGAGTTAGTGCCTGAGGCTCTTTTGTCCTACATTTAAAGGTATTTGGTTATCTATATTCCAAGCCTCACTTCCTGTGCATTTGGATGTCTTTAAAACTGAAAGTGCATGCTGCCTCATAAAAGAATAAAATTCAAGCAAACTTTTAGGTGTGCGATACTTATACCTTAATGTCAGTGTAAAAGAGATTATTTTTGTACCACAGTAAGACATTAGTCCTAAGTCAGTCCACACACAGCGTTAATGTTCTTTAACGCCTGCACATGTAGACGTCAGCCTATACTTGCTTACTTTAAGCCAGCATAAATGTATCTATAGACATACTAATCTGATGATAAATTGGAGCCTACAAATTTTGTTACAGTGGAATCTGCTCATTTTTTATGGAAGCACCCCAACTGTGCTCATATGTGTAAAGGATGTGAACAAGTGCTCATATGAACAAAGTGCAAACAGAATGTTCAAACTTGACATTTTGCTGGTGCATCTCCTGAGGTTATGTTTGCAAAGCTGGTGTTTAAAATACACTGATGGATTACTTAAAATGTACCATTAATTATTGATATGGCTATGGTCACTAGGCCACCACACAATGAGCACGTGAAAGATGACATGAAGAGAGTCAGGTCTTGAAATGTGACACAAGTTTGGATAAACCTCTAGATTCTTTTAATGCTTTAGAATTGAATTATTTATGCACAGGGAAGCATGGGGAATATAGTGCTGGGTATGGGTACATCAGCACAATAATCAGAGGCATGATTGCAGCTAGCTTTAATCTTTAAACTTTAATCTAGCTAGGCTTCGTAACAACAGGATTGAAGCTGTTGTATCATGGGCTGTACTGCATGGACCCTAGGCACGTTCCTGGAGGGCTGGCCCAGGATAAAGTCATACTGGCTTATTGCTACTGGTACAATATAACAACAGGGCAGGGATGACAACAGCCAGGTAGGTGAGAAGTTTGGTTTTGGTCCTAAAGTCATGATGATTGAAAACACAGTTTTGGAGATATCCAAAGGTAGCACTGGCAGATTTTATCTAGTGTTGGGTATTATCATCTATATTTATATTTTGGGAAAAGTGGCTACCCAGGGAGGGAAAATGCTCGATATTCTCCAAGGATTACTCTATATTTGTAATATGTGAAGGAGCAGCTAGTTGGTTTGGGATAAATTGGTAAAGTATCTTGGTTTTTGTGAAGTTGACAGTGAGTCCAAGAATTTCATACACTACACAGGAGCAATGAAGAGTGACCTGGAACTCTTCAATTGAGCACACACGCATGACACAATTGTCAATGTACTGAAGATCAGTAATAGAGGTGTGGTTATCTTGGATTTGGAATGTAACTGGTTTATATTAAAAGAGATTCCTGTCCATGCAATACTGGATGTTGATTCCAGATGGAAATCTATTAGCCATGAGATGCAGAATAGCTGCAGTATAGATGGAAAAGAGCATTGGTGCATCCTTGCTTAATTACAGTTTAAATAGTGAAAGGGTCTGTTTCTGATTCATTGCTTAGGAGGGCTGCTGGTACATTGTCATGAAGAAGTCTGATAATGGTAAGAAGTTTTGGCAGATATCCAAATTTCACCACGATCGTCCTTAGGGCCTCTCTGTTGATTGAATCAAAGGCCTTAGTCAGGTCAATTAAGGTAATGTAATGATCTTGGTGTTGCTTGTGGCACTTCTTCTGCAGCTGTTTAGCATCAAAGGTCATATCTATTGCACCTCTGACTGGTCTGAAACTACACTGGGACTAAAGTAGAATTTCCTCAGCAAGGAAAGTGAGTCTACTGAGGAGAACGCAGGGGGAGGGTCTTCCCAGCTATGGACAGGAGTGCAATACCACAATATTTACTGCAATCTCATCTCTCTTGTTTCTTGAATATAGCAATGGTTCTGGGATCTCTCATGTCACTGGGAATCTGTTCGTGTTTCCAGATTTTTATAACAACATGTAATTGGTGAGAAAGCTTTTTTTTCAGAAACACCCAGAAGCTTTGGAACATGACCACCAGTGAAGTCTTCTAAAAATATTCCATACAGTGTATTGTCCTTGAAGCCTGCTCATAACACACAAGTAACATGATATCAGGCACAAAGCAGATGACTGAGAGCTGTAATGGAAAAAAAAAGAGATGCCTCAAAGGAAAGAGATTAGAAATAATGGTACAGAGCCATCAAGTCAGCACCTCGACTGGAATAAATTAATGTAGTTCCAGCAACTTCAATGAAATGACCCCAGTTCACACCCGCTAAAGACCAGGCCCATCTTGCCAAATTCACTGAGCCAGATTCTTAGCTAGTAGAAGCAGGTGCCACTCTGCTCAAGCTGACAGAGTTTTATCTGGCTTACACTGAGTCTGAATTTTGCTCATAATGCCAAGAATACAGGAGGGGACTAATTAGTAAACGCTGTGAGAGGGATAACATCCAAAACAAAGAAACCAGTTTTGTGCATGCTCATTTGTTAAGCAAATATTCCTCTCAATTAAAATATTTGCTGGTCTCATCATGACAGCTGTTGGCTGCATGCTCCTTGCTCCCAACCAATGTTAATAAACCTTGCTCCACCCGGTAACATTTTGGTGGAGTATGCTTGTCCACATAAGGAATTATTTTTACTATCATAGCCTTGTCATCAGCCTTGAAAAAGGACTTGACAAATCTGGCTACTGTCATCTCTGTCCACTCCTCTTAATTCAGAATGATTATAGCAGAGTGGCATTTTATGGCTCCACAAATACTTTGAAAGTAGGATCTGCCCTCCCCTCTTTTTGATTCTATATTGCTTCAGTGAATGCATTCACTGACAGGTGAAATCAAAAGAGTAGGAGTTGAAGATGTGCCAGACCATTGAGAAATTATATACTATGCACCCTCCACAGCAACTGTATCCTGGACAATCATTCCTGCAGGTGCATGTCTTAGCACAACATGTAATATACACATTTTAGCTGTTTGTTCGCCTAACTGAAACCCTATTAGGCAAATAAACCCCACATTTTTATCCATTAGTCTTGCAAATTAATTATTCATTGATTTTGACTGTGCTGATTTGCATCATACCAGCATTTTCTTTTGAGAAATGGGGGAAAAAAGACTCTTCAATAAAATTGGAGATCACTCTGAACCCCCACATTTTTAAAACAGGAACCACAGCCAAACTGATCAGAATATTTCAGTGCTTTTTAATATTCAGTGCTTTTTAATATCTGATATAATATGCCCTCTATTGGACAACTGTATCCCATACTTGCATGGGGATGGATGCTGGGATCTTACAGTATTTTCCATTTCTAGCTGCTCTGAATCCAGTCCCTTTTTCTGCATGAAGTCTGGTCTGTGCCAGACCACTTTCTTGGCCTGGTGTCTCTGTGATATGGTCCTGAGTCTGCATCAGAATCTCCTGAAAGAATCTCCTGAATGAATCTCTTAAATCACTCATTTAAGAAGGAAATGTATGAAGCACGGGGGGAGGGACAGAAAAACACTCAGGGGTATGGGATATTATTTTCTGTTTCCTTGATTGAGGTCTGTAATAGAGTTGTTTGGAAAACTTCTGATGGAACAAGTCTGTGTCAGAAAATGTTGTGACACTGAAACTGAAATGCTCCATGGCAGCAATTGGTTTAAACAGCTTTGTGGAAAGCAGGTGGGTTTCCAATGGAAACCTGCCTGCCTTTCCTCCACCCCCAACTCCTTGTCAGCCTGCCTAGAGGCACAGTATGTGCCGGGGCTCTCAGATATCCTGCTGTGTAGTTCTGAGCCTAGCGGCATTTGGAGGTCCTATCTGGAGCTGGGCCTCTCACAGTTTCTAGGTATCCTGAAACACAAGAAACCTGGCAGTCCTTACTCAAGTGGGGATTCCTAGTGGGTCTTTGCTGTGTGCGAGAAACTTGGAAAGACCTAGAAATCTTAGCAGCCTGGCATGAAATGGGGTGTTCATAGTACATAGGCCTCCCACCCTGCAGTTGGGGGCTCTGATATCTCACCCCAAGGAGTTCTCTAGACTCAGGGGCCCTTTGATTAGAGGAAAAATTGGAATGGATACATTTGTGATTTTCCTAAATGAAAAATATTCAGAAGATCTCTTCCATGGGAAATGTGGAAAAATATTTTTTTATTGCAAATTAGAACAAAACCTTTATAGGAATGTTGGAATTTTCCATCAAACAGAAAATCTGGGTTTTAATCTTCTCCATTACTTACCCCTTATCATCTTTGCCAGACAGTTGACAAGTACAGTTTGTGCCTGTGCTGTTTGCCATGGGAGCCCAGGCCAGAGGTGCTGAGTATATGGGGGCCCTTGGGAAGAGGGCTGTCACCTGAAGTGCATAAAACTTTCCATACATCCATTCCATTCCATCTTAGGGTCCCCCCGGCAAAAACAGAAGTTGGCACTTATGGCCCACGCTGATACTTACAAGCTGTAACTCACCTATACCTAACTTCACAGTAAAGTCTCAGCATCTACACACGTGATCCTATTAGGTCATGGTAAACTAATAAATGCCACTGTAGGTTAGTATTTGTAAATACAAGTATTATCCTGTGGTGGTATTATTTAGTATGCCACAATGCAGGTGTAGATGTTGACAGGGCTGGCTGGGACATGAGGGTACTTCAGTGTGGGGGCTGCCAGCCAGCTATCACTGCACTGAAGCACCCTGGTGAGCCCCTCCACAGCAGGTTAAGCTGAGTTGGAGCATCCCCAGACTAGCAGGCTGACCCCTAGGCCTCCTGCCAGCCAGGGCTACTCTGCCTTGGCCCAATGTGCTGCAGTCATGGGTACACATGTGAACACAGCACTCAGGAGCAATAAACTCTGGTGTAAACTACACCAGAGTTTATTCAGTTGAATTAATTGCAAGCATACATGCTCCCACAGAATTAAAATGTTCGTATTTGTTCTAATGAAACATTCATCTCCTTACTATCAACCCCTTCCCACTGACTCTTAACTATACAAATGCATGATCATTTGAATAAATGTAGTGCCATGTACACTCTTTCAGTGGTTGGGGCCTTAGAGCATATTTTCAGTGTTCACAATATTTCCATGAGGCTAGTTTGAATTGGCTGTACACACAGCCCATGTTGTTAAAATGTGTTTCTTGACAAAGTAATTGCCCTGCAGTGCATCTTGTGCCACTGTTTACTAGAACGATTGTATTGTGAAATTTCTGTAATGGAAAAGGCTTCCAAAACCTAATCTGTGTATGGAAGCTGGCATGTAGCTTTTACTGTAGAGGACTCTGTATACATTAATTTATGTCACTCCTATTCCTACACAAGAAAGTGCTTTAGATATTAGAGTATAAGAACATAGGAAATGCTATGCTGGGTTAGAACACAGGTTATCCTGGACTTCCTATACTTGCTAGCCATCCAGTCAGTCAGCCTGCATCTCAAACCTATTCCCTTAGGACAGAAGAATAATGGGATATGGGCTTCATGGTTGTTTTACTGATGAAAGTCTCAGAGTACCACAAGACCATAACAACCTCTCTCTTCCTCTTTCCTTGTGGCTCTGAGTCACCAACAGGATTTCTGCCCTCCTCCACAGTTGGGTGTTAGCTGCCTGCTTGGATTAGAATTAGACAAGCACAGGTGGTACTGCCTGTTGCACAGTTTTCTAGTTTGCATACACTCAGTTAATGGTTTCTAGTCTTTAAATATGTTTGATGGGAGAAAAGGATGCAATGGATGAGACAAAGGGTGCCCTGTTGTTCTATAGTCCATTTGATGTTTAACAGCATGTTGGGTTGGATGCATCTAATGCAGATAATGGGTTGTGCTTCTTTCTAAGGGTGGCAAGATCTTTATTTTATTGCAAATTCTTCATAAATTGGGTAGTCTTCTTTCTGCCACAACACCCATGCATCAGAAGGTGATTTCTCGGCCTCCATTACCACTAATTGTTGGAAGCCAGTGTGTACTGGATGCATTTCTTTTCTACTTTGCTTTTCTCTTTTCAGTCTGTTCTCTCTAGAAAGAATCTGGAAAGTTATGAGAACCATGAGCACCAGTGGATCAGCTCCACAGCAGCTGCTGCAGTGCAGAGACTATGCTGGCATCTGTTACGCTGCCTCTTACCTCAAAATCTGGGTTTTGGCCAGGTATATTAATGGACTCAGCCAAGTCACATCATGCCCTTCACTTTTTCCAACCCCATTACATGCTACTCTGGAAGGAATAATCAGGGAGCTCTGCTCTTCAGTACACATGGAATACAGAATTCCTTTTTGGCTGGTCTATACCAAAACAGACACATTTTCCAACCATTTCCACGCTGCCCACCTGAACCCACATGCAGGCACCAAAACCAGGAATTGGATGGTAAATACACTGAAGCCATTCCTCTGAGACTGTTCTTGAGATCTCAGACTTCGGTATGCTTGTGATGTGCTCTGGGTTGTTCCCCAGCAACCAGCTTATGGATGTACTTCTGGGTTTGGACATACCTTCTGGCGTGAATGATTAGGCCATGAAGGGGTTCATCTTGACCGGGCTTGATGTAGGCAAGCCCTTTGTGGCTTCCCTACAGCCTGAAGTTCTGATGTAGTTTACTTCTTTTGCACCTGGTAAGAGGTGGAGTTTGGCGATTGCTTCTAAAGCAGTGCAGCATATTTTCAATTAGAACCCCCCAACCCCAGCATGTAAAACCAAGCAGTTTGGAAGTTTCATTGCAAAGGTCACATACTTATAGGAAAAAACATAAAAAGACAGGAAGTGAAATGACTTGGCCAAGGTCACAAAGTTAGTTAGCATTAGCACTGGGATTAATACCCCACTGGCCTTCATCCCAAATCTCATGCCCTCTCCATTAGAGCTCATTCCTGCAGTCATGCTATGGCTTTTGTGCTAAATGAGTAGGGAACTTCAAGGTTTTAATTGTATTCCACCATCTTTTAATGTAAGGTTCAACTGTGTCAAGCAATATATGTGGATCATTTGCTTGCTAGCATAATTTCTTAAAACACATGCTGTATGTATCCACTGCTTAATTTAAAGACAAGTTGTTCTTTTTCTGAATAAATAAAATGTTTAATGTATGTGTGTGTGTGTGACAGAGATTTAATCAGTGCTTCAAAATTAACTGATGTAGATACTCAACATCATTTAAGGACAGGCCCAAATTTCTGCCTGGGCCACAA
Organism: Crocodylus porosus; assembly: GCF_001723895.1. NCBI lineage: Eukaryota > Metazoa > Chordata > Crocodylia > Crocodylidae > Crocodylus > Crocodylus porosus. Next base: position 15,144,511 of record NW_017728931.1, on the reverse strand, counting down.
AGCTGGAAGGATACTGAGAGCTGTGATCACAAATGCAGCACAATTATTATATGCCTAATTCAGTGGTTTTCAACCTTTTTTCATTTGCAGACCCCTAAAAAATTTTGACTGGAGGTGTGGACCCCTTTGAATTGTAAGTGTGGATATTTGCATACTTCTGACTGATCATAGTAATCTTTCACAGACCCCTTAGACTCAGTCTGCAGACCCTCAGGGGTCAGTGGACAACAGGATAAAAACCACTGGCCTAATCTGTGTTTTTACACTGTGCACATCACCACAGTGCCTTGACTAAACTCTTTTAATCTCTCTGAGTCATTTCAGCATCCAAATCAGGTGGTGTGTAGGTGATGGACAGAGAACAAGTGCCTTAGAGAGTTTTATCCAACTCCCACTGACTCGAGAGAGAATGAATAGCATGCTTAATTGGTTTCATAAGATTCAGCTTTGTCTCCACTCTATACACATAGACTTTTTTTTTAACTATAGCCAGTAAGTGAAAAGACAGCTCTAACTAGCGCGCATAGTCTTAAGGAAAGGAATACTGTAGATAAGATTTTTGCACCCAGTCCAAGGTAAGCAATGGTATGAAATGTTTGGATGGGAATGTATATTCATTTACGAACTACCAGTGGGGTTTAAATGCTGAATATTAAGAAATCACTGCGACTCAAAAGGCTTTGTCAGCATGCATAATCTGGCACCATTCTTCAAGAAATCTTGTACCTTGGATGCTTTAACTGAGACCAATTTAATTTCAATTAAGCCAATCGAGACCAATTTGATTTAAAAAAATACATCTCTTCTTGCTTTTCAATAAGTGCATATCATTCTCAACAACGTTTACAACTGCTCTGCATCCCATAAAAGACCATTCCTAAATATGAGGAATTTGTGATTTACTGTTCCAATGATCTATATGAATCTAGTGATGGTTTCTCCTTGTACAACAGTTTTACAGCTCTTCATCATTCCTTGAAAGCTGATCCTGAAGCTGAGATTATATAGCTAAAATCCGTATTACATTAAGAATACCAAGATTCATTTATTGGCTTAAAAGTCACATGGCAGAAAGACGGAGTGGTTTTTTGCCTCTACCCTAGGTTATATTCCCTGTCCTGGATCCATCTTTAGCCACTGCTAAAGTCTAACTTTTGCTTACAAAGACTCTGGACACTTCTTTTCTTTTCTTTTTCTTTTCTTTTTTGCTTTAAATGTTTGATTGCTTAAGATAAAAATTGTGATGGAAGAGACTCCCACCTATGCTGCTCTTTTCTATGGGAACAGTAAACAGAATTATGTTGAGTCTAAGCTCCAGATCAACAAAAAGGTAAGTTATGTAACGAAGGTGGAGAATGATCCAGTAGTGGAGAATGGATCAAGAGGTGACTCAAGTGTGAGATAGGTGCCAACTCTGCTTAGTTGCCAAGAGTGAGGCCCTTTTGTACATGTTCAGAGGCAGAAATTTAAATGTCTGGAGAACTTTCATACACTTAGGCACACACAGAGTTTAGGCTTTTCTCGGGTTAGGTGGAATGGTTCTGAGGATCTACATTTTGTACTTAGGTCTGTCAGCCATGACAAAGTCCCACATTAGCCACCTAAATCATTTTATGACTGCAGCTTTCCCTGTCAAGTTAGTGGGGTACCACAATTGGTGAGAGAAGCAGCATTTGATTTTAGGAATTACATTTTGTAAAATTTAGATGACTAACTGTGTACCATCAAAGAATGGAAACACAGTTAAATGGATTTATACACATATATGAACATTGTAAACTCTCTGTAGGCAGGACTGAAATTTCAGGAGTTTGATACTTTTAAACAATTTTAAAAAACCTGGTCCTGGATGTCCTATGTAGTGAACACTAGCCTCATTCTGAATTTCAAGCATGGCTCTTCTGTTGTTTGCTGGAAAAGGGAAGCAATACACATGTGTACACAAATGTTTACAGTGGGAAATGGTCTTTGTTTAGTTTCTGTGTTTGTAAGGTGCTGACAGATGTGTAGCTCCCTGCTGTAGCTCTTGGCACTTTGCAGACAGTGCCATGAGTTACAGCTGTCCATGGGACCCAATAGACATTTGTTGTTAGGTGTTAGGTCTCAGGAATTGGGAGATGAGCTGCAGTTTAGAGTGGCTGTGTCTTTGCAGCCACTCTCCCGCTAGCCCTGATCCTCTCCCCTCCAAGCATCGGCACTATTTTTGGAAAGAGAGGGAGAAGGGAACAGAAGGAGCTTGTTCTGGGGGTTGCCCAGCTGGCAATGGAGGGTGGGGCGGGTGGATTGTAGCCCCCCCCATCTCAGTTGTCACAGCCTCTCCAGTCCACCTGCCCCATCCTCCAGCACCAGCTGGGCAACCCCCTGAATAAGTTCCCTCCACTCCCTTTCCCCCTTCCTTTGTTGAAGACAGTGCAAACTTGGTTGCATCAGCCAAACCCTGCTCCCAGCTGTGCTGACAGACATTAATGAAGGTGCTCCACTTCAGAGCACCTTCATCAGATTGTCACCTGACTGGGCATTTTTAAAGCTCTTTGCAGCCATGTACTTCTGTCATTTAATGGCTGTAGAGAGCTTTTACTGGCTGATTGTGTGACAGACTCCACATCTGTCAGCATCACTGTCACGTCTGTCAGCACCCTTAAAGTTGCACAGCCATGTACAACTCATAACTGAAAGGGACTTGATCAAATTTACTTCTTACAAAATTACTTTTGGATGAACAATACCATAAAAAGTTTAATTCAGAGTGTTTTTTTTAAAGATGGGATAAGAAAACAGGTGATAATAGAAACAGTTTTATTAATTTAACTATCCAGCTACTATCTAATGTTTTATCCTTATATATAATTATCCATACATAAGTTTTAATTGTATCCTCATCCCACTGTATGTATCTCTCTCTCTCTCACCCACACCAACCCACCCACCATATATATGTATATAGGAAGTACTTTAATGTTAAGAAAATATTTTCAAAGTACCCAAGCATTACTAAAAACCAGAAAACTTATCAGACATGGTCACAACTACCTTAACATTCTTGGTCACTTTTGGGATGAAAAGGTACCAACTATTCAACAGTACACAGTAATGCTAAACAACAATCGAAGTAGTCAATGAACATCTAACTAAATACATATATATATATAGAGAGAGAGAGAACCAAGCATTGGTGCAGGAAAAGTGCAGTTTAGTATATTTTAAAAAATTGGCAACTGCTTTTGAATGTTTACATGCTGTACCTAGCTTCTGAGTTCGGACAAAAAGGAGGTAAGTAACTAGCATTACATTAGTTCTGGTCTTGTTGAGGTTCCATTTTCATTTACTCTGGTCAAGCATCATGGTGTAAAAAAAAAAGGAAAATATGGCTATTTTTAGGAATGATTTTCATCATTTTAAATATATTAAACAAACAAACTAGGCCTGATTTTAATTATTTTTTTTAACTCCAGGGGGAAAAAAATCTGAACTTACGACACTGCATAATATCACTGTCAAAAGCACCAACTCTTTTAATGGCTGTATATGAAAATTAAAAAAATCTTCAGCTTAGTGACTGCAGCAAATCATATTTTTTACAGCCATTAAGGTTCTTATTTAAGATATAAACCAGAATCCAAGGGGATTTTGTGTGTGTTGCATTAAGATATCCTACTTAGAACTGTACTAACATTTCTTATGGTGAGACAGAAAAGAAAGAAAAACTGAATAGGGGAAGAAAGGACCAGGACTTGGCAATAATTGGATGCTGACCAGCAAGTTATTAATACATCCAAGATAACAATGCGGAGATTCAACTTTCAGGTCATAAGTTGCTGATTTGTTTGTATTTTGAGTAAAGTAGTTAAAAGTAATTGGCAGGAAACTACCTGGAGAGCCAGTCCCTTAGCCTCTCAGGTGCCACAAAGAAATTGGAAATAGGATACATGTGGCCAGTAATGAAGTCTTCTTGTGGAAGGGAACTACTTGCTGGTATCAAAGTAATGAGGCCTCCAGCAGCTGAATTTCCTGCCCCAGCCTTCAGAAAGGAGTTCATTTGGGAAGTAGCAACATTATATCTGGATTATGGCCATTTCAACAGATATAGTGATGCCATGTTAGAGCAAGGCTGGAAGTGTGCCTATACATGCACTTGAGACAGTGCACCCACCAGCACCACTCTTAAATCAGCTACATTATATTGATTTTAGGGTTTAGTCTCTGTAAAATGGATCTGTTGTACCATACAATGGTGTTACCTAGTGTGGCTCGGAAGCGGTATAGACATGCCTTTGGTGTAGTGGAGCTTGGCTAGGCCATTGAAGTGAGGCCTATTAAGGAATCAAGACCAGCTATGTATCTTAGAGTAGTCTGTTAGTGATCTGAGAACCAAGAGGGCCAAGGTCAAGAGGAGGTCAGACATAGCACAGCATAGTTTCAGTGCCTTAAAGGAAACAGTGAGAACTTAAAACTCAGTGCAAGTAGTATTCCTCTGATTTCAAAGATAATTTGCCCGAAGTTATTTAATTTCTCATAGGATTATGGCTGATGAAAAATGCCAGTTTAGCAACACTTGTGTCTGAAGCCTCTTAGACAGATTACTCTCATATCTAAGTATTTGCATAATTTTATGTCCAGGAGTAGTCCCACTGACTGGAACGGCTGCACTCAGGTGTCTATTTGCAGAACTGTAGTCTAAAAGGAAAGAACAGTAGGTACAATGGTGCATTTTCTCACCTGGCCAGATCAACAGATGGCAACTCTGCCTTGATGAGCTGCTTTTTATATTAAAACAACCAGAGTTTATACTGAACAATTGTATTGGCCTTGTTCAAGCCTTGCAGACTCCTATGGTATTATCAGCCCTATAGCCCTACCTTCCAAAATGGAAAAGACTTAGCTCCTCACATCCTCACAATGAAAGGAGCCATTCACCCAGCTATTTTGCTGAGACTAATAAAATGTTGTGGACTTTTTGTCCATCCAGAGTTGGACTCCGTGTGTTGCTTTATTTTTCTTATGCTCCTGAGCCATCCAGTGGTAACAATTCGGTTGCAAACAGCTTTATCCAGACTCAGATTAGCAAAGCTATGTCAAAGACTTGACATGTCATGAGAAATTCAGATATCTCGGCCTCTTGTATAATTCTACCTTAGGGCCCATGTTTCCTTTTAGTATCCGCCATACAAGCTACCAGATGATCAAAGATACAAGTGGAATCTCCTCTGAAAGTGCTTGAAGGAAACTAAAGGTAATACATATGTTGCATTCATATTATCTAATATGAACTACCATAATAAAAATGAGCAATCTGGAAACATGACTGCACAAAGTCTTTGTAATTCATATTATATACTATATATATAATATCTCTGTGGAAGATGTAATGGAAGTATGTCATAATCCTGCAATGAGCCCCCCCACCCCATTTCCTGTTAAACTCAGAAGGGATTTTCAAAGGGACTTTCAACAAACAAATGGATTCATATTATGTATTAAAATCACACCATATATGACTGTAACATCAGTGGGAAAAAAACATAAAGACAAGCCGTCGTCATACAATATAAATCACAGTTTCCAGACAGCTTCTTTTTCCCAGTCTTCCATTGATACATTTCTCGGGTTTGTGGTCTAATTCAGGCATAAGGTTATTGGGCAGTGTATCTGTTAAATTGTGAATGCTGATGATAAAAAGTAGTTTAATTTATTGAGTGTGTTACTAAAAGGTATGTAGGATTTGCAAGGTGAACCCACTAGACAAATTAGTCAAAATACCCCTGTCTTTTCACATCCATTTTTATAAAACATAAATTGTTTGAAGAAAAATGAGCAGACTTCAGGAGAAAAACAGGGATTCTGATGTATTTTCTTGGATAGGTGGCATGTGTTGCTTTCTAAAAACCAAATGCACAGTGTCCATGAACAATGCTGAGAACATAAGATGGAGGAAAGAGACAACTTGTGTAGCAAAAAGCCTCTACTTCAGGAAAGGGAGGGAGTACATAATCCTTCAGTGCATCCACAGGCATGCTGGAGGCGGGGGAATGCAGTTTTCCAATATAACTGCTAAAACTGGTAAAAGTCTTTCATTAAAATATTTTTGATGAAAAAATGGCTTTTTGGTCAAAGTGAATTTGTCATCAGTTTTTCAGATTATCATTAAAAATTCCAAAGCTAAAAATGTAATTTTTAAGTTTTTGGTGGCACATCAAAACATTCAATGCAAATCTTAATTTAAACTGATTCCCAACCCTCCCCCCCCCCGGGAAATAAAATATGTTTCTTGAGCAGCTCAAACATTTATCTGGCAAGAGATGCATCAGAAATAAAAGGATCTGAGAGAATATGTGAAGCAAAACCCAGTCTGAGTAATCCTGCTTAGAGATTGGTCCGATATAAGAACAGCTTAAAACTTTGGAGGATTTTAGATCATGATCTGAAATGTGGATCTTATGCCCATTTCTGAACATTTTAGATGTATGGTTTTATTTAAAATAAAAGTCAAACAGTTAATACAAACTTTTCACTCCATCATATTACTAATATTAGACAATACAGTTAGTGGTGAGCCCCTCATAAGGACAGCAAAGGTACCTTATGAGATTCAGGTCCCTTGAATAATCTTACTGCCCTTATGAAAGCTTGTCTTTGTTGCAGTTAACTCAAGTTATAGTCAAGTCCTGTCCACACATACTGATGTCTGGTTCTGGCAACAGTTTTAATTCAAGCCAGAGAGTATTATGCTAAAGCTCAAGATAGCATGTTTGTTAACGTGAACACTATGGAATATAGACATGGAGAAATAGTACTCTAATAGCACTTTAATGTTGCTGGTCTTCCAGTGCTTTCCCACACTTCTCCCTGGGTGTGCTATTAATGTGTAAAATACTGTGCAGTAAGCCTTCCTCAGGAGCATGTCTACATGTGCACCCTGTTAGGAACAAATCTGCTCCCAAAAGGAATAGCTTTGTGTAAGGCTTCTCCTGCCCTGATCTGCCTCCCTGCAGCAGCCAGGAAAAGCTCCAGGCTCCCCCAGGGTGCTAGCCCAGGTTGCAGGGGGCACAGGGGACAGTCCCAATGCATACAGGGCCAGGAGAGCTCTGATGGTTGCAGTCACAGCTATCTTCTGGTCTCATGCACAATTGGGACACACAACTGCCAGCTAGCCTGGTGCCCAGCAGGCATTCACCACCCAGCTGGGGACTAGCTAGGACCTGTCCGGTTCCTGGAGCAGCTGCCAGCGAGCCCCTGGCTGGGCAGGAATTCTCTCACTGGGTCTGTCCTGCTTGTCACTATGTAATGGTGGGTAGCAGCTACTGAACCACAAATTAGGATAACGTGTGGTTTTCTACTACCTGTAAATACAGATAGTAGATTAACTGCGCATTAGCTACTGCACAGTACTGCTTCTGTAGATGCTGACTGGGAGGAAATTTGCTCTTGGTCAGCCACACCAGCAGGGGCCACAGGAGATGGGGGAATTTTCTGTCCCCAGTCCTGGCACTGCTTACCTCCCTGCTCTCCGTAAGGAGCTGGGAGCTGATCAGTGCCATGATATGGTTGATCTCTGCCATTGACGATGAGTGGGGGTGCATGTGGGTGCACGTGCACCCTCTGAGATTGGTGGTGCACCCCCTGAGACTGGACACCACTGATAGTGTTGGTGGCACCCAAGGGCGGTCACTGCTTACCACCCCCTGTAGCTGATGCCACTGGCAGCGTCTGCAGGTGGTCACTAATTGCTGCTGGATGCTGCAATGCTGCCGGTGGCATCTGCAGGTGGTTGCTGACCACTGGTCAGTGCTTGCCACCCCCCACTGCTGACACTGCTGCAGCCACCTGCGGGCAAGCCCCACTCAGCCTGTCCTTGCTGCCAGTGTCAGTGCAGCTGTATGCAGGAGTGCCTCGCTCACCGCTGCCACACCCCCACTGCTGCCACTGCCGTAGCTGCCTGAGGGCAGTTGCCGTGTCCCCCCAGCCTTGAGAGGCATGAGGTGTTCATGATCTCTGTCCCCACACCCCCACCCCCTGTCCTGGCACTTCAAGACTCCTGGTTTCTCACAGGAACTGGGAACTGAGCAGCACCTGGACTGGGGAGCTCACTGTTTCCCTGCCCAGCCAGGCATTTTCATGTTCACAATTTCAATGAAACAGAACAGTGCTTTGAAATGAAACAAAACTTCGAAATGAAATGCTGTCCTTTTGAAATGGAGAAACAGAAGTCGAAACAAAACGGTGCTGTTTCGCACAGTCCTACGTGTCCCCACCCCTTGCTGTCACCATGAACTCTCCCCTGCATGGAGATCTAGGCTTCAAGAGCAGGTCATCACAGCATGCCTGGCAGCACAGGTCACAGAACAGGGTGGGCCACCCGGGCCACAGGCCGGCCAACTTTTAGCATGTTAATTTAGCTAACTATGCAGTTAAAAAAATAGCTATACAGTTTTAACTGGAATGACAATTACACATTTGTGGGTTTTATAAATTAATGTGCTAGAAGTTGGTTGGGCCATGGCCTGGGTGGCCCATGCCATTCTGCAGCCTATGCCTGGCAGCGCAGCCAGTGGTGGCGTCTGGGGGGTGGGGGAGAAAGGGGCAGAGTGGTAGCAGCAGGAGCTCTGAGAACTGGGAAATTGCAGCTGCCACAGTCTCCTGGCCCCAGGACTGTGTTAAACCCCTGGACCTGGGAGACTGCAGTAGCTGTGACCTGCCAGCCCCCGAGGTTTCACTCACCCCAGGGCTGGGAGATTGCATCCACACCCTGCAGCTGCTGGGACCTAGGTGGGTCCCAGCACTGGAAGGCACACTACCAGGACCCAGCATCCATAGCTATGGGACTCTGGGTCCTGGTAATAAGGAGTGCTTCCAGGACCCAGAGTTGGCAGTTGCTGGGGCTGAGAGTCCCCTTGGCTGGCAGATACATCTGTCACCATCTCCTAGTCTCAGGGCTGCATAAATTGGCAGGGCTGGGAGATTATAGCTGCCATGATACCACATCCTCAGGGCTGTGTGAAACCCTGGAGCCTGGGAGATCGCAGCTGCCATCGTCTCCCAGTCCTGGGGATTTCATACAGCCTGAGCTTGGGAGACAATGGCAGCTGCGATCTCCCAGGTCTCAGAACTCTGGTGAATAGCTCGGTGCAGTTGTAGGAATTATGCCGGGTGCCCACCATTCCCTGGAGCATTGAGATGCCCAAACCTTCCTTCTAAGGAACACGGCCTTCCCCCTCTCCACATAGGGACATTGTATAAAGATGGATAATTCCTGAACTACGGGTGTTCCCTTTCCTGCACCCTGCCTGGGGCTGACAGCTCGGAGCAGCTGAGCATGGCCAAAGCTACTGAGCCACCCTGTGAACCAGGGCTAGCGGGGCCCCACAAGCAGCCTGGCATACCAGGGTACCAACTTGAGTCAGGAGAGGATCTGGTACTGAAGTTCAATAGACCAGTTTAACCTAAACTGGTCAAGTCTGATACTACATCCATCCAGGTCTACTTTAGACCGGGTTCTGCCATTTTTAAACCAGTTTACATGCTCCAAACTTCTGTTCCGTTACAGATATAGATCAGTTTCTGACCACTTAAACGAGAAAAAGTGTAATGTCTGCACCTTATGGTTTATTCATGCTCAGGTCTTTTGTTTGTGTTCTATTATTATTTTAAGTTCAGAACTGTTTTAATGGACAGCTGGAGCTTATTTTTTAAATAAGCTTTTTCACAGTATTATTTTATATCAATACTCGATTATAGTGCACCTGTAAACACTCTTTATAAGTAGCACCTTTAGACTGGCATGTGTCTACAGTGGTCTGCAGAGCAGAAATACAAAGTGGCAATACCACTACTGTTTAATCCAAAACTTTCTTTAATATATTTCACTCCCCTTAAGAACATAAAGCAAACCACTTGTCAATTATTTACCTGCTTACCAGGTACCCAAACATCATTACTACAAGCTAAGGAAATATACGGTTACAGAAAAAAGCAGAAACGCAGTTGTGGTCATTTGACTGTAGGTGACTATATAAAATCCTTTCTCTGTCAAAGAAAAGCCAAGGCTTCTAGTACCTTTTTTGATATCCAAGTTACATCTGTATAGACATTAAACTTCATTTGAAAGCTTATGGAAAATGACATTTTAACAGCTGCATAATAGGTGTTTAAGTGTACACATTGCCAAATATAAGCATGCAGAGGGTGTTTATGTTAGTCTATTAACTGTCTCAGTTTCTGATGTTACATAAGACAAAAGTTCACATCTGTGTCCGGATTATTGTCCAAAGTGCTCCTGTCATAAGGCCACATAAGTTGCAAAGTTTGTTTCCCTGCTTTTCCTGGCATGAGGGATGGAATCTTCAGCAGCACTCAGTGTTTGCTTAATTTTGTTCCTATTGAAGTCACTGGGAGTGACTTCACAGGGAACAAAGCAAGTCCAACATTAAGTGCTTTTGAAATGATGCCCAAGCCCCAAAACAGTCTAAATTCTCCATGTTTCATTCTTCACTGAATGCTAGAGGCTCATATCTACATTTTGTTGCCAGTTGAATAACTTGAGAGTAACTTGGAAAGCATCTAGATAAAATCAGAGAGACAAATCCTACCTTTAGAGAACTTGCATCATTTGATAGTGACATTGATAAACTTAGTGAGACAAGACATGCAACAGGGGCAGCTCTCACAGAGCCTGTTGGTCACTACACCTTCTTTTGGAAAGGAAAAAATGAAAAGGACACACATCCACAACGTTGGTTTTGCTTACAAGAACAAGACTGGTCTCAGATGTCGGAATACCTAGTTGGCATCAACAAGTGTCTCATGCCCCTTCATCTTCAGCTGACCAACATGCAATAGTCATCAATGCATATACACCCCGACCCTTGATGCAGATAACAAAAAAAAAAGAAGTATTGTGTTCTTAACTGAAGCAAGTCCTGTCATCTGTCCCCAAAGAAGATAAGGTAATTCTTGGCGATTTCATGATTCAGTGGGCAGAGCCTCTGAGCTATGGGAAAAGTCAATTCAAATGGAATTCTTTTCCTGAGCAAGAGTGTTTACACAGGAATATGATCTCATCATCATGAACTCCTTATTTCTTCAAAACAATAAATGGAAGACATCATGGGTGCATCCCCACTCAAAACACTGGCACCTGGCTGACTGCATCATAGGGCATTTTTACACATGCTCTAGAAGGTGTGGGCAGGCACTTCAGTTAGGGAGCTGCGTTAATTAGAAGTGCCTAAGCATCACATGTATCAGCATCCCCATGCTGAAAAATTGCGGTGGGGAACTTTGAACTAAAGCTCAAATTGCCCTGCCACTATTTTTCAGTGCAAGGACGCCAATACATGTGATACTAGAGCCTGCCTTAATTTCTGTGCTTCAGCAGACTGGATTAATCAAATCTGCTCCAACATACTGGATTTCCAGTGCATTGGAGCAGACTCCATGCATGTGTATAGGACCCCATAGTGTGTGCCCAGGATCATTGTGACATCTGCATGACCAGAGCTATGGCAAGCACAGATGACTGCTGGATGGCTCATGGTTTGATAAGTTCTGTCATGTCTATTCATACCACCCAAAAACAATGTAAGCAAGGAAGAGATTCAGTATTGAGTGGTTGAAAGACTCTGCTAAAAGTAATCATCTCCAGTAATACTTCAGTGAGAAACTCTAACTGCCTTTACGATTTTGAAACTGTTGATCAATGGAGAGCCTCAAGAATGGCGTCTGTGAGGCATGCAAAATATCTTTATAAAAGCTTCTCTACAAAGAAACTTCAGGACTGGTTTGATGAGCATAAGGAAATGTAAGCTCTTATTGAAAGAAAAAGGAAAGCCTTTAAAGCTTGGCAGAATGACATCAATTCCAAAGAGAAGACAGACACTTACTGCTACATTAAAGCTGTGATCCAGAGGAAAATTTGAGAGTGAAATCATAGGTTCATAGAAGTAGGGTCAGAAGGGACCTTGTAGATCTTCAAGTCCGACCTGCCGCCTGGGCGGGAGAAAAAACTGGACTCAAATGAGTCCAGCCAGGTAGTCATCAAGCCTCTCCTTAAAGATCCTCAGGGTAGGAGCCAGCACCACTTCCCTTAGAAGCTGGTTCCAGCTCCTAGCCGCCCTAACTGTGAAGTAGTTCTTGCGGATGTCTAATCTAAACCTACTCTCCAATAACTGTGTCCATTATTCTTTGTCATGTCAGGGGGCGCTAGGGGAAACAATGTCT
>NW_017728931.1:15120653-15131728 GCF_001723895.1 Crocodylus porosus | reverse complement strand
GGGGTGGGAGACGGTGTCAAAGGCCTTGCTGAAGTCTAGAAAGACTATGTCCATGGCGACACCTGCATCCATTGCCTTTATGACCTGATCATAAAAGGCAATCAGGTTGGTCTGACATGACTGCCCCTAACAAAACCATGCTGGTTGCCCTTCAGCATCATCCCTGAAGCCAGCCCATCACAGATGTGCTCCTTGAGGATCTTCTCAAAGAGTTTCCCTAGGATTGAGGTAAGACTGAGGGGCCTATAGTTGCCCGGGTCCTCTCTTTTTTTTTTTAGGCCCTTTTTTGAAGGTGGGGACCACATTAGCTGTCTTCCAGTCATCTGGCACCTGGCCGGAGCACCACGAGTGCTCGTAAAGCTGTGCCAAGGGCCCTGCAATAACCCCAGCTAGTTCCCTCAACACCCTGGGGTGCAGAGCATCTGGACCCACTGAGTTGAACACGTCCAGCCCCTCCAGAAGCTCTCTAACCCGGTCCTCCCCAACCTGAGGTCTGGAGGCGTTCCCCTTGAGTCCGTCTGGCATCACAGCGGGGAAGTCCCAGTCCCTGCACAAGAAAACGGAGTTGAAGAATTGGTTAAAGAGTTCTTCTTTCTCCTCTGGTGCCCAGTGTACTTTGCAAGGGCCCCACATTACCCGATGCCTTCTTCATCCTCCCTATATATTTGAAAAAGGACTTTTTATTATCTTTGATCTTGGATGCTAGTCCTAGCTCTATGTCCACCTTAGCTTTCCTGACAGGCCCCCTACAGGTCCGAGCAGAGGAGGTATACTCCTCTATGGAGATAACACCCCCCTTTCACTGGGTGTATGCCACCTTTTTGGTAAGCAGGCATTCCCGGACGCCTTGGTGAGCCAGGGTGGCTTTCGGACACTCTTGCCCCCCTTGCTTCTTGTTGGGATGGACTCCCCTTGGGCCCTGAATATCGTTTCCTTAAGGAACAACCACTCGTCCTGGACACTGAGTTCCCCTGCCCTCAAGGACCCCAGCGCCTCACTCACTAGTTTCCTCAACTTGTTGAAGCTGGCCCTTCTAAAGTCTAGGGCTACCGTCTTACTGCAGGCCCTTGACACCCTGCGCTGGATGGTGAATTCCAGCAAGCGATGATCACTATCACCCAGGTGGTCAAGAACCTGGAGGCCCCCTTACTAGGTCATCGCCTGTGGCCAGGATCAGGTCCAACAAGGCATTTCCTTACAAGTAGTGGGAGGACAAAGCAAAAAGGATTCAAAAGTTTGCCAAGAACTATAACATGGGTAGTTTCCCTAGCACAACCAAAGTTATCTATGGGTCATGTACAAAAGAAGCCATCTTTCTGGGGTCCAAGGATGGAACAAAACTCCTTAAAGACAATTCCATCATCAATGCACAGTGGAAGGAGCACTTAAGGGGCTGCTGAACAGAGATTCTAATGTTGGAGACAATAGGATTGAAGCCATTTCACAACATTGCATTAAGGACTACCTTGCAGATCAACAAACTTATCAAGAGGCCTTAAAAGCCGTTAAGCATATGGAGAACAAACTATGTGGTCCTGATGGAATGCCAGCTGAAAGTTATGAGCAAGGTGGAAAAAAAGCTCTCACCAACCACACAAAAATCTGGCAATATGCACAGATTCCCAGTAATTTGAGAAATGCCAAAATTGTTACCATATTCAAGAAAGGAGATAGATCGAATTGCAGTAATTATTGAGGTATTGTACTCCCTGTCTATAGTTGGGAAGATCCTCACCTGCACTTTTTCCTCAACAGACTTACTTTCCTCACTAAGGAGTTTCTACCTGTGTTCTAGTGTGGCTTCAGATCACTAAGAGCTACAATTTGTATGATCTTTGTTGCTAGACAGCTATAGGAGAAGTGGCATAAACACCACCATGATTTTCACATGGCCTTCACTCACCTAAGTCCTTTGGTTCAGTCAGCAGAGAGGCTGCATGGAAGATCCACATGAGATCCGGATACCTGACAAAATTTGTTACCTTTATCAGACTTCTTCATGATGAAGCAATGGCTTGGAAATGGATCCCTTTACTATTTGAACTAAAGTAAGCAAGAATGTGAGATTTCACCAACACTCTTTCCATCTATATCTCAGCAATTCCACATCTCATAGCTGATAGACTTCCATCTGGAATCTCTTTAAACCTACACTGGTTATATTCCAAATCGAAGAAAACTAAAACCTCCATTATCAGTCTTCAATATGATGATGATTGTGTCACGTGTGCCCCCCCAATTGAAGAGCTTCAGGTCATTCTGGATTGCTTCTGTGAAGCATATAAATATGCTTGGACTCACTGACAACTTCATGAAAACCAAGATACTTTACCAACCCACCCCAAAGCAATTGTCCCCTATTCCATACATTAGAATTAGAGGGCAATCGTTGGAGACTGTTATTTCACCTCCCTGGGTGGCCACCTTTCCCAAAAAGCAAACAATAATATTTAACACTGGATAAATTCTGCCAGTGCTGCCTTTGGATGTCTCCAAAATCATGCATTTGATGATCATGACATCAGGACCCAATCCAAACTTTTCATCTACCCAGCTGTTGTCACCCCTTCCTGTTATGTGTCTGTAACTTGGATGAAATATTGGAAACACCTGAAAGCTTTAGAATGTCACTTTCAGCAATGCAGGAAGAATTGGAAGTCCCTGCACAGTCATGGAACTATGATATGACTGGAATAACAGAGACTTGGTGGAATAGCTCACACATGACTGAAGCACTGTCATGGATGGGTACTAACTGTTAAGGAAGGACAGGCAGGGGAGAAGAGGAAGAGGAGTTGTTCTTTATGTAAAAGAGCTGTATGATTGCTCAGAGTTTCAGTATGAAACTGGAGATAGGCCTGTTGAAAATCTCTGGGTTAGGGTCAGAGGGGAGAGCAACAGGGGTGATGTCATGGTGTGTATCCGCTATAGGCCACCAGACCAGAAGGATGTGGTGAATGAGGCTCTCTTCAAACAGCTAGTGTAAGTTTTCCAGTCACAGGCCCTGGTTCTCATGGGGAACTTCAATTACCCTGATACATGCTGGGAAAGCAATACGACACTGCACAGGCAATCCAGGACGTTTTTGGGGAGTGTTGGGGATAACTTTCTGGTGCATGTACTAGCAAGGCCAACTAGAGGCTGTACTCTTCTTGACCTGCTGCTCAAAATCAGGGGAAAATTGTTGGGGAATGTAGTAGTGGATGGCAACTTGGGCAACAGCAGTCATGAGATGACTGATTTCAGGATCCTAAGGAAAGGAAGGAAGGACAGCAGCAAAGTAAAGACACAAGACTTCAGAAAAGCAGACTTCGACTCCTTCAGGGAACTGATGGGCAGGATCCCTTGGAAGGCCACTCTGAGGGAGAAAGGAGTCCAGAAGATTTGGTTGTACTTTAAATAAAACGTACTGAGGGCACAGGAAAAAAAATCTCAATGCACAGAAAGACTAGCAAATATGGCTTAGCAGGGAACTATTCAGTAAGCTAAAACACAAAAACAACTTATAAGAAGTCAGAATGTGGACAAACAACTAGGGAGAAGTATAAGAGTATGACTTAGGCATGCAGGGATGAAATCAGGAAGGCCAAAGCACAAATGGAGTTCCAGTTAGTAGTGGATATGAAGGATAACAGGAAAGGTTTCTAAAAGTTTGTCAGCAGCAAGAGGAAGATCAGGGAAAGTATTGGTTTCTTACTAAATGGGGGAGGCAATCTAGTGACAGAGAATGCAGAAAAGACTGAAGTAATCAGTGCCTTTGTTTTATCTCAGTCTTCACAGGCAAAGTCAGCTGCCAGACTATTGCACCTGGCAGCACCATTTGGGAAGGAGGTAAGCAACCAACAGTGGCAAAAGAACAAATTAGGGACTATTTAGAAAAGCTGGGCATATACAAGACAATAGGGGTAGATGGGTGCTGAGGGAGTTGGCTGATGTGATTGCAGAGCCAATGGCCATCATCTTTAAAAACTCATGGTGATTGGAAGAGGTCCCAGATGACTGGAAAGGGCAAATGCCTATCTTTAAGAAAGGGAAGAAGGAGGATCCAGGGAACTACAGACCGCTCAACCTCATTTCAGTTGCTGAAAGAATCATGAAGCAGGTCCTCAAGGAATTTTCTAAGCACTTGGAAGAGAAGAAGGTGATTAGGAATATTCAGCATGGATTCACCAAGGGCAAGTAATGCCTGACCAACCTAATTGGTTTCTATGATGAGATGATTGGCTCAATGGATGCAGAGAGACTAGTGGATGTGATATACCTTGTAGGGCTGTACAAAGCTTTGGGTGCTGATTCCATTTGAAGAAGATTTGGCCTGATTCAGCAGCCAAATCTCCAAATCTGAATCAAATTGGGAGACCAATAAAAAGGTCTGAATTGATTCGAAGCTCCCCAAATCAATTTGGAAAAGATTTGGAGAGCTTCAGAGAGCTTTGGAGATTTGGGCAGTCCCCACTTGCCACCACAGGGAGTTGGATCCAGACTCCGTGCCAGTAAGTAGGGGCTGGGGGGTGGGAATGGAGGAGGTGATAGGGGACCATGGGGGGACCTCCGCCAGGCCCCATCCCCTGCCTGCTCTCCTAGCTTCCTGAGTGCCCTGTGATCCCTGCCCGCTCTCCCAGCCCCATCAATGGCTTCCCTGCCTTGCCCCAGTGTCCCAGCGCTTTAAAAAAAAAAAAAGCCCTGCACTCACTGGCTGTTGCTGGGGGGTGATCCCCGCTGCCCACCACTGCCCTGTGCTGTGTGGGGGGCTCTGCCATGAGCCCTCATCCCCCGCCTGCTCTCCCAGACCTGTCAAAAACTGGCCTGGCTGGCCCCAACTCACGGTTCTTAAAAAAAAAATTAAAAGCCCCACACTCACTGGCTGCTGCAGAGGCCATTGGGGCTTCTGGGGACTTGAAGCAAAGCCCCACATGCAGCACAGGGCAGTGGCAGCAGGAATCGCCCCTCCCCTCCAGGCAGCAGCAGTGAGTGCAGGGCTTTTTTTTTTTTTTCCAAAAGATCCAGGACCCTGCGGCTGCAAGAGCGGGCGAGGGATTTTTTTTTTAAGAGTTAGGACAGTGGGGCTAGACTGGGGCAGCCATTGATGGGGCTGGGAGTGCGGGTGGGGGATGGGGCCTCTTTGATTTGGAAATTCAACTAATTTGGCAGTGGCCGAATCTCTGAATCAGATTTGGCCAAATTAATTTGGGACAGTGATTTGAATCACCATATCAAATCACTGTCCCCTGAATCGACTGAATCTGAAGCAAATCCTAGCTGCTTCACACAGGCCTAATACCTCAGCTTTAGCAAGGATTTTGATATGATCTTCCACAACATTCTTACAGGCAAGCTAAGAAAGCATGGGTTGGATGAATGTACTGTAAGGTGGATAGAAAACTGTCTGGATCATTGGGCTCAGAAGGCAGTAGTCAGTGGTTCAAGTTTTAGTTGGCACCTGGTATCAAGTGGAGTGCCTGTGACTGATTTTGTTTAATATTTTCATCAATGACCTGGAAGATGGGACAGAGTGCAGCCTCAGCAAGTTTGGAGATGACACCAAGGTGGGGGGAACAGTAGATATACTGGTGGGTAGGCTAGAATTCAGAGAGACACATTAGAGGAGTGGACCAGAATAAATCTCATAAGGTTCAATAAGGACAAGTGCAAAGTTCGGCAAAGAGGATTGAAGAATTCCATGCACCTGTACAGGCTGGGGATTGACTAGCCAAACAGCAGCTTTGTGGAAAAGGACCTGGAGGTTACAGTGGACAGTAAGCTGAATATAAGCCAACAGTGTGCCCTTGTTGCCAAGCAGGCTAGTGGCATACTGGACTGCATTAGTAGAAGCACTGTCAGCAGCTTGAGGGAAATAATTATTCTCTTCTACTCAGCACTGGTAAGGCCACATCTGGAGTACAGTGTCCCCCTACTACACAAAGAATGAGGACAATATGAAGTAAGTCCAGCAGAGGGCAACAGAAAAGGTTAAAGACTGGGGCACAAGGCTATGAGGAGAGGCTGAGGGAACTGGGCTTATTTAGTATCCTGATGAGATGACTGAGGGGGGATTTAATAGCACTTTCAGCTACCTGTAGGGTGGTTCCAAAACGGATGTAGCTAGACTGTTCTCAGTGGTGGCAGATGACAGAACAAGGAGCAATGGTTTCAAGTTGCAGCAAGGGAAGTTTGGGTTTGATATTAGGAGGGGAGTAAAACATTGGAACAGGTTACCCAGAAAGGTTGTGGCATTTTCATCTTTGGAGGTTTTAAAGATCGGGCTAAACAAAGCCTTGGCTGGGATGATCTATTTGGGGATCATCCTGCTTTGAACAGGCAGTTGGACTAAATGACCTCCTGAGGTCCCTTCCAACCCTAATTTTCTATTATTCTATTTATATCTTTGGAAAATCCTCCATATCATTTGGGAGGACAGAAGAATGAATGCCAGTGTTCTGGCTCAAGCAGACACCACCAATATTGAAGCCATGTTATATGGCACCAGAGCAATTGGATGGGATATGTCATAAGGATGTGTGGCAACTGGCTCCCAAAAAAGGTCCCAACTCACTAATGGTCACTGCTCTAGAAGTGGGCAAATGAAAATATTCAAAGATACCTTGAAGGCCCATCTGAAATAATGTGATATTAGCATCGATACCTGGGTGACTCATGCACTGGATTGCCTCCAGTAGCACTATGGTATACAACAAGATATTGATAATTTCAAACAAGCTTGCCTCACTATGGAGTTAGATAGATGAGAGAGATAAAGGGAAAGAGCTGTGACCTGACGTCACCAGGATATACTCCTTCTTCCGGGAACTATTTGACACGTGTGCAGTCAAATATCTGGTTCTTAGATCAGGCTTCTAAGTCACCTACAGAATTACTGGGCACATCTACATGCACAGTTACTGCACAGTAACCTAAAAATTACTGTGCGTAGGAGTGGTGTCTACATGTGTACACCCATACTGTGCAGTAACCATGCAACATACAATGACTTGGGTGTAAATTTGATACTTAATTGATGCAGGTATCAATTTATACCTGATTAGTTACTGTGCAGTAAGGCATGTGTAGATGCCTTACTGTGCAGTAACACTGGGTGTGTCTACACCTGCACCTTTAAGGTGATGTAAGACAATTAACATCACATTAGTCACCTTAACACTATATGGGCTGAGTGGGCTGGACCTGAGCCCTCAGGGCGGTGTGCTGTTGCTGGGTGCCATGCCCTATGTTCCTGCAGATGCTGAAGCCATAGTTCCGGCAACAGGGAAATGCCCCCCCCCAAAACTCCCTACAGGGGAAGGGGGCAGCGCAGTATGGGCAGGGCTGGGCATAACTCATCTGTCTGCAGTGCCCGACACTGCTTTCCCTGCCCTGCAGAGTGAGCTGCTCTGCTCAGCCCAGCCCAGGAAGGGTTGGGGCTGCATCTCCTCCCAGTGCCCGGTGCTGGTTTCCCTGCAACACCTACCTCTATCTCAGGCATGTGCTAGGCTTCCCTGCTGCCAGGACACTGGCTGTGAGAGAAGTGGCGTGCACTGCTGGCAGCTCTGTGTGGCTCAGCTCCTGCTCACACTGCACCCAGCTTTTCTCAGAGGCAGTGTCCTGGTGGTAGGGAAGCCTGGTGCATGCCTGGGATGGAGGTAGGTGTTGCAGGGAAACCAGAACCAGGAACTGGGAAAAGATGCAGCCCCAACCTTGACTGGGCAGAGCAGCTTACTCTGTTGGGCAGGGAGAACAGTGCCTGGTGTTGCAGACAGACAGTTCAACACCCATCCCTGCCCATGCTGCACTGCCCCCTTCCTCTGTCAGGAGTCATGGGGGGGCCTTTCCGTGCTGCTGGGACCATGGCTCCAGCAGCTGCAGCAGCATGCAGCATAACTCCCAGCAAGAGCACCCCACCTACCGGGCATGGCTCCTGCCTGCTGTCCTCGGACAGGAGGCAGGAACACGGGGAAGAGGTTAGATCTGGGGCCAGGGCTGTCCAGGGTGTTGACTGGGGCAGGCTGATGCGGTTACCTAGCGAGCCACATTATGGCACCTTAAGGCGTTAATAGCTGCATGTGTAGATGCCAGCCTAAAAACCGCTTACTGGGTGGTAGGTTACCACACAGTAAATGCAGGTGTAGAAATTCCCACTGATGGCTTCTCTATTTATTGAAAGACTGTCATCCTCATATTGAGGGATTTCTGCTGCTGCCAACATAACCTCACTGACTTCCCATTAAGACTTATAGACAATGATTTGCCAATATTATATTGACTACTTCTGCTACATTTTAATAAAGAACAGGACATCTATTTGTTTAACATAGACACCATCTGACAAACCTGGCCCATGTTTTCATGTGCTTTGCCATTACTTCTTTCCAGACTCAGCACTTAGAGCAATGCAATGCATACAAATCTCTATTATACTTTTGGTAGCTTTAAGGGAAAGCTAAGCAACCCGTCTCAGCAATTCAATTTGAAGAGTTGTTTGGTAGACTCAGGAAGCACTGAACCCAGGCTCACTGTACCTGGCATATTTTATGGGAGTTTATGGGGTGGTCCTGTGTGAGTCTTCAAAAAATGTGTTATTCATATGAAACTTACAGTCCACATGAGCATTACTGCAGTCATACATGATGATGTAATTAAAATGCTTATTATTATCATCTAATTCCAAATATATATAGCTTTGGCTGACCAGTGTATAGCTTGAAAAGATTATGAATTTATTCTTTTTTGTTTAACCAAATTAAATAGCTAATTCTGATATAAAAGATAGCTCTCTTTCATGCCATTGTGCCTGATACCTGCTTAACCTTTCAACTATAGTGTGCTCAGTATTTTCTAGAAGATAACCAAAGAAGGTGTCAAAGAAACAGATACATTTCTTAGCAATCAGCTTTCATAGAATATTATATCAGTTACTGGAATAACTACTTACTCAGTTTCATGTATGGTCTTTGTGAGGACACTCTGTTTCCTCAGGTATAAAAAGGAGGAAAACAGAGTGAGTGAGATTTTTAAAAGCATTTAGTGTTGGCTAAACTTTAGCTACCTATTGACTTCAGTGGATCAGAATAAAGCCAGTGCTAAGCAGTTTGAATGATTTGGTTGATTGATGGTTGATGGTTTGTTGGTGGTTCTGTTGGTTGATTATCACAACCAACGGAAGCTAGATATTTTTTCATATCAGATGGCCAGGAAAAGGTGCTATCTGTATTAGTCAGAGACTAACTGATTATCCTATCTCAGCAGCAACTTGTTGGTTTTAAATTTAAAGAGCTTGTTAACAGACAGGCATTCTAGGGGACCTTTCTACAAGTGAACTTGTACAAAGTTGATTGTTACTGAACAAGTGCAGAACTAGCAGCTGCTGAGGAAGAGGTTATGTGGCTTCCTGTGGGCCCAAGAGCTGAGTAGAGGACATCCAAGGATTTTCAAAGTTGGGCCTCATTGTCTGCTTGTTTTCTTTTAACTTAGGGCCAATGCCCTAACTTTATGAGTTGTGTCAGAAAAGTATTATCCTTTTTCCTCTATAGCCAGGATGAGAACAAAAAATACCTACACTTACCAGGATTTTTTAAAACCAGCTTTGCTCATGTTGTTCTACTAGAAAGTTACTCTCCAGTTGAGTTGATCTAGCTTTGAGAAAGAACCACATTGTAAAATTCAGGAAAGATTTCACTGCAGAAGTATAAACTGCCCTCATGCTGGGGGCTATTGCTACTGCCCCTGCTCCTGTCACATACGTTCTCTGCACACAGGTCTTGGCTGCTGCTGCTGCACTGGTTCCCCAACACTGGTACCTGTTCCTATTGTCACAGTTGCACAGGATCCTAAGGGGCTACCATTCTGGTGCTCCCTCTAAATTGGTTTTTGGGGCTGG
This sequence comes from Crocodylus porosus, assembly GCF_001723895.1. Taxonomy (NCBI): domain Eukaryota; kingdom Metazoa; phylum Chordata; order Crocodylia; family Crocodylidae; genus Crocodylus; species Crocodylus porosus. Next base: position 15,121,857 of record NW_017728931.1, on the reverse strand, counting down.
TGCTCCATTCATTCACTCCTAGTTATAGTACTGGAATTTCAGACACCCTAAAACTCAGGGACATTCAGACCTGAATATAAGAATTATATTCAGACAAAATCTGGATCCAGAGCTAGGTTTGAAACTCATACATACTGAAGGCTGAACCACAGAATCATAAAAAAATGAGGCTGGAAGGGACCTTAGTAGGTCATCTTGTCCAACCCCAGTGTTCAAGGCAAAATCATCCTTGTCTAAACCATCCCAGATACATGTTTGGCTAATCAGCACTTCACCATTTTCCAATAATAGATTCCATGACCTTTCTACGTAACCTATTCCAGTACTTACCCACCCTCATAATTAGAAAGCACTTTCTAATATCCAGCCTAAATTTCCCTTTTTTGTAATTTAAGCCAATTACTTCTTGTTCTGTCCCCTTTGGACAAAGAGAACAATTGATCATGATCCCCTTCATTAAAACTCATTTTCTATTAGAAGTGTCGTAAAATCTCCCCTTCGCCTTTTCTTTTCCAGATTAAATAAACTGAGTTCTTCCAACCTTTCCTTGTATGCCATCTTTTAGACCTCAATTCATTTTTGTTGATTTCCTTTGGACCCCTTCTGATTGATGTCGTTCTTGAAAAGTAGACATGGTAGCCCAGGGGAAGCTTCATTAGTAGTGAGGCAGAGCAGAAAAATAACTTCCCAAGACTTGCATATGACAATACTATTAATACAACATGGTATACTATTAGCGTCCTTTGCAAAAATCTCACATATATATCTCATAGTATAAGCCCCAGATTATTTTCTGCAGTGTGGCAACCTCGCTAGTCTTTCCCAATTTGTCTTGGTGACTTTGATTGTTTGGTCCTAAGTGCAGCATTTTAGATTCGTCTGTGCTGAATTTACTCTCTTTTGCTTCAGATGTTTTCCCATTTTGACCATGTTCCTAACCTAACCATTAAAGTGTTTCATAGATTTCATAGACATTAGGGCTGGAAGGGACCTCGGGAGATCATCGAGTCCAGCCCCCTGCCCAAAGGGCTGGAAGTCAGCCAGTAAAGAAATTCTTCCTTATGTCCAGCCTGAAACGGTCTTGCAGGAGTTTGTGACCGTTCGACCTAGTCATCCCTTGGGACGCTCTGGAGAACAAACGTTCCCCCAGATCCTGGTGGTCACCCCTGATAAACTTATAGGTGGCCATCAGATCACCCCTGAG
>NW_017728931.1:15115804-15120642 GCF_001723895.1 Crocodylus porosus | reverse complement strand
TGGAAGCCAAAGCCTTCCCGATGACACCAGCTCCGCAGTCTTTGGTTCACTGCGTGGATCCTCCTCTCCCTCCTCAGCCTGTTTGATGCCTGATCATTTTGGTGACATATACATCACACACTGAGGGGCATTTTGACCCAGGATTTTGATTGAGGCTTGATCTGGTAGCCAGTTAATAATTTCCCTTTTATAGTATCACAGAGCACATTTTGACCTGCCATGATAACAACTTGGTAGCATGGTGGACAAGTGTCTGGAGTACACATGCTGCAAATGCCATCAAATGCAAGTTAGTGATTTCAGAGACATTTTTAAAATACTCTCTCCGGAGCTTGCCTAGTCATTTGTTAAGCAAATGGCACTTGGGGAGCCTGGAAACCAGAAGCAGGCATTAGGTATGTCTAAAATATGCATCATCTGTTTAGTGATGTATCCCCTTACCATGCTGCCTCTTCTGAGAGGCCATCCTTTGAGATTTACAAAAAAACAGATCAGAGAGAAATAGGAGACCCATCTGCAACCTGCTGATTAGTGAGTCATCAACAGATTAACTTGTACAAAGGGATGAGGGCAGGGGGCACAGACCAGCTAAGTGCATATATGGTAATGAGAGCACAAGGGACACAGAGATAAGAAAGGACAGAGGATATGAGTTCTGTGGAAGGCACCTTTAAAAAAATAATAAGGGTGGGGTACTGGGCGATTCACTCAGGAAGATCTGGCATTGACATGAAATCAATGGGCTCCACATGATCATGCTGTTTCCTTTCTCTCCGGGCAGACATCTCTGCAAGCCAGTGGAGTGGGTGGGTGTATGGTATTTGCAAGGGTTTTATTTTCTCAGGGCTAAAAATACTTTGCAAACTTTGGTTTTATTTTCCATCCCTAACAGCTGAGCCCTGGTCCCAAGGGAATGCATATTATCCCACTGTGAAAACATCTAAACAGGTGGAAGAGGACAAGGGAGGGTGGAGATGGTTCCACAGACTTTAGACAATTCCTGTTTCCTTTGTGAAAAAAACCCCAAAACAAAACACAAAGCTTTGTTTCTGCAGGTTTATATATGCGTGTGTGTGTGTGTAAATAAAGACCAGTTCCCTCACTTGCCTACACTGAATATTTCTATAGCATTTTAGAAAAGGAAAATGTGAAGTAGTAGAGTGAGAGGATGTTGTGGGATAAACTTGGCTATTGTTTTGGACTTGGCCCTCAAACAATTCTGTTGAGGCACTTCTGTTATCTCATATGCCAGTTTGAAGGCCCAAGCAATGACTCTCCACCCTAAGTGACACACTGTCTCTTATTCCTGTTCTTAGTCCTTTATGCATGTCTTCTAAAGTATAACTGCAGATCAGTAGTACTTTTTGTCTCAGTGAGGCACAGTTCACATCTCCATTTAAAACTTAAGAAAAATAAGATGTGTTTGACCTAACAGAAAAATCAGCTCTGCTGCCTTTAAAAGGTGAAGAGCAACTATGACAGGACACTGAGCCTGTAATACTTCCCCTTATGTCCAATGCAAGCGTTGTGACAGCGGCAGAATCTGCTGCACCTGAAGCTAGGGTGGGTGGAACAAAAATAGAGCCCCCCCCATGTCTCAGGCCCAGCCTGGCCCCCCCCTCCCAGACTCCAGCAGGCATAGTTGGGGGAGGAGCATGTGGCGGGGGGGCTCCAGCCCAACCCTGTTGCTGCTGACAGTTGCCAACTGGTGGGTGGAGCTTGGTGACAGGGGAGATCCAGCAGCCTCATGGAAGGTTGCTGGAGTCCCCCCCACCTGCTGGCCTGGGCCAATGTAGGTAGTCCCCGACACCCCCCTCCCCCAACCCAACAGGTGAATGCCTGTTTGGTTCAATGGTGCTGTAACTCATGGCACTTTGTGTAAAGTGCCATAGTTAAAGCACCTCCCTGACAGGCTTCCTAAACTTCTGTACCCATGCTGTGGGCACGTCCAGACATGTGTGGATGTTTGGTTCCCCGAGGACAAATAATGGCAGTGCACCTGGGGGGTTTTCTGGGGCTGTAGCTGCAGCAATTCTGCTGCGTGGAAACCGGCTAGTAGTGGAGCACGGCTCTGAGTGGGCCAGCTCTGCTTTTCAGCAGCAAGTGCTGGCCGAGCATGCTTTGCTCTGTTTCCCACCCCCCCCGCCACATTTTACAGGGGTCAAAAACTTGTGGAAAAAGCCCCTCAGTGCAGCACACGCTCGGGCAGCAGACACTTGCAGTGCAGAGAACACATTTGCAGTGCCACCTACCACACAACTGCACTTGTCTGGATGCACCCTATGAGGCAGCCTTTGGCAAAATCATGTTCAGGACTAAATTATAACTTAAAACACCTAAGAGACAGAAAGACTAATGGATTATTAAATTATCCGATAATATTACAGAGTAGTTTAAATCATTCATTAAAATAGGTTCAAAACAGGACTGAATAATATAAATCCAGAATAAAGTATCTGTTTTATCTCTACAGTTGTATAGATGTTTCTAAATAACCCTGACTATCACAGCCTGTGGACATACAGGCAACGGAGGGGTAGAGAAGGCCAGCAAATAAGGAATGAGAATCAATGAAATTGCCAATGTCTGAATCAGCTGTTTTCAGCTGAGGTGAAGTCAGGACTTGAACAACTCAGAGTGCAGAATGGGGGGAATCATGGCAGAGGAAACTGTGTTACTGACTGAAATAATAATAAATAAAAAGTGTTTTGACTACTGGCTTCAAGTTCATAATGAAACCGTCAAGTTCAAAATGTCCATTCATTCTGATCCCTTACTTTAGCTTTGTCTGGTAAGGTTGAAAAACCAGGAGTTCAGTTTTTATTTAGACCTCAGGAAGTGTAATTCAGGGCCTGTTCAAAGAGCACAAAGTAATGCAGGGAAGGCTTGTAAGGCCAGTACAGTAGAAAGTAGCTGTGTTACATGCTCACATTACTATAAGCTCAGGAAATACCCCCCAACATGTATTTTTTATGGCTTTGTGGGGAGCGGAGGGCACAGAGTTTTGGGATGCTGTGGGACTGCTGTAGTTGTGTCTTGGTAAGTTATTGTATTTGTTGCTGCTGGGCTATGTGTGCACAGTAACCTCATGTGGATTTCAAAGGTAGTTGTTGCTAGTGCTTAAGTATTGTGTATAGCAAATCTTAGTACAAAAATCAAAATAAATACACAATATCTTATGTAGTAGAAATTTACTAATTTCTAGTATGCTAATCCATAAAGCCAGTCTCTCATACTACACTTTTTAGCTGTGACTTAGTAACAGGGAACCATATTGTATTACTAAAACTTCAGGATCAGAATTAATTTCTCATGTTACTTGGCTGAAATTAATAAATTTACATAATTAACCCAATGGTTACATTCATTGCTTTCCTTCTTTTCTTTTTAAACAAAATACAGCATGCTATATTTGAAAGTGCATTATGAAGCAAAATATACATAATTCAACCCTATTACGTGACAGAACCTATCAGCCTGCTTCGTTGTGGATAGTTGTGTTCTTGCTTATGGTCCACTGATTTCAGTGGACTTTGGATTAGATTCACATTAATTCACCTTCAAATTCAGCACAATATAAGGAAGTGATCAGTGCTGGTGAAGACACTAATGCCAGAGTAAGTTATTAATTTACATTGCAAAAAAGTGGCCTACCACTGAGTCTGAAAACACCTTTTATATTCTGTCACCATTAACAGGGCCATCTTTTATCAGCCAGTCTCAGCATCTGAAATAATGTTTTTCCTTGTATTTTTTGCCACAGCAAGGGGAACAAGTATGTCCCAAGAATGTAGGTCAATACCAGACTCTCCTGAGATTGAGAACCCGAACCCTCAGCCTCTCCTCATAAGTCATGTGCCCCAGCCCCCTCACCATTTTTGCTGCCCTTTGCTGCAATCTCTCCAATTTGTCCACATCCTTTCTGTAGTGGGGTGCCCAAAACTGAACACAGTACTCCAGGTGTGGCCTCACTTGTGCTGAATAGAGGGGAAGAATCACTTCCCTTGACCAGCTGGCAACACTCCTACCAATGCATCCCAGTATGATGTTAGCCTTCTTGGTTACAAGGGCACACTGTTGGCTTTTTCACCTTATTGTTCACTGTAACCCAAAGGTCCTTTTCTGCAGAGCTGCTGCCCAGCCAGTCAGGCCTCAGCCTGTACTGGTGCATGGGATTGTTCCATCCTAAGTGGAGAACTTTGTATTTGTCCTTGTTGAACCTCATGAACATGAAGGACTGGTGTCTCCCGTGACTAGTGGGGGGGCACCATGGTGGTGAGTGGAGATCAGAGACTGCCTGCAGCCACTGCTGGTGGCATCAGTGGTGATGGGCAGCAAGTGGGGACTGCCCACAGCCTCCAGTGGCCACATCGGCAGCAAGTGGGGGAGGAGGTGGCAACTACCTGCAGAAGACAGCAGAAGCTTTGGTGGCGGCCAATCCCGGGGGGGCATGTGCTCCCCGGTGCCCTGCTTTGCATCATATATGCTCATGAGATTTCTTTTGGCCCAATCCTCCAATTTGTCTACGTCACTCTGACTCCCAATCCTATCTTCCAACATATCTACTACTCTTCCCAGTTTGATGTCATCTGCAAACTTGCTGAAGGTGCGATCTGCCATCTCCTAGGTCACTGATGAAGATATTGAATAAAACCAGTCCCAAGACCATCCCCTGGGGCACTCCATTTGATGCCAGATGCCAAATAGACATGGGGAGGATGAAGAAGGCGCCGGGTTATGTGCGGCCCCTGCAAAGTACGCTGGGCAATCTGGTGGTTGCGCCAGAGGAGAAAGCGGAACTCTTTAACCAATTCTTCATGTCCATTTTCTTGTGCAGG
>NW_017728931.1:15036633-15115704 GCF_001723895.1 Crocodylus porosus | reverse complement strand
CCCCCTGGCATGACAAGGTACAATGGACACAAGTTATTAGAGAGCAGATTTAGATTAGACATCCGCAAGAACTACTTCACAGGGCGGCTAGGAGCTGGAACCAACTTCCTAGGGAAGTGGTGCTGGCTCCTACCCTGGGGACCTTTAAGAAAAGGCTTGATGACTACCTGGCTGGACTCATTTGAGTCCAGTCTTTTTCTCCTGCCCAGGTGGCGGGTCGGGCTTGAAGATCTACAAGGTCCCTTCTGACCCTACTTCTATGATTCTATGATGATTCTATGACTACTACCCTCTGAGCCCGATGTTCCAGTCAGTTTTCCATCCACTTTACAGTCTATTCATCTAACCCATATTTCCTTACATTTTTTTGAATAAGGAAGTCTGCAGAATTTCTCTGTAGCCTTAACACAACAAACATTCACAGATGCAGAGAGAGCACTTTTAAAATGGCTTATCATGCAGAAATCAAATCCTCGTCTGATGTCGTATTGGATGGGCACTTTAGGGCCTAGCACCTTAGGGAACCCCTGTACAGGTTTCCTGTGGAGGTTAATTTTGGGTGATTCTGCCTGCATCCCATGCAGCTTTGTGGGTCTGGGCTGGTACTCATGAAGCTGAGCACCAGCCTGGTCCCACACCCAGGGCTGTCACAGAGAGGAGACTGAAAAGCTGTCTCCTCTCTGAGCAGCTAGAAGGAATGTGAAATGAGAGAAGGGAGCCCCCTCCTGCCATGTGTGCCTTCTGAGCTACCCCTGGTGGTGTCTTACGGGCTCCTGTGGTTGGGCTTCTGCAGCAGTTGAGCTCCCTTCCCCCTCCCCCTCCCCTCCCTGCCCCATTGCATGAGCATTTTGACAACAGCAGAGGCTGCCATGCCCAGAGCTGGGGCAGGGGATAGGAGGAGTGGGGGGAAAATGGAGCCTGCCCACCTTCCCGGCCTTTCCTGGCTCCTTCAAGGCCCTAAAAGGGGCAGCTGGAGGTGGCACATGTGGCATGGGGGGCTTCCTTTCTCTTAAGTCCCATGCAAGTGTCTTGACAGCGGCAGAAGCTGCTGCACCTGGAGTTAGGGTGGGTGGAGCAAAAATAGAGCCCCCACAATGTCTCAGGCCCAGTTTGGCTCCCCCCCAAACCCCCAGAAGGGGTAGTTGGGGGAGGGGCATGTGGCAGGGGGGGCTCCAGCCCAATCCTGTTGCTGTTGCCAGTTGCCAGCTGGTTGGGGGGGGAGGGGCTTGGTGACAGGGGAGATCCAGCAGCCTCCTGAGAGGTTGCTGGAGCCCCTCCACCTGCTGGCCTGGGTCAATGTAGACAGGCTCTTACTCTCCCTTCCCCTCGACCCAACAGGTGAATGCCTGTTTGGTTCAGTGGTGCTCTAACTCATAGCACTTTGTGTAAAGTGCTATAGTTTAAAGCACCTCCCTGACAGGCTTCCTAAACTTCTGTACACATGCTGTGGACATGTCCAGACATGTGTGGATGTTTGGTTCCCCGAGGACAAATAGCGGCAGTGCACCTGGGGGGTCTCTCGGGGCTGCAGCTGCAGTGGTTCTGCCACACAGAAACTGGCTGGCAGCAGAGCACACCTCTGGGCGGCTGGCTCCGCTTTTCAACAGCACGTGCTGCCCAAGTGTGCATTGCTCCATTTCCCCCCCTCAGTTGACAGAATAGTTGCAGAAAAAAACCCCAGTGCAGCGCATGCTTGGTCAGCACACCCTTGCAGTTCAGAGAACACGTTTGCAGTGCCAGCTATTGCACAACTGCACTCATCTGGATGCACCCTATGAGGCAGCCTTTGGTAAAATCATGTTCAGGAGTAAATTATAGCTTAAAACACATAAGAAAGACGTTTAGAGACACAAAGACTAATGGATTATTAAATCAATAATATTCCAAGGTCACTAAGATCAATGATGCATCTAATATGCGAGACAGAGCTAATTAAGACTAACATTTTTCACTCATCAGGGGCTCTGAAAGTTCTCCAGCCGTGCAAGTTAGTTTAGGAAGCTCTGAGAGGAGCCTAACACAAAGTCAAGCCAAAAATGGGCAAGGAGGTAGTATTCTGATCTGGACCACATATGGATTAGGTTTACAAGAGATGGCAAATAAAGGTAATGGCTCTGATGAATTTTTAATGACAAGGATTTCGATACCAAATTGTGCAAAGTCCTTGAAATCCACTGTTCTCACCATATTCTTACCATCTTGGTCTGAAATCACGTATGTGTTACAAATTCTGGCAAGAACTACTGCTCTCTGCTTCACAAAAAGCTTAAAACCATTGTCTCTAGGTTGAATGAAGATTCTCACTAGCTGCTTCCACTTTTCTTTTTATGCCACTAAGCCTTTGCATGACAGCCAGTGGCAACCTGTCTCCTGGCACATGCTATCAGATCAAGATACGAGGTTCCATGCCAGCATCTGGACTTGAAAGCACCCTCAGCAGCTTGTGCTATAGTAAATGGGGGTGGTATCACTAGCAATATCCCTAAGAAATGCCCCAAGTACCACAATTATTTGATCGTACTAAAAATTACTAAAACTCCAAGGAGTAACACAAATAGTATGGAAGCATGCCTAATCCTTGACTGAGATCCAGACACTGACTGTACTGTAGTTTCAGCTCAGGCATGTGTCTAACATGAGTCAAAGAGCAAATAAAGTAGAGGCAGTCAATGTGATTGAATCTGTGGCAAGCCTGATTTAACCCCTTCACAACCAAAACAACTGCTGCTGGACAGAATCTGCTGAAGGAGCTTTTTAGTTTTTGTTTTTCAAAACGAGCATTCATATCAGCTGAGTGGGAGCCAATACCGAAAATGGAGCTGCCAATTTTATCACTGGCCAGAAGATTTGTATGGGACCCAAGGGAGATTGGTACAGAAAGATTAGAAACACATTATCAGCATGCTTTTAGCTTTATCTCTTTTCAGAACCACATAATCAGTCTCACACAAACCAAGTTTTGAGTAATTTTTCAAGTATAAGTTATTATCATGAGAAATCAGACTGATTAAAGAGAGGTTTAGGAGCTATTATTTCTGCTAAAGAAATTATTTCCCATAGGGGTTATTTTAAATCAGCCTGGTTTCTACAGCTGTGTTACATTTTTGCAATGAAACCTAATTTAAAGAAACTCACTCAGTTAGGGACCTTGTAATGTAACTGGTTGGCAGAAAGAGCAGAAGAGAAAGGGCTGTGTCAAAATGTCCCTCTGAAACTGGCATATTTAGCTTCTGGAGTTGTTGTTATGAAACTGACAAAAATTGCTGGTTTCATAATTAAGTGGATAGATTCTTAAATAGATAAACAACATATGTCAATTTCACCTGGTGTTTGAAGTGCACGTAAACAAAAAACCCACTTGAATGTGCCAGTGGGTTGCATCAAAACACATGCAAAATTCAGACTGGGATGCTCAACAGATTTGTGCTGGAAACCAAGGACTACTAAATTAAGCACCAGATAATGTGGTCTTTATCTTATCATCTAGGGCCAAATCATTACCTGATACAAAATGGCATTGGGTTCACTGAAATCAAGGGAGCTCCCTCAATTGACACCTGCTGAGGATATAACCGTGAAGTTTTGGGGGGTTGGGGTTCTAAAGCAGGGCTCTCAGCACTCTAAAATTATATTTCACTATCTTCAGCTATGTACAAATTCCATTTAAAAAAGCCTTGTACAATACAGATATTTTGTACTTCCATCTCTGCTCAAACAGCCAGTATACAGTACTCTAGGATTCTACCATGGTGGCCTAAAATGTTGTCTTCTCACTGCTGCATGCTGAGATTTCCAACTTTTGAATGCAGACAATATTATACTTAATGGCAGAGGGTTATCCAAGTCCAGTGCAGTAGTAAGGATGGACTGCCCCAGGTGCTGAAGTGAAGGAGTGCCAACAGGTGCTGCCCATCTGGGGCAGGGCACGGGATGGTGCCGTGATGGCTCATTTGGGGGGCACAGGGACGGGGGAAGGGTGGCTCCCACTGCTGCATGCACTCCTGGGCAAGCATGGGGGGGGGTGCCCCCCAGATCTGTGTGCAGGGCAAGGGCGGCTTTGTTCTAGGCACCGAACTCTGTTGCTGTGGCACTGTCCAAGTTCATTCTTGGTACTGGTCTGGACCAGAAGGGTCCTTTCCCTTACTTAAAGCATTGATTTTTACTGAAAGCTCACTTGTTTGTTCCTAGAAATTAAATAGGACTCCACATGCTCAGGTACATACAGCAGATAGTCTCTAGTTTTACAAAAGACTAAGTTTTACAATTCTGGTGATCTTGCTATGAAGACCTGGCCTGCATGAAGGACTATTTGCCAAACCTGGAAACTGTCATGCATACCTGGACAAATACAGACAGATACCTCCTACCCCCTGGGAAGTAATCCATCACACAGTAAGATTCCAACACTTATAAATTTCTTGTGTTCCATCATTTTCATTGTGTTTACAGGGTGAGAGTTAATAAAGAGTCAAACAAATCATTAAGACAGAATGCAAGTGAAATATATCTTATCCACAGCTCAGTGTAAGAGTATGCTGGCTAGGTCAATAGCCAACACATAAAACTACAGGTTATGGTGGATATACTTTATGCAAACATGGAGTTGCTTCTCCGCATCATCTCTCCAGGGGAAGTGGACAGCAAATTACTATTCCTGGATGCAGGTGGCAATGCTGCCAGGTCTAGATGTAAACTGATTATATTATTGGGATTCAGGTACTGAATCATAATAATTGGGTATCTATACATGTGTCCAGCACCTGCTCTAACACATTCTAATTAGAGTGCATCAGAGTAGACTTGATTAAACACTAAAGCACATGTAAAGACACCCACTGTGACATGATCAGCACTATACAACCTGCCCCTAAGACAGTGGAGCTCTTTGTCTCCCTTTGTTGCCCAGGATACCATATGGATTTATGGGCTGCTACTGCCTCTCTCTCTAAGGATATTTGAATAGAGGCTCATGCTTTTAGGCCTTTCAGGTTCTGCTACTGATTTTCTGCCACCGATACATTTAGAAGGATCTCCCGGTATGTTTCTGTGTGCTGGCAAATCATAATGCACTTGACCTTAAACAGAGACATAATTTAATAGATTTGTTTTTGATATTATGTCTGTTTTGGTGGTTTCATCTCTGCGACATCTGATGCCATGTCTATCTTGCCTCTTTGTGGAGCTGCCACTCTGCCTGTGCCCAAGGGCAATTTGATGGAGCAAATATGTCCCAAGCATGTATGTCAGTACTAGGCTCTTCTGAGATTGAGAACCTGAACCCTCAGCCTCTCCTCATAAGTCATGTGCCCCAGCCCCCTCACCATTTTTGCTGCCCTTTGCTGAAATCTCTCTAATTTGTCCACATCCTTTCGGTAGTGGGGCGCCCAAAACTGAACACAGTACTCCAGGCGTGGCCTCACCCGTGCTGAATAGAGGGGAAGAATCACTTCCCTTGACCAGCTGGCAACACTCCTACCAATGCATCCCAGTATGATGTTAGCCTTCTTGGTTACAAGGGCACACTGTTGGCTTCTTCACCTTATTGTCCACTGTAACCTGAAGGTCCTTTTCTGCAGAGCTGCTGCCCAGCCAGTCAGGCCTCAGCCTGTACTGGTGCATGGGATTGTTCCATCCTAAGTGGAGAACTTTGTACTTGTCCTTGTTGAACATCATGAACATGAATGACTGGTGCCTCCCGTGACTGGGGGGGGGCACCATGGCAGTGAGTTGAGTCAGTAACTGCCTGCAGCTGCCACTAGCAGTGTTGGCAGCGGGGGGTGGTGATGAGCAGTAGATGGGAAGCAGGGGCTGCCTGCAGCCACTAGAAGCTGCATCAGGAGTGGAGGGGAGGCAACAACTACCCATGGAAGCTGATGGTGGCTTTGGTAGCGGCCAGTCTCATGGGGGGCATGTGCCCCCTGCCCATTCCTCCCCTATGCATTGCATATGCTCATGAGATTTCTTTTAGTTCAATCCTCCAATTTGTCTAGGTCACTTTGAATCCCAACCCTAACTTCCAACATATCTACTACTCCTTCCAGCTTGGTGTCATCTGCAAACTTGCTGAGGGTGCACTCTATGCCATTTTCCAGGTTGTTGATGAAGGCACTGAACAAAACTGCTTCCAGGACCAACCCTGGGGCACTCCACTTGATACCGGCTGACATCTAGACAGCAAGCCATTGTTTACCACCCTCTGAGCCTGATGGTTCAGCCAGTTTTTTATCCATCTTATAGTCCATTTATCCAGCCTGTACTTCCTTATCTTGCCTGTGATAATGTTATGAGAGATCATCTCAAAAGCATTGCTAAAATCAAGGTATATGATGTCCACTGCTTTCCCTTTATCCACAGAGCCAGTTATCTCATCATAGAAGGGAATCAGGTTGGTCAGGTATGACTTGCTTTTGGTGAATCCATGCTGACTCACCCTTCCAAGTCCTCTACTCCTTCTACTTGTTGGCTCAGATGAAGGATGGCGGGGGGGGAGGGTGGTCTTCCTTGGCTGCAGGCCAAAGTTTAGCAGGAAGGTGGTCTAAGTAGGGCAAGAGTGCCCAGATGAATTCAGGCTCCTGCTGATAGAATCAGTTTTTAGTTCCATACTGAAGAGAAGCTACAGTTACCCTCCTACCCACCTATGCCAGGTTTTGAGAATTAGTCTATACGCATGATTGGGTCCTTGCCTACATACAGCTCGAAATGCGGCTCAGGAAGGACATGCATTGATGGGTGTTATGTCATTCCCTCCGTTTTTTCTGAGCAGCATGTCAAACTTTCTCACCATGTACCAGCAGGCAGAAGGGTGGATATGAGAGCCTTTAGGCCAGTTCCTCACCACAGATAATGAATATATGCAATGTTGATCTTCTAATTACAATGGCTTTAATAATTGAATCTGCTGGCAACATGCTTCAGAGGTTGCAGGCAGCAGGCCATAAGGCTCTATATACATAATATGGATGAGGAGGATTACTGGAGCTTGTTGGAAGTGTATTTGGGTACTTCAGGCTCCTTTATAGGCCTGGCTTCCTGCTCCCACAAACTCTCCTGTGAAACACCATGGTCTCTGCTTGTGCATCTCAGCAATCACATTGCAATAGCGCAGCATGGATGAGGAAGTCCAGCTGAACTGCAGAGGAAAGAGACAGGAGGAGGCATCTAAGAAACACTTTGCTACCATTTCAAATCCAAAATACTTTAGCTTTGGATTTCTTTTTTTTTAAATACAAAACTAATCCTAGAAAAGCAGACACTACACAAAACAAAACACCAAACAAACAAAAACTTCTTACTCAACCCTGACAATTTTTCACCAAAAACAATCACAAATCTTTCTCCCTGCCCAAATTATGTCACAATGAAATTAAGAAAGTATATTTTTATGAACACTTTTTTCCCCTTCTAGTTCATTTGTAATTCATATTGTAATTTTACTCAAGGAAAATAATTGAGCTACACAGCTGCCGAGCTGGAGTAACAGTGGCGAATTTGATCCAACTTGTGCATATAATATTTATACCACGGCTCCTTGAGTAACATAATGACTGTGCTCTAAGACCTTGGAAAGCCCCTGGCCATTTCTAGCCTGTCATGGCAGCAATTTCTGACAATGCATAATACCTATCCTATTCTTCCTAGGTTTCTGTAGCTCAAAGACGTCCATGCATGTCAGATGTCCAATAACAAGACAGCTTCCATATAAACAAGAAGACATAAAAAAACTAGAACTTTTAGTAGCAAAATGATACCTTTTATTAGACCAACTGGGAAATCACAAGAAAAATGTCCTTTTCTGCAAGCTTTCGGGATCAGAGTCCCTTCATCAGGCTCTGGGAAAAGTATAGATGGTACAAGATGATCCAAAGTCCCCATAGGTAGGCAATAAACTTCATTTTTGCAGAGGGAGCGGAAGATGGAAGGCTGACTCTCTGGGTCCACGACAGTGTCTCTCATTAGACACGCTCCTGGACCCAGAGGGACAACCTTCCATCTTCCGTTCCCTCTGTGCAAAAATGAAGTTTATTTCCTACCTATGGGGACTTTGGATCATCTTGTACCATTTATACTTTTCCCAGAGCCTGATGAAGGGACTTTGATCCATATAAATAAGGAATTCAAAATAAACCTCCCTCACTTTTTAACATTACTTTTTTAAAGTTATGGTGAAAGTGTTTACAAATCTATGTCCAAGGGGGGAAAATAAATGACAACATAATGCCTGATATATTCCAAATATACGAGCTGTTTTAAATTTATGGGCCTGTTATTCATCATGTTACATCATACAGTTTATGGTGGCCTTAAGTTTGGAGAAAGATGTTATTGACATGAAACGTGGGAGACACTCCCTCCACCCTTGGATTCCTTTAGTAAGCTGGAAGGAGGTTTGTGAATGCATGAGAAAGTGTTTCTATACAATGCCAACCTTTATTCTTATTTGAATTACTCATGCGGTGCAGTATGTAGAAAAAAATAATGTTTGTGGCTTATAATGTTTGTAAGAAATAACCCAGTAAAACACTGGTACAAACTACAGTGTTTGCTGAAGCCGGAGCTGGGTCTTTCATTTATTCTTCTGGAATTTTTCAAGTTTAGTTTCTTTTTTCTAAATAGTACAAAACATTCTTCATGCTGAAGTTGGCTCTACTCTACAGTTGGTACTTCCCTACAGAGGAGAAGACTGATTCCTACCCCTGTTCCCTGAATCTTAACTGACCATAGGAATTGCCATTGTTCTCTATGACATGGTGTTACAGAGTATTATAGAAAGCAAGCCTATAAAGCAGCTGGCAGCTGGCATTTACAGTAGTAAGGAATTAGTAATCCTGGTCATAATCACACAGAATCATAAAAGAAAGAATTTGCATCCTTGGCAGCAGTGGTGGCAGGTAGGCTGGGAGTGGCAATAGCTGCCAATGTTGTGCCCTCTTGAAAATGGCATGTGGGACTGGTACTCTACTCAGCCACCCCTAGTTATACCATTGCAACCATCAACTCTTGGGGAACAAATCTAGCATACAGTCCAGGATGCTCCACAGACCGGTGGAACTGAAAACAGACTACACCACTTTCAGTTACAGTTTATTTAGTCACTGAGAGCATATCTTCATTGCAGAGGCAGTGCGCCCCAGATGGGACACCACTTGTTCTCAATTACATACACCAGGTTTGGAAATATGGCTGATTGGAGGTATCCCTTCATGGCCACTCTTGAGACCTCTGTCTAATGAGTGTGGCTGTATTCTTATAGTGCTGCACCCAGGCAAATTAGTGCTTTTGAAGCAGAGTTAATTACCCTGGGTACAGAGCTATGTGAACACACTTATACTACTTCTGGTTCAGGAGACAACCTGTGGCAGTGTCATGCAGTGTCCTCACAACACATGCAACAGGAGATTGAACTCTGGAAACATTCAGGGCTCAAGCCATTTCATATTTAGGCCCCTAATGTTTCTGAGACCACCATTTAAATTCATTCAGAGTCTGGAAATTCCATTTGAGCACCTGTGCATAAGGCCATATTTGATTGAAATGGTGCTGCTTTGTCATGTTTTATGAATACTTTAGGCTGACTGGATTACTGGGATATTTATACTGTTTGAATAATTGTTTTAGCTGAATGGGAGTGGTGTCAAGAAAGTCTCTTGATCTTTAGTACCTTTTGACACCACACTAGTAAATGTGGAGGGCACTCATCTGACAGGACTCAGTCCAAAGTTCATAATACAAGTGGCACTAATTCTATAATTTTCTCTCTTTTTAATATAGTTTAAATAGGGGGAAATCCTAGATAAGGATTAACCAGTTGTATATTGGATACAGCTACATTTCTTTCAGGCATGTAAGTGTGATTCTATTTCACCCTGTTCAAGTCCCTGAATGTCTACCAATGCATCTCCTTTTGTAATCTACCATCATCTTACCCCCTAAAGCTGCATCTTAAAAACGTACTGAGGAAGAGGAAGACCTTCCCACCTTTTGCATTAACTGTTTTTGGGGACTTGAACAAGGTGGAATAGTTGCACTTGGACACATGACAAGTAGAATAGGATAGGACTCTCATAGTTTATTTTTCATAATCAGATTCCCATTCCCCATAAAGAAAGAGGAAATGCTTTAAAATCCCATCCAGAAAATTGGTAGCAAACATACAGGAATGCAGTAGCCTGAGTTCATTGGATCTGTAACCTGACTATGACCATTTCACTCCTTCCTTTCCAACTTGTTTCTTCCTAATCAAAGAACTGAACTGAATGAGAGGCACAAGCCCTTGTGGACTCATAGAAATAGAGACAGAAAGTAAAAATCTGAACTGTGGGCTTATGTATTCAGATCTCACATATGTTCAGATCCCCCCACAACATTTTTCTGTTATACAGCCAACAACCAACCATGATTGTATGATCATTCTATTCCTCATGTTGAGGGATGAAAAATTGTTTAAATAAATTCTCTGATACAGACAAAAACAGACAGCATACTTTTTAAGAGAGCAAAGTCAACTTTTACTAACTACTGCATTATTCATCTGAGTTTCCTATCATCCCCTGCTCCTATCTGGCATAATACAATAGATTGGAATGGCTCCAAAGGAGTTTGTTTAGTCCTGTAGGTAATTATTACCTTGTAAACAGGATGCACCTTTAAGTTATAATTTAAATATGATAAGTGGACCAAACCCTAAAGAGTTTTATTATCCCAGGGCACAGTTATTACTGAGTTAGCAGGAAACACCTGCAAGTTATTGTTATAATTAGAGCAGGTTGAAAAATAGGAAAATTATTTTGTGAAAATATTAGAAATGTTGAGTTTATTTCCATTTTGCAAGTGGACTCATTTGTACAAAAGTTTGTGTGTTCTTTTATGCAAATCAAGTTCAAATATTTTTGTTTGCAGGAAACCATAATTTCCCCCCAGCCACCCAGTTTTACTGTAAGAGAAACATTTCAGTAATGATTTGTAAATAATATGCATAAAATTTCAACTAAAATAGTAGTTAGTGGGAATAGGATATAGAAAATTGAAAATTCGGACAATTTTAAGTGTTTTCTGCACTGGTTTTCTAAAATAAGGTCTTTTACAATTTCTTAAGAGAAGAAACATTGGAAGCAGCTCTAATTATTATTATACTCAAGAGTCTTTTCATGTCTGTGCAGGCTGTTGGAAGTTCTCCAGTCTGACTGCTATAAATCCCCATAATGTAGCCAATTTTGGGCCAGAGACCCATTCATATTCTTGCTTCTCTCTTCAGCTCTCTCTCAGCTGCACAGTCACTCCATATCCTGTCAACCACATTCTTCTTGATATTAAAAGCAATTTACTTAAAACTGGAATTATTCTTCATAGTATAGGAGAGACTATACCGCTTTAAAGTGGTAAGAACAAAACCTTTTTTTAAAGACTTAGGAGCTTGCTATTTGAGAGTGTGGGGAAGGAAGCTTAAAAACAGGGCAGGCATGAAAGTGGGCAGAAACAAGAGAGCAGAGGATTTTAGAATAGCCATGCTGTGGGCAGAGTTGGAAGGTCACACAATGCATTCTGTACATGCTATTTGAGGGTACTTTCTATTAATTTAGATATATTTACATTCTTCACTAACAAGTGCTGTAGGTTTCAGCCTAATAATTTATATTTCGGGAACAGGATTATTATTGGAGCTAGTCAGAATTCTTAAACAAAATACTTTAAGAGAAAGTACTGGCTTTTTTAAAAAAAAAATCAAAAGTATCTATTGGAGCAAAAGTTTTCATAGAAAAATAAGTTGAAAAATGATTTTGTTTTGGAAAATGTTCTTTACTGAAAATTTTGGAATTTGGTTTCAAAATGTTATATTTTTTCAATTGCCTTTTTTATGTTTGTTTATTATTGTTTACTTGATTAGTACTACTGATCTCTCATAATATAGTTATGGTAATACATTCTATTTTATTTTTTATTTAAAATCATTAAGGGCAGCTGCTACTGACTGACTTAGGAAAACAACATAAAACAGTTCAGAGTGCTTACTGTTCATAACATAATGAAAGTTTCACGTAGTGTCAAATGCAAGAGGATCTAGCAAGGTTTAGCTGTGCAATGTATGACCACACCATTATTTCAACTGCACAGACTCAGATATAATATATTTAAAGAGACATCACAAAAGAATTTAAAAAGTAGGTTTAAAAAAACAACATTAATTTTTCCAGTTTTTAAAATGCACTTAAATCTTCTATTAAGATCAACTGATACATAGTTTATACAAGATTAATAAATTATTGATAGATGTTTTCATACAGTGGGGGCCAACATTTTTGGCAGGCATGCCACAGATTAACCCTCCCCAAGTGCCTCCAGTGCCCTTCCTCTGCCCCATCTGTTGCCCTGCCTCCAGCTCCCAGTTGCTGTGCTGTCTGTCCCCTCCCCAGTCTGCCATGGGCCACATACCAGCTGCCTATGCCACTTGTGGCACCTGTGCTGGAGCCTGGCCATTCCTGTTTTAATGCATGAGTAAATCTAGTGCTATAGGGTGCCTGTACACAAGCACAGAGGCTCTCCAATGTGCTGTAATTACAGTGCATTGGAGCAGACTTGTTTGATCAAATCTATTGGTAGTAATTATCCCACTCCAGCCAGCCTCCACATCTTATATATCAACATCCACATGCTTCAAAATGGCAGTGGGAGTGCTTTAACTAAAACTGATTCAATGAGCTTTACATAAAGTGCCCCTGCTGCCATTTTGAAGCATGGGGATGCTGATACACGAGGCACCCTGGGCGCTTTAATTAGAGTGGCTCTCAGAACTGCTTTAATTCAAGCACTTCCCCTCCCCTTCTCCCTGGCCCCCACAACTCGTGGAGCATGTGTAAAAATGTCCATAAAGTCCAACAATTCAGTGGGTTGCTTACAACTTTCTACTGCAGCGATAGCAAATATGTCTGGTTGCAAAATTTTGAATTTGAAAACTTTTGGTGGAAAAAAGGACATGTCTCTGCACATAATAGATCAGAAATGTTCATGAGAACATGTCTTTTTCCCATCAAAAGCAATACATATATATTTTGTACCTATACAGAATAAAACCATCACAATATGTTTATCATGGGTAAAATTTTGAAAGAAAATGAAACTTCAGTTCCTATAGACATAACGTCATGGGTACACATACGAGTTACCTCGAGCTAAAAAGGGAGAAAGGATTTACTATGGATCACCTTCTCTGCAGGAACAGCCCATGTATACACTCTAACCCTCATGAAAGTTAACTTCCTGTAGCTTGCCCCTCAGTGATTTTTTTGACCAGGAGTCTGGCAACATATAATCATCTGGGCCAGATACAGACCACAGAACCAACAGATCTAGCCCACGGAGCTGGGGAGCTTTGGTGGCAGGGTGTTTTGGCAGCCTTCTGGCACCAAAGGGCTTTGTGCAGAGGATGGCTGGGCAGCAAGGAGCTGCACCAGGGCGAGGCAGCAGTTTGGAACTGTGCCCATGCTACAGCTGGGGGGAGCGGGGAGAAGGGGTGGCAGTGGCAGCTGGGTCAGAACATCAGCCCACCTCAGACACAAATGGCTGAGGTTGGCAACAGCTATTATAGACTATTTCTAAATGCTCTTTTAATTTAGAAGTATCAAAATACACCGTGCAAAAGATGAAATTGCTCTAAATGATGGCAGGAATTGTGATTATCAACATTATCTTAAACTAACTTCTGTAATTGGATTTTTCTGCACTGCCCTTGGACACAAAAATATAAACAGTTTTCTTTCTGTTTGGATGAACTCCTTCACCTTGTCTGTAAACTTAAAATAGGAGCATCAGGGTAATACATAAGGATAGAAAGCAAATCTGACTAGAAAATCAAAAAGAACAAAACTGAATTGGACCAGTTTCTTTCCATCATCCAATACCATATTTAACTTGTCAATACCCTTTTATGTTTAGCTTCTGCTTAGAAATAATTGTATAGGAATGAGCCTTTGTATTATTTCCTCTTGTTATATTATAGATCTTGGCCTTTTGGTTTCACTACAACTGAACGGTGAATGAGGGAAATGACTTGGACACATATTGCTTCTTCTTTCTCTAGTACCATCAGACTTTCCCATTGTACATGGATAAGTAGGAAAGAACTTGACTGAGTAATCAAAATGAGTCGTTTTCTATCTTTAGTGAAAAACCCTCTGTTCAGAATTCCCCTCTGTCAAGTGGCAGGCAGCAATTGCAAGTAAGTAATTGCACTACTAACATACGCCAAGGTTAAGATTAAGAACCAGTCTGGGTACAGGCAGTGTATTAACAAATTCTCCAAGACGTGACTCCGCAGAATGAGACTCAGCATTTTCATCCAAGATAATATGTCCTAATTAACCTATGCAGGGTACTTTATGCTAAAGATAGGGCTTGCACAGAACTTTAGAAATGAGATAATGGAGGCTTATTAGGGTAATAAAGAATCATGTGTTCCAAGGCTGACTTAAAGACATAATTAGACTTCCTTTAACGTGGGCCAAGCTATTTCAGATTTAATCAACCCTGAAGGGGTTATCAAAATAATCAACTAGACACAGCAATAGATCAGTGGCACCCTTTACACCGTGCAAAAGATGAAATTGCTCTAAATGATGGCAGGAATTGTGATTATCAACATTATCTTAAACTAACTTCTGTAATTGGATTTTTCTGCACTGCCCTTGGACACAAAAATATAAAATTACAAAAAAGCTAGAAACAGAAATTCAGGGCTTGATAACATTTATTTTGTTTTTGTGACTATGTTTGATTCCAAGTGTCTTTAATTAATGTTATGTGTTGATATAATGTCCTAGAAAGACTCCCTTCTGCATATCAGACTAGGACTTGGAAACCACCAAAGTGGAGTTTACTTTGATAAATTCCCATCTAGATCTTACAATGTGTACTCTGGGACAGGATTTTCATAGTTTTTATTAGTATTGTGTAGAGATGTCCAGCCAAAAAAATATGTTTTCTGAAAGCCCCTGAGCTTGCAGTGAGTTTTGTGCAGGCATATATGCAAGACTTCAAAGGAGGAAGGCTTTTGCAGAATCAACCCACAAAGTGTTACTATATTGGACTGCATTACCTCTTCTAGGAGACATGAACTTGAACCAAGAGATATATGTTGCATACCAGTTCCATCTACTGTTTGCTGGCCTGAACAAAAAGTACAGAGGTTAAAATGGGAGATGCTGTATCTTTCACTTTCCTATTTGTTACTTAAATTCTTTTTATGTGCACCTGCAATATATTAGCTGTGTCAGCAATTTGTGTCATTACTTAATTCCCTGCTTCTCATCAATTCACATCTTTCCTAACCTATTAAATTGCAACAAAATGATAAGTCAAATACCTCTGGACCTGGTCATTAGGTAAAAATCCCGTTGGAAGCCAAAGGGAGTTTTAGCCTGGAGGACAGGACTTTCTCTATTCAATACTGAAAAATGCTATCAAACTTCAGCAATGTAACTGATAACATGGTCAGGCGAGAACCTTACCACATTGCTTATTTGGGCCAATGTCATCCTTTTAAATGAAAATTAAATTTGCAAAGAAAAACACCTTGAGGCTGCAAGTTTGGCCAGGAAAATGACACAAGGGTAAAATTCATCTCGTCTTATGTATGTGAATGGCAATATTAATATGGAGAGCATGAGCAGAGTCTGACTTTTTTCTTTGTAGACCTTCTAAAATGCATGCAAAATTGATGAAATTCCCATCTATAAAATGTTTTTCCAGCTTTTGCAACTTTTCATAATTTGCTGTAACCTGACTTTCTTTATTTATTTAAGGTGCCATTAAAAGCTAGTTAGTCCATAACTATTCATGGAGATGATGTAACTTTAAATGCCTGTGGACTGAGTATTGTGCACAGCTCAGTCCTGTGAGGGGCAAGGAAGCCTGAACTCCTACTGAAACCAATAGGGATTGAGGTTGGCAAATATCTCACAAGATTAGGTCCTTTGACATTAAGTTCTGTTAGTGAGGGTCTTGCTGCTCAGGATTCTTGGCATGTGTTTTATCATAGGCATTACTGTGCTGTAATGAAAGTTAGAATGTATCCTGAGCAGTCTCACAGTAATGTTTCCTACTCTCTGTACCACAGTCTTTTATGCACAACTTGCTGATTGTTGATCCTAGGCCAGCATCACACCGGAACCAGTTCAAGACTCCAGTGTGGTGTGGGGCTGGGACTAACAATCAGCTAATTGGTGCCTGCCAACCCTGCCTGCTGCAAATTGGTCTTATTATCTCTGTGGTATGGCTGTTTAATAGCAGAATACATGCTGCTTACTATGATTTGAAGATACTTCTCCTGGGAAAAGTCCTAATATTGCTCGCCCAGGCAGCTCCCACTTAGTGCTGGTCCCTGCCACGTGTCCTGGCTCCACAGGGTGCAGAGATCCATGCTGAGGTCTTCTTGCTGCCACTGCCTGCCCCGTGCTGCTCTGGATCTCTGCTTCCTGAGGAGCCAGGCCATGCAGCAGGGACCAGCACTGCCCTGCCATGCGACCCAGCTCCACAGGGAGCAGAGATCCATGCTGGGGTCTCCTTGCCACCACTGCCCACGCCATGCAACCCCATGTCACTGGGGCAGTGCAGGGTGGGCAGCGGTGGCAAGGAGACCCCCAGCATGGATCTCTGCTCCCTGCAGAGCTAAGTTGTGTGGCAGGGCAGTGCTGGTCCCAGCCGCGTGACCTGGCTCCGCAGGAAGTAGAGATCCACACTGGGGTCTCCTCGCTGCCATTGCCTGACCCACGCAGCCCCACATTGCTGGGGCAGTGCAGGGTGGGCAGTGGTGGCAAGGCGACCACTGGTACAGATCTCTGCTTCCTGTGGAGCCAAGACACATGGCACGGATCAGCAGGCTTGCTCGCTGCTCTGTGCTGCTTTCCTGGCTCATGACACGGCATGACAAGGCTCAGAAATCTGCATGAGGGCCTGCTCGCCTACATGGAGGGCAGCGGCCTACCCACTCCCTGGACAAGCCACCCATGGTCCCACCCTGTCCCCCACTGAGGCCCTGCAGCCCCCAGCCCCAAGCCCTACCCAGCTGGGCAGTAGGGCTGTGTGAAGCTTGCAGCCTGTTTGAAACAGATTCAGAGGAGATTAAGCCAAAACAAAACAGGACAGTGATCTGAAACACTGAAACTAATCATTGCTCTCCAAAATATTTGAATCTGAAACCAAATTGAAACACGGCCTTTTCACACAGCCCTATCATTTAGTACTTCCAAAAGGAAGTAATATATGACAGTGCTGTAACAAAGGTGTTGCAGGGACATGTGTAGATGCAAACAGTAAGGTTTTTGGGTTGGTGTCTACACATCCAAGGATTAGGCAGAAGATCTGCTCCCAGTTCCCTGCAGCCTTACAATGTGTCCCTGATGCCACTGGGGGGAGCTCCAGGATGCCCCTGGGTGCTAGCCCAGGAACTGGCAGGGAGCACCAGGGCAGGAGACAGCTGTCTCCTGTCCCTGGGGGGCTGCCTGCTGCTGGAGCAGGGATAATGTTCCCCTATCCTGGCAGCAGAGAGCTCCTGGCCCTGGCTTCTTGATCAGGGGCATGGGCTTGGAAAGAACTGCGGGGGAGGGCAAGCCCCAGCTCCCTGCCTCAGTCTACTGTTGAGGCATCTAGGAGCTAGCTCACTGCTAGCTGCCCTACCAGTGGAACAGAGCAAGGGGCTGGGACTTGCCCCACCCCTGACACTTTCCAAGCCCTGTGCCTTGATCACCCAATTGGAGGAAGGGGCTGGGATCCCCCTGTGCTGTTCAGGGAAGTCTGCATGCGAAGCCCAGAATTCGCTGGGGACTACTCAGAACAGGACAGTCCACAGCCATCTCCAAGATGTATGTGCTTCTCTGTGCAGCCTGGGGCTTGTTGGGAACTGTCCTTGTCAGGAGCAGGTTCCCAGCCAGCTCCAGGCTGGGCAGGGAACTGTCCCCATGCAGGGAGCTCCCAGCCCCTGCTCTGTGATCACAACTGCAATCATGAAGTGGGCTCTGGGGAGCTTGTTCCCCGCCTAGCTCTGTGAGTATGCAGCTGGGGAAAGAGAACAGGTTGGGGAGCTTGTTCCTCCTCCAGCTCTTTGCCTGCAGAGCTGGGAGGGGGAACAAGCTCCCCAGCCTGTTCCCTCCACAGCTCCACATTCACAGAACTAGCTCCCCAGCCCACACCTGTAAGGAGGTCCCAGTGCCAGATCCACTACTTTAGGGTCACTGCTGGGAGATGCTTATCTCCTAGCCTGAGCCCTGTGGTCATGGGGCTTGGGCTGGGAGACCTGTATCTCCCAGGGGCTCAGGTTGGGAGATAAGCATCTCCCAGCAGCAGTTCTATGGTTGTGTAGTCAGTGCTGGGAGATAAGGGTCTCTCAGTCACCCACTCCCAGTGTGATCTGGGAGCATAGGGCTTGGAGCTCCCTGATGCTGGAGTTGTGGGACATAGCAAAGGTTAGGTCTGCTCACCCAGGCAGCTCCCAGGGCAGGGAGGTATCTTCTATTGGTGACCAGCTAACTGGGAGCAGGTTTGAATCCTGGTCAGGCATCTACATGAGCACTACGGCACCATTACTACATTGCAGGTAACAAATTTAATTGGGATTAGGGAGATTTGCACATGTAAACACACATGCTTACTTCACAGTAAACTATGTTAATTCTCCATTAAGCATCTCATGTAGACATACCCATTGTTTCATAAGTATAGTCTATTCCACAAGATTCCCACAAGCTTTGAACTGTGCTGTTATTTCAGTGTGAATAACCAAATGCAATTATTGGTATTTCAGAGCAATTCTAAGTTCCTCAGCTAATGACCAGGCATGCATAATGCAGAGAACTGCTATACCTGCCAGCGAAGGTACTAGACACTACTTTGTCTGCATATACAGCTTTTCCCACCATGGGATATTAGGGAGAACAAAGCTGACCTTAGCAAGTTTTAGGTGGATAAGCTCTCAGGAGAGACTCTTTACACTAATGCACATCATTTGAAAAGAAATATAGTTTCCTTGTACAGGGGCTTGGGTAAATAATTTTCTTGGAAAAATATCCTGTATTTAATTATGAATTAGCCATGAACTGGGTAGGCTGATGCATCTCACACTTTATCTATAGCCCACACAGTTCAACCCTAGTTAGTTAAACCTTTATTAGTCCTGACTCATAGCAATAAATCACACAAACTGATACACCTGTCTTAGAACCCAATTCTAACCTGTATTATACTTATCTAACTCTAACTGTCCATGGGCTACTTTCTAGATAGAGAATGGTACTTCAAGTAAATTGGATGCTTGCATGAAATCCACATGCCCCTGGAGGCTGGGGGGGAGGGACAGGGGACATGGTGACTGCTTGCAGGGGGCAGTGGCGGTGGTGTGGTGGCAGCGAATCGGGAGCTCCCACAGGCAGCTGTGGTGGCAGGGGGGAGGCATGGCAAGCACCAACCAGTGGTTGGCGACCACCCACAGACATTGATGGCAGTGTCGGCGATGGCCAGCAGTGATCAGCAACTGCCTGCAGACGCTGCCAGCGGTGTCGGCAGTGATGGGGAGTAGCGAGTGACAGCTGCCTGCAGGCGCTGCAAGCAGTGTCAGTGGCACCTCTTTCAGAGGGTGCACTGCCAATCTCAGGGGGTGCACCCGCGTGCAGCCCCTATGCATTGCCAATGGATACTTGTTCCATGGTGTGCATGATTATACAGTAAGAGGAAGGAACTCATCTCCTCCATGGAACTAATCAGAACTGAATTCCCAAGAAATAGGTTGAGTTCAAACTTCTTGTGCCTTTTCCTCAAGGACCCACATACCTACGCTTGTCCTTGCTTACCTCCCTCATCATTCCCTTTTCAGTGGCCCCAGCCCGTCCTCTCAGTCAATGCAGCAACCAGCTCTGTAACATTTGCTAAAGAGACCACTCTATGTGGAACAACTGCAAGGTGAAAAACAAGGCTACCACCTGCTACATTTTCAAATCCTTCCTGAAAAAACATTCCTACTAGGTAGCGTAAATCAGATTAAAGAGAGGTCATGGGTGCCTTGTGATAACCTATTTGTTTATCCCAAAAGAATGTTATTAAAACACTGTATGGCTGCAGTATGGCCTGTTACCACGTCGTGCGCTCATATGCTGCAGTCCTTAGTCCTTTCCCCTTTGTCTGTTTGCCTAACATATAAATAGTAAATTTTTCAGGACAGAGGCCTGATTTTTAAAAAAAATTATACTTGTGAGTGATACTGATGACAATAGCAGAGTAACTTTAACAGTTTTACGGAGTGGAAAGACCACATGTACTAACCCAATGACCTCTAAGAAACATATAGCTTCCTCCCCTTCCCCCACATTCTGTGAGCTTGATCTGGTCCTCTAAATCAACAGGAGTTTTATCATTCACTTTAATGACAGCAAGATCAGAACCTTAAAAATATTCCTTTTACAAAAGATACTTGTAATGTGCTTCTAGTGACATTTGCAGCACAAAAATAACAGGTTTGAATATGAATTGTGGCAGTTTCAGCTCACAGAGTCTGGTCTTGCTAGGTGTAAGGAGAAATGTACTCGAACTTAATCAAGACTTTTCAACAGGCAAGATTTTACTCTTTTCCTGTCTGTAATTCTTCATCCTGACTCTTTTCAGTTGCAGCCAAGTCAAACATCCCTAAGACCCAAGACGGCTGCATTCAGTAAAGTTGCACGCATTAACGTTTTAAAGATGCAACAAGCTTTTTGTACCCTTTCTGTTGTGTGGCTACATTTGGGGCCCCTTTTGTTTTTCTGAAATGTTTGAGCTCTGCACATCTGGAATTCCATGGCTCCCTGCAGGGAAAGGGATACATTCACGGCAAGTGTAAGAATAAATATTTACCGGAATTCATCTGTAACAACAGAACAGGAAAACTATTTGAAAAACAACAACAAAACCAAAAAAAAAAAAGGCCCCAAAACAAAAAAAGGTGGCTAATCTCATTGGTTGAAATAATCTATTTTTATACTAGAAATAACAAACAGATGTGAAACAGATTTAACTTATTATTTGTATTACAGTAGCATCTAGGGACACTTCTCAGGGATCACAGTTCTACTGAAACTGCTTGAAGCTGCATTTGCAGTTGAAATACTAGTCACAAAATGACTTAATCTGGGCCTCATATAGCTTCCATTAGAATCAGTGTAAAGACTTCCTATGGCTTTAATGGGAGGTGGACGCGGCCTCAAAACACCCAGTTTTGCCCTTAATTAGGCCCAAGAGACATCACTGATTTCAGTAGCATTTCACAGTTGCAAATGAGGGTAGAATTTGGATTTATACACTGTTGTTATTGTATGTTATGACCATTCAGGGAATGTGTGTATAATTTAGGAATTCCAGTTTGATTTTGTGGCCTGTCTGTAGCTTTGGGTCTTTTTGGAGATCTTTTACTCTGATTCTACTTCACACTTCTTGGCCTGAGGGACACAAAAGACTTACTACATGTCAATCTGTGAAGAAGCCAGTCATTAAAGACTACAAGCAACTAAATATATCTTGCTGGGGTGGCTATTCCATAAATAACTTTTCCCCAACTTCTCTGTCAAGGGTTCAAAAGAAGAGAACAGCCTGAAGAGAGGTATCCAAGAAACTAGGCATTTGTTTTAGCTTTTATACCTTAAGAAGTCTCAGAACATAAAGACAGTGTAGGTCTGCTTTCTAACTGAAGAACCAGGAAAGTCAGAGGAAACTGGGTGTGTATATTAGCTCCGACCTCTAGAAGTGTAACCCCTAGGAGGCGATCTGGACTCAGAAAGGACACCGACCCAAACTTCAAAGAGTGCAAAGGAAACAGAAACAGGATGGGCAAACAGATCCTTCTTATTTTGCTGAGATCTGTGTATCTCTTATGTAAAGAATAATTGTGTTAGAAAGCTTTTGCCAATTTTTGTATGTTTGCTTCAACTATGCATATGTCCCTGAAGAGGGGATGAGGTTACAGCTTTGGAAAAGGGTGTGTTTACATTATTAAGAAGGCTGGGGAAACTGGAAGATCCAGGCAGTTGAAAACTAGACACTTCATTCTCAGTAGTAGGTTCTAGAACAGAGGTAGGCAAAATACGGCCCGTGGGCCATATCCAGCCTGCCAATTGATCCTATCTGTAGTGCTGGTCACTTCTGGGAGCCTGAGGAGGGAGGACTGTGCCCTGTGCTGCTCTGTTACGGTTGGGGTCAGGCTGGGCAGCATGCAGATTCCTCTGTGATGAGGCTGTGGCAGCTGTGGAAGGGGCTTGGCCTGCGGCAGCTGCTCATGACTTCCCCAGTATGGTGCAGCAGCAGCAGCTTATTGCAGCAGTTCATCGCAGCAGGCAGACAGGATGGCTACTCAAAGCACTGCATCATGTCCTGTCTCATGTGACCTCAGCTGCTGGCAGCTATGGTGCCAGGACTGTGCAGTGCCTAAAGGAAGCTGAGGAGAAGGGGTGGGGGGGAATGTGTGTGGCAGGGGAGGGTAGAGGAGTCTGCATTCTGCGTGACCCAGGCCAATATGGGCGGCTATGGCAGAGTGGAGCAGTGTGAGGTGCGATCATCCCTCCTCAGGTTCCTGGTGGCAGCCAGCAGGCTGGATAGGATTAACTGGCAACTCCCTAGTCAACCTGCTTCCCCCAAACGTTCACCAAAACTCCTTAATTGGTCCTCCAGTCCAAATAATTACCCACCCCTGTTCTAAAAAGAGAATCTACACCCCCACAGAGGCAGTGACTGGAGAATTCTCAGGCTTAAGATATCAGCTTGATCCAGGTTTAAGGTCCAAACACAGCAGCTTGAGCAATATTCAGAAAGGGACATTTGGCTAGAAGGTGATGAATGTGTTCAAAGGACCCACTCAGGCTTAGAAACCTATTGTGCTGGATACTACACGTCCATAAAGTAAGGAAAAATCCTTGCCTCAACAAGCTTACAATCCAAGGCCTTGGCCTGCTAACTGAACCTAGGTCTGGGGAACAACGTGTCCAAACAGATGGATCAGAATGCATAACGTAAATCATTTCTTAGCATTTCCTAGCACTTCCTAGTACCTTTAACTCATTGTTGCTTCTTTTCAATTAACTAATATAATAATGCCAACGTTGCCATTCTGTCATGAGTCTCACTGCAGTCACAGTTTTGGATAAATCCCCAGCTTAAAGATTCTTATTAATAGGTGAGAAGAACAGATGTAATTAAAAAAAAAAGTTGCTAGTCATCATAGTTATGGAAGAGATAAAGCTGAGAAACATGAACTCCAAGGGCTAAAAATATTAGAAGGGCAAAAACCCTCCATTCCACATACTTAAAAAAAAATCATACCTATAACAAGTCCAGGCCACAGGGAATGCCATGACACCCCCTGGTGGCTGCGAGGCCCCTGATCTGCCACATGGTGTTATTAGAGAGATAATTAAGGGAGGCTTTAGAGTGAACCTAAGCCTGTACAAATCACCCCTGGGTCTCTCCTAGATCCCCTTAGTCATAGCTTCACCCTCAAGCTAAATAGGTCCTCTCAGCCTGGCTGTGCCTCTGCAGGGCATCTGTAGCCTTAAGGGCTCATTGCATGGCTCCATCCTTCCCTACACCATGCCCCAAGCCTCACAAGTGTTATTATTCAGTGGTGTCACCTGATATTTGTTATACTTAATCTCTCCCTGGGATACTCAATGCTCTCAACCCCTCTCTCTGGGCTCTTGGACCCTCTGGTCACCTGCACAGCCCACCTCTGGGCTTTGGTACCCTCAGGTCTCACATTTAGCCACTTCCTGGGCTCTCAGACTCTGTGGTCTCATGCTTAGTCCCCTCACTGGGCCCTTGGAACCCCTGGTTCCATATACAGCCACTTTCTGACAGCACCTTTCTGGGTTTTTGGATCCTGGTCCCAAGCTCAGCCCCCTCTCTCTGGGCTCGTGGACCCTCTGGTCTGGCTCACAGCTCCTCTCAGACACATGGTCCCTCTAGCTTGACTCTCAACCCTTCTCTGGGCCCCTGGACCCTCTAGTTTGACTTTCAACCAATCTCTGGCTCCTGGACTCTTGGTCCCACATTTAGACCCTTTCCATCTCTTTACACTTTCTTTGATCTCACTCTCTCTTAGCCCTGCTTTGTGCTCCTAGATCCTCTAATCATACTCTCAGTTCCTCTCTGGGCCTTGGTCTCATGGACATCCTGATCCTACTCCCAGCCCCTCTCTGGGTCCTGGGCTCATGGATCATCTAATTGCCACCCTCTGGGCTCATGCACTCCCTGTGGGGCGCTACTGTCTGCCACTCTTGTGCTACTGGAACTCTAAGTAGGCCTTGAGCCTGCCCTTGCAGGGTTCAAGGCTAAATTACCAGTGCCACTTAATAACAAGCACTTGTGCCACCTGGCTGGCATACAAACCTTCTCTGGGTTATAACATAAAACCAAGGCCAACTGCCCTTCTCTGCTGTAGGTGCCATCCCTTGTTCTCAGGCCTTGCAAAGTTGTTTGCTCAGTTTCATGGTCAATTCAGGAGCTCTGGTGCTAGGAGCTCCCCACTTTATGGCTCTCAGGGCTGGGCTTCTTGACCAGTTCAGGCAAAGGGCTTATATATCTTCAGCCCAAACTGCTACTGGTCAGGTGAGTCCCTAATTAATCCCCTTTGCCACCTGCAAGCTACCTCCCCAGTTACTTGCTCCTGTAAAGGGACAGGTACTCTTAAATGCCCTGTTACAATATGTTTTACAACAATCAAATGATGTTTCATTCTTTAGAGTTAGCAATTGGCCCCCTCTACACTTTACATATTAACTGGTTAATTGCACAATTAATTTAGACTGGCTACACATGCAAAGTAACTATCAGGCCATAAAAGGTCCACCAGCTATAAAATTAAAGCTTGAAAATATGCAATAACTTTACAATGAGTTTCTATCCAGATTTAATTTGTACATGTAGCAGGGTTGCCCCCTGTGACTGGGAGTCCCGTCAGCTGATGGGGCTCCCAGCTCCAGGGGTGCACTATGAATGGCCAGGTCTGGGAGTCCCACAGCTGAGGGGACTCTCAGTCCTGGCAGCACCCCATGGCTGCCAGGATGGAAAGTCTGCAGCTGATGGGATCTCTGTCTTAGCAGCACCCCACCCCTGCCAGATGAGGGACTCTGTCCTGGCAGCTGTGGGGTACTGCCCTGGCTGTGAGTTTGGTCAGCTATAGGATTTGTAGATGAAGAAGTCTGCTACTTGCAGGTGCAGGGTGAGCCCAGGATGGGAATCCCAGGTTCCCCTGGCAGCTGCAATAAGGTGTGATAGGATCTGATGCTGGATCCCACAATCATATCTCCTGCCATGCATGTGTGGCATGGCAAGAGCTGTGATTGTGTGGACTGCACATCAAATCCTATTAAGCCTTTAACTGAATGTTTAAAGGGGCCTATTAACTCAGTAAAAAGAGCCAGGATTAGAATAACTGGAGCAACATTTCACCCTACTCATGTATTTGATTCAGAGTCCCAACCCAGACTTTATAATGTAACCTAAACTTCTGACCACATGCAGAGCAAAAAAATAATATCTTGAAATGATCAAAATACTCTATTTGCAAAATACCTTCTGTTCTATTCACAGTAATACAGTTCTGAAAGAGATCTATTTCTGGAAACAGTCCTTCCTCCTCAAAAAAAAAATATATTTTTTGAAAGGAGACAAAAGAAAACCCAAGCAAATATCAATGGTCAGAGGACAGTGGATGGATGTTGTCAGAACTGTTTATGGATTTGATAGGGTTTGGAGATGACTATGCAAAAGTAAGCACAGAAACCTGACACTGTCCTATCTGATAGTGGCAAAAGAACATAGGCTACACTGAGAATAAAAAAAAGCTTATTTAGCCCCACAAGGCTAGTATCATTTTCTTATACCACAGTGACATATTAATTTGTGCCATTGTCCTTTCCCCCCTGCGCTTTCCAATGTTATCCAGGTCTCAATGAGTTTATCTGTCCTCAGTAGCTAAGATGGCATATAATACTTTCTCTGTTTTAACCAGTTTTAATTACATATTTTAATTGGGCATACAGCTGCTCTGATGAAGGACACAGCCATATTACAAACTGGTGAATAGCAGATCACTCTGGACCGGTATTTGTGGTATTCACTTTCAGTGCAAATAAGCTATCAGACTGCCATTTACATGGACAAACTAGTTTAATATATTTTAGGTTTCCCTAAAAACAGAAAAAGAAGTATGAACAATGGAAACAATGGGTTTTAATTTTTGCCTGGAATATTGACAGCATGATATCACCTACAGTCAAGCTATTATTCAGAATTCATCATCTGATCCCAGCACATGACACTTAGTAGAAATATCATTATCTAATAAGATTTGAAACTCATATTCTTGGTGTTATAACAAATCACAAGGGGTAAATTCTGCCCTTCACAATACCCAGACAAAGTCAGTAGGGTTGGAGAGATGTAAAAAAGGACAACATTTGGCTCTTGAGGATTAAAGACAGTGCTGGTCTCTTTAAGAAATAATGGATTAGATTCTGACATAAGATACAGACATGTAATGCTCATTGACTTCAGGAGGAGATATACAAATGCACTGGAGGGCAGAAATTCCATACGTGTTCACAGGAAGACCACTGTCCTAAAAGTTTATGGAAACAGAGCTCATTTTAAACAGATTGCCAGAAACATCAGAAAACTCTCACTCTGATATAATTTAACGTGGAGCTAGTCAGGCAATACTCCACTGAAGTAAACAGAAATACCTGTGTAAATGTGTAAAGTCAAAATGAAGCAAGGCTAATACATTTGTTTTAAAATGTGAACTATAAGACTGATAGTATTTTGTTACAGCTATTAGTTTTCTTTCTTTCATCAGGAGAGGGATGTGTATTTCAACATTTAGTTTGTCCATTGATGGTGTACTGACTTGCTTATCTCTGCCACCGTCACCTCTGCAGACGAACCAGTTTTCCTACCTGGGGCTTACAGAAAGCTGAAGAAATATAAATGCCATGCAGTTTGCCATATCGGACACAAAAAGAACCAAAGAGGCACAAGATATTAGGAGAACATCTGGAGTAGAGTCAACATAGCAGCGCTTAATAACAAGTTCACATTAAGCAAGGGGTAAAAAAAATCACCTTATAAATCAACTGTTTTAGTATCAAATTCCTAAGACCTCTTAGAAATAACTTAGCTAAAACAGTTTTAAGTGCATCATGAATAGTGGTAGTGCCTTAAAATATCATTGGAAATAAATTACCAGAATGGTCATTGTTGTTAGTTTAGACAATGGCCTCCCTGAAGATCCTAGGATTTTAATTTTGAGTGACCAGAAAAACATAACATCACTTAAACTGAATCAGGTTTAAATCACTCTCAGATGATATTTCTTAGGAGAAGCAGCAGGCATTTAAAGAGTCATTCTAAGAACCTGACAAGAGGCAAACAAGTTGAACATCATGGACTGGTACATGAGTGAACTGGTAAACAACAACAATAAACATCTTTGAAGAAATGGTTGCGGATTTCAAGGAGACATGGGATCATCCAGGATATGAGTAACTCCCATAAACTTCCCATTATCTATGAATGGGTTCCCAGTGACGTTATTGGTATCCTGTAGTGTGGGAATAGGGTCCATATTTTTAGATCTGTGCGCTAGATATGTTCTGGGATTGTCGCCACCTTTATATATATTTTTAGTGCTTCATTTTACAAGGCAGTATTCTCTACAGTCAATTGTGTCATATACAATTTGTGAGCTTCCTGATGTGCATCTGTCCCTTTGATCCTGTCAGTTACAGTGGAAGCAGTGATGACTCAGAAGTTGCGTCTGCTTTTTCAACAACAGGAGCTCCCTAGTACAGGGAGGCAGCTAAGCAGCGGAGGGTGACAAATGGATCAGCTCATAGCTTCATACAAAGGAAAAGCCCAACAGAAAAAAGAGGGTCAAAGTTGGAAGCAGAGGTTTCATACATCTCAAGGCTAAACTATTGTCTTCTTGATAGACGTGCTTGAATTTCAGTACTGTTACCTGTGCACATTTTAGGGTAAGCGAATATTTTATGTACCTGTGATACTAAGCAAAACGTGGTAAGCTGAAAAGCCAAAACATGCAAAAGGCTGAAACATGAGTGAAAAGGTCTTCATGTTTTAAAACTAGCTGGCAGATATTTTGATAGGGTCATTTGAGTCTCACTGGGCACATTCACATGTGCATTAATAAGCCATTATTACTGAGCATTAAGTTTAGTACCTGTAATAACAGGTACTAACTCAATGTGCAGTAACTGGTGCTACTGTGCAGCAGTGCCAGCGCACGGTCTTCTAGTCACAATAATGTGCAGTAGACTAATTCTATTGTGCACTAGCCTATCAGCACAGCTTTCGCCATAATGCACTAATGTTCAGCAAAATTAGTCTTCTGAGCATTCAGCATCTCATGTAGATGTGCCCACTAACACTTATACTGGCACTGTGGGGATCCTCTAATATGTGTGTGTTGGACACATATACTGAAGGAACTACTTCTCTCTGGCTGCGTAGACTCCAGGTTAGTTTTAACAATGCTTGATTCTCATACAGAACAAAGGTCCTGATCTTTGAATTTAACTTTAAATTGAATATCCAACCATTAATAATTAAAACAATATAGAGAATTTGTAGATTCTTTATGGTTTATTTTTATATTAGAGTTTTTTCTTTATTTCCTAATTGACACCTAGTTGGTTTTGTAGCTACAGCATTAAAAATATGGTTTCTTCCTATGTTCACCTTTTCCAGGCTATCCTTCTTTTCAGCACTGAACGCCTACACTGTGTTTTCTACAGAAAATGCACACTAGAAAACCCATAGAAAATTATACAATGATAGCTGTTTAAGATGCATCATATTATTTTTCTCCACTGTGACTAAAGACCTAAGTGAACTTTATTTTAAACTCTGAAAACAAAACTGTAATTGATTTCTAGTGTGGTATAGACTGGCAGAAAGAGATATGAATCTTCTACAAATCTGCTAATTTAATCCATATTTTAATACAACTATAACATGAGCTTCAAAATGCTTGTATTCAAATCACTTGAAGGAGGCAATGGTGAAGTATATTTTAGACCTGTATAAGGAGTTGTTGTAGAGAGTTCTTCAAAAAATCAACTCAATGTGCATTGGTGACCAAGAAAAGCTAATAAAATATTGGTCATCATTAAGAATGGAACTGAAAACAAAATGGAAAAATATCATCATGCGCTGTATAAATACATGGTGTGCCCAATCTGGAATACTGTGTGAAATTCTGGTCTCTGCATCTCAAAAAAGATGTAGTATATTTACTTGAATATAAGATGAATCTCCCTGTTGCCCCTTCCAATCAACATGGGGAAAAAGCCCCTCATCTTACATTGCATACCAGCAAAGCCCCCCATTAAATACATTGACTATCATTAAACTACTGCTAGCAGCAGCCTGTACTCAGTCATAGAAACCAGGGAAGTTGATTGAATGCAGCCCATGCTGAGCATGCCCATAAAACACATGGCCTATATTGGGCAGACGTGCTGATGGCAACCTTTTTATTATTCTTATGAAAGTATCAAAACATAAAATCTGATTCCATCAGCTTACATTGTGTTTGAAAAAGAACTATATCAATTACTGGCCAACAAAACAATAAAGTACTGAAACTTAAAACATGCTTCCATCAGCTTACATTATATTACAAAAGCTACATCAACTAAAAGGAAACAAAACAATAAAATGTCAAAACTTAAAACATGATTCCATCAGCTTCCAACACTTCAACAAATAAGACCAACAAAACCATAGAACTTTTTTTACCTTATCCAACAATTTCTTCCTTTCCCAAATTCCCATTAATTCATGGACCTGAACACTTTCATTTCTGAATACCGCATTATTACCTGTTGCCTTCCAGGCTTGTCTATTAATGCCTATCACACCTTATCCCATCTATCTCTTGTCTTAGCCCCTATCGTGCCTTTTCCTAGCTAACCCCCAGCCTTCAGTCATAGCTCTGCTGTCTCTCAGGTCTCATCATCTTTGCATCCTCCTAGATCTATTAGGTATTTCCAGTCTTCTCTTTTCCATTATTCCACTACCTGCCAGCACTACCACTCCAGCTCACTGCAATTCCAGTTGCTGCAAGAATAATAAGTTTTTTGCTTGCCACAATGCCACTGTAACAAGGTTGGGATCCCAGGGGTGGCTGTGATGCCCCCTGGTGGCTCCACAATAGTGTCTGTTCTGCCACAGGGCACCTTTCCCTCTCACCTGTCACACCTTGATGGAAATATAATGATAAATAGGGAGACTGCCTATAGGCCTTTCCATAGCTCCAGTCCCACTGAACCCCCACTAGGCTTCTCCAGTACCCTTCTGGTCCTCAGGCCTCTCACTGGAGCTCACTAATCCCCAGACCTCACGCTAGGCATAGTCAACTGTGCCTAGCAGAGCACCCAAAGCCTTAAGGGCTAATTGCATGGCTCCAAATCCTTCGCTACACCACGTCCCATGCCTCACAGCTGTTATCATACCATTGTTCACTCTGTTGAGGCTTTGGCCTTCTCAGTCTCTGCCCCTGTAATTTGGCTACACCTTCTAGCCTAGGTCCACTGCCTTGGACCTGGTTTTGGGGCACTAGCTTCAATCTATCTCCTCCATTCACCAAGCCCCTCGGCCCTGTATGACTGCACACCTCTTGAGCACCAGGTCACTGGCCCCTAACTCACTGCACCCTTGCACTCCACCCCTTTCTGGGCTCAACAATAGCTCAGGCCTTGAGCCTGCCCTTGGCAAGGCTCAAGGCAATTGCATGCCTCTTAGGCACTAATGGAACCTCCTTTTACCACCCCTATAGTCCCAACTCAAGCTGCCGGTTTAAACACAACATAAATATAAGCCCCCAAGCTATAACAAAACATAACAGGATAACAGCCCTCTGTCCCTTTAAGAGTATAAACCTTCACTCCCTAGTACAGCATGCCTCCCAGCCTGGGCTCTTTGTAAGTTCCCTGAGCTTCACTGTTTCTGCAAGCAGCAAAGTGGTTGGCCTAACATCCCCAGGTGGCTCTCCTGGGCAGGAGCTCCTTCCCTTGAAGCTGCCAGGGAGAGACTCCCTTGCCAGTCCCAGCCTTGGGCTTATATGTTCCCAGGGCCCTGCCTACTTCCAGTCAGCTGACAGCCTGCAGGTGTCTGCTAATTGCTCCATTAGCCTGTTGCTCCAGCAACCTGCAGCTGCAGCACCCTGCCTAGGCTTCCTCCCTGGCTGAGCTACTTTTATCTTAAAGTAACAGGAAACCCCAGGCTCTCTGTTACAACCATGTGAAAGTTCACAATGGCTTTCCATACTCTTCCTCCATCCTTTCTCTCGGCCCTGGCCCACACTACACAGAACCACCCCTAGGGTGAGTTGCTTCTTAGCACCCAGCCATTGTAGGTGTTTCTCTGCCTTCTCCCAGACCATTATGGTGAACTGGCACTCCCACGTCACATGCCATATTCTTTCTACCCTGCAGCATGTTTGCTTGGGACATTTGGATGTTCAACACAGTCCCCAATTGTAATGAAGTGCCTGTACTGGAACAATCCAATGTGCTAGTAGGTAGCTGTAGTCCAAGAGCTGCTGTGCTACACTTCTTTGTATAAAGTCTTGATCCCACTTAGAAACATTGATAGGACCCCCATCTTGTTCAGAGCGCCAAACAGCAACTCATGCTCCACCTAGTCATATGCTTTTTCTGAATCAGGATTTAGAAGTGCCACATTCAATCCTCATTCTTGACCGTACTAAATCATGTCTCTTATTGTAGTTACTACTGTGTCTGGGACTGTGCAAGCCTGGGTCACTATAGGCCACCTTTCCCATGACTTCTTAAAATTAGCTAATACCTTGGCCATTACCTTATAGTTTAGGTTCCATAAGGTTATCAGACTCCAGCTTTTCCTACTCTCCTGTCTTGTACAATAGCTTTATTATTCTTGTGTCATACCTGCCCCCAGCAGGTCCCTCTCCAGACACTCGTGGAACACTACTAACAGGTCCAGGCTTAGTACGTCCCCAAAAGTCTAGTAAGACTCTGCTGGAAGCCCACTATTCCCTGGGACTTTCCTGTCTTGAAGGTTCTGGTTGCTTCCCACAGCTCTTCCAATGTCCACATTTTCTCCAGCTTCTGCTTCTCATTTTCCTCCAAGCTTGCCTTGGACCCTGTCAAAAGGGAGTAAAGGGCTTCCTGATGCAACACTCTTCTGGGTTATAAATTTTGGTTAAATTCCTTCACTACACTCAGCATCTTTTCTGTTTTTGTTAGCTATACTCCTCTCTCATCCCACACTGCTATTATACCTATTTTCCCTTTCCTTTAGGCAAAGTAGGAGGACCATTCTTCTTCCTCCGTCTAGGCGGCATTTGTGAGGGAGATATTTCTCTGTATTGTTTTCTCTAAACCATTCCTTCAATAGGTTCTTTTTGTCTCTAATTTCCTCTGCTACCAGGAATCCCTTCTCCGCTAGTCAAAGGAGGCACTGCAGTTGGCTCTGCAGTCTTGTAAACCTTTTCAGTCTTTCCCAGGTCCTTCTTTTTAAGATGTTCTGAAAAAAGGCTCATGTTCTTTCTTTAATATGCTTCCATCATCTCACTCTGCTTTTATATTTCTTTCATCACTCCCCATACTTCATAGTGGCTCCCATACCATTTACACACTTGCTCATCTTCCAACAGTCTCATATTTAACTTCTACTGCCCTCTGCCTAGTATTCCTTGCTCTCCCACTTCCAACACTGTCCTCAGTAGAGGATGGTCTGAGAAGAAGACTGGTATTTTCTCTTCCATTCAAACTTTCCAGACTACAGACCCAAAACCAAAATCCATGCAGAACCATGAACAGCCTGCCACATCTACTCTAGGCAATTTACTCTCCACTCCAGGCACTGCCTTTTGGGTTTCCTGTGGTTTATGCTCTACTACCATCCTTGCCAGTATCCATGAGGACCTATCTAATCCTGAGGCATTGCTCCTTACCCTATCCTCTTCTTCCAATATATACTTTTAAAATCTCCAACCAATATTATGGACAGTGCTCTTGGTAGGAAGATAGTCATTTCCTTCAAGAGGGCACAGTGTGCCTCCTGCTGTGCCTGTATCAGTGCATAAATGTTCAGTATTCTAAACCTTTCCCTTCCCTTCTCCCCACTCTTCCCTGAAGTAACTCCTGATAGCTTAATAGTTGCTTAATAGTTAGCTTAATAGTTATCTTATTTCCTTATACCTTAATAGTTGCAGCTGTGGATCTTTCATTTGTATCACCACAGCCACCACTTTTTTCTCATTACTGTCTGAC
The DNA here is from genome assembly GCF_001723895.1 of Crocodylus porosus. Lineage (NCBI taxonomy): Eukaryota > Metazoa > Chordata > Crocodylia > Crocodylidae > Crocodylus > Crocodylus porosus. Next base: position 15,082,369 of record NW_017728931.1, on the reverse strand, counting down.
CACACAGATGGGCCATGCTTCTATCTTCCTATGAGGTCTTTATGCATATATAGTATGTATTCCATCTAGTATTCCATATCCCTGCAGGCATCTGCATCTGCCTCCATCTGGTCTTAATACTGGCCCACTGCCCCCACCCCCCTCTATTTCACATGGCTGTAAATGCTCCTTACATTAGTGGATATTAGTGTAATAGGCATATTTTCCCCATGATATTGCCCACCACCCTCCAAGACCAGTCTATGTACTGATGTCTGGGTCTGGGCATGACTGCTTCAATTTCAGACTTGAGATTGATCCTTCTCCTGTTGTTTTTCTTCCTCTGCTTTCTCCTTTCACCATGTTCATTGCACACAACAAACTTTGTATTTTGCCTTCCTCTAAGTACTCTATGCTGGTGGGGCTTCTGCTTCCCTCTGCAGGCCCTGAAGACCCTGAGAGTTTTGGGGCTAGGAGTGGGGTGGGGGGTGGTGGTGGGAGGTGGGGGGTGCTTGTAGGTGGACTCCTTTTGTCTGTTCTTCTTCTTTTCTTCTCTCCTGTATCTCTGCCTCCTCTCAGACACCTGCCACTCCAGTTTCTGCTTAGCACATCCCCTAGAATCTAGACTACACTCCTTTCCACTCCCTTCTTCCCCATTTTCCCTACCCTTTTCCTTAACTCTCTTCACCTCCAGTCTCCCTTCCCCTACTCCTCCTATTGCACCATTCCAACTTCCCTCTAACCTGTTCATTCTCTCCATCTTCTCTACTCCACTCATGCCCACCTCTTCCCCTTCCCTCTGTTCTCCCTCTATACCCTCCTTCCCTCCTGTTCCTCCTGTCCTCCCTTCTCCTTATTACCATTCCTTCTCCTTTTCTCCTCATCTCCTCCTCCTCTCTCCATCCTGATTTATCTTCCTCTGTACGCCTCATCTCTCCTTCCCCTTCTGGCCCCTTATTTTCCCTTGCCTCATCTGCTTCCTCTTGTCCTGCCTTTACTCCCATCCCCATTGTCTGGATCTTGGCCCACAGGTTGAGAAGCAATCTACTGATGGGAATATACTGCAACAATAGGTTAGTGCAGCCCATTTGAATAAGGTAGAAGTATGTTTAGGGGAGGGGTCAGCAACCCCCAGCACGTGTGCCGAGCATGGCACATAAGGCCATTTTGCTCAGCACGTGCCAGGGGTTGCTGACCCCTGCCCTAAACACACTTTTATCTTATTCAAATGGGCGGCACTAACCTGCAGCCTACTGCTCCCTCCCGGGAGGCTGCAAAAAGCTGCTCTGGGCTCCGGCATGTCAGCACTCCGGCACCTTCCAAGGTAGACGTGGTTTTTTTGGCACTCCGGCAAAAGACTTTGCCTGCCCCTGGTTTAGGGAGTACTTGTGTTGAAATTTGCAGCAGTCAGGGTTAGGGACAGAGTCAGCCCCACAGCAGTCTCTTGTTCCCCTCTGCAATTTCTGCCCTCTTTTCTGTTTTTCCCCCCATCTTATTGTCACATGCAGTCCACTTCCACAGTGTGCTTGGGGAGGGAACAGAGCCTGAGCAGGGCTTGACAGTAATGGGGGGGAGGGGAGGCAGAGGCAAGAAAACTGCAGTAGTGGCACTCAGGAAATACAGGAGTTCACTGAGAAGCTCTAGAAATTTAGGGCTCCAACTGCTATATAATGAAATGAAAAATGGTCTGCTACTTAGCATTTCTTCTATAGGACACATTTCAGGGGTAATGTCTGAAATGCCCTGAACACCAGTTCTAATATCAGAGAGGTTTATCAACACACAAAATACTACTGGCAAAACAGAAAAGACTAGAAATGAATCAAGTCCCAGGAGACAGTTCTGTCCTTTCTTGAAATCCAGAATTTAAGTGGCCTGATTATTTAGCAGCCAGAATATTGATATTAAATGGTTCTAAATACACCCTAATCTGTTTTTTCTGCTTCGATAGATGGTAATTTTCACAAAACAGAAAGAAGAAAAAGCAGAGTCTGTCCTGGAAATGAAACTCTCTGCTCCTTCTAAATGCAATCTCCAGGCCAGTCTCCTTTCACGCTACTCTTCCAGGCAGTGATATGTTGGAGAGCATTTCACAGCTTCAACTGTTTTTTTTACACACAGGAGAGATTCCTGGTCTCAGCTGTGTAAATGTTTTAACTGAGATTCATGCTTGGCTATTCAGGTCATTGGTTTCCCTTCCGGCCCACATAGGCCAAAAAGCATCTTTATAAGCATAAAGCGTCCAAAACCAACACAGTGTTTTTCACTTGAACACACCCATGGCACGTGGCTTGCTCAAAGTACAGGGTACAATGCCAAGCAGTAAATTCATACGCTTGCCTGATATGAACTTACCATGATTTATAAAAAAGATGCAATATCCCCATTCTGCAGCTTCATCTCATTCCCCACAGCCCTTTCCAGATACAAAGCCCAAAGAAACCAAACTCTCAGTTATATCTTAGGAAAAACAGAGCCTTAACCCATCAAGTAACAGATTTTTCATTTTCTTGGGTAAGTTTGTGTACTTATTATTATAATTAGTCTGAGACTTTATAACTGAATTTTGTTTTGTTTTTTAAATAAAATAATGTAACCACTTGTCAGCAAACAAAATGAATAAAACAAAACTTTCCTTTGCTTTATTGTTGGTGCTGGGGGAATATTATTAAAACTATGTAGACAGTTTTTGCCCATGATTACCTTTAAGGACAATAACAGTGGAGTGACCTAGTACGTGTCACAATTCAGATCAGGATTGAATCAACCCTAAAATTTGGGCAAGATTTGTCAGATGTCAGATCCACACTGTTTGGAGTGCTCTGAAAACATCTCCTCTGCATAAAGATGAGAAATTTTTAAGTGTTTGTTTCTATGGAAAGCTTCTTTTGTCACGTTTGTCAACATTTTTTTCTGTTTAAAATTATATTTTAATCTGAAGGCAGTTAATTAGCCTAAACTAAATTTCCACTACATATAAGTAGAGAGATTTATTCTTGAGATTTCTCTTGTTCTAAAACTGTTCCAAGTTGATGATCACCTGAGCACATTGCAGAAGTCATTTGTTCTGGGTAAGGTTTTTTGGGAACATGGAAGGCATGTTCCTGGAAGAGCCAAAAGGTCTGTTTTGCTCCTTAAATCTATGGGCTGGGTGAGTTAATTCAATATGTACAGATGATTATTTTTGCTGCTGGGTGGTCATCATGTGAGACTGTAAGTCTAACTAATTATTAATGTGCCTAGAACTTTTTGTGTGGTCATATTTGCTATTTTTTAAATTTGAAAATACACACATAATTAAAAAAATAAGATTCTACTGCTAAGAACTCCACATATTATATTGAAGTTTTAATTATTTCTAGATTTAGGACAAGTAAGCAATAAAAAGTGCATGAGTAGAGGGACAGAACACTTTCTCAGACCAAGACCCACTCAATCTCTCAGGCTAGAAACAGATGTTACCAAGCTGAAGTGGATCAGCTGTGGTGGGACATGTTCTGTATAGCCGATCAGCTTTATTCAGTGAAAAACACTCGATACAGGGCAAGGGGAAGAAAGGCACTCAAGGCACTTGTGGGAAAAAGGGTGACATGTTCCCTTTGTCAGGGGATTTCCCATCTCACTGCCCTGTGTCTCCCACTTGGGACCCACACTGACCTGTCCTTCCAGTTGAAGCATGGATAGTGCAGATCCCAGCAAGGAGGTGCTGGGTGGCTTAGGAGCTGGGGAATTCCTGAACCCCTGTGCCTCCAAGCTGGGACCCATCCTATGCTGACCCATGTTTCACATGGGGGCATGGGTCAGCATTGTTCCCAGTATGGAGGCACCAAGCATTCCCTGTTTAAGATGATAAGCCTGGAAGGTCCCAGGGGTATCTTTGCAAATGGGGAAAAGCTGGCTTTCCCCATGTACTGAGATTCACCTGGAGAGTTCCCTGAGCACATCTCTGTAAGTGGAAAAAGCCAAGCAGGCTCTCCAGGAGCTTGAGGGGCTTGATCTTGCCTGGGAATGATTTGGGGTGCACAAGGTTGGGCCCTTGAAGCCTCTCAGGCATCTGCCCAAGGCAGCCGCTCCCATTCTCCTGCCACCAACAAACTGATGTCCACTGGAATAACCTGGCACAATCTATTACTACCTTTGGGCATTTGTACACATGATGAAAATTGGCCATTTTTGTAGTTGAATTGCATCATGCCATACACATGTGGGCATTTTTTATGATTTAACTGAGTTTGTTACATTGCAAACTAAACCACATCCGCATGTAGTTTAGTTTGCAGTGTAGCTATTTGTGATGTTTCAGCCTTTTGACAGTTCACCCTCACCATAGGTGAGGTGGGCTGAAGGTAGAAGCATCGAGAGGCCCAATCATTTTTTTCGTGGAGCTGCCTGCCATTCCCATGGCTGGGGGGTGAGTTGAGCGGCCCTTGAGTTGCGGGGGGAGGGGGGGCCCAGTTCTTTCTTCCGCAGTGGCGGTGCCCCCTGGAACTGCCCAGGTGGGCTGCTCGTGGGCAGGTGCTACTCCAGCTCAGGCTCAGGGAACAGTTGGATCAGGCCAGCTGCTGCCTCCATGCTGGGGCAGCACCTGCCCACTAGCAACATGCCTGGGCAGCCCTGGGGGATGCTGCCACCATGGAAGGGAGGACCAGGGCCCCCCCACAGCTCAGGGCCCACCAGCAGCTCGCCCCCCCACCTGTGGGAGAGATGGGCAGGCTCCATGGGGGAAAAAAAGATTCAGGCCCCTCACTTTATTTATTTTTTTTGGCAGAGCCTGCCTGTGTGAACTGCCACTGGGCCGTACAGCCCCTGAGCTGCAGGGGGGTGGGGGGTGTCAGGTCCTTCCTTCCATGGGGATGGCACTCCCCAGGGCCGCCTGGGTGGGGTGCTAGTTCTGCAGGTGCTGCCCCACATTGCAGGCAGCACCTGCTGGATCCAACTAATTTCTGAACCCATGCCTGGAAGCTCATTGGGTGCTGCTCACCATGCAGGCTTGGGGAAGAGTTGGATCTGGTGGGTGCTGCCTGTGAGCTGGGGCAGCACCTGCACAGCTTGCACTTCACCCAGGCAGCATGGAGGGGTGCTACCACCATGGAGGAAAGGACTGGGCACCCCCACAGTTCAGGGGCTCTGAGGCCTAGTGGCAGCTTCTGCAAGCAGGCTCTGCTGCAAAAAAAAAAAAGCAAGGGGCCTGATTCTTTTTTTTTCCCTGTGGTGCCTGATTGTCTCTCCCATGGCTGGGGGGTGAGTTGTTGGTGGGTCCTGTGTTGTGGGCGGCCCTGGTCCTTCCTTTCACCGTGGTAGCACCCCACAGGGTCACCTGAGCGGGCTGCTAGTGGATGGGAGCCGCCCCAGATCAGCAGCAGCTGGTCCAACCTAAGTGTTCCCTGAGCGCCAGTTGGGGCAGCACGCGCCCTCTAGCAGCCCACTCAGACAGCCCTGGGGGGCACTGCCCTCACAGAAGGAAGGACTAGGGCTCCCTACAGCTCAGGAGCTGCTCGCCCTGCCAGCAGCTTTCCCCCCAGCCATGGGGATGGTGGGCAGTTCATGAAAAAAAGAGAAAAAGGATTGGGTCCCCCTTGCCATAACAGTGATGGAAGCCCCTAAATTGAAACAGTGGGTTTTTAATTGTTGCAATTAAAAATCCACCATTTCAATTTAGGGGACTAAACCCTTGTCACGTGTATAAGTGCCCTTTGTTATCGTCACAAATTTGAGGTATTTGTATATGGATGTCGTTTTGTTTTGCCTTTGTGCCACCATAAAAATTTTGGAAGCACAAAGGCAAGGAAAGGTGATATTTGTTTCCACTCTCAGTGATACAGCAGTCATCATCATGCTTTTCCTTTGCTTCCACCTTTGCTCGTGAAAATTATTTTCACATACAGTACTTCTAGTGAAGTTGCTCTTGCTTTGCTATGTGCCACATATCAACCCATCTGCATATCTTTCTTCCGATCTAGTATCGATTTGCCCATTCAATCATTGGTGTTTCTATAAGCGACATTTAGAATAGTGTGTTTTTTGTGATCCAGGAGCTAGACTGAAATCAGCACAAATATCTCACTTATGAGAGCAAAGAACCGTAAAATGGTAAAAATTTTAATTCCTGACCTGGATCAGATTTGAATGGTAATTAAGGTCCTAATTCAACAAGTCTTTATATACATGTTTAAATCCAACTGCTTAAGTACCTTGCTCAGCTGGGTCCAAGAGGTGAAACACACATTATTACCAGCTACCCATAAAGAACTTTTCTCTTGGTTTGTGTTTCTGCTTCCTGACTCACTCTGAGGCAGAGAACTGATTGTTTTTTGTTTTCATTTTTTTCAAAATTAGGTCCGGTTTTGCACTCGCATCCAAAGTCAGTGGTTGGTTTTCTCATCTCTACCTAATTATTTGGATCATGATATATTAATGTGCATTTAAGACTTCTATGGATGCTAAACAATATATCATTATGCAAACTATTAGAATATTAATAAAAATGTTATTTCCAGTTGAAGACAGAGTTATACAAAGAACAGACAAACATAGAGGAGCATCTCCTAGTTAGATCAGGAGTTTCAAACATACAGCCCATGAGCTGGATCTGATCCACCCATGCCACCTGGCGTATGGGGCTCCTAGAGGAGTCGGAAAATGCAATACGCAGGAATGGGGCTCATTGCAGAAATCCAAAGTGCAGATTCCTACTGGGGACATATATTGTGGTGGGGGGAGGAGGGGTGATGGTTGCATTAACCCTTGTGGCTCCCTAATGCCACTGCTACTGGGTCTAGAGCCAGCCTGCAAGAAGCTCTGAAGTCCAGATTCAGCCACTGAGGAGCCCTAGGGTCTGGATCCAGACTAAGGGGCCAGGTGAATTTAACACTCCAGGGTTAGATTAAAAGGAAGTTCAGCGGTGGTTCATCTAGTTGCACTGGTGCCTATTAGGGGGATGTAGCAGCACAGGTAAAAGTGGAGAGGTACTTGGGGAGTCAGACAGGTTGTAGTGTGTCATAAATCCAATGTCTATATTGGGTCCATGAGTTTGTATACCTAGGAGGCTGATGAAGTGAAGTTCATAGGCCTGTCTGTGAAAAGTGGTTTGTAAATTCAAACAAGCACCGAACCTTGCTAACACCATCACCTGAAGCCAATTTCCTGCCGTTCAAAATACAAAACCTGCCAACAATCTCCAGTACCCCCACAAACTGCACACCAGAATCTATCAAAGACAAGAATACCCAATGACCTGTGGGGGCATATTTCTCAAAAAACCCCACTGCGTCTCCAGTCTGTCAGGCCTGATCCGAAAGGGAATTTACAAACCACTTTTCACAGCCGAGTCTGTGAACTTCATTTTGTCAGCCTCTAGGTAGTAGGTACAGAAATGCATGGACTCAACACAGACAGTGGAATTCTGATGCACTACAACCTGCTGGACATCTGACATCTGGCTCCTGCAGACGCTGCCCTTCACCCTTGGGTCACACACAGCAGACAGCATGTGGACTGTACTGGACCACAAGGGATCAAAACATTTCCTGATGCCCTCCTTCAGCTGCCTCACCAGTGCCTGCATATCTGGTGACAGCGGCTTGCCCCAGCCAGGAACATTGATCCCCTTGAAGCTCTCTATTTGCCTCTGAAGTTCCCTCACTACAGGGATCACCTGGCTAATGAAGGCATTGCCAGCACTGAGGCTCTCGGTGGCCTCGAGGAAGGGCTTGAGGACCACCAAGATCTGAGAGATGGTATTCCACTCAGCTCTGTTAAGAAGGCCGCTGATCCCAATCTCCCCAAGCAAAGCCATCTCATGGATGGCCTTCTGTTGTTCCACCAGCCTGTTGAGCATCAGGTATGTGGAGTTCCACCAAGTCTCCACATCCTGCATGATTTTGTGTAGCATCTTGCCCCGCTTGATGCTCCAATGGAAGTATCCTGCCACCTTTCTGCATTTGGAGATGAGCTTGCTGGTGGTGCTGGCACAGTCATTGGCAGCCCTGTCCCCCTCCAAGGCATCCCTGACAATGAGGTGGAACTTGTGTGCCACACAGAGGATGCCAAGAAAGTTGGCATCATGGACTGCCTTATTGGCCCCATTGTCGGTAACCATGAGCCCGCGGGTGAGCTCACCCTGCCCAATGAGCAAGCCCTGCACCAACTGGTTCCTGGCCTCCATGATCTCTGTTGCTGTGTGGGACTCATCCATCACCTCGACTTGAAGGACAGCCCACCAACAGCCTGACTGGTTGCACCTATGCCCTGTGAAGGAGAGGTCAGCATGATCTCCACCCTAGCTGCTCTAGATGTCCAAGGTAAAGTGTAAGGCCATCTGTGGACCTGCTTTGTGCAGCTCCTCCCTCAAGTACTCCCTGCATGACTCATACAGGGAAGGCACCTCTGTCTTGCTGAAGGTGGTGCATGCAGGCACTTGATAGGATGGGGCCATGAGCACTATGAGCCGCCTGAACTCTGGATGCTCAACTAAGAAGGGCTGGCCATCAACAGCAAGCATCTCCATCAACAGTAAGCATCTCCCCAGTGCTCTGGGTGATCTCGCTCATCCTTGCAATGCGCCCCCCTTACTATCCACATTTACTGCACTATTCAAGGGTGGCCTGCCTCTGCTTTCAGGGGATGAGGCCTTTGGAGTGAGAGGGGGACTTCCCTTTGGGCACGCTCCCACTGGTGCCAGGCTAAGGAGGAGCAAAGGCAAGAGGGTGGTGCATACAGAAATGCATCAGCATCCTCACGGTGCTCATAGCCATGTGTAGACAAAATGAGAAGTGTATGCATGAGACTTTAAAGCAGGCTAAATGCTTTTGCATTACTGTAATGGTGTCAGTGTTTGCATACCTCGGTGGTGTATTGAGCATTAATTCCAGGCACTGTAGGAAATTTTGCAGTATAATGCACCTTAAATGACTTGGGGTGCAGCAAGCTAAAACTCCTTCAAGGAGTTTTAGCTTGTTGTCCCTACAGCTGTGGAGTGAAGCACCAGGCTCTGTCCAGCTCCAAGGCTCTGCAGGAAGCCCTGCAGGCAGGTTGGCAGCAGCCCGGGCAATTAGGTTCCACCCAAGAAAAGTGGCAAGCCTGGTCTTTTTTCCACCCCCCTGGAACTGGCCTGTCTGCCTGAGCTGCGTAGGGGCCCAGTGCTTCCCTCCACATCTGCGGTGCTCCCCGGGACAACCTGAGCCAGGTGCCTGTGGGTGAGTGCTGCCTGGGGGGGGGGGCTACTATTGCCACGGATGGAAGCACCAGGCCCCATCCCCTGCAGTCCAGGGACCACCCCGCCCACCAGCAGCTTGCCCTCTCTTCCCCTCCCCATGGAGAAGCAGGTAAGTCAGAAGGGTGTGCGCAAGACACAGGGGTTTAATCAGACCTAAATAGAAGCATTGTTTTTTAAAACCCACTGCTTCAATTTAGGGTCCCAGTTTCATCTACATACACCACATGTATTTTGTTCCCTTGCCCTGGCTGGTTTTGGCTTGGCAACGCAGGTAGCTAGCATATGTGGGATCATCTGCTAGCTCAAAATGATCCCAGACCATGCTATCCGCTCACTTCTGGGGTGCGGGTGCATGTGTCAAGGCTGCAATTTCCCCCTCCCCAGCAGGCAGAGGCACAGCAACAGGAGGAGCAGACTCAGCTGAGCCACTTGCCTCTGCGTACCTCAGCCTCCTCTAAAGTACCTTCTGGGGAAGGAGACCTGGCTCTAAGGGAAACTTGAGGGGTGTGGAGCACAAATTCAGATGATTCCCCCTCCTTCCCCAGAATTTCCCTCACTAGGGCACTTAGATCCAGATCCAGATCCAGCTCTTCCTCTGGCACTGGAAGGCTCAGCATGGGAAGTGAAATGGGGGTGGAGAAGACTGTCATGTTGGTGCTGCTGCTTCTGGTCATGGTGGGGGTTGGGGGAGGGTTATGGCTGGTGCTCTTGGAGGGGAGTCAGACTCAGGCACAGAAAGTGGCACTGGCACTGCTCCCTTCCCCTTGCTGCTTCTGAAAGCCTCATCCCTTCTAGTTGTAGGAAAGAGGCTGCATCTCTGTTTGGTGGGGGGGGGTGGGAAACTTACACCTCTCCCTCTACCCTCTCTTCCACCCCCCCTTGAAGGCTTACCAGCTGCCTTTCCACCATGTTTCATCATGTGTTTCATAGTGTCTTGCTTTTATACAAATATATAAATGTATCTGGGTTCGTATATAAATTCTATAAGGTATATAATGCATATGCTGCAAGGAATAAATGTATCTCCCTTCCTATATAAATTCTATATGGTATGTATGTATATGCCCCAAAGGTATAAATATATAGAAATAAAATATAAATACATGCCCCTTCCTATATAAATTCAATCCAATATCATTATGCCATTGCAAAGAATAAATCAATGAGTATAACCATAAAACAAAATGTTCTAGAAGAAAGCAAAAGGTATTATGGAATCCCACTTGCTAGGCTAGCAGTAGGAAATCATTCAAATCAGTGCTAGTTAGTAGCCTTCATTGTCTAATGCTCCTGAGCTTCTGGAAGCTCAGTAATTGTCAGACCCCAAGGCAGAAAGCAACCCAGTTCAACCAATGCTGCCTTTTATACTATTTTTCAATTCCTCCCCAGAGCAAAAGGGACCTCAGGGAAGGATCACAGTCACTGATCAGCTACACAGTCAATATGAGTGCAGTCCTTCCCCCATCTCCTCCCTTCCCCCATCTTCCCCGTCCCTTTCCTTACCTTCTGTTCCCCCGCAGGCAAGCCCAGCTTGAGCTTCGAAACTCGAAACATTTTGAAACTCTCAAAATGTTTCGACTGCTCTTGTTTAGTTTTGAGGCTGTTTTGAAGCCCTTCGTTTCATTTTGATTTTGCTGTTCCAGGCTCGAAACGAGTTGAAACAGCATCAGAAAGAAATAGCCGGTGAAATTTCGCACAGCCACAGTGCTTATATCTCATAGGGCATCCTATTCCTGTAATGTGTAGGACAAACCCACATTATGAAACCAGTCACAAGATGGGGGGCTAAATAGTTAAAGCTCCTCTAATATTTGCCTACTAGTTGGCAACCATAACAAAGTCATCTAATACTATATGAAGCAAGAAATACATGGGCTAGAATTTTTAGCTGGAAATGAACTGAGCACAGATTGTGAGAACTGAGTCATTTTTATAAGCCACATCATGATTGTGGAGAATTTAAGGCACATGTACCTCTTATATACTATTGATCATTATCAGAAGCAATTCAAAACCAAACTACTTGTTTACATGTTTGCCTCTGGCCTTGGTGAGTAACAAACTGTGGGTTTTCTTGATTGAGGATTGTTAGCCGAGGAAATACCTTCAGATCTCACTTTGTGGTCCCTTGTTACTTGTTTTAGGGTATGATGCTGTTTGAGCTGACCAGCTATTGATCTTTCCTGTGAGCTCACTGCTTTGTTTTTTTTTTAATACCTGATCTCTTTCCTCCTTTCATGTCCTGTTGACAGTCATTAGGAAACTTGTCTTTTCTATTTGTGGGTTGGTTTACTTGGAAGGTGTTTGAATTTCCCGATCAATTTTTTTTATTTTCTCTGACAGGACTTTAAACTCTATTGTTGTTTCTGTCTTCAGTGTATTTTGTTTTTATTTTTAAGGTAGAAATAAAAATAGGAAATAAGAAATAAAAATAGGAAATAAGAAATAAAGTGTTTGTGCTTTTTGTAATAAGTGTCCTATTAGTGTCTAATCAATTCATGTTATACCTTCATATAACAGGAGAGCAGACATAGCAGATCATACTATTACTATTTATATTATGGCAGCAACAAAAGGCTGCAGCTGAGATCAGGGACCTATTGTAGTAGCTCCTGAAGCTGTCTTCATCCTGTCCTGATAACTAACAAGATAGACAAGGGGCAGGAGAAAGAAAATCGTGTCAGCCTTCTTTATACAAATAATAAACTAACACACGAAGTGATTTTCTTGAGATAACACTGGAAGTGTGTGGCAAATCCCAATTTTCTTCCACCTCTCCTGTGCCATCACCACAAGAACCATTTTTCCTTTCTCTCGCTCTCTATTTCTTTGCAATATCTAAAAATTCAGAAAACAATGAATCCCTCCTATCTCAACAAAGTACTTAAGCCAATCTGATCCTATCATATATTGGGAAGGGATGCAGAATTCTTCCTGACATCTGTACTGGTCAGTTTCTTGTTTTGGAAGAATAAAATGTGATTGTCTTCATTTGGTATCTCAAAAATAAACATTCAGTGACTGATGCAAAAAGTGGCAGAGAATATCCTTTATTGGTTGTACTATCTATCATCAATAAGGCATCAAACTTAAAGGGTCAGGGAAGTAGCTAGCATTGCACTCCTGTATATTTTTAAAAAATCATCAACAGATGAAAGTTTTGCACTTAATGAAACCCACAGATTTACTGGCCCTCTCAAATCACAGGGGTTTAATCTTAATTTGATCTATATAAATTTTCAAAGTGTCCATAAAAGCATACATTTTGCTTCTTATCCAGCATGTAAGAGAGGACAGCAGAGACCTATAATCCACATTAGAATTTCTCTGAAGCTAGGTCCACCAACAATTTATTTAGGAGACACAAAAAGGAATAAAATGACCCTGCCAATGGGTATCGTGCAGGCCACGTTACTTTTGAGTAAAATGTTAAGTGACCAAGAGTAAAGCTATGTCTGAAGGGAAGGAAGGAAAAGGAAGTGTGGAAGCAAATGAAGCCAATCAGTAAACAACCACACAGATCAAGAGACAACTTCTGAGGTTGCCAACACAAATGCCAGTGTAGTACACCAAGGATATAAATGCAGTACGGGAAGAATATTTCCATAACCTGGCCTCTGATGACTGATGCAGTAGACTAAAAAGAAGAAAAAATGGTCTGACAAGAAACAAGAGAAAACACAGCCCACCACAGTTTCACTTAAACTGTGTTTAAATTACAGGAAAAATCTTGTCTTGAAAACCTTTGCCAAAATGAGATACCAATGAGAAAGTAAACAGGCCAACTTTTCCCTTTGTTAAATGGGTTTCTTTTATGTTACAGAGAGCCTGGTCCTTTTCATAAAGGTTTGACAAAAATGTCTTCTCAACACTATGACTAACTTGAGGAATATAATGGAAACACGTTCTCCACAGAGAATGGAGCACGTAGTCTTGGTCTCTTTGTATTACTTTGATCCATGGTGACAAAGTCCCCTGCCAAATTCAAGTTATTGACCACTGGTCACCTCCAGAATAGTTTCCTGAATTTGTTAACCCAGAGTAGTAGATTGTTCACAGATGTTTTATCCAACATTTTAGAACACAAAACACTGAATATATTGCCATGTAGCAATTCTTCTATGTTTCTATTCAGCAGATATGTGGGCAGTTTTGTAATGGCTCTGCTTATGATGTTTTTATGTACTTAAAATACTGTTGTCATATGTTGTCATATGAGAGATTTATTCTCAATTGTTTCAGTAACAGTTGGAAGCCTTTATGGGTCTGACAATGTCTTGTAACATCTGACTTTTTGTTTAGGAATGTGTTAAAACACAAAGAATGGGAAGACAATTACTCAGAGAAATGTCCTTTATTATTAGAATACTGCTGAGTTTGGTTTAAAACAAATCTGCTTAAAATTATTAAAATAAAAAAAGCAACTATTTTTTGCAAGATGTTGTCATAAAAAGTTTGACTCAGGCAAATGTCTTTAAATAACATTTAAAAATGCTACAGCTCATTTTAACTACCATAAGACATTAAGCTGGTCTGCCCAAATGATACAGGGCATCTTTTCCCATTTAAACTCACTGAAATCTGCTGAACAGACTTGAGCAGCTCCTCAAATTCTCCAGGAGGCAACAAGCAGCTGCTTAGTATTTCAATGAAAACATACATTAACTACAATGAGCAATGGCTTGGGTCTAAATGGGGAAAGCAAGGCCTGTGGCATTTTCATGGGAGTCTAAACCTTTCCTGACTTCTGCAAAGGGCCTTACATTCTTGCTGATAACTTTAAAAATATTTTCAAGTCAAGATTTTTGTTTTTAACATCTGTAAGGTTTTATGGACCCCTGATTTTCAAAATTATTTATCCTATATTAAGAAAATCATTAAAAGGTAATAATACATTTCACCACCAAGGTGAAGGAAAAGCCAGTATATAGTTGGTAAGTGTTTCTTATTTTCCTGGCAATAAACTCATTAAAGGTAGCAGAGACTCCTAAAAACTCTAATTTAACCCTTGACTATCAATATCTAGAGCCCCAATACCAGGAAAATTTGCCTAGAGTGAATTGTGTGGAAATTCCCATTGCGTTAAATGGAACTACTCATGTGCATGAAGTTATTTACATGGGGAAGTATTTGCAGGATCTTGGCCTGAGTTTGTATATATTCAAGATGGTTGGGTTTTCCTAATATATTTAAGCCCTGCGTCAGAGCTCATTGAAGTCAACAGAATAACTCTAGGTGACTTCAATAAAACTTAAACCTGGGCTCTAAAAAGTAGTATATACTAGGCCTGTGTGAAGGCTAGTATTTACTTCAGATTCAGATTTGACTGATTCAGGGGACAGCTGAATCTCCAAATCACACAGGCCCATCCCCCGCCTGCTCTCCCAGCCCGGCAATGGCTGCCCATCCCAGCTCCTGGCACTTTGAAAAAAAAGCCGCGACTCACCAGGTGTTACCGGGTGCAGAGGGCGAACCCACTGCCCCTCACTGTCCCACACTGCACAGGAGGCTGTGCACAATCTCCCGCCCATTCCAGCCCCTCCGCCATGGCTGCTCTACCCACCCCAGCTCCGGCCCTTTAAGAAATCCCCGCCCCCCAAAACCCCTGGACTCACCAGTTTCTGGCTGGTAGTGGTGGTGGTGGGGATGATCCCTGCTGCCTATTGCTGCCCTGCACCAGGTGGGGGGCTCTGCCTGAGCCCCCCAAAGCCCCAAGACTGCTGCAGGAGCTGGTGAGTGCATGGTTTTTTGGGGTTTTTTTTGCTTAAAGGGCTGGAACTGGGGCAGGCAGGGCAGCTGTGTGGGGTGGGGGGGCTGGAGGAGCAGGGGTGGACTGGGGGTTCATTGCAGAGCCCCCCATACAGAGTGGGGCAGTGGGGGGCAGCGGGGATTGCTCCCCACTGAGCAGCACTCGGTGAATAGGGACTTTTTTTTAAAGGGCCGGGAGCTGGGGCAGGCGGGGCAGCCAGGCAGGGCTGAGGGAGTGGGTGGGGGTTGCGAGCTGGGGGAGCAGGCAGGGGATGGGGGCTCACAGAGTCCTCCCATGGTCCCCTTCCCCCTCCTCCAGCCTCCCTCTCCCCTGCCCCCACTTACCAGCTCTGAGTCTGGCTCCAGCTCCCTGCTGCAGCAGGTGGGGACTGCCTGAATCATCAAAGCTCTCTGAATCTTTCAAATCAATTCGGAGAGCTTCGAATTGATTTGGACCTTTTTATTGCTCCCCTGATTCGATTCAGATTTGGAGATTTGGCCACTGAATCAGGCCGAATCTCCTCCAAAGTGAATCAGCACCCAAAGCTTCGCACAGCCCTAGTATATACCACTGTAGTGTACAAGCACAGAAACCTATGTGAGCTGTTTTGATGAACATACTTAGAATCCCCTAAAATAGTACTATTTTCCTAAGGTAGTGACAGTCTCATTCTTTTGTAGAGAGCAAGACAGTGCTCTTTCAGAACAAAAAACCCCATAGACATATATACAGTTCTGCTTTGTTCTCCCTCCCACCCCGATTCCAACAAAGGAAGGAGTTTTTATATGCAAAACCAACTCTGAGGGAAACCAATGTAATTTCAGGATGAGACAGAAAGTTCAGATCAATAAAATATACCCACTGACAAACTGAACAGGAGATATGGCTAATAAGTATTGCCGCTCAATGGCTGCAACATAATTTCCTGAATGCACAAAGAATCAAGGAGTAGTCTGAAAATCATAGTGAAGTTCAGCATCAAAATGTTGCTAGTAAAATGAAATATCTATAGATAGCAAATGAATTAGTTTGGCCCAAACACTTTTTTAATTGGCTGAAAGGGTAATTTATTCAACCTACTTGGCTCAGCATGATCTCTGCTCAAGTAAGAAGTGCAGATGGCAGTGAAGGCCTATTTTTTCCATTTGTGACTGAATGTATTACTCACAAAAGTGCAAGCTTTAGCCTGGCTTTAGCCTCATGCACTGACAGATGCTATGCAACCTCCTCACATACAGCTCCTCCATTACATCTCTATCCTGATCTCAGCATTTTCTGCAATACTAATTGTAAATCTTCCAGTGAGGTGGCTTTGTGCTGGATATTCACTAACCAGAAGAGGACTTCCAAACCCACCTTCACTCCCATCGCAAATAATTATGTGAATAAAGGCTTCCAGAGTTCCTGAGTTGATTGCAACTCTGGCTCTTTGACTGGAGCTGAAGATGTGGACCAAATATAAATACAGGTTTAAAAATTAACAGAAACCCTGAATGCCAGAAACACTGCAATAAAACAACTGCAATAAAACAATTGCTGTGTGTGTGTATACACCCATAAGAAATACACCCCCCCCCCCCATGAATAATTCTATCTGTGGATGTTTATCCCTGGCTCAGGAAGATATCTTTCAAGACCAAATATTTTTGCCTTTGGAATGCACCTGATACCACCAAATGACAAATATTTAAAAAGAGTATTTCCCGAGGGAGGAGACCTTTGAGAACTGGTGCAAACCCCCTCTCTACCTCAAAGGTTTATTATTTAATAGGATGATTAGTAAAGGTTTTGGAGAACACTGGCCAACCTGGACTGTAAACTGTGCTTAAAAGTAGAAACAATACTTGGCACCAATTTTAAACATAGTCTCTGAACAATTCTAGGTTAACCTCCTGTCCTTATGCCAAGGCTTTCCGAAGTCCCTAAAGCTTAGACCTTTCTTCTTGTCCTGTCACTATAAAACTTGATCTTTTTTTAATATCAGCCCTCTAGTTCCATTTATTGATGACATATGAAAGACACAGAAGACTGTGGGATTACCTGGAAGCTGTGGCCCTGGAAATCCTACCCTTTGCCAGCAGTGTGATGAAAACTCATGCACACAGTGCGTCAGCTCAGCAAAGTTTTTATGGATCATCACAAAGAAAGTAGGCGCTGGACAGAAAATTCAAAGCTTCAGCTAATATCTGGGCATGCTTTGTTTTGTTTTTTTTCACAGGACTTAATAAGAAAATGCAGCATTTTTCATAGTGATTGAAAGAACAAAAGCTGGGACTCTGCTGCAAGAAGAGACTATTGTAAACGTAAGCCCTATACTGTGTTGAAAGTCTTAGCTTTAACACTATTCTCTGATTTTATGAGAGGTAATTTCTTTCCACACAGTATAGTGCAGCTGTGACCTACTCATACAAACAGAAAGATTCTACGAAATGTCAAAGCCAGGCAAGCAGAAATTATATCACTGCACACCTATCCTGGGGTGCCAGGAAGAAGAGGAGCCTGGGAAAGAATAGACTGAGGTAATTCTGGGGGTGTAGTATAATCTGTGGCCCATTCCTAAGTAAGAGAGAGAAAGGGTTATCAGTTTCAGCCCAAATGCTTCTTTGATAAGGTGACCAAGGCAACTGTAATTTTGAAGAACTTTACAGTGTTTTACTAGTAAAGGGCTAGGTTCTACCACCTGCTGCTCAAGATGAGTAACCCTTTACCCTAATCCTACTAGTTTCAGGTGGGAGTGAGCTATACTCACCATTAATGAATGTGACAGAATCTAGTCCAAACTCCATGTGCTCTTCACAACAAAGAGCTCTGGCTTCTAAGCACAACTGGTGCTCGTTAAAACAAAAAACCAAAACACAACAACAGCAACTCACATGCTACTGCTAGGGGGTGCTCTGAATGTTTGTTTGTTTTTTACAGTGGGCACACCTACACATGCAATTAGTGTGCATGAATAAACCCTAGTGCAGTTTGCACTGGAGTTTATTGCTCCTAAGTGCAGTGTTTTTCGCACTCAGGGGGCTGAGCCTGCCAGCCCTGGGACTGCTCCACCCTGGCTCAACGTGATGCAGAAGGGCTGGCTGGGGCACAAGGGCACTACAATGTGGGACTAGCTGGCAGGCAGCCTGTGCACTGTAGCACCCTTGTGCCCCAGGCAGCCCTGGTCACTGTCTCCATGTGTGTTGCACTGACATAAATTACTCTGCTGTAGGATATAACTTGTCCTGGACAGTACTATCCTATAACAGAGTTAATTAGTTTACTGTGCCCTAATTGGGGTGCATGTGTAGATGGTGATGTTTTATTGCTGAGTTAATTAGTCAGCTCTTCTATAAAGCAAACTTGTAGATGCACCCAGTGGTTTTACAGATGGAAAAACCAAGGCAGAAAGTTTAAGTGAATTTCCTGCAGAAGCAGTCATTGTCATAGCTCAGATGACAGTTTGGACATCCCTACCTCCTAGTACTCTGCCATAATCCTTTGGAAGTTCATACTGGAACGTACAGGCCTGCTTCTCATTTGATTTTCAACAATTTTATACCTAACTCCACTGGCTTCAATGGAATTTCTCCTGATTTATCCCTAGTATTAGGGAGAAAACAATGTGTCTTCAAGGGTAGAGATCAAGAAAAGATGCACTGTTCCATTTGGTTACAACAAAATGCTCTCAAGCCCTAACAAATGCCTACTGTAAGGCTGCTGAGTAAGGCTACATTGTACCAGAAGGCTGTTGGAATCTATATATAGCTGCGGTACCAGGATTCTGTTGGGACTGTGCAGAAGAATATCCTTACCCCAGACTGCCTGTAACAAATCAGTTCCTTATACAATACAATATTACTAAACAGCAGCCCAGGATATTTTCATGAATCTTTGCTGCCTAAACATAGGCTCGAGATAGTGTTCAATCCTGAACAAATATATTAATTCTGCAAAAGTGCCAGACTAACAGTTCTTTATTTTTTAAGAGGGGCCAACCTAAGGTGAAGAGGAACAACAGTCCTCCTTTGTCTGTATCTGAAACTTTTTATCTTAATGTCAGCTACTGTAGAAAGAAAATGGTGGGTGATGGCATTAGCACATCAGCCAGGATATGAAATAGCAATGATGCACATGATCAGTAAAGGAGCTATTTCTTGAGAGTGACTTCAATCAACAACTAGGAAAGGAAACCTAATTTATAACATCAAACTGCCTGGAAACAGCTCCACCCTCACTGGTCCCCAAATGCCAGGACAGTATTTGGAAACCATTCATGACACTTAAACAAGAATTGGTATTTTTTCTATGTTTTCTGCTGCTTAATCCTGCTAAGAAGGAACTTTCAGGGTTGTGCACATGGGTGAAAGCTATATGCAGTACAAAAGAATCCAGGCAACAAACAACACTGAAATAATACTTTGCCTCCAGCTTCAATTAATTGTGACTCTGGAGCAGTCATATCGCATGATTGTTCAGCTTCACACCAACCCAAATACAGTATCCTCAGTTCTGTTTCCAGCTTGTTATTTTATAATTTATCAAAATATTACAATCTCATTCACTTGGATATGAGAAGTTACCCTCCCCCCCCAATACATTGAGCTTTGATCTTTAATGTATTTCACAGAATACCCAGTCAGAGTGGAGTGGAGGATACAAAAGTCAGGCCAAAGACACTGTGAATGGAGAAAGCATTACAGGCTATGTGTGTTTTTAGAAGATGTCAAGCAATATAACTTCAGAATTTAGGGCAGAATTTTCCCCTCTTTTCAACCTGAAGGCCAAACTAATACAAAAGCAAAGTACTGCTGTGGACAGATTGTACCTGTAGAGTTCTTAGTTACTTGATTTATGTGACTAGGGAGAAAGGGCAGGAGGGATATTTAGCTTAGTTTTTTGGAGACTTTATTATAGCCATGATAAGCACTTTTGTTGTACGCATGCTTCCTTTTTAAAATGATAAAACAACAACTGAATATTTATCACAGTACGATCACTCTGCCTTCTGTTTTGCATGCAACCTGCATCTTACTTGAAACCTAAGGGTGTCTATACGCATGCAGGGAGGCTCCTCTGATGTGCTGTAATTACAGTACAGTAATTACCTTACAAAGTGTCATTATTACCATGCTCCAGCAGACTCCAGCATCTATCAGCATCCCTACACTGAAAAATGGTGGTGGGGGATATTTTATTAACGATTATTTGATGAGGTTTAGTTAAAGCACCCCCAATGCAATTTTTTAGCATGGGGATACTGATACACATGACACTCTGGGCACTTCAATTAGAGCAGCTCTTAAGATAAAATAAACTATTTGGCAGGAACAGCTGCATTTCTATTCAGGCAGAGCTGAGGGAATCAATTGACTTCATGGCTCATTAGCTACTTTGTTCCTGCTGATCTTTTCACTCTTCAGGGCTCAACAATTCTTGATCTTCCACTAATCAAGGGATCCTTTCTTCTACAATTATTCTATCTGTTATCTACTGTGGGGTAGAGGAGTGAGGATGAGGAGTGAGGAGAGCATTATGGGGGCAGATAGAGATCTGGGGATGAGGATGGTGATGGGGTCTGTGGAGGTAAAATGGGGTGTGAGAGGATTGAGAGCAAGAGGGATTGGAGGTGAGGGGAACCCAGGGGGTGTGAGGGACTGCAGTGAGATTTGGGTGCCTATAGGGCCACACAAGGGCTCACTGAGGCTTGAGGATGTTGGTGAGGTGCCAGGGGGCTAGAAAGTAATGGGGATGCATGTGTGTA
Organism: Crocodylus porosus; assembly: GCF_001723895.1. NCBI lineage: Eukaryota > Metazoa > Chordata > Crocodylia > Crocodylidae > Crocodylus > Crocodylus porosus. The sequence goes on along the minus strand of NW_017728931.1, from coordinate 15,061,684 downwards.
GTGTACAATAAGTGCATGGAGGTAGTGAGGGAGCAGGGTAGGACTTGGTGGGAAGTGAAGGAGATAGTGGGTCTGATGGGTTGGGGCCATAATGAAGTGGGGCTGAGCATAGAGGGTATGTGGGATAAGAGGGAACAAAGTGGAGCCAGGGGGCATTTGAGGTGGCATAGGCAATGCATAAAGGGCAATGAGGGACACTTTGTGGCTATGGTAGAGTGTCTGTGGGACCCACATGTTGGGGTGCAGGGAGCTGTTTTAGCCATAGTTAAGTTGTGGGGTAACAGTTGTACTCACCTAGCACCAGGGTTTGCTGCTCCCTGGAGTTGGCAGTCAGCTCCCCCTTCCCCGCACCCTTCCCCCATAACTCGGTTATGTTTTTTCTTTGATTTTAAACTAAATAATAGAGCATATTCATCTTCTGCTTTCTTTTTAATTAGATAAAAAATGTTTTGTGCTATGTGATGATGCCCCATACCACGTGCACATCTTTTCAAAATTGTAGATCTGCCCACATACAGAAATACTCTTCACTATGTAAGTAATCATAGAAAAATCCAGGCTTGCTGGTCTTTAGCATGGTGGTGTCCAGTGGAAACAGCAAAACAGACTATTGCATACTGACTCGAAATCTCTAAAGCATGTTTATCTTATTCTACTTGTGCTTTGCTAAGGTTACAAGCAGCTCTATAGGCAGGTATCATAGCTTTAAGCATCAGGTTGGGAGGATGTTCACTGTGGCCATTGGAGAGCTAAAACTGTATCCAGGCTAGATAGTGTACTAACCTTTTAACTTACTGTGGCATGCGAGGGTGGGTTCAAATGGTCTCCTACAATTACAGGTCCCACTGCCTTGTCACAACGAAGCAAAAGTGTTTTTGTGTCATTGTTATTTTCACTGGTTGGGCTCAGTGAAAATGATGCATAGATGTACTTTAATACCCTTTTTGATCTCAAGAGACAAGGCTTTTTTTGGCAGACATTCTTACTTTTTCAATAAACATAAGGCTTTTCTTGGGTCTAATTTATAGCCCTGAAAGGTAGTAGCTTTTCCATTCAGCAGTTAATGATGCTGAAAGCTGGAAGTTAATGGTACCTTAAAACAATTAGGCCTTATTCCTGAAACTTTTATGTATTCTTTAGCCTTAGCAAACCAGAGGCATTCACTCTTCTTTCTCTAAAGCTACCAAGTGTAATTGTCACGAGAGTGTTCTGAGTTCAGGCTGAAAACCCACAAATCCTATCTAGGCCAGAACTGTGCTTACTGTGCATCCCAGGCATATGCAGCTGGGAACATCTGTCAGAAAGAAAAGTGTCAAGACTGATTTTGCATTCAGGTTGCATTCTTGAAAAGCAGCAGCATGGGCAACAGGAGCAGCAGCAAAATGTGCCAATCTTGTCTGCCTCATTTTCAGCCCATAAAAATGACGATCATAAGAAGACTCATCATTCAAGAGGAGGGCTCTGCACTTCAGGCATACTTACTTTCAGAGTGTTAGGAGAAGGGACACTAGAGGAGGAGGGAGTAGTGCACCCCAAGCTGGTTTAGATTTGTGGGACAGTAAAGAAATGTCTTTACTGTCACGTTGCAATACTTCATTGTTCATTTTGCAAGGTGCAGATTGGGTTTTTCCAGAGCATCAATGACAGTCTGCTGGTATATGGGAAAATACTACTTCAAATATGCCACTGCTAAATGAGAATGCACCAAAAAATCCCTCCCCAGCGCCACTTACGAGCTGACAATATCCTGTTAGGATATAACATAGAGATGGAAGACTTTTTCCTCTCCATATGCAAGGGAAGATGGTCCATGCTCATTTGACTGGACCTTGACATTTGATACTACATATTCCTGACCTCTCCCTAGGAGGCTGAAGAGGTGAGCAGAAATATGAGAAAAGATATTGCATGTCTCAATAGCTACAGTAGCTATATGCTGCCTGTTTCATTTCCTTCTAAGCCAATGGCTACATACCTCTTAGATGCAGACTTCATGACAGCAATCAACACATCTGACTGCTTCAACTAATTTTATCTAGGCAGAAAGCCACATGCCCTAAAGAAGGTCCGGTTCTTAAAAAATACTTCAGCAGACATCTCTCTCAGTTTATGCCATCATGACTGCATCATCATCCTCACTCAATTATCTGCATTACCACCCCATTAAATAGAGAATTCAATTCAATGTCTCTATCCATGAACAGACCTCACTGCAACTGGCTCCACCTGAGAGACTTTTCTTAAACAGCCATGACATCTGGCTGGTATTCCACAGGCACCAAAATCTGTCAACCAATAAGCACAGGCTTGTGCTGGTGCTGTGGCATGTTTTCTGTGTTTTAGTCCAAAAAAAAAAGCACAGGCTTATGGATTGCAAAATCTGGAGCTTTCACAAGCATGGAAGCTAGACTATGGAAATTACTTCTGAGAGAGGCAAGAATGAGGCTTCATTAGTTTCAGAACTGAATGCAGTATGTCTCTTGTTGGCAGCTTGTTTTCCTGAATAGATCGTGCAAGTGTGCACCAGCCAAAAACTGATTACAAAGACTAATCTAAATATTTGTCGGTCTGAGGATGAAGGAAGATTGTTAGTGATATCGCCATTTTTAAACACTTGAAAGACACTCAGCTATAGTCGGGGGCAGACAATATAAGTAGATAGGTAGGTATAGAGATAATTTTTTTTAGAGAAGGGCAGGTCCTGTGGAATTACAGTCTGAATTTTTCCTGCTCATGCAAAATACAAAAAGCAGTATTACTTTATTATTTGTCTGGGAAATTGGTGTTAGAGCCTCAGGCTGAAATATTAGTTTCATGAATGTGAACCTGAAGTTTTTAAAATGATACTTTGGGGATGGTTTTTGCTTCCAAGTCCATATTTAAAGACTTGACATTTCAGCCATGGTATTATGACTAAGAATCTAGTCCAAGAAAGATTATGAGCCTCAATCCTATGCATCTAGCAGATGGCATTCATAGTGAGCATTTTCATTTATCCTGAATGAGAGAAGGTGCCAATTCTAACCCAGATGCAGAAATGAAAACATCTCATTTCTAGAGACATGTGAGGAGTATAGTCCCTCCACTGGCAAGGAAGCACAGTATGCTCATCTGCTGCTTCACATGCTTGCTGAACACCAGGAAGTAATTTCCCATCTCTGCTTGGAAAGTTGTTGTTGTTTAGATTACATGCCTCCTTGGTATGGCTGACACTTTTCAGCAGCTTGCAGATACTACTGTGCACTGAGTGCATTTTTATCCAGCAACTGAGAGCTGTTGGCCAGGAGCATCTGTCTCACAATGAGAAACACCTGAGAAGTTCAGTATTTCTAAGCCAGGCGATTAACTTATGATACGATCTGTTTGCATCCATTAGGACCATGTTCCAGTGCCCTGCTTTCAGTTTTAAACAGTGAGTCTCCCTAAATCTTCCCCTCCTGCCTTTTTTCCTTTGTTTGTTTTCCAAGCGCTGTCTGAAATGTTTCCAGTGTGCATTTGCCCAGCTTTACGTCTGATTTGGCTTGCCATTTTTTTTCCATGGGCAGCCTCAGATGAACCTCACCACCGCTTGACTGCTCAGTTAGCTGACTTGCAGCATCCTATCAGAGTGAATTCAGGCAGATCAAGCCTGCAGGTCTCATCAGACCATTTCAACTTGGGGTGAAATAAAATGGCAGATTGCTGTGTTTAATTTACATAAAAAACAACCAAGATTAAGCATAGAAAAGCTGATAAAATGGAATCAATAATCTGGAGATAGAAAGGGACAGATAAGACTGGGACACCTCAGGAAGTAGAAGGGAGAGTAGGCAGTTGAAAAAAACCCCAACAAATAAAAAGTAGAAATCCATAGTGAGAAGCCATGTGATCTGGCCAAGAGGTGGATTTCTTATTCAGAGGCTCAACTGAAAAGGTAGTTTAAAAAAAAGAAAGAAATTGAATTGAGGTTTCTGAAAAAGAATATATTTATTTTGATAAAAAAATTGGAAGTGGTGTGTTTTGCTTTTTAGCCTTTTTTCAAAACCTTTTTTGTTTGTTTTGTCTTTTTAAAAATTAGCTAATTTCTGAAAAATATTGCTTTGAAGTGAAAAAAAAATCAAAATTGGTTTAATTTAAAAACGTTAAAGCAAAACACCAAAGTACTTCTCAAATAAAACATTTCATTTAAAAGATGTCAGAATAAAAAGTTTTGACTTTTTCAGTGTCATTCCTGAGTAAACTAACCAATTCTGGATCACATACTCAGAATCCTGAATTCAGTGATCAGTGAATAGCAGCAGCTGTTCAGACCCCTTTTTTTCCCTATACATTATATCAGCATCATGTTGTGGGTGTTACCAGCAAGACAGGCACTAAGGGCACTTGTACATGTGACGGGGGTTTAGTCCTCAGGGTTTTATTCTATGCCCCCTAAATTGAAATGGTGGGTTTTTAATTGAAACCCACTGTTTCAATTTTTATGTCACATTATGGTGAGGGGCCTGACTGATCCTTTTTGTTTTGTGGTTAGAGCTGGAGCCTGCCCACAGCCAAGGGGTGAGCTGCCAGAGGGCTGAGTGGCCCCTGATTTGCAGGGGGCCCCAGTTCTTCCCTCCATGGTGGCAGTGCCCAGGCAGACTGCTAGTGGGATGGGTGCTTACCCAGCTTGGAAGCAACACCTGGCCTACCCCACTGTTCCCTTAGCCTGCCCAGGGGGCAGCGCCCAGTGGGCTTCCAGCAGGTGGGTTCAGGGAACAGTTGGATTGGGCCAGGTGCTGCCTCTGAGCTGGGGCAGCACCGGGGCCACTAGCAGCCCACCAGGGTGACCCCAGGGGGTGCTTCCACCATAGAAGGAAGGATCAGGGCCCCCCGCAGCTCAGAGGCCACTAGGCCCGCTGGCAGCTTGCCCCCTGACTGTGGGAGAAGTGGGCAGGCTCTGCTGGAAAAAGAAAGGATTGGGCCCCTTGCCACTTCTGCTTTCAGCAGGTGCCTATTGAAGGCAGAAGCAGTGAGGGGCCTGATCCTTTTTTTCTGCAGAGCCTGCCCACCTCTCCCACAGCTGTGGGTGAGTTTACAGTTGCATTGTTGAAATTTGCAATGTCCATACGTAGTTTAGTTTGCAATGATGCAAACTCTTCTAACCCCCCCAAAATTGACGCATGTGTAATGTATGACACTGTTAAACTACACAAGTGACATTTTTGTCATGTGTACATCATGATAACCGTCATGTGCACAAGCACTCTAAAAGAGCAATTATACTAGCTCTAGAACCAGCAAGCAGTGCAGCCAGAAGTAAGTAGCATGCCTACAGTACCACACTGATGTAGCTACACAGGTTCCAACTATAGGCTAAATGTGGGGCTGCCTCACATCTTATAGACATATGTTCCAGGAGAGGTGGGGAAAAGGGGGTGTCCTGCTGGAAGGGGTTTGCAAAGACACAGCAACCACCTACCTCTTGGCCTGTTTAATCTTCATGCCATGTGATCTGCTTTCAGTATTTCCAGGACTGTCGTAGTAATATAATCATACTAACTCCAACATGGTGCCTGTCAATTCTGGATCTCTGAGATCGTTACTGTTTAGGGTGTTGAGAAGGGCCTAAATGTGTGACTAAGACACTTCTTTGTTTTGAGGGTTTTTTCAGAATACAGACTAAGTCACAGTTGTCCTTTCACCCCCAAAATCACTTCTTTCTTGGAAAACCAAGCCCAAGACCTAAGCAGCCTTCCATCAAGGTAACATGGGTATAGAGATATGCTTGCCTAATAAAGAGTAGAGAATATATTCATACTACTTGGGAAGCAAAGGTGTAGGTGACCTTTGGACCATGACAGTTAACTCCTCCAAACTTCCCTTTTGCTTTTATAATGTGTTTCTCTGCTGATCTGATATTCACAAGGGGATTAGTTAATCTTGTCTCTGGGGGATCTTTTGGGTTATAAGGAAAATCACATGGATGTGAAAACACAGCCTATGAAGATTGCTGACACTGTGTTTTCTAAAATTTGTCACTTGATGGTGTCATGTCTGGGGTATTATGTCTGGTATTCCAGACAGAAAAACCACAACTTTTCTTAAATTGCAACAGGGTGTGATAGTTTTGTCATTAGTGATTTTTATAATTTTGGAATTAGTTAGCCTATTGACTTCTGCATCATAATGCTCGTATTATAGTTTCAACATGTGAAAACTAATTTGTAAAACTGCTCTTTTCTCAGCAAATGAAAAAAGTTTTACTTACACAGATAAATTCATTCACATTAAGGCCTAAAGCAGACTTAATGCCTTATATCAGGATCTTACAGAGGATTTTTTTAATACTTTAGAGGAAGGAACACATACAAGAAGCATTGAAGGAACTTGTCGTAAGTCACATACAGTGCCCATCTCCTAATGACCAGTCTTCTGCTGTACCCACAGGACCATACTGCCCACCACTGTATGTTTCTTTTTGTATGTTACCTTTCAATTCAAGATGCTTGGTAGTACTTCACATGAAAGAGCAAACATTTTTCATAGTGGGAACTCTAAAGAGTTCCAGACTGCAGGGTAAGTTTCTGATGCCCAAGCTAGCTTTACATAAATAAGATAGCTAAGCTACCAGATGTAGTATAAGTGCATATCTACACTGCAAAGAGAGATGTGATTACAGTGTGAGTACAATACCCTCTGCCAAGCTGTACTGACAGGTTCTGTGCCTGGTCTCAGTCCAGCTCCAGCACCCTTTAAACTTGGGGGAAGCTGTGCCCCATTGTAGACCCCAGCATGGACATCTCTATGATGAACCATCCTTGCATCCATTTTTACCCACATGGGTCTGCAGAACAGCAACTGTCCATTGAACATAGAATCATAGAACCATGGAAAATTAGGGTGATCTAGTCCAACCCCTTTGCTCAAAACAGGACCAACCCCAACTAGATTGTCCCAGCCCAGGCTTTGTCTAGCCGGGTCTTAAAAACCTCTGAGGATGGAGATTTCACCCACCTCTCTAGGTAACCTGTTCCCGTGCTTCCCCACTCTCCTAGTGAGAGAGTTTTGTCTAATATTCAACCTAAACCTCCCTTGGTGTACCCTGAGACCATTGCTTCTTGTTCTGTCATCTGTCACCACTGAGAACAGTCTAGCTCCATCCTCTTTAGGACCACCCTTCAGGTATTTGAAGGCTGCTATCAAATCTCCTCTCAGTCTTCTCTTCTGCAGACTAAATAAGCCCTGCTCCCTCAGCCTCTCCTCCTGAGTCATGTGCCTGAGCCCCCAAACCATTTTTGATGCCCCCTGCTGAACTCTCTCCAATTTGTCCACATCTTTTCTGTAGTGGAGGGCCTCAAACTGGCCACAGTACTCCAGATATGGCCTTACCAGTTCAGAATAGAGGGGAATAATCACTTTCCTTGATCTGCTGGCAACACTTCTGTCAATTAGCCATCTTGGCAACAAGGGCACACTGTTGGCTCATATTCAGCTTATTGTCCATGGTAACCCGCAGGTCTTTTTCTGTGGAGTTGCTGCCCAGCCACTAAGTCCCCAGCCTGTATTGGTGTGTGGAATTATTCTATCCTATGTTCAGGACTTTGTGCTTGTCCTCATTGAACATTTTTATACTTTTTTTGGCCCAGTCCTCCAATTTGTCTACATCTTTCTGAATCCTAACCCTACACTCCAGCCTATGTACTATTCTTCTCATCTTGGTGTCATCTGCATAGATATTTCTTAGATGGCTTTGATAGGATGCTTGAAGGTGACTGTCCCCATGCCTTGCCTTTGCCCTTCTTTATTTACTTGGCTATCTGCATATGTTATAGTTCCTACTGTTTGGAATACCTGTTTCAGTTTTTTCCAGTCCCCCCTGAAATTCAGGTTTCTTACAAAAACAGTGGACCCAAAGTAGCCATCCTTTCACCTCCACATTCTCTGAGAAAGAGCGCTCAGACTTTTCTTTTTAGATGGTCCTGCATCCCACAGCTTAGGGATCCATTTGAATCCCCCTACTCTTGGGACCTGTCCTCTCATGTGCTTCCATTTGCCATGATCCCCAATATCCTCTTTGCCCTTCAGAGGTCTTCTCTGACCATATTCCTTCATAATCATTAACATACCTCTTGTGCAATTCCTGGACTTCTCTGAAGCTTTCTTAATGGATCCTTTATATTTAACTCCACTCCCATCTCTTCTTTTTAGGCCTTTAAACTCAGGCCATCCAAAGTCCTTTGGGGGCTTATTAACAAACCCCCCTTCTGCAGTTACAAGTCCTCTTTTTTCCAGGACTGTATCCCTCACCTTCTTAACTGGTGTGTGATTGCTTCTCAGTCACTTATTTTCCCCACCTTGTCTTTATCTCAGCATCTTTTGCCTTTCTGGATGGTGTTAGCATCACCCCAAAATGCAGTTTTGGTTGCTGCCATTGTACCCTCATCTGGTTTCTGCACTTGCTGCTGTAGAGCTTGGGGAAGGCTGTCTACAACTTCTGCATCCCTCTCTACTCCAAGAAGGGTGTTGCCCCTGTTGTTTCTGGTTTCTTCTCTCAGGTAAGATTGGTGGGCCTTCTGTCCTTCAGCTGTGGGGCTGGATCCTGCTTCAGTCCCTCCACTACTACAGCAACCCATAGGCCCTCTTGTGCTCCTTGTGGCTTTCCCATCTCCATGCATGCTCACTGAGTTTCTCATTACATGAGAAACTGGCTAGTACTAGCCAGTTCTTCTCTGAGCTCTACTTACTTTGGGGTGCCCTCCACTCACACAGTCCTTTGGCTCCCTTTCTAGAAGCTCTGCCACTTTCCTTTCTCCCAAAGGTGCATCTCCCCAAGTTGGAGGCTTTCTCTTTTCACCCTGTATCCCTACTAGGGTCTGGTCCTGTGCTCTTATTCTCTTCTCTGCTTTTCTTAGCATCTGCCTTTGCCTACTCCAGCTTCTGTAAGGTAATGGCCTAGTCCTGGTAACCATTTCTCATAGGGCTGCTGAAGCTCATTACAGTGTTTGCCTTTCTGAGTGGACGGCTCAGCCTGTAAGTAGTGGTAGATGTACCCCACTGGCACCTCTCCTCTGTGAGGGCTCTAGTACTAGCCAGTTTCTCATGTAATGCAGACAGGAGTAGCTCACTCAGTAGGCACCTTTCCTGGCATCTTTTCATCTCTTGCCAGAATTCTTCCTGATGGTTACTTTGAGCTTTCAGCCTCTCTAGTAATACCTTTTATTTTGCCTTCTCCTTGGTCCCTTCTCTATGGTTTGATAGGCCAACATGGCTACTTCTCAGCTAGCTTGTCTCTGGTAACTTGCCTACCCCCAAAAATCTATTAGTTCCTGACAGGTAAAGAAAAGGTCTATGTAGTCAAACCAGTCCTATGGCTCTACTACATTCCTAGTTCAAGTGTTGAATGTTACAGGGGAAGCTCTTACACATCCTTCAATGTGGGAGTATGGAGATCTTTGTGCAGAGAGACTTGTGAAGGAGAAAGTTCCCCCCCTAAGTGCTATGGAACAGATAAATATTATCAGCTTAAATATAATAATTTTTTCTTAAATATTATTATAATAGAATTAACATCTTGAATACTATTATCATAATGATTTACTAATTATATTAATGGAACTATCTTATGTGCTTTCATGCTGTCATGGAACCATCATCTGAGGTGCCTTCTAATTTTTCCAATAATTTTTCAAAGAGATATAAGATAGGAATTAAAAGAGACAGTTTTTTTACAAAACATGTGAATAAGAACCCTCTGCAAACTCAGTTCTTTGTTTCCCAAATAAAGTGGGCATATGTAAATTCTGGGTTACTAGTGAGTCTAAGAAAGTTGCTCATTTATGAAATAAATGCCCTTGAAAATTGTCACAGCAAAGATGTTTTTCAGAGCAGGCTAGATTCATATTGGTTGAATAATTACATCACTTATTTTGCACCAGTTTTGTGAATAAACGGGGGTTTAGTCTTCAGAATTATTATTTTTTCATAAACTGTAAATTCTAACCAACCCATTTCCAAAGCCATCCTATAGTACAGAGAACATAATTAAATGAATTTTACTTTAGCATATTAGTGGATTGCTCTTTATTATACACTTCAATGGCATTTAAGTCCAGAAGCAATGCAAAGCCAAGTTAAAAAAAACCAAAAAACCAAAAAGAAAAGAAATTCTTAATTCTAAGGCTTGAAATATATATGGATATCAAAATTTTCCCCCAAACTGTCCTCTGTGCAAAAGGTAGGTGCAAGCCTGCAGGCCAGTCATGCATCAACTTGCTACAGATGTTTTACCAGTGTATGGGCCTGCTTGTTTATTCATGGATTCAGTAAGAAACGTGTGCTTTCCCTGGAAGACACCGTGCTCCAGATAAGAAGCATATATAATTCCAAGATAAGTAATCCTTTATTGAAAGCAAACACCATCAACACACTGTGGGAACTTCTGTGTTTTCATAAAACCTATATTCAGTGAGGGGAAAAAAGGTAGAACAACAAACCAGTGTAACGACTTCACCTTTTAAGGTACAGTATTTAACTTTTCTAATTCCATTAACACTTCTGTTTCTACAGCAGAAAAGTCTGGCAGAAATTAATTTGGTTTTAATTAGAGGGATGCAGCAATAGATTGGCTGAATTTACAGACCTTTCAAACTATGGTTTTGGTCTGTAAAACCAGCTTGAGTTTACAACATTTTTTTTCTTACCTAAATTCTTTTGAAAAAGGGCAAAGTTAGTTCAAAACAGTGCAAGCTTCACACTAGCTAGACAAAGCATAAAGGACAAAAAGAAAGTATTAGGTGTGACATAAATAATATATATTTCTAAACTAAATTTCCCTGTATCAATTCAATACCCAGATACATTTTTTCAGACAAACCAGTCCAAGATGCCTCTACCCAACATAGGCCTTTGAGTTCAGAATGATTCCCCAAATCTGTAAGCTCACTGCAATTCAACTACTAGGTTTGCTAAAGTAAGAAATAGCACACCTTGTGAAAGTGTCAAAAGAACCAGCTGCCTGCTGTACCACTACAGTCCTGAATGAGATTTTCTCTAATGGGTAAGCTCAGATTCAAGATTCAGAAAAGTGAAGAGAGAAAAGATATTTATTTTATTGATTAGGATCACAAGCCAAGGCAAAAATGATTGATGGCACAAAAATGGTAAAAAATAAACTTGATTCAGTGCCACAAAGAAAAGGCCATAATTGTGATTTTACTTAGAGTTCAGCTCTTGGTCATCTCATGTTTGCAAATATATCATCAAACAGTCAGGGACTTTTAGCAGGTGTTCTCTGTGTGTGTTCAGCAAAGTAATGACACCTCTGTCAATAAAGTGATCACTGATCAAGCACCCATTTGAGTAGTGCTGAGAAATCCCATGCATTTCAGAGGTGTAAAGATGCAAGAATAGTGTCTCCTTTCAAGCACTGTTGCACATTGAGAGGATTTGATAGTTCAAAGGAAGAAGCAGTTGAAGCGGATTAAAGCCAAAACTATGTTTTCTGCACAGCTGAGTGATATGCTTCTATTATCACACCCACCTCCCCAGTGCAGGAACTATAGACAGATTTGGCTGCAGCTGGCTAGCTGGGTAAGACATAATCAAGCACCTGTGTACCAAATATGCACAGCTGCAGGGTGCCAAGGCTGAACTATTTATTTTACAAGCTATATATTCACCAGTTGCTTTATGTAATGAGAGACTGCACAAGAAAGAATGGGTCACTAACTGAAGAAGGAAAATCCGTGGAACAATTTTACGATACAATTATTCTTTTTCAGTGCTGTGTGTCAAGAGGACATTTCTCAGTGTTGTTCAGTTTATACATGAAACCACAAGAAGAACCACTGGAAAAACCACTGATAAAATAATATGCACCTAAGAAATGGGTTGTCTATAAAGGATACAAATATTACATTGGTAATACTGTTGTACCTGGTTCTACTCAATATCTATGCAATCTTGTTGTTTCATGAAGATTGAGAATTAAATGCAAAATATTGGTTAAGTTTTGGTCCATGTATAGACTACCATTATTGGAAAGCCTCAGAAAATAGGTAGGGAATCTGGTCTGCTCTCTAGTAGCTCTGTCTGCTTAAGTAATGTCTTGTACTAAACTCTGAAAATGCAAAATACTTTAAACTATTTATTGTTGAGAGTATCTAACTCAGACAGTGAGTATGTACTTGATGGGACTGTATTTGCTCATGAGCTACATAAATTAATCTAGATATTGGCAGATACAGGAAAAAGGTGAGGCTGTGGCCACATGCCTCTTCAGTTGCATGGTGAAGATAATTGTGCAAGCACTACACTACTGAAGAGTGTGCTGTTGCACCCCCTTGCCATGATCCTGGATGCCAGCAGGCGCTACTTGTGCCATAAACTCCACGCTCACCAGCTGGTGTGCGCAGGATCTAGACAAAGTCCTGTCCATGCTTTCATACAGCTGTGAAGCCTAGGGAGTGAGCACCTCCACTATTCACCCTCCCATTAAACCCTCATTCCCTGCCAAATTCAGAAGTAGGGGAAAAAAGGGGGCAAGTGGCATCAGTGCTCAGTTCCTACTTTCATGTGGATCAGGAGCCCAGGGGATGAACAGCCCCCACTACTCATCCCCCTTTTTCCTCTGCTGCTGTATATGTGCTGAAGGCAGGGTGTGATGATGACTCTGCACCCCCTGGATCCAGTCGTGTATCTAGACAATCATTTTTAGCTTTGGAAACATAGGTTTCAGCAGAAGTAGTGGCTTTCTTCAATCTGCAATGTTGAGAAGTTGTCATTCTTTCCTACAGATGGAGGCTTATTCTCAAATGAGTGTGAAGTTCACTAGTTTGGACTAATCCATTAAGCCTATTTAGGATTCCTCTCAAAAACACTCACAGATTGCAGTTATGGCAGAAAATGGAAGGCAGTGATCTCAGACAGTGAGGGTGCCTACAGATGTTTAGAGGCCTGCTCTGATTCATGGTGCGTTACATAAATGTAACTTGTGTAAGCACCCTGAGAAGGAGTGACACTCACACTCTACAAGCATTAGCAGTGACAGAACAATGTTACAATCATCTTTTTATACCACGATAGCACTTGAAATGAGTGGAAATGAATCCTTCCAGGTATAAGAAATGGAGAGTAGGCTGTACTTTTTCTTCCTGAAAGTCACCACTTTTGGTACATTCTTCTTCTTAATACTATAGCTACATATTTTGCAGCTAGAGCTAGTTAGAAAACAAAAAAAAATATATTTTTTAATTTGAAATTTCTCACAGGAATAACATTTGAAAAGTGTTGATAATTTTTTTAAATTTTGACACTACTTTGACTACAATATCATGTAAAAAATACACAAGAAGCTTTATTTCCAGTCTTTAGGCCAGCATGACTAAAGACATTTAAGTTCATCCTATATTTGTGAATTGTTCTATTTCTTATGTTGTCTGTATTACACTATGGCTTAGAATGGTTTTGGTAGGAATATATGACTTGTAGAAAATCATAGAAGTTACTATAAACTCAACTCACTTATTTATTAACAAAAGCAATACAAAATCAGTGCAATATCACTATTTAGCCAATATACTTCATTGGAAAAACATACAAACAAGTTTTTAACAGCTGCCATGGACTACTTTACTGTTACTATTTTATAGGGTGCTTTGGTTTTTTGCCTCTTGAAAAATGGATGGAGACTATTAAACTCATTTCACAAAGGCTCCTTAACAGCCTTCAAGTTGTAACAACTTCCAGTCATAAAAAAGAAAGGCTGGATTTGAACTGGCTACCTAGATGATAAAGTTGCTCTGTCTCTTAACTGCTCAGTCCCCTGGGGTTATGTAGCTATGGGTGGGAAAGGCTATGTTCTTTCATTTTGTTTAGCCCTCAGGATGCACACACATACACACACGTGTGTGTATAAGGTCTCTTAGGTAAGTTTAATTTATACATAGGCTTTAATGCCTCAAGGGCCTATTAGATCATCTAGTCTGACCTTGCATATATCACAGGCTATTAAATGTCACCCAGACACTACTATATCAAGCTCATAAACTTGGACTAAAACATATCAAGGACTGAAGAAACTGTGTGACACATGCAGAGAATGGGACATACCAGTGTATCCCCAGTGCTTGAAGCCTCTGAAGTGGAGGGATTTGGTGGGGTGAGATATGCCTGGCTGAATCCAGCAGGCAAACCATGCTCCACATTACAGGGAAAAATAAAAAGGAAAAAACCTCTAAGATCTCTGCCTGGCTTACAGGAGAGGTGAGCAGGAATTCTGTATGTGAATTTGGTGATCAGTACTAATATGTGAAAAAAACATACCAACTAGGCATCAAGGAAAAGTATCTGTGCCACATCAGAGGTTGGATCCACCTTATTCTTTGTTTTGTCTTGAGCTATGGCCAATTTGTGGAAGTTCAGAGGAAGGAAAAAAGGGCTATCTTACTAGGTTAAATATTAGTATTATTTTTATAAAGGTTTCTTAAGACACCCAGAGACCTTGGGCATGTGACATTTAGAAGTGATGGGTGTAATGTCATTTCAAGATGAGAAGCTAAAGCACAAGGGAAAAAACAATCCTCTGAGCAAGCAGCCCATGACAGGTCTCTTGAGCCCTGATTTTCCTGACTAGGAAACAACTGACTAGCAAAGGTCATGAATGGAATTAATTTATTGTTAGGCTGGGGGAGAAATAATAGTTTTGTTTTGTTGGTTTTGTTCCATTAGGGCAAGGGTGTTGGATGATTGTCCCTAGACAGGGGAATGGCAGAAAACTTACGCACACTGTTTCAGCAGCCTTCTAAGCAGCTGCCAGGGTGGGAACTGAACCTGTATTCCCTGTTTGCAAGCTAGCATTGCAAACTTGAAAATCCCGCTTCTGGCAAAAAAAAAAAAAAATGTTGTTTTATCCTTTTGTCTTAAGTACCTAACCAGATACTGGGATCCACTGTCATATGCAAACCATAAAAAGACAGTTTTGCCCCCCAAAATCTTGAAAACTAAGAATAAGACAAGAGGAAGCATGTGAAAACAAGTATTAAAAATGGTGGGGTGTTTTTGTTCTAACCTCTCATCTTTTTCATATCCATAAAAGGATATGGAAGGAATACAAATTCAATACCATTTCCCCACCATCCTAAGCTGGAGTAATCTTGAGATGCTGAGATGTAGTGTTATCCAAATCTTCATAAACCCGCCTACTTGAAATAGCAAACACATTATCATGGCAGACAACGCTTGCAGTAAATCATGCCATCTTGGTAACAGATTCTAGAATGTAGGGTTAATGCAATCACTGAAATCTATTTGATTTGCCATATATAAATAAGGCATAAAAAAAAAAGAGCCATAAAAGCCTTTTTTAAAAACCACAATAAATAAAGTTATGACAAGTGATGATTTCTCAGGGTGGTGGAAAGTACTTTGGGTTTCATCTTACTACAGAATCTCCCCCTGCACAAACCTTTGATGTGCAGCAACTTCCCACCCACCTAGGAACACTCATTTGAGGTTAACCAAGCAGCTAGGAGGACACTGAATTACTGAGAAGGGGGTGAATTCTGAAGACCACTGAAATCAATGTGAGCTTGACTGAATAATAAGATATTGGCTCACATTCTGGTGCCTCACTTGAAACAGATGGAAAGCATGCATTTGTCTTTGTAATATTTCCAATGAGCCTGAAAATAAAATGAGTCAAGATTCCAGGGTTTAGCTCTGAGGCTTTCTGTAGAGGATTTCATAGGCTGGTCTTGTACAACATAAAGAATACCCACAGTCTAGTGTCAGTGTAAGATGCTAGCGATAGGTAGCCAAAACATAGCCTGCAGACCCTGCGTCCCACTGAGTTCTACAAGGTAGCCTGTGGCTATTCCTACTTCAAATACAGCCAATTTTTTTCATGTTCCTTGTTGATCCAAGTGGCAAGCTACGTACATCAAGGGAGAAGATGGGATCCTGGGACCTATAATTTATTCAATCCAGGTATAGCATAAAGAAATGAAACTCCATAATAAAAATGAAGGTGATTGTAATAAGGCTTTTTTCCCTACAGGTTAAGTAGAAATGCTTAGATTCCTGGTAAATTGCCAATTTCTTCTTCAGCTGAGTAAAATATGAGTGCCTGGTGCTACTATATACCAAATTTAACTAGTTTCCTCATGTTAGGACACATACACAGTGTAGAAACCTTGCAGAATTTATCTTAATTGAAGAGCGAGGTTTGTGCACTTTTCTCAAATAGGTCCACTCTGCAGGGTTCAACAGTTACTTTACTAAGCCTGGATTGCACTGTAGCATTCATTACTCCCTCAGTTTAGAAGTTTCCATGACATGGAATTACTGGTGTGTAGGAAGAGCAAAGTAAGTCAAATTGCAAGAGAGTATTATGGTTCTGAAGGTTCATGAAGCAAACAAGAGTTGGTTTCTCAAAATACAAAAAGGTGGATTCAGAAAGATGTAACATTTTAGTGTTTTCTTAACATTTGGCTTAATACTCATGAAGGACTTTGTTGCAGTTATACATCAACTATTTTTCATAAGAACCTCACTGCTTAAGAACAGTTCTGAAATTTAACTAACACACACACTTTTTTGCCTCAAAATATGGAACATTAAAACCTGAAAATTTGATGTAATTCTTCATGTTTTGGTGTTTAAGTGCCTTGAAGCTAATTGGAAAGAAACTCTTTTCTGTGGAGGGCTACTAAAAATAGCACTTTATTACTGGACTCATTCATTGCTCAGAAGAGATGAGTGTCACAAGAGTTTACTCACAAGATTTTGGGTCTGCAGCCATTGCTTGAGCGAGGTGCCTCAGGACCATTAAGAGGAAACTAAAAAAACCTGTGTTTGCAAAATAAAATTTGAAAGCTAAAAATATAACAACTAAAATATAACAACTAAAAATTCTCCAGTTTCTGCCTTAATACTCTCCCTGTTATTCTTATTATTCTAGTGATTTTCCCTGTTATTTATACAGCTGAGCCAATGTTTCTAGACAGCCCACCAAGTTATTTTGAAAGCTCAAGGGCAAGGGTAGAACTGATGAAGAATGCTTTACATTTGAAAGCTTGTCTAAGTCTTTGCCAACCATGTAGTTGGTCTAATAAAAGATAATACTCACAAAAATCCTTGCCTCTTACATAATTCTTGGACCATCAAGGATACAACATAACTCTAACACTATCTTGGAAAGCTCAAGCAAGATGGGAGGTATTATATACTTTGGGTGTGCTTCTCCTTGACAATAAGGCCTGTTTTACATTTAGTGGAAGACCCCTGGGCACTGCTAGAATGGTAAAATGGGCTTAAAAATAAAGGCTTTCATACTGAAGTGTAGGGTGCTCCATATAACAACTGCATTTTTGGTATCAATTTACTGAAATAAATGGAATACAAAATGGATGTTTTTTGGCCCATTCTGATATTTTACATTTAATATTTTGTAGTAAAAAATAGAACAATGAAAGGCCGAAGAGTAAGAATTAGACAAAATGAAGCAGACTCTATTCAAAATGTCTATGCAGGAAGTGTTGGAGGTTTTGCCAGGCTTCATGAACTAACAGCTAATGGTTCTCAGCAATTCTTATGGTAAACTGAAACTGTGAGCTGAAGCCTGCATCTTGGATTTTACCATTTGCTCCATTTCCTGTCAGGTAAAGAAGAAACTAACAGAAGATTTTTTGGCCCCCAAGTCAACACAGTTTTCCGTTAAAAATTATAACCTTTTAAAATAAATATTTTGATTTTATAATTAAACGTGCTTTTATATCAAATACAAATAAACATCAAATGCAAATGTGATCAAATTTGACAAATAGCAACAGTCATGCAAATGCAGATGAATACAAAACATCAGTAAAAGTCTGATTCTGTTCCCATTGACCTCAATGAAAAGAGGACTAGAGGACACTTGACAGTTACCTTCATTAATTAACTAAGCAATCATGACAAAATATAATTTCAATCAGGAACCTAGTGTCACAATTCAAGATTGCTTCTGAAGATCTTAAAATATTCCTTTTCAAAGCAATGAAGGTCATTTGTCACTGGTTGATTTCAAAACATATTATAAAAGAGATCAACTATGTTATTCCCATTTACAGAAGGGAAACAGAAACATAGAGAAGTGAAGTGACTTGCACGAAGTCACTCAGCAAGGCAGAGTCAGAGCTCAGAATAGAGGTCTCTCTAGGCCTAGTCCAGTGGCAGCCAATGTTTTTGGCTCCATTGCCACAAGTTAGTCCCATGCTTTCCCCAAGTACTACTCTGATCCCCTTCCCCTGCCCAATCTGCTGCTCTGCTTTCTGCTCTCTGCCCTATCTGTCACGGCGTTGCTTTTCTCCTCCCTGATCTGTTGCATGTTGCACGTCAGTTGTGGGACATGTGCCACAGATTGACTACCCCAAGCCTAGTCCTTTATTCTGGGGATACACGCACTTGGGAAGGCCCTAGGGGGTACGCATAGGTGGGTAGGGATGAAGTGCCACCACTCACCACCCTGTGGTGCCACCTTTCCATGTCTGGCCACGTGCCAACACACCCACCCTCTGTGTCTGGCCAGCAGGGGCACACTTATTAAAAAAGGTTGAAACCCCCTGCTTTATTTAATCCACTAATGTACATTGTCTCCTGCGGGGTCTTGCTTGGGACCGTCAGTAGCGGTAATCAAAGCAAACAAGAAATTACTAGCAAATGGAAAAATCCATCTTCAGGAATACAGCTACGCCCATATTACTTCATGTTGTTTGATCCTCAATTGACCTTTGAAAAAGTTGATCTGGACACTTCCTATTTGTGGTTAACCATAGTGACCAACCCAAGGGATTAAACAACACAGATTCAGTTAATCTGCAGTAAGGCACTTTTATGTCAGTAAGAACATTCATTCACACAGTGTTAATCAGGGAGAGCTACATACATAGCTCACTATGGCTGCAGTACAGATGTTCAGTCTGAAGCTGCCCACTCTTCCCTGCTTTCTGTGCCTTCCCAAGACAAAGGTGATCCCAATCAGGGAAAGGCAAGGGAAGATGGGCCTGCTCTACTCCTGGTCCCTGGGGGAGGGAGGGGGGAGAGGGGAGCAGCCAGGGAAAGACTCCTTGCATCTGCCCCAGACCAGGCCCTGGGTAACAGGGTGGGAGAGCAGTTTCCTCCACTCTGCACCTGGTTGCTGGGGGTGGAGTGGAGGGAGCACTAGGGCAAAATATCCAGCCCGCACCCCAAGCAGGGCAGTGTCCAGCTTGGGGAAGAGACAGATGCTCCTCTCCCCTCCCAGACCAGTCTACTCTGGGAGGAGTGAGGAGCAGTATGGCAACTCCCGCTGCTACCTGCTTCACGTGCCTGGAACTCTGTTGTGTGCACTGCTACCCCAGGAAGTGGCCCTCTGAGCCCCGCTCCCCACTGGCTCTGTTCCCCTTTCCTCCTCTGCCACTTAGTTAAGTGGTAGGAGCAGCAATTTAAAAGCCAGCATGATTGGGAGCTAGGCTTGGAGAGCTTTTCCCCATGCCAGTTCTCCCCAAGCTTCCCCAGGCCTCCCTCCTACCCAACATCTCTCAGATTAGTGGTGGGGGCAGGGGAAAGGAAGGGAAGCTGGTAAGGAACAGTGCTGCTCCCTGCCCTTGGTACCTGGTACCAGGGAGCTGAGCAAAAGGAACAGTGGGGCAAAGCCCCCGCCTAATTCTCACACTGGGAACTGTGGTATAAGAAGGTGGCAGGGAACTGTGAAGTGCTCAGCTCCCAGTGCCCAGCAGCTGTGTGGAAGGAACTGTGTGACAAACCCCTGCCCACTTTTTGGGAAGGCATGGGAACCTTTCTTCTGGCTCCACTCTTCCTGATCCCCAGGAGGAGTAAAGCCAGGGGAAGGTGTAAAGACATTTAGCCTTCCAGGAGAAACTCTTCCAGGAGTGACTTGACTTTGGTTGTTCCAGGGTTATTTTCTCCCTTTATGGCCATTTTTGCCTCAGGAGAAAAAGCCTGAAAGTCTGTACACATCTGATTTCTACCTGGAGAACAGCAAACATCTGTACAGTAGAAACTGAACATCTGTAAAAAGCCTACATAGACAAACCCTAATTAGTAATGACAAGGTCTATGTGAGGACTGGAAAAAATAATTTTAGTCTCTTCCAACGCTAAAGCTTGGTTTCCAGACAAATTTTGTGTACACCTGCCCAAGTTAAATAGGGAACACTCCCTAATGTGGCTGCACTTATGACAATATCAGAATGCTTTGTCTTGTTCCTGATAGAAACACCTTCACATTTTTATAATTGCAAGGTGGCACCAGTTTAACTATACCTGTTTCCAAATTAATTGAATGAAAGAACTCCAAATACCGTTTTAGACAACATTAATACTTTAAAAATTTATTTTGTCTTAAAATGTTGTTTTAATTAAAACTGCAGTTTCAACCCAATTTATGTACAACATTTCAGGGACATCAAAAGGCAAGGATTTTCTATGATATCTTTTATGGCTGGGACAGCTGTTGGACAAACTTTCAGGCATCTAGTACCCTTCTTCAGTTCTACGGGCATCAAGAACATTTGGTTAAATGGTATTCAGCTACCTGAAGAGAAATTACCAGTTCGGTGAAGTAAGACATGTTTGGCAATATCTTTTATTGGACTAAGGCAGATATACCAAGAACCATTGTGGATGCCACAACATCACTGCAAGTAGGTAAGGCAGATCTGTGATAACATGGACTCTAAATAAATAGAAATACGTAAAGAAAGGGCTGGCATTTCTTCCACTATCACTTTTAACCCCTTTACAAATGAAAAGAAACAACATTGTATGTTTCATCCAGAAACCCCCCATTTACCCACAGCCTTCTGACAGCTGTTTTCAATCTGATGACACATCCGAATGCTTCTCAAATCAAAGGGAGAAATACTTGAAAAATACTTATAACATAATGAGGTCTTTTCACTTATAACATAATTGAAGTCATTTCATGCAGTTTAAACTATTTTTTGCTTGAACACTGAACAGGCATTTTATTTTAAGACTTAATTATAGGTGAAAATAAAGAGTATGCATTTAGAGAGGGTGCTGCTCTTTTGACATTCCATTTTCATAAATTCTCTCCCCCTTTTCTTAAGTGAGAGTCTCCTTTAATGAAATGTTGTGACAGTTTTCTAAATTATTATTTTGAGAGGGAGGTATAAACATAGGTTTAGGAAACATGATTGCACATGTAGAATATTAAAGCTGTATTTTTTTAAAGCCTCACTGCAAAACATTGCTTATATTTTCACGTATGATAGGCTGTAACAAACTTACAATATTCATTTATAGGAGGGCATCATTTCACATGAGAACTAAAAATGAGGGTCAATGAATGATTCTATCCATGTGCTACTGTGAGCAGGGGCTGAGTCAGAGTCCTGGCAAGCTAAGAGGAGGAGTCTTTCCATAGACTTCAGTAGGCTTTGGATCAGGTCCTTGATATGCATCCATAAAGAGAGTTGAAAGGCATTTTTATTATTTTAAAACTAAGGAACCCACTGGAATGCTGTATTATTTTCAATAAACTTGCATGTTTTCAGCAATCTTTTTTAGTTTACCTGTTGTGTGCATATTTTAAGGTCCTATAAATTGCAGGCAGTATTAATTTCCTCAAGAAATATCAGAATGCTCATTGTACCATTGTGACAGCTGAACTTATAAAACCTTGAATCAATAAAGCATTGCTGACGTGCCAGGGGGAGATGGACTGAAAAGCCTTTGCTTCAGTTGGATTTTTACTCCTACCAATCACCATTCACATTTCAGCAAAATTAAATATCCTTCTGTTTAGGTGCCAGCCTCTGATGGGAGCAGTAAAAGGAGTTAATTGAAAGCTATTGGCTGAATACTCAGTCAAGATTAAAAAAAAATCATGCTTTCCTAAAAGTTTGTTAGCAATGACACACAGTAGTTTAAGACTATAAAATAGAGAAACCTTGGGTTTTCCATTCCAATTCCCCTTATTTCCATTAAAGTTACTTTTTTGACTCTTCAAGTAAATCATGGATTCCATGAAAGCAATTTCTAACCCTGTAAAACATACTGATTTTACTCTTATATTTACCAGCTATCATCTATTCTCATCCACAGTGACTAATTCCTTAACCCTTAAGCATTCCCACTGAAATCAAGAGAACTATTCGTGAAGAAAAGGACAGCTCGGTGTGAGCAAAGGAGACATAAATAGGTGCAAGCAGTGATTTTCAGGCAGATGGCTACACTCTGGTAGAGAGCAACTAAAATGGACTATGAACGTTCAGTATCAGAGTATAAGATTTCAGTTCACCAACATCTGAATCAAGGAAGCCAAGCACAGAAGTAAATAGTATGCCTAGCAGTAAAGATTTGCCCAGGTAGGTTCTCATAAAAACAACTAAACAAGAAACAATTTTAAACTAAATGAATTTCCCAATTTGGGAAGAGGGAAATGGACAGAAAAGGAGCGGGATGATGATTACTATATTAAGGGCATTTGAAGTATTTTGGGATTGAAGGAACGCCAGTCCATCCCAAGGGACAAGACGACCAAAGCTTTTGGGTATTCCTTTCAAAGTGACATAAATAAGCTAAAAGTGTCTTTGACTATAGCATGTTTCAGAGTATTGGTTATAGCCATGTCGATCTAAGGATGTAGGCAGAAAAAGTTCTTTGGGTAAATGTGACATCTTTGTGCGCTCTCCTGGGTGGAATAGAAGTGTAAGCTAATATGCAAAATGCATGCAAAGAAAATGCACAAAAGAGCACACAAACACCAGCAGACTCTCCCGATGCCTGAAGAAAGGTGTTTGTGCCCTGAAAGCTTGCAAAGAAAAACATTTTTCAACTATTTAGCTGGTCTAATAAAAGATATCTCATCTACCCAAAGAACCTTGTCTGTCATTTGACTATAACAGTTATTGGTGGTGCTAACATCACTACAGGTTTCTTACGCTGAAAGAGTTTACTCTTTCTTGCCTTGTTGCAGTTTACTCAGCAGGAAATTTTCCTTCCTGTTTATTGTCATATTCAACTTCTGCTTCTGTTGAATTTGGATTTTCAGCATAGGGCCTGGCACACACGATCAGGATTATAACCTATCTAGTCCAGTAGCCTGTCTCTGATAGTGGGAAGCCTCAAATGCTTAAGAGGAAAGTTCAGAAACTGTACAGCAGGGAGGCATAGAAAGACTTTATTGTTCATAAATGTTCTAAACTCTACTTGTTAGCAGTAGCAGTAGCCCAGATGGGGTGACCCTGGCAGCAGGTCTGGGTGAAGACTTGGGGAAGAGGTAGGTGGGGGGAAAATAGCAACTGCTGGTGCAGCCACTTAATGTAACCAGGGACATGGCACAGCCAGAAGGTGCCCCCAGGTGCCTGGCTGTCTTGTTACACATCTGCTAGTCAGAGATCACTTTACCTTGAAATATGAGGTTTAATTGGCCTTCTAGCATTCCATTTCAGTGGGTACGTCTACATGAGATGCATTAATGCGCTTTAGCCTAGTTTACTGCACAGTTAGGGTGCCCGTCTACATGTGCAAGTCCATAGTGTGCAGTAAAAATAGCTCATCATGACTAAATTTGATAGCTGCAAATGCAAGTATCAAATTTAGTCATGATTAGTTAAAGCACAGTAATGCATGTGTAGATGCGACCTGGCACTAAGTTTAGTGCTTGGTCTGCCCAGCCCCAGGGCTCCTGGCTGGGAGCTTCTCCTGTCCCAGGGCTGGCCTGCCTCTGTGGCATCCCTTAGCTGCAGACTATAAAAGCCAGCAGTCATTTTTTGCGCAGGGCCAGCATCTGCTTCCTCTGCTCACTCCCAGTTGTCTGTCTTGTGCTTGCAGGTTCTATGGACCATTGCCTCTGCTGTGCGGTTCCCAGTCCTTGGCTGTGCCCCTTTACTGGTGACTATCCAGGGCCAGCAACACTGGGACAGCCACGCAGAGCTGGCACAGGACCAACAATGTCATCCTCATCCTCCCCATCAAGGCCCAGTCCTACTCACATGTGCATGGTCGTGCCCTTGACCTGGGGCCCCAACTGGAGCCTAGAGGACATAGGTGACCTCATGGCACTCTGTGGTGATGGAGAGGTGCAGAGGCAGTTTGCATGGGGTGGGTGCTCAAACACCCAGTCATTTGTATGCCCCCTACTGCCTGGCCCCCGGCCCTGGGCCCACAGGGCTCCTGGCAGCTGCCCTGTAGCACACCCCCACCTGGGCCTGGGAGAAGGTCCTCCAGTGCCTCCCACCTCCAGGAGTCCCTAGTCTGGCCCCCAACCTGGGGTCCATGCCACCCACCTGGGCCTGGCCCCACCACTTGCCCCAGTACCACATGCCTGAGGATCCAGAGGTGCCAGGCACAGCATCACAAGGGGATGCTGGCCCTTCACTCCAGCATCCAGGGGAGGGGTCACCTGCCCTTGGAGAGCATCATCCACCATGTCCACAGAACAAGCTCACCACCTGTTGCAGTCGCCATGGGCCCTTGGACCCATGGGGGAATGGACTGAACCTGGGGTGTTGGTTGTCTGCTGCCAGGCTCTGCCCTCCAGGCACCCCCACCCCATGCTTCCCCAGTCCAGGACTCACGGACAGAGACTGAGACTCTTATAAATATTTTTGACACTGGGGAAATGTTTTTTTAGTGTTGGTTGGTGGGGAGGGTGGTGGAAGGGCTCTGTTTGTTAGGGAGGGAGGGAAGAGGAGGCTCTGTGTGTTGGGGAGGGAGGGGCAAGAGGTTGTGTTGAAGGGGGAGCAATGGGTGTGGGTGCTGAGGGGAATAAAGCTTTTTTTTCAAACATGTGCCTGCCCTGAGAGTGGTGCTGGGGGTGGGTAGGGGATAGGGAGAGTGTGGGTGACGGGGAAGGTGGGCTAGAAGCAGAAGTGCTCCAAGAGTTGGTCCACCAGAACCTCCTGCACCCAGTCCCCATGCTGGTGGGTCCATGGCTTCCCTGAGGCCTTGCTGGGCGGGACCCACCACTGGCACTGTAGGTCATGCTCCTATCACCAGGTTGCCTCCACCCAGCACACCACCTCTTCCCAGGCCTCCCTGAACAACTCTTCCCAGCTGTGAGAGAGGAGAAGAAAGTCTCTCCAACT
>NW_017728931.1:15028208-15036533 GCF_001723895.1 Crocodylus porosus | reverse complement strand
ATGCACTCCGATACTCACCACAGGTACAGCAAAGAGTGACAGCTGGGGAGAGATGCCGGGACAAGAAGGGGCCAAAGCCCTATAACACCTACCAGTGACACCAGGCCTCACAAATACTGTGCAGCACACATGCTGCTACAATGACCTGGGAAGTTTTCAGCCACTTTGAGGCAGGCCTTTGAGGTGGCTGAAGGCACACTTGACAAGGGCACAGGTCCAGCTGAGGCACTGATTAAAATGGGCCTGGTAGGGTTCCACGTGGCCAGTGTAGTAGGGCTGTGTGAAGCTTCATTCCCTGATTCGATTCAGCAGAGATTTGGCCTGATTTGGTGGCCGAATCTCCGAATCCAAAATGAATCAGAGGACCCTTTAATCCGAATTGAATCAGAACCCTCTGAATCGATTTGGACAGATTCAGAAAGATTCAGCAATCCGGACATAGACACAGCTTTAAAAGTTTTTTCTACATACTTTGAGGTACCAGCGCAGCTCATAAGTGCTGCGATGCTGGGGCACATGGAGTGTCCCACAGAAGCGCGGAGGTCCCTAGCACACTTGGCAGCAGACCTGGAAGTGGACCAAAAGTATCTGGCCCAGGTGGGGCCAGAGCTGGTGAAGAAGGTCAGCAAAAGTAGCTCAGGTCATCCTGGAGGTATTGAATCACTACTTGTCATTCCAGGGGCATTGTACCACATGCTGCCACCAGTCCCAGCTGGTGCAATGGGTCTAGAGGTGGTGGGGTTGAAGGGCCAGGAGGGTGACGGTGGCCCCAGTGGTGTCTTTCTGGAGCCCCTCATTATCATGGCTGATGGCAGCAGCTATGCAGCAGCGAGGGCCCTGGAAGGGCAAGCAGTAGTTGGCCAGGCAGTGACTGTGTATGGGGGAGCTCATCAGAGTAAGATGGCCATGAACCAGGTGATGGTGATGGTGGTCAGCCAGCAGGATGGCTGAGGTGGCCAGGAGGATTTTGGGACTCCATTCTGGGTGCCAGGGCCAGGGGCTGGGGCAGCCATAGCTGAGGACTGCAGATGGGGCAGAAGCAGAGCTGCCATGTGCTGCCTGTGTCTGTGCCATGCTGTTGCTTTCAGCAGTGGAAGTGGCTGCCCAGAGATAAGATAAGAGTGAGGAAGGGGTGTGTTTTAAAGATGGCTTCCAAGTACTGGTAGCTGGGGCTGGAGCTGAAGCTCCCCCCAGTGGCCACAGGGGACTTGGCAGGGCTGGAGGGACCTGGCACTAAATTTAGTCCCAGATCTCTACACAAATCGCTTACTGCACATTAAACTAATGTTCAGTAAATTTAGTCATGACTAACTGCATGTGTAGACATGCCCCGTATGAACAGATATAAACTGAGATATTCTTGTACGCCATGTAAGTATCTAATCATGTCTTTGAAGAATGCTAAGGTCTTGACCTCAACGACTTCCTGTGGCAGTTAGTTCCGTAGTCTACTGACACATTGTGTGACAAAGTGTTTCAGTTCTGAATCTGCTGCCTTTTAGTTTTAGTGAATGTTCCCTTTGTTCTTGTTCTCTGAGACAGTAGAATAGAAATCCTTCCTTCATACAAACAATCAAAGTACAAAAATTGATTTTTTTCCACAGTATGTGTTGAAGAGTTGATATACATAAGTATTCTATATAAACTATAGGGTTATATTTCATTTAGGATTAAATATAATATAAGATAGGACTATTTATAATTTATGTGTCATGTGTATGTGTGTGTGTGTGTGTGTGTGTATGTGTGTGTGTGTGTATAAAATTTATGAAGACTTTTCTCTCTGCCTCTCTGTTGCTCTCTTATCTCTTTAATGAAATCAAAACTACATTTGAGCCACTCTGACAGGGCCCTACTTGATAGTATCTATTGGACTACTTAGCTATAAACAACATGGCCTGCTTGACAGCATTCCTTTAATTCAGTACTCTAGCTGAGCAGAGTAGGGAACAGGTACTTGGTGTGTAACGGAACACAACTTAATGTCTAGTCCCTGGCCTGTAATATTTGGCTTTTCTAAGTTAACTCTGAAATTTGCTGACAGCCTGTTTAGCTTCCCTATACTTGATTGTTCATAGACCAGTGCATGGGCAGATACAGGATTTGCAAGAAGTGGGTGTGGAGGGCACTGAAGAGATCTCATTGTGCAGATGAAAGGGATGTGGGTGCAACCCCTCACTGTGATGCTGGATGCCAGTGAAATCTGAGCAGATCCTGCTGGAGCTCTACATATGAGCTAGCTCTAAGCTCACTGGCACAGGGTCTGCCTGGAGTCCCTGCTTTCAAGAAGCTCCTTTCAAGAAGCTCTGGAGCCTGTTGTTGTTCACTTTTCCTCTCCCTCCCTCAGACCCAGAGGAGACAGGATGCAGCCAGCAGTAGCTATGCAGAGCCTCTGGAGCTGTGTGAAAGTGGGGGCTGCATTGCTGCCTGCTCCTTCCCTCCTTCCCCCTGCTGCTGAATTCAGTGGGGGAGGGGAAGTGGGGAGGGAGGGGAAGAACTGATGAGCTCTCTCACTGAGCATACAGGGCACAACCAAAGAAATGTGTTAACCATGTCACTGCACCATCCCTGAATCTACCCCTGGACCTGTGGTGAATAAGGCCATGATATGAGTAGTATACAGAAGTTTTTTTTTGAACAAGAAACCACAGCAGAGATATAGGTGGCCTTTACATCTACACATGTAGTAGAAATAAGCTGTTTTATGTATGAAAGTTGTAAACACTGAAGTTCAGTTCTTGATGGTGTGTAGAGCTTCAGAGTATTCAGAGCACACAGTAAACCAGATCTTTGGAACAGTGTTTAAGACTGCTACAGGGATGGGGGGTTGCACAGATGGCTTTCTTGAGGTGGGTACCATATCCTGGTGCTGACCAGGGGTTATGTCAGCCTCACACACAACTTTGTCTTGCAGTAAGTTGAACACAGCTGCCTTTGGTCCCAAATATCCACCTTTACAACCATGGAGCATGAAAGTGCTGCAGCATTCTGACCATACCCCCTATTCCTCACTCTTGTGTCTTGGCAGGGTAAGGTAGATAGACTAGGCAAAGAACCACTGTGGCAGCAGGAAACTAACTCATCAGCTTCTGTAGCAGGGCACTGGTAGTGCCTGCCACATGAAAGACAGGGCCAGGGAGGGGCAGGTGCCTGAGTAGGCTGGCCATTTTAAGGCCCAGCTTCTTGAGCTGAGAGCAATACATGATCAGCCAGCAGAGAAGAAACATCTCTCTGCTGAGGCCTGCCAGGAACACCTTGGAGGTAAGAGTGAGGCTATGGGGATGGCTTATATGTAGTTTATATGTTTCTAAACACAGTTTAGAAAGTTACTGGGTCCGGGGACCTAATGGATAGCACAGTCAAGGGACGATGGAGTTACAAGTTACTTGCTGTGTTATTCAAGCTGAGTAGTATAAATATCCTGCGGACAGTACAAACACCAGCATCAGCCCTAGCAGACTGTGACAGGCCTGCATTCACTAGTTGGACCAGTTGTGCTACAACTCTAGGTTCTGTTATTATAACACAATTCTCACCCTGGCAACCAGGGAGCCCAAACAGCTGATGATACACCCTCAGTTGTATCTAGGTGGAGTGCTGCTTGTCATTCCCTGACAGGCAGAATGCTTATATGTAACTCTAGGTTACACAAGCAATATTTGTTCCCATTTCTCTTTCAGACCTTATTTATAAAACCAAGGCTGAAGGACAGTGCATAGACAGAAAATAGTGTATTATCTGGCATCTATAGAATGATACATAGAGAATCAACAGGATCCACGAGGCAATATGATTTACACCACATCAGGTTGGGTTTACAAGCAAAAAATTAATTCACTGTAACTCCTTTCAATGACTCTTTCCCCTCCCCCTACCAAATACTGAATAACATTCATTCTAGTGCTCTGTTCTCTCTCCTCATAGACTCAAACACAGGCTGCTTCTCTTCTGATGCTCCACTAGGAAAAAACTGAGAGATGGTTCTAGGCTTGAAACCTCCAAGTGATTTCCATTAGTAGCATTGCTCCCAGTGGGAGAAATAATAAGTGCTGATTTGTTCTTAGTCTTCATTCAAACTGGAACACCTGCTGTGAAGGGACTATTATGGGGAAGAGATGCTATGGCAAGATAGTTGAAGAGCTTGCTTGTTTGGTCTAGAACAGTATGTAGCAAGTCCCAGGCTGTGAGAGCCAGATGTGACCCAACATCATCATCACTAACGAAGAGGCCAAGAAAATCGTGATTGTGGACGTAACCATCACCTTTGAGAACTGGCGCCAAGCCTTCACCGACCGACACCCGGGCTCGCAAGCGGGAAAAGTATGTCCCACTGGCCAGCATCCTGAGGGGTTGTGACTATGACGTGATGGTCGACGCGCTCATCATGGGAACGCTTGGAGCCTGGGACCCCAGCAACGAGAGTGTCCTGCATGCCTGCCATGTCTCCCACTGCTATGCCAAGCTGATGTGCTGCCTCATGGTGTCTGACACCATCCGTTGGTCCTGTGACATCTACGTGGAATACATCATGGACCACTGCCAGTACTCTGACCCCACCAGACGAACTGCTGCCGGACCGGACCCAGAGGAGACCACCAGAACTGCCCCCCCTCTGCACCAGATGGACCGTCACTTTCAAGAGGATTCTTCAGCAATGGACAACCCTGCTCCACCTGAAGAGGACCCCTGCATTGAGACTCTATATGGACTGAGACACTTCCCTTGAACCACTTCCTTCACCATTGAGAACCATTGTAATGGGTTTGTGTGTATCTATCTCCATTCTCTCTCAGCATCATGAACCCCCTCCCTCTATCCCCGGGCTTAGTTGGCTAACATTGTATCTCCTGTAACCTAGTTGCGTTCCCCTCCTCACCACCATCCCTCTATTGTTAATCCCTTACTTGGGTGATCTGTATTTCCCTACTGGCTTTTGTCATCTTTTTTGGATTCACAATCCTAAACATCTACTAATAAAAGTCAGGCCCTGGGGGCAGCTAGGTCAGTTGCCTCTAGTGGCCACCTGGCTTATTTGCCCCTTCTGGACTCTCAGGGTCCCACTCTTTTGTTTGGCCCGCCGTGCCTTGATACTGAAGTAAAGTGGGGAGGTTGCCCTCAGGCCAAAGGGGTGAGTAAGGCAAGACCCAGGTTGCTGCTGGGGGATATGGCCACCCCTAGGGCCTGATTTGTTACAGTGGCATGTTGGTGGGGAAGAAGAAAAAGCTTAATTGACAAGTGTCTCAATTTACCTGGCCAATGAAAAAGGACCCTTGAGCCAAATGAAAACTGATGGGCTCAGAAGGAGTTTGCCAGGAGAGATGAGAAATTATCATGGGGCCCCTGGCACGGCTTTACAAGCACCCACATTGTCAGGTGTATCAGCATCCCATGCTTCAGAGTGGCACTGGGGGCACTTTAACTAAAGCTTGTTTGATGAGTTTTAGTTAAAGCTCCACCCCCCCTCCACCATTTTGAAACATGGGGATACTGAATACATGTGATGTGGAGCTAATTAGCATGCTCCAGCAGACTTGACTAATCAAGTCTGCTCCAATGCATGCAGTCTATCATGTGTATAGCTGCCCATACAGTCTATATAAGTGAAAGCTCTGGAATGTAGACATTGTTTTGAGAACACACTAGAAGTAGATTGCATTATCATACACTGGAGGATGCAATGGTCTGAAAGCTATGGCAAGACCTCCTGAACTGTAAGTGAGCAGGAACACAGCATGAATACTACAGAGTGATCATAGAGAAGTAGAGCTGAAAAATCATAGAAAAGTACGGCTAGAAGGGACCTCTATAAGTCAAATAGTCTAACCCACTGCCAGAGTCAGGATCCTCCCTATCCAAACCACCTTAACAAATCCAGAATCTAAATTCTTCTTAAAACTACTGTCAACTCTGACGCAATACAAGATATAACACCGTAACCTGCCACAGCAAGGGGACCATGGTTGTTAATATATGGTCAAGAGATCTCACATAGACAGCCATGCCTCTTCTGCAGAGAAAGGCAGAAAACTCTACAGTCCATACCAGTCTGGCCATAGCTGGTAAAATTCCTTCTTGACCTCAGATATGGTAATTAGTCTGACCCTGAGCAGAGGAGCAAGACCCTCAAGCCAGGAACCTCTTTCCTAGTCTTTTATAATTTACCTACAATTTCACCTCAGTGGATTAAAATCAAAACCTTGACCTTGATTATATAGTCTGGGGAAATCAGTCATTATTGTATGGTCTAATCTTCTGTTAATTTACTTCAACCAGGCTACAGGTGAGAATGCATGCATCCATCAGTAAACGAGAAGCATAAGTACAATATAGGGTAGTAGGTTTGATATTATTTTATGCTTTGTTTTTCTTCATTCATGGAGATTGCTGCACCATGCTGACAAGCTCCAACAAGATGAAACAAGTGTCCATAAAATTACATGGCCTGGGAAAATTCTGTTTCTGCATTTAAAAGCTACTCACAATGACAGCTCTGGACCACAGAATTTTAGAAGCAGTGGGAGCTAGATTTTCAGAACAGCTCAGCACTAAAATCAAGGGCAGATTCTTCAAAATGTTCAGTTCCAAAGTAAATGACAGAATAAATAAATTCAAGGGCTATAGGCTGTACAGGAGGGATAGGACAGGGAGGAAAGGTGGGGGAGTGGTGCTCTACATTAAGGAGGAATACACATCCTTGTCAATTAGCAAAGAATCAGAGGAGGGGCACTCTGAAGTGCTCTGGGTTAGAATACAAGGCAATCGAGGGGAAAGAGATTTAACAGTGGGGGTCTACTATAGACCACTCAACCAAGGGGAAGAGCTAGACCAGGAATTCTTAAGTCAGCTTACAGAGGTAATTAGCTCAAAGGAAGTGGTCATCATGGGTGACCTGAACTTTCCAGACATCTGCTGGGAAGAGCAGTCAGCCAGGTCTGACCGCTCACATGGGTTCCTAGCCATGTTACAGGACCTCCATCTAACCCAGGAGATGCACAGCCCCACCAGGGGAGATGCCTTGTTGGACCTAGTCCTGGCCACAGGTGATGACCCGGTGAGGGGACTGCAGGTGCTCGACCACCTGGGCGACAGTAATCATCGCCTGCTGGAATTCACCATCCAGCGCAAGGTGGCAAAGGTCTACAGCAAGGCAGCAGCCCTAGATTTCAGGAGGGTGGATTTCAATGAGCTAAGGAGAATAGTCGGGGAAGCACTGAGGTCCCGGAGGGGAGGGGAGGGGAGAGGAGCCAGGTGTCCAAGAAGAGTGGTTGCTCCTTAAGGAGACGATCTTCCAAACCCAAAGGGAGGTAATCCCAACATGGATCAAATGGGGCAGGAGGGTGCAAAAGCCCCCATGGCTCACCAAAAGCATCTGGGAGTGTCTCCTAGCTAAAAGGGAGGCGTGCACCCAATGGAAGGGAGGAGCCATCACCAGGGAGGATTATACTGCAGTTGCTCAGGGATGCAGGGGGGCAGTCAGGAAGGCCAAGGTGGAGATGAAACTGGGACTCGCAACCCAGATCAAAGACAACAAGAAGTCCTTTTTTAAATATGTAGGGGGAAAAAGAAGGTTCTGGGTAATGTGGGGCCCCTGCAGGACATGCTAGAAAATTAGGATGTATTCAAATCAGCTGGTCCAGACGATCTCCACCCTAGAGTACTGAGGGAATTACCTGAGGTCATTGCAGGACCCCTGGCATGGCTGTACGAGCACTCGTGGTGCTCTGGTGTGGTGCCCAAGGACTGGAAGAGGTCCAATGTGGTTCCCATCTTCAAAAAGGGGAGGAAGGAGGACCCAGGAAACTAAAGGCCAGTTAGTCTTGCCTCAAACCTGGGTAAGCTTTTTGAGAGATTATTCTGGCACATGTCCATGAGGGACCAGCAGGGGAGATTATGCTTAGGGTCAACCAACACGGGTTCCTTAGAGGCAGGTCCTGTCAGACCAACCTGGTGGCCTTCTACAACCAGGTCACCAAATCCTTAGATACAGGGGA
This sequence comes from Crocodylus porosus, assembly GCF_001723895.1. Taxonomy (NCBI): domain Eukaryota; kingdom Metazoa; phylum Chordata; order Crocodylia; family Crocodylidae; genus Crocodylus; species Crocodylus porosus. The sequence goes on along the minus strand of NW_017728931.1, from coordinate 15,028,542 downwards.
AGCAGTGGACATAGTCTTTCTGGATTTTCGGAAGGCCTTCGACACTGTCTCTCACCCCGTTCTCATTAAGAACCTGGGGGACTGTGGTGTCGACACCTACACAGAAGGGAGTCAAATGGGTCGCCAACTGGCTGGAGGCCGCACCCAGAGAGTGGTGGTGGACGGGTCATTTTCGACTTGGAGGGATGTGGGCAGTGGGGTTCTGTAGGGCTTGGTCCTCGGGCCCGCACTGTTCAACATCTTCATCAGTGACTTGGACGAGGTGGTAAAAAGCACCCTGTTCAAATTTGCTGATGACACTAAGATGTGGGGGACATCTAGAAGGGAGGGATAG
>NW_017728931.1:15025151-15027713 GCF_001723895.1 Crocodylus porosus | reverse complement strand
CATCAGGAGGCGCTACTTCACAGTCAGGGTGGCTAGGATCTGGAACCAACTTCCAAGCAAAGTGGTGCTGGCTCCTACCCTGGGGGTCTTTAATAAGAGGCTGGATGAACACCTTGCCGGGGTCGTTTGACCCCAGTACTCTTTCCTGCCATGGCAGGGGGGTCGGACTCGATGATCTGCTCAGTTCCCTTCCGACCTTACCAACTAAGAAATCTTATGACCATAAGTATCATAGTGCTAGAGGTTGGGCACTTTGACAATCTATTAGGTTTATTTGAAAATCCCAGCTCAGCGGTGGATCTTAAACACCTAAGGAATCTAGCAGTTTGGCCCCTTGCAGTTGTGGAAAGCTAGCTTTCAAAGTGATGATTAGCACCTTATTACCCAGAATGCTCTTGCATCTTAAACACACTTAATAGAGGGGATAGCATACAAAGAACAAACAAACAAAAATTTGTTTGACGTGGCTGTGGGTGCATTGCAGGTTTTATCTTAACTTTCAGACAGTAGGGGTTTATTTTAAACTTTATTAATAAATCTAATTTATCAGATAACAGATTTAACATTTAAAGACTGTAGCTGTTTTAATGTTTGACAGCTCTGAAAAGTATATGTTAACACACAGTGAATTTGCCATGCCGTCACTGACCCATGGTATTTCTTTACATTAAGTCACTTATTGTACTATTCAATAAAGACATGTACATAGTAACTGCAATCCAAGCTGGCAAAAGTTTCAGGTGCTAAGCATATATTGTGACACTATATGCAAGTGCCTCTCCCCTGACAGCAATGTGGCTTAGTGCAGGATTTTTCTATAACACAGAGGGAACTTTGTTTTAGGGCATTTTGATAGTCACTCCTATAGATATAAGTCTGGCGGTATAAGCCTGGTGCATGCCTGCAACTTAGTTAGAGGACTGGAGTATAAACAATAGTAACAGTAATGTTGGATATAGCACCTGGTACTGTAACAGGCCTAGTCCCATTTTATACATGCAGGCAAAGCAGGCTGCTGTAATCTGAGAAGAAACATCTGGCTAACTTGCTTTACTTTCCTTTTTTTTAATGCCAGGAAAAAAAAAACCCAAACCAAAAAACTTTCAAATGCCCATGGAAATGCCCAATAATTAGCTGCCTTTTTAAAAATTAGCAGAGTATTGCTTGGTTGTGATTAAACTCATTTCAAACTTGTTTGTCAGGAAATGCTAGTATTAAATTCCAGGCCATTCTTAAGCCTAAACCACTTAGCATACAATAATAGAAAAATACATTTGTTCCAGGTGCTTTCTCTGAGGAACCTGACATTTGAGTCTGTTTATCCTTTCCACCGTCTTCCCAGTCTCCTTGGGACTGTGTTATTCTCTGATCCTTCAGTGTTATCCTGTCTTTCTCTCATGCCAGAGATGGCTGGGGAGGGAGGAAGCTCTAATAAAAATCATAGATCAGAGCCACAACACTAATCCAAACAGAGATTTGGATGAATTACTTTTTCATCTTTATGTTGATAAATGGCAGTTTATGGTAAGTACTTGGAGTTTAAATCCCATTTGCACTTGCACAGCTGTGATCCCTGGCCGTATTCATTGCACTGTGGTATATAGGCTTTGAAGCAGAATGAAATTATCCAGGTAGGTGTGTAACATGAATTAAGTCCTCAGAACGTTAGTCACAGAAAAACGATGACTAGAGAGTGTTTAGCAGTGAGTATGGCTTATAGCTTACCCACCTGACAACCAAGTAATCAAATGATTAGGACATTCATGAAATTTATCATGGTAAAGTCCATGCTATTTACACCCATGGAATAAAAGATCCAAGCTTTAAAGCATAGGGGTCTTGCACCTGCAGTCTGTGCTTCCCAGCTAAGTGCTCTAACTTCAGGCTGCTGGCTAAGCATTGCCCAGGACACCCTCTAGCTGTCCTCTTGAAGCTGGATGGCCTGTAGGGGAAGACATGCATGATCACATGGAATAGGAGAAGGTAGTGATAGAGTGTCTCAGTGAGATGAATGCTGCCCTGGAAGGGTGGGGAATGGGTTGTAGGATCTGCCCTCAATACAATAGAAAATATCTCACTGCAGTTTAGCCATTTCATCCACAGATATTAATGCAAGGTGTTGAAAAACCTGGACAGGAACCAAGATCCAGGGCTCCTCCCTTACAAGGCACTATTCTTCCAAGATGCTACTCTCCTTATAAGTTATCATCCTCCTGGCTCTTCCCTTCCTGGCTGCCCAGCTTCAATAGGAGGTCTACAGAGGGGATTGAGGAATGCCTATGACCTGGAAGTATCAGCATTACTGGAATTATGACATCACAATTTAGAATGGAGAGATTTTAAATCAGATTGTTCTCCATTTATAACACATTTTAAAATAAAACACCAAATTAATTTTTAGGAAAAGAGCTATCTTTGACCATTTTATCAGTCTTTTGGGGTAAGAGGGTTCCCAATATACCTAGCCAGTCTTCCAACCAAAACTGATTGACTTAGTATTCCTGGTATTTCTAAACTTCCAAAATACAGAATCTAAAATCAAACCAAATCAATGGACTGTCC
>NW_017728931.1:15011365-15025051 GCF_001723895.1 Crocodylus porosus | reverse complement strand
AAACCCCAACCACTAAAAAACCCAACCCCTTCCAGTCCTTTCCATGTAACAACATGACAGTTAGGAACACAAGGTCATTTTTAGAAAAGAAACCTTTACAAGTCACCTGTCAATGTTTCCTATTATGAAAAGCCTTGAGATCCTCAAGCCAGATAATTTATTCACTCTCCTCTCTGCATAAGAATTCTCCCCCTAATATTTTACTTTTATATGCAATGGCTTAAACTCAAAGATTGTAGCTGCTGTAGAAATGTGGTTGTGCAATAACAGATCCTCTGTCTAGAGCTTGCATGCAATCTACTTATCCTTTCTCAAGCTCAGATTTTCAAGCCTGGGTGCAAAATTAAACTCCTAAGTTTAGATTTAGACACCTAAATCAATAACTTGTTTTTCCAAAGTAGCACCTCCCCTGCCTTTTGAAACTCAGGCCTTCTTTGCTAATGAGATATAATATGAAACTAAGGAAACTAATTTTAAGACCCTATGTTCAGAAATGTTCGTGATCAGTGATTCTGATCACTAGCATTGCAGTTACAGGTCAATTAAAGTTCCAAGGTCATAAATAAATAAGTTAAAAACCATCACTGTAAGTTGTACTCAGCACCAGGAAATGAATACTAGGCCCATGTCACCCATCTGTCTTGATTTATACTCTGGCCCATTGTTTCTGAATACAGATAGCTATCTAAGTCGACTTCATGCCTATGTGCAAGCCATTCAACTGGGAAGCAAATATATGATTGTATTTTGTCCATCTTTGGTTACTTCATTGTGAAGCTCCCCACCCAACCAGGCACCACAGCATCAAGACGGGAAGCACAAATTTGTGACCATATGGGGTAAAGGTGGTGCTCCAACAAAACCACAAGAACTCTAAATTTAAGCTTTCCATAAAAACTTTGAAAATGATGACACACAAAGAAGGAGAAACTACGAGGAATGGAACACCTTAATTTTGAAAAACCACAACGACCCACCCAGCACTTTGACAGCATTGAGCTCTGAGGCATGAATTAACCACAAGCAATGTTTTTAACCTACCAAACACAGGCATTCATTCTTGAGTACTTGGCAGCAGCTTAAAATGGGATGTATGCATCTCAAAAACAGAAACTGGACACTGACCATTTTTATCTCTGCTTCTTAAAAAATAGTCAACCAAGCCATACACCTGTTTCAAACGTAGACTCATAAAATTAGTTTTGGGCATCTCCATTTTTGGGTACACAACTTTTGCTGCCTTAGAAAGTTTTCACTGTGATAATTAGACCCCCTTAATAAGTTTTTAGTTTGGCTCCAAAGAACTAAGCCATCTAAAATGACTAGTCAATTGAAAAAATCTTGGCTCAGATTTGTAATTTCAAAACACTTGCATCTTGGTCATATTCCATAGAAAGGTACTGACATTGTACTTAATTGTAGCTATTATTAAATCAATTTACTGCATAGTTCAATATTCATTAGTCCGTTACTGATATTAAGCGTTCTTGAAGTTTTCTTTTCATTTGAGTAAATTACTTTGGAGAATACAATGTGCAATATTAAGTAGTTTCTGAACTCTAGGGCTAGGTACAGACATTCAAAAAGCCCAAGGAAAAACTGATCTAAGTTACATGGTTTTCTGTAAGCAGCGTAGTTTAGACTGGTAATGAACAGAACACACGTTCGCTCTTTGGTGGGGAGGAGGGGCAAATTTTAGACTGGGTTCTGCCATTTTTAAACCAGTCTAGGTGTTCTGTTATGGGTATAGACTGATTTCCAATCACTTAGATTGGTAAAGGTGTAATGTCTGTACCTGGCCCAAGGTTCTAAAAAGCCCAAATGAACGATGAGCAGACAGCTATTCGATGCATTAAACCTAGGTGTTCACTGCATTGCTCTGAACTTAGTATTTCTTTCTAAGGTTTTATGTTAACTACATGTATTTGGGAAAATGTGACTGCAAACTGGAAAGTCCCATTCAGAATAAAACACCCTGAGCCGGCTCCTCTTCTCACTGAAGTCTCTCACAAATGAATCACTGCTTCGATTAGGAACAGCACTGTGTTCTTTGTTTGCATTCCCTTCTTCCCCTGCTCCCTCCCACCTCTCCCCCCCAAAAGGAAAGGCATAGGGGAATTTATAGGAGTTTATAAGGGAATAAAGGAAAATAAGAACAAAGGAAAATTAAACACTGACCAGGATAAAACTTACTTTCACTTCCAAATTATTCATGCTGTGTATTATTGGGGAAATTCTTATGGCAGCCCCGAGGGAGTTATACACTCATCTAAAACTCACTGGGTGCATCTACATGTACACATTTACTGCGCAGTAACTGAAATTACTGTACAGTAACTGAAAATTACTGCACAGTACTGCACACATCTACACGTGCATACCCATACTGCTTAGTAAATATGGTGACTTACGCTGACTTGGATGTAAATTTGATACTTGCATCATGCAGGTATCAAATGTATGCCCAGTTAGTTACTGTGCAGTAACACTGTCTGTGTGGACCAACTTGGGACTAACTTTAGTCCCATATTGGTCCACACAGACAGTGTTACTGTACTTTAATGCCTGCACATGTGGATGCCAGCCAAAACCCACTTACTGCACAGTAAATGTAATGCTGTGTAAATGCATGTGTAGACATGCCCATGGGGAATGGGGTGCCAAACCCCATGGTGCACTTGAGAATTCCAGCTTAGAATCATATTTGAATTTCTTATAAAACATGTTCTAATGAAGACTTAATTGGCCACAACTTATAATTCCTAAACCTAAGCCCCTTTAAAAGCACTGAAGAAAAACATCTTAGGGCTAAATGCCAGAATTACTGTGAGCTTTGAGATAAGGGTACTGTACTGCCTGAGGCACACACCAGGGATTTTCTAAGGCTGAATTCTGTTCTGGCTCCCCCATACCCTGCCCTATTGCATTGAACAAATAAAATCAAGGTTTTTCAACTGTCCATATGCACAAGACTGGGAGTAGCAGTCCTGTAGGGGCTGCTTTCCTTCTCCACCACCCCCATGACCACAGGCCACTAGTGAGGGCAGTATAAGTACATAAGCCAAACACTGCAGGAGTAAGGATGAGAGGGGACAACTCATATCCTCATACATTCCTGACCATGTCCTAAAATTGGGCCCCTGGTATTTGGGCAGGGGGCTGGACCTGATGATCTTGCAAGGTCCCTTCCAGCCCTTATGTCTATGAAAAGGAACTTTTTTTCCTTAGATTTGCATAACTCCGAAAGATACAGCCAATTGTATTCACCCTGATACAGATTCCTTTCCATTTAGCTCTATATACATTTTAAATAGCAGTTATAGGAACAGAACAAAAAACATAAACTACAAAGGATAAAACCACAACACCTATGGTGTCACAGGAAAAATTCCCAGAGAAAGTAAGCAAACATACAGTAGAGAAGAAATCATCACAGAACAACAAAAGTATAAATCTGTGGAAAATTCAGCTCCCACTTCACGTGCTTGGATTTCTTCTTTACAAAACACTTTTAGTGGAGGTAAAGCATAATAAATTCCAGCCCAAAGTGAAAGTTTAAGAAGAAACGGTGTGTGTGAAAACAATGGATTGAAAGGCAATAGCTTTCTCAGTCTATGCTTATAATTACCACAGTGACATCCCTCCATCTGCCACTTTGACAGGAGAGCCAGGAGCTTTGCATCGTTAATTGATTATAATTTCAAGGGAATAACAACTAGCTCAAACACTAAAATGCAAAGCCCAAACAGTTTCTATATATCCAGTAATCCCATGAGGGCTTTGGTGGGGCAGACCTTTCTCCTATCAAGAGAAATTAAAAGGAGGAATTAAAAAATTCTTGTGATTACAGTCAGCTCTAATCTTCCTCACTGCTGGAGCCTGCCAGTTCTGAGGACAGGAACTATTAGAGGATCTCACCTCTGTGGGAATCAGATAAAGGCATACTGAAACAAGAAAGGCAAGAGAAAGAGAATGACAGGGTAGAGTATCACCCCATTTCATGGAAGTGGAGCTGAATCTGGATCTGAGTGCTATAGCAAGGGAAATTCTGGGGAAAGAGGAGGAATCAGCTGACTTAGCACTCCACAGTCCTCAAGTTTCCCCTAGAGCCAGGTTTCTTTCCCCAGAAGGCACTTCAGAAGAGGCTGAAGTAGAGGTTGTGGAGGCAAGCACCTCAGCCAAGTCCGTTCCTCCTGCTGCTGTTCCTCTGCCTGCTGAGGAGAGGGAAATTACAGCATCCACACATGCACTTGAACCCCAGAAGTGAGTGGGTAGTGTTGTCTGGGATCATTTTGAGGTGGCAGATGATCCCACATATGCTATCTGCCTGCACTGCTGAGCTGGCACTAGGGAACAAAACACACGAGCACCACGAGGATGCTGATGCATCTCCGCTGGCACCATCCCCTTGCCCTTGCTCCTCCTCAGCCTGGCACCAGTGGGAGCGCGCCCAAAGGGAAGTCCCCCTCTCACTCCAAAGCCGCCATCCACCCAAAACAGAGGCAGGCCACCCTGAAACAGTAGAAGTAAGGCAGACAGAAAGGGGGGAGCATTGCAAAGGTGAGTGATATCACCCAGAGCACTGGGGAGATGCTTGCTCTGAATGGCCAGCCCTTTTCCTTAGTTGAGCAGCCAGGGTTCAGGCAGCTCATGATGCTTGTGGCCCCAACCTACCAAGTGCCCTCATGCACCTCCTTCAGCAAGAAGGTGGTGCCCTCCCTTTGTGAGGCATACAGGGAGTACTTGAGAGAGCAGCTGTGCAAGGCAGGTCCGCAGGTGGCCTTATACTTCACCTTGGACATCTGGAGCAGCTGGGGTGGAGATCATTCTGACCTCTCCCTCACAGGACACTGGTACAACCAGTCAGGCTGTCAGTGGGCTCTTCTTCAAGCCGAAGTGATGGATGAGTCCTACATGGGAACAGAAATCATGGGGGCCATGAACTGCTTGATGCAGGGGTGGCTTTTTGGGCAGGGTGAGCTCACCCATGGATTCATGGTCACTGACAATGGGGCCAATATGGTCAAGGTGGTCCATGAAGCCAACTTTGTTGGCATGCACTGTGTAGCACACAAATTCCACCTCATTGTCAGGGATGCCTTGGAGGGGGACAGGATTGCTGGTGACAGCACCAGCACCACCAGCAAGCTAATTTCCAAATGCAGGAATGTGGCAGGCTACTTCCACTGGAACATCAAGTGGGGCAAGATGTTGTGGGAGAAACAGGCAGAGTTGAACATCCTGCAACACAAAATCATGCAGGATGTGGAGACTCAGTGGAACTCCACATACCTGATGCTCGAGAAGCTGGTGGAGCAATAGAAGGCCATTCATGAGATGGCCTTGCTTGGGGAGATTGGGATCAGTGGCCCCCTTAACAGAGCTGAGTGGAATACCACCTCTCAGATCTTGGTGGTCCTCAAGTCCTTCCTTGAGGCCACCGAAAGCCTCAGTGCTGGTGATGCCCTCCTTAGCCAAGTGATCCCTGTAGTGAGGGAACTTCAGAGCCAAATGGCTCTGAATCCCCTTCCAGGGGATCAATGGCTGGGGCAAGCTGCTGTCACCAGACAGGCAGGCACTGGTGAGATGGCTGAAGGAGGGCATCAGGAAATGTCTTGATGCCTTGCAGTCCAGTACAGTCCATGTGTTGGCTGCCATGTGTGACCTGAGAGTGAAGGGCAGCGTATGCAGCAGCCAAACCATGGATCAGTGGGTGGGGGTGCTGGTGAAGAGAGTCAGGGAGGCAGAACGGTGGAGGCAGGGAGTCATGGAAGAGGGAGATCCACTGTCCCATGCTAGCGTGCCATCTGCCAGCCAGTCTCCTCCTCCACCACAGGTGCTGCCAATGTGGGCCAAGGCCATGGATTCCACAGTGGGGTCCAGAGGCACCAGACCCCACCATCAGGCAGGTAGCACTCAGGCCTTGGTGGCTACCTAGCTCACCGAGGACATGGAGCCACTGCTGTGTGACCCCTTGGCCTACTGGGTAAGCTGCAGCCAGATGTGGCCAGATCTGGTCACACTCACATGGGAACACCTGTCCTGTTCACCGACCAGTGTTTTGAGTGAGAGGGTGTTCAGCATTGCTGGGGATGGTGTGACACCCCACTGCACCTGCTTGGATCCTGGTTTGGTGGAGCAGCTGTTGTTCCTCAAGGTGAACCTCTCACTGCTGGGGTTCCCCAAGCTCCAGGTGCAGACAGAGTGAATGCCATCCTCCTCACTCCATCTATACCTATTTCCTTTTTTCATTTTTAAAAAGCCATTTAATGCCCCACTCTCAGAGCTGGAGAGGGCACTGACTGCATCACCAGCCAGCAGGGGAAGAACATGTCCCTGCTCAGCTTCCATGCCAGGATGAACTTGGAGGTATGGCCTGGGGCTATGGGGAAGTAGGAGGCCCCAGGTCTTGGGTACTATCACTAAAATTGCATTCTGCCAGGGTCGGGGAGGCCTGGTGGGACTGCTGGTGGCACGGCAACCCCAGGAAATGCCAGAACCAAGGATCCCCCTGGTGAAAGATGGGTAGGAGGTGCCATAACTTTCAGCTACCACATGCATTCGCACAGTCTTGGCTGGGGAAAGCTGAGACCTGTCACATCTTTGACAGGCCTGAGGGTTGCTGGTTGCAGTGGAGTTGTGAGGCTCCAGGGGAGCTCAGCTTAGCTGCCGGGGATGCCAGCTTTTGGGTCGAAAAATCCTTTGTCAGGCTGAGGAAGGACTTGCAGTTGGTGTGTGTGTGTGTGTGTGTGCGCGTGCGTGCGTGCGTGCGCTTTTCCTGGATGGAAGGAATCATAAAGAAGCCAGATGCTGGCATTCAATGCAGGCAAGAAAGCCAGTCACTGAAAACAGAAATAGAGGCATCAGGGGTGAGGGACAGGCTGGGATGGAGGGTAGGGTGATGTAGCAGCACAGGTAAAAGTGGAGAGTGGGGTGATAGTGGGGAGTGAGGTAGAAGTGGGGAGTCAGATGTCTGGCAGGTTGTAGCGTGTCAGAACTCCAGTGTCTATATTGAGTAGGCCTGTGCAAAGCGGCTAGTATTTGCTTCGGATATGGATTTGGCTGACTGGGGGGACAGTGATTTGATTCACTGTCCCGAATTGATTTGGCTGAATCTGATTCAGAGACTTGGCTGCAGCTGAATCAGCTGAATCTCCAACTCAGGCCCCATCTCCCGCCTGCTCTCAATAGCTGCCCCGCCTGCCCCAGCTCCTGGTTGTTTGGAAAAAAAAGCCCCAACTCCCCAGCTGCCTGGCGGGAGGGTGGGGCAATCCCTGCTGCCCTCACTGCCCCATGCCATGTGGGGGGCTCTGCTATGAGCATAAGGCAGTGGGGGGCAATGGGGCTCACACCCTGCCAGGCAGCAACCAGTGAGTTCAGGCTTTTTTTTTAAAGGGCTGGGGGAGTGGGTGAGAGTCAGGGGGCTAGGGAAGCAGGCAGGGGATGGGGCTGGCAGGGATTCCCCCATGGTTCCCTTCCCGCTCCTCCAACCCCCTGTCCCCCGCCCCCTACTTATCAGCTTAGAGTCTGGGTCCAGCTCCCTGCTGCCTGAATCACCAAAGCTTTCCAAATCTTTTCTGAATTGATTTGGAGAGCTTTGAATTGATTTGGACCTTTTAATTGGTCCCGATTTGATTCAGATTTGGATATTTGGCCACTGAATCAGGCTGAATCTCCTCCAGATCAAATCAGCACCAAAAGCTTTGCACAGCCCTAATATTAAGTCCATGACTTTCTGTATCTAGGAGGTTGATGAAGTGCAGTTCATAGGCTCGTCTGTGAAGAGTGGCTTGTAAATTCCTTTTGAGGATCAGGTCTGAGAGACTGGAGACAGGTGGTGTTCTGTTGTTGTCTTTCATAGATTTTCGGTGCATGCTCATTGTGGTGCGCAGTTGTTGTTTGGCGTCTCCACGTATTTTTGATCGAAGTTATGTATTGTATTGTGAAGATATCTCCATACTGGAGTTATTGTTGGCAGGTTTTGTGTGACTTGTCATGGTATGGCCTGGATCCTTTCAGTGTATTTTGGGCTGTGGGAAGGTGGCTTCTGGTGATGAGGTTAGCAAGGTTCAGTGCTTGTTTGAATTTACAAATCACGTTTCACAGACAAGCCTATGAACTGCACTTGAACTCTGTGCCTTAACACACACAGTGTCACCCATGTCATGAGTTTTGCTTGTCAGCAGACTCAGGTGCAGTTTCCCAGAAACTCCTGCACCTATGTCCTTGAAAGCTGGCAGGCTTCGCGGCCTCAGCAGGGACTACCAACCCTGCTGTTTTGACCCCACTGCACCTTAACACACACACATAACACGGGTTTTGCTTTCAAGACTTTGAGGTGCAGTTTCTCAGAAACCCCTGCATCTGTCTCCTTAAAACTTGGAAGGCTTCATGGTCTCAGAAGGGGCTACCATCTGGACATGTTTCATCTGAATCAGGTCAGAAATGACAAAGTTATAGGCAGTTCTGTTCTTCCCCATTATAGCCTATGGGTGAAACAACAAAATGGTGTCGAAATAGTTTCAATGAAACAAAACAGAACAGTTGTTTCAAAATTAAATGCAACTCAAAAGGAAACACTGTCCCATTGAAATGGAAGTTGAAACAAAATGGTACTGTTTCTCACAGCTCTATTATCTAGCTAGTCTAATAAAAGATATCACCTCTTCTGATTACTTTTGCCTGCAGAACAACACGACTGGCTACAACCTGTATCCCTTATTCTTCTGAAACTTGGGACAAAGCCTGAGTTCTTATCAGTGAAGATGACGGGAAGGCAGGCTTCCTTCAAAAGCCTGAGGGACAGTTATCCCTTCTTTGTTTAAGCCTATGGGGCTGAGCTTCTCACAGACTGTTTTTTACATCAACTTCATTCTACTTTTCATGCCTCCTTTAGAAGGGACTGAACTCCTAAAAAAAAAGGAACAACCAGAAAAACATACCTTATATTGTAGAACTGGGGTAATGTACTGTAGTTGGCCAGGAAATAGAGTCTAAGATAAAGGAAATGTTCACTCCCATTTCAAGGGGATGCCTGAGAGGCATAACCTGTGACAAGGAATAGAGAATATGGGCATGATCACAACCTTAACATAAGACATGGGGAGAAGAAAAGACTGAAGCCTTCCTGTGGCAGCCACCACATTCCAGTGACTGATGGACTGAATTCCAATATACTTCCACTTATTTTGGTAACATAGTTGCATACTGTGGCAAAACAGGGAACTCGCCTGTCACAGGTCCTGGCTATACTGGAATTCCTGTCTGAAGGCTGTCTACCTTGGATATAGTGTGGAAGGAAGCCAATGTAGGTCCTGGTGAATAAAGTACAGGCTTTGATGGTTAGTTCTAATACCTTGTCCCAAGGAGCAAGTGAGACGGTACCTTGCGCTGAACAGCTACCATAGTTAATTTGTATCTGGACTTGCCACCATTTTGGCTCCTTCGATGGCTCTCATAAAGGCTTGTAGCCCAAAACAAAAGACCAGTTATGCAGGAGTCAGTCTTTTTTAATTCAGAACAACTGATGGAAGCTTGTCATATACTTTGGGTAGAGTCCTTTCTTAGGAAGTGGATGTGGAGGAACATCCTTCCCTCTAAATCAATGCAAAGTTGTTACTTCAAGAAAGGCCAATTTTGTAATTAAGAATTTTTGCAATTACCTGGTCTCCAGAATCTTTAAGATATTTTCTATTTATTAGTATTTTCTCTTCCTCATTTTAGATCAGGGCCTGTTGCAGTATCTGAATACTATGAAGGAAACAAACCCCCATGTTATGTCACTAATTATCATCTCAACTCCTAATTTTCAGGTTCATTGTTACACAGTAAAAGCACATAACAGTATGGGTGAGTAACTAGAAGTGGGTGAGCAAGGCTTGGGACACTGAGCAGTGTCTTGAAGATATATTGTAGGCCAGAGTGGTCACAATCAGTCCCAAATGAATACATCTGCTCAGAAGGAGTCACAAAAACCTTCTGACACAAACACAAGACTCCTCAAGCCCAGGCTTACTTACTGAAAAATGCCTTAGTAACACCACCTCCCCAAACTTATCTTGGGTGGTTTTCTTTACTTGTTTAAACTTCAGAGCCAATCTAAAGTTTTAGCAGTACAGAGGCCAGGAGATAAAGACTCCTTCAGGAACCTGAAAGGCTACTTTACATCTTTGCTAGAGCCATCAGCAATCTTGTTTCTTTTAGGCTGGGGGCTATTTTTGCTTTTTTTCAGGATGCTTCGTATCTCCAACCCTGGAAGCGCACCTAGTGAGACATACGCTGTCCCTAGGAACTGGTCTACTGGATTATGTCAGCGAGGAAAGGATGTCAGAGACATGCATCCCTGCCTCAAGGGGTTACCTGAATTGAAAAAACAGTCTTGTGTTATGGGTGCCTGTAGACATGTGTGGAAGCTGCTCTGATGTGCTGTAATACAGCATGTTGGAAGAGAAGACTAGTACACAAGTGGTAGTGGGGAAGCACTAGGAAGAGAAGTTAGGAAGAGATTTACAACATGGGGAAATTCTTCATGGCCTGATTTTGTTGCCTTTCTAAACAGGAGGAAAGTATACATATGCATAGATGTTCTCACTGAAACATTATAGGCACATTTTCCTTTATAAAAAAAACACAGTTCCATACTTCACTTCTAATTATGGGAAATTTCTTATGTCTATGGCATCAATAAAGATGAATATTCCAAGACCGAAGTGCTGACTCCTCTATAGTGGTAACTGGTGGATAGACCTTGCACATTATCCTGAAGATGGTCTAGTCTTCCAGCATGCTGTTTCTGAAGGCAGGGCCCTTTGGTATAGTTATTAAGAGGCTTGTCTGCAGACATAAGGGCAATAATCTGACTGGAGCCAGTCAGTCCGTGACCTTAAGTGTACTATTTAAAAACCACACCTCGAGCCTTACCCTCATTCTTACTCCACCCTCTGTAAAACAAATCACACCACACTAGTCTCATGACTCTTTAAGGCTGCACAGTCATTTTTGTAAGAGAGCTGTCATCAGCTCTGCAGATACTATTGCGGTGGGTGGAATTAAATACCTTATGATTACTTTAGAAGACAAAATCTTTCTCCTGGATTTTCTTTTATTACCCTTTTAAAATTCCTACATTCATAGCATGGCAGCATGCACAAATATATTTATTGTTTGTTTCCAATGACAAAACATTTCTTTGTTCCCCAAGAGCATGGGCTATATGATGCATTCTTGCAATTCTACACAGTTCTTCTGGTGGTTTCACCCAAGAAGGAACTGACGGATTGATTCCTGCATCCAGAAATTGCAAACAGAATCATATCGTTTTATTCCACAATCACCCTTCAGTATATGTCAGTGGAACCTGCTTTTTCCAGGTGCTGCAATTGTGGAAAGTCCTATTAACTTTTAAAGTGCCAGTTAATGTAATCCTAAGAAGTTAGTTATTTTCATCACACTGCCATCAAGGGCAAAAAGCAGCACTCCTCTTTTCAGCAGCTCATTAAATCTTATAAAAATAAATGCCTGCCAAACAGGTAAATTAACCCCACAAATCCATTTTGACAGTGTCCAGTCTGCCAGCTTCTCTTTCTTTTTCCTTTGAGAATAGCAAATTCCAGTGAAAATGAGAGGGTAGACAAGTTTCTTCATTAATTTCGAAACTTTATTAATTCAAAGAAACGGGTCTGATTCTCCCCAGGCAAGTGTCACTCCATGACTTTATTGAATTCACTTCAGATTTACACTAGCATTAGTGAGAGCAAAATTAGGCTCAAGCCCTACCAGTCACTGGCAAGATATTATTGTAAAGTCTAGATGAAATGTGACCAGCATTTCCAGTTATGTCTCTCTCTTTCACTTTTCTAATATGTAGGTAAATGTTATAAGCAAGAGTGCCAGCTCACATACTGCTTGGCTAAAAACAACTTGCACTCATCTGTTGTACAAAAGTTGAGTGGAAAAAATTTGGTCTTTGAAATAGTACTGTGATAAAAATAGCTGATAAACTAAAATTCACATGGAATAGATAACTGGCATCTGATTTCCTGTTTTAATATCTGTTTTGATGCTTACAGACTGTGTGTGTGTGCACGCGTGCACACTAGGAAAGAAATCCTGTTTTTTAACAAAACCCAGCTGAGAAATTTTGTTTGCCTGATTTTGGAATCTAAATTCCATTGGCATTTTTTTCCATAAGCTCCTAATTCATTTGGGTGCCTTAGCATTTTTTTTTTTTTTTGGAAATTCAACACA
Source organism: Crocodylus porosus (assembly GCF_001723895.1). Taxonomy (NCBI): domain Eukaryota; kingdom Metazoa; phylum Chordata; order Crocodylia; family Crocodylidae; genus Crocodylus; species Crocodylus porosus. The sequence continues at coordinate 15,012,805 of NW_017728931.1, read as the reverse complement.
GTTTTATTATGGAAAGAAAAACAAACAGTGAGTTGTATATTTTTATATAATTTCAAGTAGAAAAGTAGCTGTTGCAGAAAATCAAATATGTGCTTTGACAAAACACTAAGGAATCCTTGAAAGAGTGCCAACACCCCAATCAGAGAGAGTAAGAGGTTAGAACTGAAGGAAGCTCTCTGTAAGCTTCTAAGTAGTATCACCCTAAGACATTTCCTAGGCTGGTACTAAGGATGAGTAAGAAGTCTGAAACTGGATGATGTGCACCTTACCTCTGGGAAAACACTGTGATCAGTTAGAAGGAGCAAACATCCATTTTCCATTACAAGAGCTAAACAGCTTTTATCTTCTTTTCCTAACATTTCAAAGGTTATAGCCTGTATTGCAAAATCTTTTCTTAGAGGTCCCAACCCTCTTCTTCCCAGTGACTGGTGCTTCAGTATGGTGACCAGAACAAGAGCAAGAGACTCAGGCTAACCAGGCTGTTCCAATCTCAAGCTTTATTCAATCTAGTAGCTAAGGTGTGCTTTTTCAACCAGGAAAGAACGGTAGTTGCAGAAACAGCAGGGCAAGCTGTAAACTTCCAAATGTCTACTGACAATTTTGGTCAGTAGCTAGCTGCACAAAAAATTAGCAAATCATGGCCAGTATGAATTCAGTGACTACCAGCTCTTTTTGGTTGCAGATTACAAAGCTTTACCTACAGTTAAAATAACCTAAAAAAAACCAACCCCTCTCGTTGCTGAGCCATCCAGTTGTAGCAGTTTCTGGTAGCCTTCTGAAGCCAATTTACAAACAGTTCCTTTTCTCTGTAATAAGCTTCAGAGAGGGATAAAACCCCCTCATTTATGACTGCTTTCAGCCAGGGAAACTAAGCTTTGGAGCAGCTACATAATATATCAACTAGGATTTCTGTTCAATTCTAATTACTGCAAAAAAAAAAATACCCACAGACTTATTTTACTTAAATGGAGTGACCCTGCATTGCTCTTTTAGTGAGCTTGCTCTCATTCACACTCCTAGTACTATGATTTAAATTGATATGTTTGAGTAATGTTTCTTGTTTTGCACTTTGTAACTGTAGTATTTATGAGCACTGAAATAGAATTGCATTAAATGTAATCCTTGGTGACACGTCTAATTTTCAACAAAGAACATTCATTTCCTCTTTTAAAATGGCAAAGTTGCTGTCTCACAATACAGAGTCAATTCTGAGATATTTTTCCATAGTGAAGATTTGCAAATTTTCATACACCAATTTACATGTGTGTGCATGCGTGTCCGTGCATGCATGTATGAACATGTGCATGTGCTCTTCTTCTGGCGCTGGGAGGTTCAGCATAGGCAGTGACACAGGGGTGGAGTGCACTGCTGTGCTGGCTGCAGTTATGGTGGGAGAGGTTGTGGCTGCTGTGTCTGGACATGAGAGAGTCTCAGGCACAG
>NW_017728931.1:14980645-15010639 GCF_001723895.1 Crocodylus porosus | reverse complement strand
CTCCGCCCCCGCCCCTCCCCCACAGGGAATCCAGTATAGGCAAGTCGAATATTCGACCCTTGTCAAATATTCGACCTGCGCTGTTAATATTCAACTAGCGCTGTTAATATTCGACTTCTGGTATTCAGTTCGACAGCTATTCAACCAGCTGCTATTCAACTCGACTTTCACTTTTCAAGGTTGAATATGTTGAATATTTGTTGAATCCAATATTAAGTCGAAACTTTGCACAGCCCTAATAAGTATCCTCTCTTTTTCATGGAAGAAAAGTTTAGAAAAAGTAAATTTACAATCAATTTGTAAACTACTTTTAGAGAATAATACTGAGAAAATAAACATGAAAGAACAACAGAAAGCAAAGGAATACTAGTTTAAAGCTCAATTATGGCACCTTGGAGTTCTGCAATGATGTAAGGAGTTTGCTTATACAAAACTACTGTATAACTGAGCCCTCAGAATGTGGTTATTGTGACAAAAATGTGAATGCTACTTGGGCTTTTGTTTTTCTTTCTTCTACTTGGTGTGAGTTCTAACCAGGTGTATTTCAGCACCTATTAAGCTCCATCCTGCTACAAACTAAGCTTCAAAACTGGTTCAAAATTGTTCACCCCCCTTCAAAACTGATCCCATGGCTCCAATCTTCCCCCCTCTCTTCTGAAAAAAAAAAGGAAAATATACATACATTTTTAGAAGTCACAATTCTCAAACAGCATCTGAAGAAAAGACTGCTTTTACCAGGTTGATAGTTACAGAACAATTACCAGTCCTTGCAAAATTTCAGTCTGGGCTTGTCTGTGGATAATTAGCAGGCAGAAAGGCTAGTGTTGTCCAGAAGCTAATGTGCAGCAAGAGATAATTATATGACAATAAATACATGTTCTTCCTCACAACAGTTCTTTTTTAAGAATTAAAAAAAATCACTGAGTGGAATCTAATTCTATGAGAGGAATAGTAGTTGCATAATTCATTCTTTTATTGTTTAAGAAAATATGTTATAAACCTGAAGTTTTATAGCAGCTTTTTGTATCATTTGTATTTCCAGTTTTTCTATGAAGGTGGGGACATATGGGTAAGTTGTCTGGAGGTTTTCATGACCTTGACAGAGTCCTGGATTTTTCTTTTTCATCTTTTATTTTTTGGTATTTTGTGCCACACCTTGCATCCCACAGGTCAGTGACAGCTTTCCTTTGATTGGGAAGTCGAGGCATCCCTCTAAACTCTAGACAAATGTAACTGTATCAATACTAAATGATACTGATGCAGGTAGTTATGATGTAACTGCTACAATGGCATGTTTTTGCAGTGCTACAAATAGAAAAAAACTATTACAATTTTAACCCTTTTTCATTCAGAATTAAAGCCACAGCAATTTAGTTCACTTGCACTGCTACTGCTGACTTAACAGTTACAGCTTAAGAACTAATGCACACACCAGAGGGGCAGCTCTCCCTCCCTTCTAAAGCGGTTAAAAGTTACATTTGTCCTTGCCCTTTGTCAATTTGAGATATTACTACTGAATGATGAGAGGCAAACCTTCTCCAGTCACAAGGACTCAGCATATTTTGCCTTTCCACCCTGCCTGTCTAAGGCTGGAAACCCAGGACCAAGAAGGAACCATCCAAGAATCAACCAACTAGGTCTGCCCCATGTCACTGTCATGAACATATGCTGTAATAAATTAGACATTACAAATTGAAACCACCAGGCAGTTTGACTTCCATCACCACTGAATTAAGACATTTCCTCTCAGTCATTTCTTCATGCCTGAATAAATACATACAATAATCCTGTCCTATAATTCAATTGAACTAAAGCATTTAGGCACTTTATTGGAAAGGCTTTGAAGACTTCTTTCATCCTTAGTGCACCAAAAACAAATAACAAAGGATATAATAGTAACCAGGGCCTATGTGACAGCTCTGTGGGAAACTGGTGTTAAAAAACTTGGGACCATATTACATTTATTTGGATATTTTGATGAAAATGCATCTTAAGTTCACTGGAAAACATGAGTTGATTTACAGCTTAACATCAAAGTAGGAAACAATCTTAGTTTCTATTGATTTTAATGAGAAAACAGGTAAAAGTCATCAGTTTTGATGTGAGCTGATAAAAAGTCAATAGAAGAGTCCTAATGGAAAATGCTCATCTGGTGTAATGGAAATGTTTTGCAGGCACATGTTGATTCCATAGAAACTTTTGATGAAAAGTGGGCAGGCTGACCAGCTAACATGACTGGTCCCTCGCTGGCCTCTCAACTTTCTGATAGGCAGCCTGGCTCCCCACAGTCTCATGTCCCTGGGGTATCAATCTTTTTGTCTGGCTTGCTGTCTGGAATTTTCAAATTTTGCGTCTCTCACTTTTCTTCATTAAGGAATAATTTCTTCCCAGAAAAGTGAACTTTTCCATGAACAGAAATTCCAGTTCCTGTACAACTCTACCTATGCCCCACTTTGAGGCCAATGAAAGTTGTGTCCCACACACATTAAAGGTGAAGCAAAGCAACATTTATAGTACTGTGATTCCAAATTACCAAATTTCAGTTAGCTCCAAAATCTAGTGATCATAGGAAAGTAGCATTTCCTCAGAAGTCATGCTTCCCAGACCTCTCATATTTTTGTCATTCTAAACTGGATGCTTTCTAATCTATCCTCATCTTTCTTGAAGTGTGCAGCCCAAAAACTGGACACAGTACTCCTGATGAAGCCTCACAAGTACCAAATACAATGGAAAAAACACTTCCTTTGATTTGCAAGTGATGCCCCTGTTAATACAGCTCAGTATGCTTTTGGCTTTTTTGTACTAAGAACACGCTATGGGCTTATATTCAGTCCACTGTCATCTCAAGGACCTCTGCTGTACCGAAGTCAAGCCAGTCATTCTCCACTCTGTGTTTGTACACACAGTTATTCCATCCTAAGTGCGTATTTCTTGATGGAGAGGAGTATATACCCTAATCATTAATGGTCAAAACATCTCAATTTAAATGAATAAAAATATTAAATACATATTAGAAATATTACATCAACGTTATCCTTGAGGTTACCCTACTGGCATTTTGGGCACTTTTACATGTGCTCTGGGGGTTAGGGTTGGGTGGTGCTTTAATTAGAGTAGCTCCAAGTGTCACTCTAATTAAAGCACCTCAGAGTTTCATGTATCAGCATCCCTCCACTTCAAAATAGCGGTGGGGGCACATGAACTAAAGCTCATTTGATAAGCTTTAGTTCAAGCACCCCCACTACTGTTTTGAAGCCCAAGGATGCTGATACATGAGATGCAGGAGGCTGCTGGAGCATGGTATTTCCAGCACGCTGTCATTACAGCATCTTAGAGCAGCCCCTGTGCTTGTCTACAGGCACCCAAGGCCCAGATTTAATCTGGCTCATTTTATCTATCAAAACTTCCTTATACAACTGCAAGCCTTTAGATTTTGAATGAGAAACTTTAAATAAATAAATAAATAACTGAAGCTTGTATGTGAATTCACAGTGTCATGGGACATATCATGGGACATGCTTGTTTCAAGAGCTGGCTGCCAGAGAAGATCATGAACAAAAATTTTGCCATTGTGTTTTGAGTTCCTGAGCATTGATGGAATCAGCAATTTTCTTCAGCAGCCAGCTTTGTTACCTGGGTTTCATTATCTGGCTAATATCACACTGGGAATGCAGTTAAAAATCAGAAGGTTCTCAATGGAAGATTCTCCTATTCAGTGAACCTCTACTATTTAAACTAATATAAATGCATTCAGATTGTCACCATTGCTGCAGCCAATGCTAACTGCCCAACTTGTTAGCAGCCATAGAAGAGTTGACAAGAACTGAATCGGTCAAGGATGCTATGCTGTCTCAGAGACTTCCTCTATGGCTAACAGGACTGAAAACCACTGATAATAAAATATGATGGCAAACTGGTGAGAGTTTTCTGAGCTTTATCTGTTTTGCTGCTGACTAAAACATTTCAAATGTTACAGCTTTAATCACATCTGAAATTTTCACCACATCAAAATTGATTATACATAAAATGACTGTGAGAAAATAAACATGTATAAGCAAGAGCATCTAACATATGAAACCTGAAAAAAGATTTCTCTCTCATACACACCCACACATACTTTCTTTCAGGTTACAGCTGTCATGCACATTTGTTTCTGATTTGGATCAAACTGATGTTTTGGTTTTAGGAGATACCACAAAAGCAAAATAAAAACTGAATTAAAAAATAAAAATTCAGACTGTTTAAGAAATTACATCACTGTCACCTTTTGGATCAACCCCTCTTTTCCTCAAGCAACCACTGTGGGGAAAAGAAACCCCTCTAAAAATAACAACATGCAAAAAAGCCAAAACAAAAACCCAAACATAAGGAAAAAAAGAAAATAGAGACCGTCTGTCATTAATAAGTTAATTTGAAGCTCACTGAACATCAGAGTTTGATATCTATACATATTCCTGGTATAGCACACCAGTGAACAAGTAATTTACAGTTGAACCCTAGGCCTTTGAAACTATTTTCAAATGTCACTTCTAAAAAGAAGCATAGTAATTATGAAGAAATAAGTGATACTTTCCATTGACTGCAAATAACCATTTCTTTTGTAAATATTCAGTCTTTTATATTTGTTGGCAGAAAATAATGTTTCTTGAATATATCATTTTAATAAAAACCATAGATGCTAAAGTTCCTTGCATATCTCAAAATAACAAAAGGGTTTTGCTGCTGAATAAAGGATTCTTTTTTTCATTTAACGAAAGGATAAAACCTCACTGCAATGATTAGCTTCTTTGCCGGCAAGCAAGGCTGATTCTTTAATGTAGCTGCTCTACTCCTTTGCTTTGTTTTCGTTATTTGCATTGTGTTGCAGATGACTAAGAGATAGTCAAAAGATCAAAGGTTTCCTTTGATGGCTTATATCAAGGATCCCTGCTGTATTAAAAAGGATCTCAGGTCAGGACATTCATGTTCACACGCAGATCTGAACAAGGGGCTGAACGGAATGATCAAACTGGATGAAGGCTGAACGCATCCATCAAAAGGCTGACCACACTGAACCAAACAGAAGAGGAGGTTCTACTGCCATAACCATGACATTAACTAGCGACAGATGTCTCACTGTGGCTTCTTCTTTGATGTACCAGGGCAGAGGAGAACTAGGGAACCTGGAAAGGTTAAACATTCCACATTACTCTAGAATTGCTTTTTTAAAAACTTATTTCACAACGAGCAATTTAAAAAATCAAAGGCTTTTGTAGTTTTCCTGGATATGCAGGTTGCATGCTACCAAAATCATACATCTTTGTAGCTATACCTGGAATGCGTAACATTTATCCACGCATTTGATTCTGAAAGCATTTAACAAATCTTAATGTAATAATCATTGCAGTACATCTATGAAATAATGTAGCGTCACTCTCAGGATCAAGACGCAGAAAATGAGACAGAGTGTGAGGCTTACTCTATGCTAAAACTATGATGATATAGTCATAGCTGAATTTTATACATGGCCTGTCCTTAAAATGCCTACCGGTATATAACATCAGTCAAAGGAAGGCAAGGGTGATATTTTTATACCAGCAAAAGCCCCTAGTAAGGCATGCAGCAGCAACAGAGTGCTTCTCCTATGGAGCTTTTTACTGTTACTTGTATAGAAAAAAACTAGCAGCAAAAGTACTTTTTTCATGCCTGTAGAGCTGTGTCTGCAGCACAGTTTTTTGCCAGTATAATAAACAGTGCTATAAACAATTTCACATGTTAATCAACACAAAGATTTTAAGGGTAAAAACAGATGTGGCCTGATGTTGCACTGGTGCCATCATAATTTTTATGGCAGCACAAATGATGAGCAAATAGATGTCCCTTCCATTTGTCATGCCACATCAGTGCTGCTTTACTGTGGCAGGTGTCTAACTGCTGTGACGTCTAGAGCTTCCTGCACTCTCCCACCACCCTGGGCAATTTGTTCCATGGGCTTGCAGGGCCTGATCTTGTACACTCCACCTAGGATTGGGACCCTCAAACCACTGGAAAGCCTGCCTGGCTTGCCCTGTTTACAGAGACACCCACGACAAATCTCAGTAATCCGGGAAAATCCAGGGGTGCATCTCTGCAAGTGGGGAAAACTCGCATAGGTCCTGGCATGAAGGCATGGGTTTCAAGGAATCCTGGGTGTCCTGTGGCTCCATGCTGGGACCTGCATGATGCTTGTGCCAATCCATGCTTTAGGTGAAGGCATGAGTCAGCGTGGGTCCAGGCACAGTGCAGCATGGGAGCCAGGGAATCCCCAGTACCCTGCACCTCCTTGCCAGGACCTCATTAGCCTGTGCTTCATGCAGAGGCATGGGTCAGTGGGGGTCCCCACATGAAGGCATGGGGTGCTGGGATTCCCTAGTTCCTGAGTCCATCTCTGTATGTGGCATTGGTGAGCACAGAACTAAACCCAGGGCAGCAAGGGGCATGGGAATTCTTTGGGCAAGGGAAACACGTTGCCTGTTGTCCCGCATTGGGTGACATGTCCCACCACAGCTGGTCTGCTTCCGTTTGGGAATGTCTGGTTCTACCCTAAAAGCAGACCTGGCCTATGTGTAACTATCCAGAGGTACAGAGCACCCACCATTCTCATTACATCCCAGAAAAGCAGGCATGCTAAATATTTCTAAAAATCAAGTCCCAGTAAATTTTGTTAGTGACAAAAGCCAGAATTAGAACTCGTGGAGTCCCTGCTGCCAGTCTTATGCTTGCATCACTTTTATCCCTCCTGGGTCATCCCAAGCAGACACACACAGTGCTGCCTGGCTGTCATTCACATTGCAGTTGGCATCTATCTGGCAGAAAGAAGCAGTACCTTTGAAATGTTTCATTCAATTGTGTTACATCCTGTTCTCATAACAAATCACCTTTTTAAAAAAAGAAAAAGGTCAAAACAATGAACAGGCCTGTCATTGGAAGCAGAGATGGACAGGATTTGAAAAACAAAGTGGAAGTTCAAATAAAAGGTCCGTTGTTGTGGCAGTATCTTTATTTAAATAATTTTGAATAGTGTCAAACTGGGAATGCAGTTAAAAATCAAAAGGTTCTCAATGGAAGGATCTCCTTTTCAGTGGATCTCCAAGCTTCCAATCTAGTGCTATTTAAAGTAGGGCTGTGCAAAACAGCTATGTTTTGTTTCCATTTTGGATTTGGCCATTTTGGAGGGACAGTGATTTGTTTTGGTGTTTTGGATCACCATTCCATTTAGATTTGACTGAATCTGTTTTGGAGTTTTAACGCTGTTTCGGCGCTGATTTGGAGATTTGGATTGGGTGGGGAGAGGCAGGCATAGCCGGGTGGCTGCAGGTTCTCCCACGGTTCCTCCAGCTGTTCCTGCCTCTCTCTGGGTGGGGGGAGCCGCAGGAGAAGCCCCCATGGCTGCCCTGCCCAGCCCCATTCCCCACCCAGCCCAGCCCAGCCCAGCATCCTGGCACTTAAAAAAAAAAAAGCCTCACACTCACCGGCTGTACCAGCAGCAATTGTGGCCTCTGAGGGCTTGTGGCAGAGACCCCGCCATGAAGTGGGGATGAACCAACAGTGTGCCCTTGTTGCAAAAAAGGCTAACGGCATGCTGAGATGCATTAGTAGGAACACTGCCAGCAGATCAGGAGACATGATTATTCCCCTCTGTTCAGTACTGGTCAGGCCATCTCAGGATTACTGTGTCCAGTTTTGGGCACCTCATTATGGAAAGGATGTGGACACATTGGAGAGAGTGCAGTAGAGGGCAAGAGAAATGGTTAGAGAGCTAGGGCACATGGCTTCTGAGGAGAAGCTGAGGGAATTGGACTTACTTAGTTTGGAGAAGAGAAGACTGAGAGGGGATTTAATAACAGCCTTCAGCTATCTGAAGGGTGGTTCCAAAGAGGATGGAGCTAGATTATTTTCAGCAGTAGCAGATAACAGAATATGGAGTAATGATCTCAAGTTGCATCAAAGGAAGTTTAGGTTAGAAAGTAGGAAAAACTCTCTCACGAGGAGGGTAGTAAAGCACTAGAACAGGTTACCCAGAGAGGTTGTGGAATCTCCATCCTTGAGGGTTTTTAAGACCTGGATAGACAAAACTTTGGCTGAGATTATATAGTTGGGGCTGGTCCTGCTTGGACTAGATGACCTCCTGAGGTCCCTTGCAACTCTGATTTTCTATGATTCTGTTACTTCATTTGGGCCTTATATCAGCTCTATTAGTTACTTGAAGGAGCACTGTTCTGCCACCCATGCAGTTTTGTAGATAAAGCTGTTTCTCCAAACAATCATTTTTCCAGTGATGTTTAGAAGCCAGTATCATCGGCAGGCACAAACTGTAATGTCAAAGCTATGTCGATGTAGTGATGGGCTACCTTGCCATAGTGCATTGCTACAGTGATGTAGCTGCTTAAAATAATTGTGTGCTGCTGGGACGGTGCAGTAATGGCTGATACTGTGCTGTCATTTAGTACTTCCTAAAGCAAGTACTAAATGACAGCGCAGTAACAACTGCACCATGGGAGGCATGTGAGGACACACCCACTCTCAAGGCAATTAATGCCACTACTTGTGGTAGTAAAAGTTGCACCATCTAATCTTGAACATTTCCTAGTTTTAAAAGACCGGGAAGGGTGTGTAGCTGTTAATCAACCACTTTTCTAAAATGAAAGCAAATAGCTCTTTAATAAACTGATACACAAGTTTTAATCTGAAAAGTCTTCATTTCTTAACACTGTATCGTATAAAGTAATTAACTTGTATTTTATCAGCTTCAGTTTATTACATAATGTTCTACTGAACTAGTTTTGCTGATTGGAGGTATATGGGCAACTCAGGCAGAAGAAAGTTGTTTACTGAGAGAATGCTTGGCAAAATTCTTAGGGCAAAAATATATTTGTTTATAGACAAATCCAGCTTGATTTCTCACACAGTCTGTGTTCATAAACACCACAAGATCCACTGGATTTTGTTTCCTGCTAAGAATACATCTTTACCTCTCAGAAAGATTTCTGAAATACAAACAGTATAAGAAAAACTGTACTAGCTAGGATGTCTGTGTACCTTGCCACACCAGACCAATGTATTTTGGTTGCTTTATAACTGCTGCATGAAGTTTGTGAGAGTGAAAGCCTGACAAATGGTCTTTTTAGCACTGTAACTTAAATAAGAAGTGGATCGACTGAAATCATAACCTGGCCTGACTCAAAATGACATATCAAGACCATTTTTCAGTGGTCATTCTCCTGATGGCTGAATTAACTGCAGTTTATCCTGTTCAGGATTAGCTATTTTACCTCAGTTTCACCAAATTACTTTCTTATCACCATATACACTGCAGGATTACCATGAAGCACTGAAGTAACAGAAATATGTTATCCAGCACCAAGTACGATACTTGGATTTTCTTCTTCTGTTGTCTATTGAATTGAAACTACCCCAAGAGAAAGAGATTAGCAAAACCACATTTTATCTTGATCTACACAATATGTTATACTTAGTAATGAGTTATTTTCTTATGATTTGACATGACACAAAGCCACAGGGCAGGTTCATGCAAAAAATTAACCCACTTCTGTATAGGCTTTGGGTTTATGTGGTATCTTCAGATTTCAGGGTCTAAATATAAAAAACAATTTGTGAGAGGGCCTCTGCTGATCTTTGAGTTGCTAAGATCACGTCTAGAGTTAGTAAGATAATGCCCAGTCACCTGTGCTAGCAAGATGAAACTAGCACAGGTATTCTAAGACTTGTTACAATCGCACCTATATTTTGCTGTGCAGAAATACAAGATGTTTCCTCAGATGCCCTGGATTCTCTGGAATCCACATTTCCTGGAGTAAACAAGATCTACAGCTGGACTGGAAAATTGCAGGAAAATTGTTGGATTTTAAGAAATATCAACTAGCATTTCCAACTTCAATTTATTCTACCCTCATTTCATTTGGAGGCCTTTGCAAGTACCTGGACAGATATAGGATTGAAAGACAGATTTATGTCCATGGAAAAAGACTCTTTTCCTGATGTGGAATATTTTAATGGAATATAGAAGAAATAACTAGAAAAGTAGAATATAATGTGGGTAAATTTAACTTTTAAGCAACTTACTAGACATCCAGAAATATGTAAAAACAAAACAGTACTAACAAATTGAGATAAATAGGTTAGGCGAGGCTACTGGATCTATAAATTAATGTTTTACTTGAAAGCTTTTAAATCATACATTCCAGACTGGCATGTCCCTAAACTTGACATTTTGGAATATTGGCAGATCTGTCTTACAGTACTCACATTTTATGGGATGCTGAACAATCAGTCACCATAAAATCCGAAAGCCTCCCCAGGGATATGACAGGATGTTCTGCACTCACTATTTCATATTTATCAGTTATCACTGAAACCACAGAGGAAGTGTATGTTGAGAACCAATATTGTCTGGACTGCAGATCTCAGTTTGGATTAGGAAACTGAAGATAGCCAAAGTCTATCTTGATCAACAGGTTTCCAGAGAAAACAAAGAATGAAAATTAAAATGTTTCAAAGGGCTTATTTAACTGCAGCAATAGTAGACAACGGGACTCTGTGTTTTACCGATTGTTCAAATTGCAACACTCAAAAAGTGACCTTTCTACAGTTCCCCTATCTTGCAGTACCTGACTCAGATGAATTAGAACTGTAAAGGGATGAGATGGAGAGACTGATGGTACTCCAGAGGTTACCAAACTATGATCTCACTATACATCAAAACATACAAGGGGCAAAATATTATAACAGTAGTCTTGGATATGCCCTTCTTCACTATCAGCAAAAAGCTGCAGTTCAAAAATCAGCCAAAGGGCATGGGCACACAAACAACTTGCTCATTGTGCACAGGGGTGGGGATATACAGCATGCTAGCTGTTGTATTCACAACTACCGTAAAAAACAAAATGATTCAGCACACTAGTATGGGTAAGAGTGCTGCCACACTGGCCTTTACAGAATATAGTAAGGGAATAAAGTATAACCTTAAATCAGTTACCCACAGCAGATTCAGTAACAAAAAGTTTAATCTTAGATTCTTGTAAGAACGTTCAAATATCTCAGCCAGCTATTTTATGGTAAACAAAAGCACTGAGTGAAAAAGGGGTAAATTGCCATGGATTAAGCTTTTATTTACTGTGTGATTAAAAGGCACACACACATGCCGCTAATGTGCTGCAATTCCTGCCCTGGTTTACTTTTCAGTAATTTGCTTGTGTACTTATCCCCAGAAAAACTATTCTATTAATCTGATATGGTTCTGATAAAAAAGGCTTAGTATAATTTTCACCAACAAAAGTAAGAGTTACAGCTTGCTTAGATCCCCTGCAGACTTTTGAGATAGATAGCAAGAGGGCCTAGATTAGTTTCTGCATATTACGCTGATTTGAGGGGTTTATCTTTCTATGTATTTTTTTGTTTTTAGTTTTTAAAGTGCAGAAACATTATAGTAGAAGCAGACTGTATCTGTTATGTAAAAGCAATTACTGCCAACTATGATTTCTGTTAGTGCTCGCCTCATGAAGGATTCCTTGGGTATTCTCTAAAATGCCTCTCTCTTGTGTAGATTGTAATAGTCTTTCTTCTCTGGCAGCACTATGAAACACATTCCTTAAGTAAGAACTACCCCCCAAACCCTTCCCCCCCCAAAACAACACAACACAAAACAAAAATAAACAAACTTCATATTCAAACTACAAAGGGATATTTTTAAGAGTTTATTTACCCAAGTTGGCATAAGGCCAGATCAGTAGGGCTAACCATCTTGGAAAAAGTTCTGTGACATATTTAGTACCCGACTCAACTCCCACTGATTTGAATGGAAGTAAGATCAGACCTGGAGTGACTTACAAATTATCAGATGTTTAAGTTAACATGACTGATGCCATATGTGTTTTACTCCAAATAAGGTATAGCTGTGGCTGTCAGGAAGCCGAATGGAAAGGGGAAAAGAGAGAATTACAGAATAATTTTTAATAAATAAATGTTTATTTCTTTTTTTCCCCCCCGGAAGCAAAGTTGCATGCCTGAAAATGATTTACATGGGCTTTGTCTACATGAGATACTACTGCACAGTTGTTACTGCACATTAATTAAATACTTGTATAAACAAGTACTTATTTAGTACTTGTATAAAAAAGTAATAAATGAATGTGTAATAACCTGAGTTATGGTGCAGTAGTGCCAGTGAATGCCTTTCTTGTGATGTTACTGTGCATTAGCCTAATACTACTGTTCAGTGGCGTCACATCACGGGTTTTGCCATGTGACGCTACTACGGAATAGTATCAGGCTACCGCACAGTCAGCGTCTTGTGTAGCTGCACCCACAGGGTGTGTCCAGATGAGCATGGTCAGGCAGTATGTGGTGCTGCAAGGGCACACTGCCCAAGTGTGAGCTGCTCCATTTTTTTTCCCACAGTTTTTTTGACCCCTGGATATCCAGGGGTGAAAAAAAAATGCAGAACCCCCCCCGAAGCAGTGCACAGTAGGGAAGCATATGCTACTAAAAAGCAAAGCCAGGCCACTCAGAGCTATATTGTGGCTGCCAGACAGGCTCTGCCTGGCAGGATTGCCATGTCTGCAGCTCCAGGAGGCCCCCAGGACCCCAGGTAAGGCTGATGGGGCCAGCACAGTGCTGGCCCCAGCCTCCCCTATACCACCCAGGGCAACTTGCCATGCGTTAAAGTGCACGTGACACGGGCATTCCCGGGCACAAGCAGCGGCGGCACAAAGTGTGCTGCTGCTGCTTGTCCCCGGGGAACCAAACTTCCTTGCATGTCTGGATGTGCCCACAGGGTATTAAAATGAATCATGGACAATCTAGATAAATTTTAAAATCTTATTAGGTTAGTTCTGGCCTGAGGTGAAGCTAATAGGTGAAAACCAAATTAAATGGGAGAATGCTATCCCCATTGAAGTTTGAGGTACTGGCTGTTGTGATGAATAACCTAATAAAAAAGATCCTGGAAATTCTAATTAATGCTACTAGTGTAGCTGGTTACAGAACATGTAGGTAGCCCTACAAAACTAAGGGAAAACAAACAAAAAAGCACTGGATGACCCCACTACTGCATTAAAAGAAGGTGCCAGATGCATCAAATCTCAGGGTTATGATAGTGTTCCCTTAAAAAAGTCTCTTGTGATCAAAGAGGAGGAATGGGGTGAGAATCTTGTGAGTTCAGACCTGAAAGTTACATGTCTGCTGCTCTTGTAGTTTCAAATACCAGAACTGTCCATTTTCATAGTTGTGCATCTGTTTGAGGTTCCATTGCAACAACACCCTAAGTAATGGCCGCTCACCTATGAGGATCTCCCTGTCTTTTGCGTATAAGAGATGGGCCCTGCAGGTCCCTTTTGTTTTTGAATATTATACTTGAAAACTTTCAACCACGAAAAAGCTACGTTATTTTTTTCTGTGTTGCTGTCACATCTTCAACACATTAACCCTTGTCCATCTCAAACCAAGACCTCCTACAAACTTTCTTCCATGATGCCATGGAGATGCTTTTTCACACTGCCTATGCTACTTATAGAACAGAAGTAACATGCTAACTTCCAGGAAAATATCTAGTGACCTCTTTCCTTTGCTGTGAACTAGCTGAGAATAATTCCAATGTAGCTAAACCACTCCAACTTTAGCCCTGGATGAAGAAGTGTTATAGTTGGACCAGAATTTCTGCATTTGACTTGTTCTCATCTTGTTTACACATAACAATTAGAGCATACTAGCTGCTGCCCTTCTGAATGTCCCCTTTTGAAAGGGCTCAAAGTGTTTCTGTGCCCACACCCTAAAAACTCTCAGTGGCCCTGTCCTCCAGAAATTTATCTAATCCCTTTTTAAATTTAGTTATACTATTTATCCTCACAGTTTCCTGGAGCAACAAGTTCTACAAGTTAACAGTGTGCCGTGTAAACTAGTACTTCCTCTTGCTTGTTTTAAATCAGCTGCCTCTTAATTTCAGTGGGTGCCTCCTAGTTGTCCTATTCTGATACTTGGTAAATACAGTTCCCTATTCACTTTGACCACACCCTTCATGATTTTAACGACCTCTATCTTGCTCCTCTTCAGCTTCCTCATTTCCAAAGTGAAAAGCCCTTTTCATCGCTCTTGATATGGCAACTGTACCATATCCCTGACCACCTCTGTTGCCTTTTTCTGTATCTTTTCTAATTCCACTATCTCCTTTTAGAGAGGTGGAGACCAGAACTGCATGCAGTATTCAAGATGTGGGTGCACCATGGATTTATACAGTGTCATAATGATGTTTTTCATTTTCTTTTTAATTCCTTTCCTAATGATACCCAACATTTTATTGGCTTTTTTGGTCACTGTTGTGCATTGATCTAATGTTTTTAGAGAACTTTCTACAATGACTCCAACATCTCTTTCCTGAGTTCAGAACTGCAACATTCTGAATTAATTTCCCTGGTGTTTCCATGTAGATAAATCCTAAAAAATAATTCAAAAGAGATGTTGTACAAAGCAAATGCATTTATATCTCTTGTGGAGGGAAAGTGGATGTGGTAAGGTAAGGGGTTTCAGGTTGTTTTCTTCTCCAGAGAGAAGCCATATTAATCTGAAGCCAGGCAGAAGGCAAAGACTTCAACCAGCTATTAGATAAAAGCACCAAGGCCCACTAAAATGCCTGATCTATACAGATGCTGCAGAGCTGGGTCAAACTAACACGATACCTCTTCTGGGCATGCACTGGCCTCAATGCGGGGGCATGTTGAGTTTAAAGTGTCATTTTCAGGGATTTTTTTTGTTTTTTTGTTTGGTTTTTTTTTTACATTTGTAAGCAGTCTTTATGCTCTAAGAATGAAAATACTGCAATTATTTAACCCAACCCAGGTCTAGCTTAGATGCCTCTGGTTACTCTGGTTTCATTCTCATTGAAAGATCAAGAAATTGTTTGCTTGCATGAATGTCAGTTGTGACTTGGATAATGTCCTGCAAAATTGCACCATAAAGGTATGTGTACTGCTCCAAACAAAACACACTGCCTCTAGGTGAAACACCTTCCTTTCTATATCCGACAGGCAAGACTAGTAATGCAGTTTTAGCATCTAATACATATAAACACCCGACAAAACAAACAAAAAAAAAGCAAGCAAGCAAACATATATTAAAAGAAAAATTAAGAGTGCAAGGTAAGACAATGCCAGAATTAATGTTGCCCACCCCACCTTCATTTGGCTTGCTCTTGCATCTGAGTTTTGATAGCCTTTATTTAATATGATCACAAGGACCCTGCTTCAATCAGTGCAAAAGATAAATGGTGCTCAGCAATTTTTAAAAATATAATAATTATTCTATGTCCCTATTTATTCAAATCAAACACTATGCCAAATGCAAAGTTTCCTCATGGGCTTTTTAAAAATAGGGTTGGAGTGTTGTTCGATTCATGATGAAAAGTAAGTTTATGAGAAGCAAGGTTTTTTCAGTGATATCTTTTACTGGGCCAAGTGTGCAGATGGGAGAGATATTATACCTTCAGGCACAAATGGTCCTTCTTCAGGTCTGGGTCCATATAGACTGAATACTAGGAATATTCAGACCCTGATTGTACTACCTTTTTGTACATCCAGGTGTCAATGTCCCTAAGATTCAAACCCCAATCCATAGTACTTGCAGGCAAAGGACCAGGCTATAACACCACTGGGAGACTAGCCACACACCTGCTTCAGCCCAGGCTGGGCTCTCTCATGAGGTTCCTAAAAGGGGGATTAAGTGACCTCAGGGAGCCCAGGGGGGGTCACAAGCTCCCATGGGAAGGTTACAAAACCTTCCCACCTCCTGCAGGGCCTTGTCTCTGCAACTACACTCTTAATGCTTGTGGAGGGTTGTACCTCTTAGACCAACCCCAGAGCCAGTTGCCTCATAAAGCCCACTTAGCTTTCAACTTTAATCCATTTATTCCACCAGGGAATGCTTGTCCTCAACAAACAAGCTAAGCAATTACAAAACCAATAGGCAAATAGTAAACCAAAGCAAACTCTCCAGTCTTTCCTCAGACCTTAGGACAGAGACAATCCCAACTTGGTGCCAGTTCCTTAGCATACCAGCCCCCTTTACCACCCTCCTGAGGAGCTTTTAATTTCCCCCTCAGGTAAGTCAATCAGCCTTGTCAGCTGACCCTAGGCTCCTAAGCAGGAAAATGTTTCTCTCTAACCTCATACAACTGGACTTCAGCCCCAAAGTTGTATGGGCTTTTATCTTTTTAACCCCCCTCTAGCTGGGCTTCAGCCCCTGAACTATGCACCTCATTACATATCCTCCCTCCAAGAGTGGAGTCTGGGTATACTCTTCCCCTTTTAATCCTTCCCTTCCAGCCTGGGAGAAGAAGTCTATGTTTGCATATGCAGACCCAGGGCAGTGGTGTACTGTGAAATCAAAAGGCTGCAGGGACAGATACCACCTCATCAAGTGAAGGTTGGACTCCCACATGACATTTAGCCAAGTTAAGGGGCCATGACCAAATGAAACTGGGCCCCCAGGAGATAGTAGTGAAGAAGGTCAACTGCCCATTTAAGCGTGATACACTTCTTTTCTATCATGGCAAACTTTTGCTTCCCAGGAAGGAGCTTCTTACTTAGATACAGGATGGGGTGTTCCCCATCCTCAAGCTCTTGGGTGAGAACTGCCCCAAGGCCTTGCTCCAAGGCATCACCTGTAAAATAAGCTCTTTTGTCAAGTCTGGACTGACCAAGACTGATGCACTGTACAGTAGCCTTTTATAGTCCCAAATGCTGTCTCACATTTGGGCAACTATTGGACCCCTTGTGGTGCCCCTTTCCCCAACAGGTCTGTTAGTGGGGCAAACTGCAGGATGAACTGCCAATAATAATTTGCTAAGCCCTGAAATTATTACTTTTGTTTTTTTGGTGTTGGCACTGGCAACTCCACCAAGGACTTTACCTTGTTGACCAGGGGCCTAATTTTGCCATTGCTCAGCATATACCCTAGATTTTTCTCTTCTGAGTACCCCAGGTGATATTTACCCAGATTAGCCGTGAGCCCACCCGTGTGTATTGATTGCAACACTTCCTTCAGGTGCTGAAGGTAATCCGCTCATGTGTTTGCAAATATTAACACATTGTCTAGATAGGCAGCCATATATAGCTGGTGTGGGCAGAGTATTTTGTCCATTAAATGTTGAACTGTCACTGAGGCTCCATGTAGCCCAAAAGGTAGAGTCTGGAAGTGGTAAAGTCCCAGGGCATTGCAAAGGTTGTGATTTCACAGGACACTGGATCCAAAGGTATCTGCCAGTACCTTTTGGTTAAATCCAAGGTGGTTATATACTTTGCACTGATAAACTCATAGCCTGGCATTCTTATGATATTGATGCTCTTGCACCTATTGGGCAGCCTTGAGATTGTCCTTTGCAAAGGACTCCACCAGGTCCAATCTTTCTTGCTGCTTCAGGACAAACTGGACTACATTCTGCGTTGTGGCATCTTGGGCCTGCCAGGATTCTTGTAGGAGGTCCAGCATACCCTGGGGTTGCCTTCCATATAGTAATTTGAAGGACAAAAAGCCTGTGGAGAACCGTGGGACCTCTCAAATGGCAAAACAACAAGTAGGGCAACACTTGATCCTAATTTCGAAGTTCCTGAGATAAATTTCCACAGCATCCTTTTCAGTGCTAAACCTTTTGACTAGACTACCTGTTTGGGGATGGTACACTCAGAGCCATCTCTAGGCATGTGCAAGGGGCATATCAGCCTGTGCCGGGCCTGGAACAGGGGGAGGGAGAGGGGTGGTGAGCAGCTGGAGCTGGTGGAGTGGGAGTGGTCAGAGCCAGTGGAGCAGGGGGAGAGCAGCTAGAGCCAGTAGTTCTCAGTGGTGGCAGAGCTGGCGGCGCTTGGCAGTGGCAGAACATGGTGGCTACAGTACTGTAGCTTGTATGGCACTGTCCACAGGGCCCCACAAAACTCAGGGCTGGAGGCAGTCGCCCCAATTCACTCCCCTCCCCCTTCAAGGGACAGCCCTGGGTACACTGAAGTCCTTACCAAACGTACCTTAAATAGGGCCCAGTTTTCTTGTAATAGCTGGGTCATGAAGCCCACAACATAACAAGGTAAGTAATCATATAAGCAATGGGCAAATAGTAAATAAAAACAAACCCTCCAGTCTTTCCTCAGACCTGTCCCATAGTAAACCAGCCTCCTCTCTCCCTTTAGTACCCTCACAAGAGCTTTTAACTTTCCCCTCAGGTCAACCTTGTCAGCTGATGCTGCGCTCCTAAGCAGGCCAACTTCTCTCTCTAACCCCTTGCAGCTGGGCTTCAGCCCCAGAACCACTTACCTCATTGCACAGGCTATTATCTTTTTAACCCCTGCAGCTGGGATTCTGCCCCTGAGCCACGTACAGTGCTTCCTTGCCTGACTCTTGAATTCCTGCTCCTGTCTTGGACCTCCTGGCTTTGATCCATCACTACTATTTTGACCCTGTTGCTACTGACCACTTGACTGGCATTCTCAGTTCTGAATTCCTGCTGTGCTCCTGTCTGACCCCTGCCTTAGACCCTCCAGACCTGCCTCCAGCCTTGCACCAGCCTCATTTCTGTCTCATCCCTGCCTTGGACCCCAGTACCTTGTTCCTGCTTGCCCTTTCCTGCATATTGGATTCCCCTGCTTCTGATCTCTGGCTTGGTCTTAACCATGGATCCAGTTCAACCCCTGGCTTGATTTATCAGATTCAGACTGACATCCAGCATTGTTACCCTTGTCTTTGCCTTCTGAACTTCTGGTATTGTTGGCTCTTAGCTTCTGAACCCTGACCCCTCTTGCCCGGGACACACCTGTGACACTAGGCAAGGAAAACTAAATACATGATCACTATTAAACAGACACTAACAGCAAGTGAATGGAGTTCAACAAAAATAATTGTTTTACTTAGTATCCAATTAACACATCTGTTTTTCCCCTGACCAAAGGAAATGCACATTGTAAAGCTTATCTAATATCTTTTTCAATTATATAGTTGGTTCAATATTCAAATGCCCATAAACATTAAGGATAAGTACAGACAGTCAAAAAGCCCAGGACTGAATTGAATCGATCTTAACAGGTTAGTCTGAACTGCATAGGTTGAACCGACAAGCAAGTAAACAGACATTCACTTTTGATTCCAGAAATGCAGCCACATGCCTGCAGCGGCTCAGGCCAGAAGCTGAGGGATACTAGAGCGTGCCTCTCTGCTCAGCTGGAGCAGGCAGCTTGGGCCAAGTCTAACTTACCCACCCTGGCGGGGGGTGGCGCGGAGATTTGTGGGGGAGGTACAAAACATCCAGGGATGTGAGTTAACTTGAATCTGGAGGGGATCTGGGACAGAAGTTCAATAAACTGATTGAATCTAAATCAGTTAAATCTGATACCACAGCCATCCAGTTTTCTTAAATGGTTTTGACCATTTTGAAAGTGGTTTATGTGCACTGAACTTCTGTTGTGTTACAAATTTAACTGGTTACAGATCACTTACATTTTATTTCTGTCCCTAGCCCACTGGATTTACCTTCTACATAGCCATACAAACTGAGGTGGTTTTATTATTTCAGTTTTACAGATGGGAGAGATTCAGGCTGGAATTGTCCAACAATTCGACTAATCTTGAAGACACTAATTTCAGTTAAAAAATTAAAATGATAAGTAACTCAGCAAATGTGCATGAAACCAGATGTTAAAGGAAAAAAACTAAATATAAAAGTAGAAGTAAGAACAAGAGACTAATTTTATGGAATGAGGTCTACAACATCATGCTTGTACTATTATTTATTTTCTTGCAGAATCAGCAATGAGTCAGATGTCTAATCTTCTTTTTAAAATTAATTCAAAATTTTTTCCCCCTCTTTGGACTAGTTGGTGCCAGAAAGCTTACTGTATAGTATTTTACTGTGCAGTAGTATGGAGAGCAAGGTGGCAGTTGAATATGCCACTAAAACTGAATAATAAGAATTCCTGTAGCAGTTGGAATACATTAAAAAAATGATAATGATTAAACCTTCTGCATCACTGAATATACAGTTTAAGAGAGGAAGTAAAAGTTATACCATATTAAATAAAAGCTTCATAGGGCACAATATAGTAGTAGTAAAATAGCAATATGGCAAGGACATCAGGATTGATATCCCTGTCTCTCACAAAAATAAAGACAGTTTGGAGATATTTTAATGACTACAAAATAGTGTCACATCTCATTCAAAAGCCAACACGTCCACTAGTACTGTAGCATGCTACTACCATACTGGGGCATTGTTTCTACAGTGACTTGCACAGAAAAATGTCATTTACTGAATCACCATTACTTCCTGTGGCACTTGGAGGTAGTGTGCTGTCCCATTCCAGGTGCTACCTTGCTGAGATTGTGAAGTCAGATGTGCTCGTCTCCTGAGGCATGAGGAATAACTTATGTTGTGTTGTGTACTGCAATATCCTGCTGACTGGTTTGGAAAACACCTGGGTAACTGAGGTCACATCACTTTAGCATGTCAATCCTCTGAATGGACCCCTATAGATTAGGTATGGAGAGGGACCCCAAATATATTTTAAGTCAAAATGCAAATAGTAAGGATTCCTCAGAGCCTTTCAGGTTTTTTTCCTTATGGATGATTCTGAAACTCAAGAATGAAAGAATATGGGTGCTTGGGGACAGTCATCCAAACTTTCTGTAAGAAGAACTGTCACATCTCTTCAGGCTTTCATCTACAAACAGAAAACATTCAACAAATTTACAACTGGAAGCCTCCAAGAAGTTGTGTTACAGAAATTGTAAGACATTTGGAATTTGGGTTTTTTTTTCATGTTAGAAAACCAAAAACAATTCACATGTGACAATCTGCAGAACAGACTAATTTTCTGCAGAATGCTTCACTACACTTGAATCAAAGCCACATACTATTAAACAAAGAGAGGCACAAGTGAGAAGCTCTGGTTCACTGATAGGAGGACAATGAATGAAGAAATACTAGTACCTCTCACAAATGCTGTAGAGAAAAGGGTAAAGACTATAAAAGTATTTTTATTCTTGGCTAACATTTCTATAAACCTAGGCCAAAACTTACATGGAAAAGGATATATTCTGATCCTCTATTCACATAAAAAGATTCTGTGCAGAGCAGCACTTAAGAAATTTTTTCAGATCACAATTGCATAATGTTGGTTTGAACTCAGTGACCAATAACAGTCATGTCAAATTAGAAAACATTATTCAAGATGTAGGGAAGGATGAAAATGTTTACCGTGGAATATGCAAAAACCTGCATTTCTCTTTTTTTCACTTTCTCTCTTACTTTTTTTTCTTTTCCTTCAGCAGACAGTTTGCCAGCTATACTAGTGGGCTAGTTCAGGTCCCAGTTATACTAACTGGACACCTGGGCAAGGAAAACTAATGTGTTGATCACTGCTCAAGAGATACTGGGTGTGCCTACATGAGATGCTTTACTGAACAGTAGAGTACAGTTAAGAACAGGAAGTAGCTGTACTGTGCAATAGCTACTGTGCACATGGTTACATAGCTGACCAGGAGTGAATTGCTCCTGGTTGGCCCAGGAAGCAGGGGGCAGGAGAACTCTCCCCTCCCCTGGTCAGCTGCCTACTTCCCAGCTGTTCCATGCCCTGGGCAGCTGCATGATGCTGGGGCTGGCTCTGATCATGGAGCCAGGGTGGGGACAATGTCACCTACCCCTGCAGCAGGCAGCTCCTGGTCCCCTGCTCTGAGATCAGAGCTGGGGCTATGATGGTGCCCCTCCCACGGCTCTGCAATCTCAGTGGAGACTAGGCAGCAGGCAGCTTCCTGGGGCAGGGGTGTGGGGAGGGAGGCAGCTGCCTTGGAGGGAGGACAGCTCCCACCACCCCTTGAATGCAGGCCTGATCCTAGTGCCCCCTGCCAACCCAGGGAAGCCTAAAGCCCCCCCATGCTGGCATATAGTAGCTGAGCAGGACAGCAGTATCCCTGCCCTGAACTGCTCCCATGCAGACGTGCACTCAGAAAAAGCTTACTGCATAGTATTTTACTGTGCAGTAGGCTGTCTGAGCATTAACTGCATGTGTAGATGTACCCACTGATACTATGTGAATAGAATTAAAGAAAAGCAATTATTTCATCTGCTATTCAGATTATAGTGTATCTGCTTCTTTCCATGACCTGAAGATGGGCAATTTATTCCTGAAAGCTCATCTACGTATCTCCAGCTATACAGCTAGTCCAGCAAAGCATGTTAATAAAGAAATGTTTCTTGCATACTCTCTGCACTGCCATGGCTGCAATAACATTATGACCCTACTACAGAAAAGGAAAGACATTTTGTCACAATTTTCCCCTTCTCCTTGACCAGGGTCACATACTTCTTCTCTGTCAGGAGATTTGTATACCTCCATTCTTCACTTTCCTGGGCTTCTGTGTGGCCTCTCGTTCCCTCTTTTTCACACTAGGGTCTGCCATGCTCCCCTCATGCTAAAGGCTCTGTCTATGCTCACATTACCTCCCCTGCTGACCCTTGCCACTCTTATTTCTTTTCTTTCCTTCACCAAAATCAATAGGCTTCTACCCCTTGATGCCTTGAATATCACTTTAGATTTTGTAATGGATCACAGGGGGATCATTAAAAAATTATCATGATGCAGACAAATAAAAGACAAAGACAAAAAGAGATGATGTGGAGTTGCTCATAGGGGCTCATGAGCACAGCCAACAGTGCAGTCCTGAGATGAGTAAATTATTAGATGATGAATGACTGCATCCTGCTAGTACAATTAAAAAATGATACAGTATAAACATAGTAGTGGCATATTCATCTCTATCTCCTGGCATTCACTGATGGATCATTTAATATTATTTGCTTCATAGCTTCAAGCAAACAAACAAAGGAAAAGCCTAAGAAAGTAATAGCACTCAATACAATGATCTGAACTCCACTGAGGCACTCATGCCGCTTCTGACTTTGGCTCACAGTTCTAATACTTTACACTTCAGGTGAACATTAATATTAAGAGTTTTGAGATTCCAGTTAACTATCTTACTTGTGGTTAATTCATTCACTGTGCTAGGCGAGTTTTTCTTTTGTTCTAATTGTCAACATACCATTACAAATGAAATGCGTAAAACAAATTTTACATTTAGATACTGTGTATAACATACATGTGCATGCATGCTCATGTACACAGAATATAAAATGTTAATGCATCTTGCCAGTGACCAGGGTTATATAGTTTCTGTAGCTACAGCCAAGGTATGGACTTAGATTCACTTGATCTTTGAGCAGGCATCTTGAGGTAAATGTGTTTAGTCCCAGACACAAGGGCCAGCCTATCCACTGCATAAGCATCTTAGGTCAATTCTTGGAACAGCTATGCCGTCTGCCTTTGAAGGAGTCACTCACCTGCCCTCCAGGCTGGAAGTAGCATAATGAGATCACAGCCATCTGGAGAGAGTTGCGCAGACATAAAATGGTGTTTGTTAGAGCCCTGACAGAGTTGGCTTCGGCTGAATGAGAAGTTGATCTAGAACCCCTGCTTAGAGGGCAGAGGGTAAGACTGTGACCTATTATATATAAAGACTGACAGACACACAAATACATGCCCCTATTGAGCAAGATATTTAAGTTTGTAATCAGCTCCAAACATATGAAGGGGAAGTTAACATGCTTAAATAATGCACTACTCACATGTGTAAAATTAGTCATGTGCTTAAATAACTTTCTGAAGTAAGGGCACAGTTATTATTCATTGTCCACATGAAAGTGCATCTTAAAGAGTAACAAAAGAATTCAATTTTGACTTAAAATTAAAAAAGGCTAAATTTATTCATTATTCAGAACAAGATACACTGAAAATATATGACTGACACTAAGATTCTTTCCCCCCAGCTCTGCCACTCCCACCTACAAAAACATTGGAAGAAGTAGCAGTAGGGGACAGAGTACAAGTTGTAGTATTACCCTGCTTTGTAACATTTAAATGGCAGGAGACAGGGCAAATATAGATAATATGAATACCTCTCATGTAAGAATGCTAAAATAAATGTCCATGTTAGCTCTTACGTTGAAACTGTCTCTGAATATTGAGCCTGTAGCATATCACTGACTCTGAAGCCCAGATTAGATATCCATGAGGGATCTAAGTAGACTTAGGCACCGAAGTGCAATCCTTTTCCACCCTGTTCAAGTCCTGGAAATCCATTAAGGCATGCACTTTTTAAACACACTGGGTGTGTCTACACATTCATTAATGCACTGTAGTTACTGCATATTAAATTTAGTACTTGTATAATCAAGTACTAAATTAGTGTGCAGTAATCAGCATTACTGTACAGTAGCACTAGTGCACATCATTTTAGTGATGCTACTGTGCAGTTGCCTAGTAATACTGTGCAGTAATGCACTAGCACTGTTTGTGCTGTGATGTGCTACTGTGCAGTATTATTAGGGTACTGTGAAGTTAACATATTATGTAGACACACCTATTGGATATGTCTACATGAGGTGCTTTACTGCACAGTAGATTATTCTTCACCATCTACACGTGTCAATTTACTGTGAAGTAAATTAATCTACTGTGCCGTTAGTTACTACCCATACATACAGGTAGTAAACTGTGGAGTAGATACTGTGCAATAGCACATGTGTAGATACTGGGCAGAAGCAAATTTGCTCCCAGTCAGCCCCAACATTAGGTAGCCACAGGGGATGGGGAACTCCCTGGGTCCTGGTGACACTCAGCTCCTAGTTCTCCCCAGAAGCTGGGAGCTGAGCAGTGCCAAGGTGGGGTAGTTCTCTGCCCTCTGTCCTGGCATAGCTCAGCTCCTGGCTCCCCACGGGAACTGGTAGCCAAGCTGGGACTTGGAAGCTCCCTGCTTCCCTACTGTCCCTGGGGTTAGCCAGGAACTGTCCCTTCTGGGGTAGCTTCCAGCCAGCTCTGAGCAGCCTGGAGCTGGCTGGGAACTGCTCCCTTCTGGGAAAATCCCTGTGCAGCCTGGGGCTGCCTGGGAGCTTCCCCAGAAGTGGGACAGCTCTCAGCCAGCCTCAGCCAGCCCCAGCCTGCCCCCATCTCACGGAAATCCCTATGCAGCCTAGGGCTGGCTGGGAACTTCCCCAGAAGTAGGACAGCTCTCAGCCAGCCCCAGGCTGTGCGGGGAAGCATGCAGCTTTTTCCCATGTGCATAGGGTCAGGAGTGCTCTGCAGTAGCAGCTGTCTTCCAGCCCCATGTGCATCAGGACACCCCTTTCTCCCCCTCATGTGAACAGGGCAAGGAGATAACTGCTGCCACAGCTGGCCGATCTCTTCTGGCCCCATGTACATCAGGACCAGCCCCACGCTCCCTTCTAGCCCCTAGGCTAGCAGCTGAGGGGATCCTGGAGCTCTCCCTGGCTGTTGAATGGAGTCATGGCAGGGTAGGAGTAGCCTTGTACTAGGCTGCTCCTAATAGAAGCACATTTGCTCCCAAAAGGGAGCACATGTAGATTTGCTCCCGGGGAAGGCTTTCTGCGCAGTAGTTTACTGTGCAGTAAGCCTCTATAGCATTAACAGCACATGCAGACATACCCACTGACATCTTACCCTTATGACTGAGTCACAAAAACCAGTGAGGAGGAGAAAGAACCACACACCTTTTGCATTAATTCCTTTTTAGGGACTTCATAGGGTGGAATATACTTAGGCACCTAAGTCAACTTATGAGCCCAATAGGTAGATTAGAATCTTGCCCTAAGTATCCCTTCATTACCGCTGTATACATACCTTTGCACATATCTATAATAACCTGTAATTCACTATCAATTTTATGTTTTTAACACAGAGTACAGACTTAAGAATAAAGTCCTATACCCGCCACTTGTTCTTGGCATCCAAGTTATTAAGTAGAAATTATAAATCTTTTAATAACTCAAAAATAACCAGTCACCTGTTCAAGCAACACCATTTTTTCCTCAAAGATATTATATATATATTTATATATATTTTCATGATTTTGCTTACTGCTCTGGAATTTGTAGAGCAGCCTGTACTATGCAGTGTTCTCAGTGCATTTGATGTCCTCAGAGTGAAATCACATACTTCAAGCAGCAGAAGGCAGTACAATTTCAAGGACTGAGACTGACCATTTTAGCTGGAGAGGTAGAGACTTCTTGGCTGATCCAAGAGCAGGTCTTACATACAATATCTCCTCCCACCCCCTTTTCTGTCCTTTCAGTGCTTTTCTTGGCACATCTTAACATTCCAACAGACTGACAGTTGTGCAGCACCTCACTAAGTATTACCTGATTACATTAAATACTTTCACATGTGGAATTTTGCACATCTAGTATTCAACCAGTGACAGTAACAAATAGGGCATTAATTAGCGGTGCTGTGATTAAAGACTTGGAATTCCGACATCTGTAATAAATGCTCCAGTGACAGCGTCCTTAGGTCAGGAATCTGTAAATCAGAGTGTTTGCAAAATGAGCTCTGCTCTTTCTCAACTCATTTCCATTCTTCGATTTCTAATAAGGTTAACAAGGCAGAGCTGCAGCATTTGAATCTGAACCTTACTTTTCTAAGGACCTAATGAATCATGATCAAACCATTCATATCATGTGTTTTGCAGCAGTAAGGGGCACTTGATTAAGCAGCTTACCTATTGTGTATTGTATGAAAGTCACAGTACATGAGAGGCAACCCTATCAGTTATGTTGAAAATGTTTTCATTTCACTCTTCAACATCTAATTTGATTATCTCATTAAGTCTAAATGCATTTTGTCTAACTTGGACATTTGTTTCTAAATTATTTAATTAGTTTTTTGTCTGCTCTTAAAAAGCAGTGACAGCTCAGATGGAAGCTTCTTTTCCAAAGAGTTTCAGTTCAAAGATGAAGTTGATTAAAATTTAGTATATAACAAAAATACTGGCATTCATTCAAAATCTGACAAATTAGTTATGGCTTGTCTAATCCAAGTTTGACTATAAAACATGATTTACCAAATACATTCACATAACAAAGGATATTAGATTTCTTACTGAATTCCCTCCATCTGACACTCTCATAATAGGTATATGGATTTCATTTTTTCATTTCCTTCATGATAGAGTATTTCAACTTGTTAATGTACACACAAATCCTGGTAAGTCCTGAATGCCAGTATGGTGTTATTTTCCTTTCAAACCATGCTTTCTCTGATTTTTGCAATTTTCTTTCTGTTATGTACACTTTCTGTGCACAGGGTTTATAACATCAGGCATGGTAATGAAAATGGCACATTGTCTCAAAAATAGTGGAAATAGGCAAAAAAACAAAAATTGTAATAAGATATTTTTAAAATCAAGGTTATTGCTATCCTAGTATTTCTCAAAGTTCCCAAGAGAAAGGGCTAAAATAGACTCCCCATAATGCCAATAAAGGTAAAACTTGGCAGTGTTATGTGACACTTAGTAAGGATGTATTTCTGCAAAAAACAATTTCCAGTTCCTTTGCCATAAGAAGAGTACAAACGCACTGCAGTTATATCCCTATAGAAACAGAAGTACCTTTGGAAGCCAAAACTAAAGCAGACGGCATATGCGTCTATTGGGACTTCTTTCAAATTTGTGTCCTATCCATGATGGAAATGTGAAACCCAAACTGTGACATTAATGGGATCAGATGATGATGTTTAATCCTATGGAACAGGCAGACTGTATTTGCACACTCTTGAACCTGCACTGTTCTTGTTAAGGTCTTGACCTTCGTCTTGTTACACTAAAGCCCACTAACCAGAGGCATCTTGTTTCTCTCAGTATATATTGTGTAACACTAAATGCATATTAGTTTCCCTGTCAAACAGAATCAGAGCCAAGCAAAACATGACAAGTAGGAGAAGCTCCATTTTCCAAACTTCTGCTTTTTTTTCAGTTATTTTCAGTCTATTTTTCAGTGTAAACCACAGCTGAGCACAATTTTCCCCTCTCAGAATATGTACAGAACTGGATCTGAGCTTGACACCCGTTATATACCAGAACAGAAAGGCTCTGTCTGTGTATAAAAAAAAAAAAAAGAAAGAAAGAAACTAAAGAAAAAAAAATCCCCTGCAGGCACAACAGTTAACTGCTGTGATGTGATGTGTGATGGTTTGGAGAATCTGTCTAAATCCAGCTTATGAATCCTGGTTGATATTATGATCATTGTTACTGTAAAAACTACAGTATCATAGAATATATTGATGTCCAGTCATCTTGTCTTTTAAGACCTTTAACATGTATGAAGGGGAATGGGGACAATGGAGAGCAGTTAAAGTTAATAACTGTATTTTGAATGAATGGTTAGTATGCTGGATCTTATGATTTGTTTAAAATACCACAAGGGGGCTTGTGTCTGGGGACTGGTAAAACTCCCAAATGCAGAACAAGGAAGTAAAATGTTGGAAGGGGAGAGTCATACAAAACCAAGAAGACTCCCAGAGACACATAAGAAGTATTGGGCAGGAGATGAAATAAGATAGGCCAGGCTCCTATGGGATAGTGATTTTTAATGCCAGACCAACCAAGTTCACAGAAGGAGATTGGAGCTGGGAAGATTTCTTGGTTCAGAAGACCATCCATAATCTTCAGGAGAAGGATCCTAGGCAACCCCAATGCAAAATAATGTTCCAAAATGATGAGGACATGAAGGCAAAAAATCTATTTTGGGTTAATTGTTTGTCTAGATCCTGTGTTACCAAGTAAAGAGCAATGGCACTAGTCTATATGTCCTTTTTGTGTTATATCTATCACATGTCCCTGTAGAAGTAAATTGTAAATTCTGAAATGCCTATACAACTGGAGTTCTGAGACAGGAGGTGCATAAGCTGCTGGGACATTTACGGTTTAGCGTTGATCCTACAGACCTATGGTAATTAGTTTAGTGGGCCCCCATTTCGATGAAGTAGTGTTGGACAGAGATCCTGAGGCTAGGAAATGTGTCAGAGAAGGTAAGGCAGTGGTGTCAAAGGCATAGCCCATGGGCCAAATCTGTCCAAGAAGTCCCTATAATCTGTTCCATGGTGCTGCCTGCAGGTTTGAGACTGGACCTGTATGCTGCATACAGCACACCCCAGACCGACAGTGACAGGGCAGTGGAGAACGGGCTAGATCCATCATATGCTCTACATAGAGCATGCAGGGTCAGTTCAGTACATGCTGTGCACAAAGCTAGACTAGTCTGGCATCCTAGCTAAGGGATGACATACTGCACATGGGCCTGGTGGAGAGGGGCCCATTCTAGCAACCTGGTGAAGGGAACTTGACCCAAGTTTTGACAACTGCATACAGCACCTAGTCAAGATTAATTATTAAGCAAGAGTGAACAAGCTTACACTGTCTCCCTGGTTCTTTTCCAGCACACTTCCACAACTATTTTCCTTTTTATGTTTGGTTTCCTTGGGCCTGTCAGAATTCCTTTCAACTTACTTTTCCCCACCTGTTCTGCCGTGAACCTCTCCATGCAGAACCTCTTTCTTGCTCCCTCCTTCCTTTCTTTCATTTTTTCCAGTCTCTTTGCTCTCCACCCGAGTTTCATCCTGTTCCTACTGGCTCAGCACAAGTCTATTCTGCCATCTGAGCAGTCCTCTTTCACAGCACTACCACTAGCATCACTACCACACCTATTTAATATTATGCACTTTTTCTCTTTCTGCCTCCCAGAAGCTGCTTCCTCTGCTCTATTTGTTACACTGTTGAATGTAGCTACAAAAATGTCATTTCCCAAATTCCTTCAGAATATCACATTTTTCCTCCTCCTCCTCCTCAACAAATTACTCCATTTCAAGATAACAATCAAATAAAAATATACTTTTAAAGTATTTTTGGGGTCCAGGTATTCTACCAGGCCTGAGAGGAACCCCGGGTGATTCCTTCAGCTGTCTGCAATGCACTGAAAACTACTCCTTGAATTCCAGAAGACAAACTCAACAACATACGGAGCATGACCATACAGACCAACCTGGTGGCCTTTTACGATCAGGTCACCAAATCATTAGACGCAGGGGT
>NW_017728931.1:14949357-14979810 GCF_001723895.1 Crocodylus porosus | reverse complement strand
CAAGGCAGGGGGTCGGACTAGATGATCTACCTAGGTCCCTTCTGACTCTAGCTACTATGAAACTATGAAACTATGATCCATTAAGAGTTGGGATTTAGGTCAGTCATTCCAACCAAAGAGCCTAGCACAGCTATGGGTTTGGGAATCTATCTGAATCAGCTCTGGAAAGCAGCCCAATCAGCATCTTAGGGTACCTGAAAATCAATATTTTATGGGAGAAGAAAACATTGTTATGGATGTTGGAGGAGGACAGTTGGAGGTAGGGGTTTTTATTTATTTATTTATTTTTGCTGTACTCAGTTAAAGCTGATCAGAAGTCAATAATCCTAGAAGTGATGGATCAGCAGGGAATGATGAAGACTATAACAACACTTGTATTTTCATCTCCAGCTAAACAGATTCTGAACACAGTTTAGCTATAAGTGTAGACACCATTATCACCACTAGCTCAGACAACTGCTTTCATAATGCTTGTTTGGACTAGGGCTTAACTACGGTCTGCTGAACCAATGTTGATTATTAGTCCCCTTTGACTATACCTTCAGCTAACTTGTATTTGGCACCAGTTTATCATACCAGTTGTTAACATGGTCTTTTTTTTCTAGCATACTCTGGGTATTGGCCTCACCCACAACAGATTGATTTGTTAACTGGGAAAAGAACGTTTTGTGGATTCACATCAGCAGTCTAACTTCTGAGAAAAAGCTGGTACAGGGAAAGGGGTGGCTTCTATTAAAAGGTTCAAGCTTTTACAATTTTCCTAAGCAAATTCCATTCCTTATTCAAAAAGTGAGTGATAAGAAGAGGACTGCAAGCCTCTCTTCAGAGAACGTACCATAGGCAAACTAGAATGGAAGGATTCTCGCATGCTTTCCCTGGATTTTGTAGTGCTTATCTGTCTGTGATCAGCACTTTTCAACTTTGTTTCTGAGGAGGGAAGGTGTGAGAACCCAAAGAGCTCAGAAGGATATTTATGTAGATGCTGAGATGGGTGGGGTGGGAATGAATGAAGGGTGGGAACATTCCAACTCCATAGCTCTTTAAAGTCATTTAAATGGGATGATGAAAGCTTGATTTCATTGATCTGTTCGACTAGGCTATTTGGCAAGGATCCTTTGTATATGAAAATTATTAATATATCTAAGTGTTAGAAGCACTTCTTTCCATTCTTCACATCAGTTCTTATGTTCTTCTTTGTTATTAATAAGATACAGTAACAAGTAATTGCATGTCTATTTTATTTCTGTATTTAAAATAGTATTTTTTATGTGATGGAACTGTAAATTGGTAGATGATGACAGTGAGATGGCACTGGAAAACTGGCTGGACCTTTAAAGTGTTAATTTCCCAGCCCTTGTATTTTGTAACGTAAAATTTTGAATAGAAATTGTAAAACTATATTCTAGGTATTTAGCTGGTCTCTTCTGAAACAGACTTTCAGCTTTAAGTCTGTTTGTTAGATTTGTTTCTGAAAATGCATCACTGTTATTTGTATTATTATCCATAATCAAAACATTTATAACATATATGTTGCAACAGGGGCATGTACAGAAGTATAGAAAATATAAAGAGCAGAAGGAATGAGACAGGCACGCACCTCTTTCATTTGTGACTGTACAATTTCTTTATTATTACACTATTGTATATCATGGTGGCTCAGAAATTCACACCAATGCCAAAGACAAAACATTGAATTTTATGTTCCAAGAGCACATTACCTCAGCTGGAGCTAAAGAACCAGTTGTGATGTCATTCAAGTTGTGAGTATGCATAGTATGCAGCATAGTAATGACCCTATAGTCCTCCATGTGGTCATGTGACATAAACAACCTCTTTAGGACATTTAGATGGATCACTTGTTTTTGTAGGTCCCTAAAGACAAATAATGCGCAGAGATAAGCTTGGGGCCATCACAGCAATTTTCTCCTTCTACAATAGGAATGGAGCTCACTTTTTTTTTCAGAATGTGGCAACTAAAAGAAGTAAATGAATAATTCTCAAAATAGACCATTGGATTGTTAGGTTCACCTATCCTATCCTCTCTTAGAAACAATAAGGCCTAGAAACAATCTTTTGGTGAAATCCTGACCACACTAATATCAAGGCAAAACTCCTATT
This sequence comes from Crocodylus porosus, assembly GCF_001723895.1. NCBI lineage: Eukaryota > Metazoa > Chordata > Crocodylia > Crocodylidae > Crocodylus > Crocodylus porosus. The sequence goes on along the minus strand of NW_017728931.1, from coordinate 14,977,692 downwards.
GCCTGCAAAAGAAGCCAGCATTTCATTAAACATTGAGAGTGGCATGAACAGTTCCCAGACTTTGGGGGTTCAGGAAGTCTGACTCATTAGATTTGGAAACAGAAGTAATAAAGATCCAAGGGTATCAATATGAGGAATCATTTCAACCTACTCTCTTCAAGTCTATGCAGGAAGAAACCAAGGGCATTGTAACAGGGTGGCCTGGTCCTTTAAGAGGGAACAGTCAGCCCTTTTGACAATGCTCAGTTGTGGGGCATGTGGATAATAAGGGAGCTTAAAATCAGAAGAGATCAGAAATGTAGCAAACTGTGAGGCAACAGTTTGCAATCCAGAGGCAACCTATGGACAGAACAAGTTTGCTACTGGGAGGGGCCAAGCTATTGTGCTGCAGTCAGAGACAAAGGGCTCCCATCTGAGTGCCCAGGACAGGTAGCAGGGTTTTGTTTACTTATTTATTTGGTTCCTGCTTAAAGACTGTTTTAATTGGGAGGACTGGCTGAGGAGCTCCTCAAGGAGCAAAATCTACCTGCAGAAACCAGAAGACTAGGTAACCTACTTCCAGTCTTGTACATTAAAAGAAGGGGAAAAAAACCTTATAAATGCATAAATATGTGTATATATGCAATAAAGTCATAATGATACATTTAATAAAATAGTTATTCTTTAAAAGAATTCATAGAAAAAAGAATGTAGAGTCTTCTAGAGCTAGTTAATTAATGCTCAAAAGACTAATGAGGAAAAAAAAACTTAAGCAGAGTTAGCTAAACTCGAAGGTCAAGTAAAAAATAATGGGATAGCAATGAAACAGTGTTCTTGGGCAGCACAATGATTAGAAACAGGCATTGGAAACTGGTACTGTACAAACACCCCTGGTATTTGTATAGTTCCAAAACAGCTAGGCTCCAGGTACAGCGGTTTTTAAAGTGCTTTCAGTTTCTTTCCAACAGCTGAGCCCTTCAAAAGACAGATGTGTCTGAGGAAAAGGTTACATGTTACAATTAAATCATATTAAGAGCACTTAAAACACAGACACATTAAAACTGGTTAACAAGTGCTAAGTGCCCTGTAGGGATCTTAAAGTTATACTACTTTGGCTGAGGATTATCTTTGAACCATACTATCTAGCTCAAGTTACCTTAATTGCTGGATGTTCCACTGAGATAAAAACAAACAATTTGCAGTCCTCCAACATCCCAGGAGGCACTGCTCTCAGCATGGACTAGCTATAATCCTGAACTCTATGGCCCTGACAGCTAGGGACAACCAAGCAGCAAGTGAGTGGAGAGGGGGTGAGTAGGAAGAGGAGTGAAGGGGGGAGGGTGGCAGAAGTGGAGGAGGGAAGAAGATGGGGGGACAGCAGAATGGGAAGTGAGGGCAGTGGGTGGGCATGGAGCTGCTGGGCAGCTGCAGGATAGGGGGAGGAGGTTAGCGGTTCCTGGCATGCCTGGGCTGAGCCCATGTTGCTCCTGCTGGGCCCTGCAGCTACCCAGCAGCTCCCCATGATGGAAGGGGAGGGAGCAGGGGTGTGCAGGGAGGTGCTGGGCAGCTGTAGCTCCCTTCTGCCTCCTCTTCCACTGGGAGGGAGCTGCTGGGTAGCCACACGGCCTAGCAGGGGCAATGTGAGCTCAATCCAAGCATGGAGGGAGCTGTTGAGCCTTCCTGCCTCCCTTCAGGGAGAGGCAGTGGGGTGGGGGTTCTTCCTCTCTACCTGATTCAGGGCTCCCTGTAGCCTGCACTGCCCCCACACACTGGGATCTAGCCCATGTGCCTGCTGTGGACCCCACAGCTGACCACTCACTCACCTGCCCACCATGACCACTCATACTCCACTCGGAGATGCTGGGCAGTCACTTGGCGACTGGTGGGTCAGTGGGGAGGTGCACGGAAGCAGTGTAGGCTGCAGGAGGGGAGGAGGAACCCCCCTCACTTCCTCTCACTGGTAAATAGAGGTACCAGGGGGATGATCCTAGCATGGGGGTGGGGTGGGATCAGGGCAGCAGGGGGCGCAATTCAAGTGGTGATGAAAGAATCAGGGTGGTGGGACCAGTTGGGGAGTGGGAAGCATAGGATCTGGGCAGCAGAGGGGCAATAGGAGGTGATTTAAGTGGCACAGGGGAGCTGCTACCCCCTTACTCTATCTTCCTTCTTCCCTCCTGGCCTACAGTGCAGCTAGAGAGCTGGAAAGCCAGGGAGACATGGAGCAGATGGCAACTCCCTGTCATGCCCCTGCTCATGAGACCTTTAGTGGCAAGTCAGAGCTGTGCATGTTAGAGAGGGTATTAACCCTTATCATAGGACTGCTCACAGCATGTGCTTCTTTAACACAGCCTAATATTTCTTAGAGCTAGCACATGCTAATTGTAATGCATAACAACACCCTGACATATTGCTTTAATAGAATACGTTTAATTCATTTTCTGACATTGCATTGTTTCCATTTCTGCAACTGTGGTTTGAAGCAGCCTGGAGCCAAGCATTAACACATACCAATATTGCGTACACCTGCATCTATTAATAACTCACAGCATTTTCCAATACATGAGCATTTAAGCTTAACCACATACTACTATTTTAATCCTGAAACTCTCTTTGCATTTACAGAACCTATTTACTTCCGCACTATGCATTGATGATAGCTCTTTTACCACGAGGCATAATACTGTGATAATCATGTTGATTCAGTAGTTAATCAGGCTTACTTCACCTAACCATTCATTTTTGTTAACAGAGATTTTCCAAATCAAAAATAAATTTAGCCCTGGCCTGGGTAGGGTTGGACATGATTGGTGTGGCAGCCTCAGAAGCCTTGATTTAGCACAGAAGAGATAATCTGCCCTAATTTGGAAACACCACTTCCAGACATGATCATCTTCGCTATCTGATCCAACACTTAAGTCAAAAGACTGGCTGCCATTGATTTTAAGGAGTGTTAGATTGGACTTTATGGTCCTTTGGTCTTGCTAACTTTGGCTGAGAGTGACTGGCTCCAAACCATCATGTTGTTTGAGGTTTGGAAATTTGGTAGTAGCGGAGGGTAGTAGTATTAATTGCCACCACTCTCCCATCACCAAATTTCCAGACCCCTGGGGAGCCCTGCAGGCCAGATACCATGGCTCTGTGGGCTGCTTTTATTTATGCAGATATGATTATTGCTGAGGTTATACCATTAAAATGATTAAGAGAATAGACATCTTTTCTTATGAAAGAAGATTAAGGGAACTTGGCTTGTTAATTTAGGAGAGGTTGACGGAGCATATGTCCACTCTTCACAAGTGCAAATATGGGGCAAATATTAAGAAAGGTAAATTACATCTGAGCTGGGAAAAAACTTGGGGAAAATGGCTACAAACTGACTATGGATATATTTAATTTGTAAATTAGAAGAAGGCTTCTAGCTATCAGAGAAATGAAGTTTGGAATAGTGTTCCAAGCAAAGCAGTGAGTGCAAAGAACCTGCATCTCTTTAAGACTGAAATGGATAAGGTTATGACAGAAATAATACGATAGGACAGGGAGTTATGGCATATCATCATTGTGTGTGTCAAGGGAAATCAATAGGCAAGGTTCTTTGGGTAAATCTAATATGTTTTATTAGAACAACTAAAATAGTTGGAAAAATTCTTCCTTGCAAGCTTTTGGGTACAAACACCGTTCTTCAGGCAGAGGGAAATCATATATTGTCAGTCCCTACACTGGGATTTACAGTTCTTCTAATGTGGGTGGCATTTGGCAATTTAATTCCTCCAGGCTTTTGCTGGTTTAGTAAGGTATTTTATTCCTTCTCATGAATTCTGCTGCTTCTGTTTTGTTTGTTTTGGTTTTTTTTTGGGGGGGGGGAGGGGCAAACACAACTAACTATTCCATGTTGTTGCAGTGGCAGGACACTGACAATGGCTTCAACTTCCCTGCTTTTGCCTAAGCATGTTATGGAGTGTTTTGGATATTATTCTTTGCAGTCATAGGTGACGGTGTGAAGTGTCAATTTGGTGTCCCTGCCTCCCACTGCTGGGCTGTACTGCTAGCAGCTCTGCGAGCCCCATGGAGCTGAGCATGGTTGCAGGACGCAGCAGAGAGCCACTTGCCAGGGCTGCACTCAGAGCCAGGGCTGTGCTTTGAGCAGCTCTGCCACTGGCTCTCCACTGCCTTCTGCTGCCAGGTTCAGCTCCATGGGGCCGTGGTGCCACCAGGCTGTGCTCACCAGGGCGGCACTCGGAGCTAGGGCTGCACGCTGAGTGGCTCTGCCAGCCCCATGGAGTGCAGCCCTGGCAAGCACAGCCCAGTGGCAGGAGGCTCTGCAGCCCTAAGGACCTGAGCCTGGCAGTGGGAGGCAGCAGGGAGCCACTGGCCAGGACTGTGCACAGAGCAGCTCCACCACTGGCTGTCCCACCACCTCCCACCATTGGGCTGAGCTCTGTGGGGCTGGCGGAGCGGCTCGGAGCGCAGCTCTGCCCCACTTCCTGACACTGGGCTGCTTTGGAACGTGAAACATTTCGAAACTTTGAGTGCCCTCATTTAGTTTCAAAGCCTTTTGCTACATTTTGATTTCGCTGTTTTGAGCTCAAAATGCATTGAAACAACTTTGAAATGAAAGTCCCATCAAAATTTCACACAGCCCTACTACCTGCCTATGGGCATTTTATTACTGTGAGGTAAGTGGAAGTTAGCCCGCTCTTTCACTGAGCTTCTGTTTACCATGGCAGTGGGGAAACAGGCTGTTACCATGCAGCTGCTAATGCACAGTAAAGCCCTACCCCCTTTAATTCTATGGCAAATCGTTCATATGTCCATATCTGTAGACTCACAGGAAAGTTAGAAACTCACAAAATAGAAAAAATAATATCTTTGTAGTTCATCTGGATTCAATTACTGTCACAGATTCCACACTGGGCCATACACTCCATCTTTCTGTGCCTAGATTTTCCATCTGAAAAATGGGGGAAACCACTCTTTTCCCTACTTCTTAGAGGTATGGTAAGGCTAATATATACACATGGTTTGTGAGATGCTGTGATATAATAGAAGACCATATAAAAGACCATATAAAAGAGCAAATAAAAACTCTGACTAGATCTGGCTTTAACATGAAACCCCCCCCCAGCAATACTTCCTTCACACAATATTGTCAATGTGCCACAATGCAGCCTGACCCCCAGTTACTCCTGTCAGGGGCCCCATGCTTCTCAATCTTGGCCTCTGGTCCTGGCCCTCTTCTTTAGTAGACACTGATTGCTCAGACGTTGCCAGAGTCCATGGCAGTTTTGTGATGAGTCTTACTGTCCACTAGGGACTAGAACAAGCAATAGCAAATATCTGGAGGTGAGGTTCATTGGATTGTGTGAGCATGCACATGTGCACTCCTGAGGGAAGGGGTAGGAACCTTGAGAGAGCATCAGCTTTTGGGAGTAACTTCTGGAAAGATTTCTAAGGCCTGGAATACATTTTGATTAAAACCAGTTGCTTTCTCACTTTATCTTCTGTCAACCCTGAAAAGTTTTACTGACAGGTCTTAAAGACCCCACTTTCAAAGACTGGAAATTCTTGGAGTGGCACAAAAGCAGAAGACAAACAGAAAGATAAAAGTCCTTAGGGGGAAGTCTTATATCTCAGTGTCTCAGAACTGTGAATATATTTTATCACCCTTTTTAAACGTGGCTTTAAAAATGTATTGCTGTGAATTTATTTACTACTAATGTGAAAAAGTAAAAAAAAAAAAAAAAAAGTTGACTGCATTATTTCAGAATTCAAATACTGTGCTACAGTAAGAGCTCTTTTTATTTATTTAATTTTTTTGCTTGCACAGTGAGATGTCAATTTAGAAAATAAGTATGTTGGCCTTTGACTGTTATATGTGTACATATATCACGCACAAACAAATTGGTTTAGTTGCAACCTCAAGAAACAGAGTCTTTGGAAAGGTTAGTGCTATACCATATGTAGAGCTTTGATTTATAGTTATATTTTTCACAGCATGACAAACATTGTTGGGGAACTGAGACTGTGATAAAATCATAGAGGTGTAAAGTTTCACTGGCTGGATGGTAAAGAGCAGAGTCAGAGAGAGTGTAATGGGAGTCGAGAGCTGCACTCCAAATGAATGAACTCGTATTGTGGATCCGGTTACACCAGGCACACTGCCCTAATCCATCAACAGCAAGTTCACTTACAAACCAGCCTTTGTTTTTAATCCACAGGCCTTCTGGGATTCTATAATCAAACAGCCAATCAAAATAACCCATAAGAAGAAAAAAAACCTGCCACAGTAAAGTTTACTCTCAACCACAAACTATCCCTTTAGTAGTAATAATAATAATAATAAAAATAAAATCAAGTAACACTGATAATAACGTTGTAATGTGCTGTATTAATCTTATAGGCATTAAAAACTCCATGCCTGGAAAAATAAGGGATACAAAACCAGATCTCTTTCAATCTTCTGGTGTCTCTGATTCTACTGAGAAGGCTTCGATTTCATACCACGTGTGCTCAAGGCCTGGATACAGATTAGTGATGGAAGACAGCCACAAGGATTAAGATTGCTACAGTACCCTAAGAGGGCTGGGGTTTTTTTGTGCTAGAGAAATAAAAAGAAACACTTGGATTTTGCAATCAAAATGTGTCAAGCTGAAAAAATATATATAACTTTGGTAAGCACGTGATATCTAGATTTTGAAAATTTATGTATGTACTATGCACAAATGTGTGTGCACGTGTGTATAATTATTTTATTGATTATCTTTACAGGTTACTTTTTTCAGAAGAATGGGCAAGAGCATCCATTACTTGTAACCAACATTGCTTCATGGTAGAGGGGACTCTTGCCTCCTTAAAGAAGGGATCACTGCAGTGTCTCTGCCTGAGTACAATCTTTTGCTTTCTCCTCCACTCCTAATTCTGGGCTACCTGATCCACCTTTTGGGCCCACTTGTCCTTTGTAACAGAAAACACTGTGCACTAAGGAAAAAGACCCGAGTGAAAAATTGGTAGAATATATGGAACATGATTCTTTTCCAACTATAAGGCTGAAGTGCATTCAAATGGACCTGTATATAGCCAGTAGAAGAATGTGAAAACTAGCATGCACTATGCCTAAAGAAGGAGTCACAGATGGTGATGAAAGCACCGTAATACTGTAAGCATTGGCAGCTCATGACAGCAACTGACACAGCTGCTGAGGTATCCCATTGTAAACAACCCCTATTGGATCATCCACTGTACAGCATGTATCACATTAACTGTCATCCCTCACACTGGGCTTATACTGCCATAAACCAGGCCTAATGTTTCTCCCCCATCAAGCAGTGGATATGACAAGATTTTTAGTGAAAGGCAAGCAAAGAAGAAACATATTGGAGGGGGGTAGCCAGAGGTTGGGAAAGACCATTCTGTAACCTAGAGCTGAGTCAAGCACGGGTCAGGCAAGGATGGATGCTAAATCTACTACCCAAATGTGACTGCCGGAGGGACCTAGATGGGGTGAAAGAGAAAAGACTGTTCCACATCCCCTGAGTCATATGATATGTGGTTTCCCAGCTGTGAGAGGTGTGACTTTTCATGGGCTCTACTATATGCATTCTGCTTGTGAGGTTGGAGGGTATCGCTTATAATGTGTCTGGCAGATGAAGGGATGAGATTTTTTGCAGGGGTGGACTACCTGATCAACCTAAATAACTCTGCTCCCAGGGACTGCTCTTCTCCTAAGAAGTTTACAAGCTTCTTTGAAGAGGAAATCAGTGAGATTTAAACCACCTTTCTGTAGCGACTGTAGTATTGTAAAGTAGGAAACACACATGGTATGTTTCTCCAACCAAGGTTCTGGGATGTCTGAAGGATAGTCCACTAAACAACCAGTAACTTGGAAACATGCCTTTTGTGAATGATAGGGATCTGTATAAATTCTTGGGGCCTTTCATTGGAAGAACTGATTACTACTTTTCTAAGGAAGACTAAATTACTGTTGTTCCTCAGTGAAACCATTGGTACAGTCTTGGCTCAGATGACTAACTTTGGACTTTAACTTTCTCATAATCCACATGTGATCTTTTAGTTGCCCTTTCTAGGAAAGTGTTGTAGAATTCAGCTCAACCACAAGGTATGACACTGAAAGAGCACTGATTAAAATGGTCAGTGACCTACTTGGAGAATGGACACAGGCCAGATCATCCATTTCTTATGCTGTTTAATGTTGCTGACCACAAGATACTGATGTCATGACTGCTGTCATGGCAACAAGTCAATGGAATTACTTTAGATCATTTCTACTTATTCCTATCTGAGCAGTGTTAGATGACTGGTTCCTTTTTCTTGAGGACTGTCAGCTGTGGATTCCTACCAAGGGATAACATACTTTCCTCCTGTTAGTTTAAAGTTACTGTGGGGCTGTAGTCTCTATTTTGCAGTGTCATGATCTGTAGTAATAACAGTAGGTAGAGATCACTCAGCTCCATATCTAATTTTAATACATTTCATAGACATTAGGGCTGGAAGGGACCTCATAAGATCATTGGGTCTAGCCCCCTGCCTAAGGGGTAGGAAGTCAGCTAGGGTCAAAGGATCCCAGCAAGATAAGTGGCCAAATGTTTCTTAAAAGTGCCCAGAATAGGTGCTTACACCACCTCTGGGGGAGAGTCTGTTCCAGGCCTTGAAGGCTTAGACAGTAAAGAAGTTTTTCCTTATGTCCAGCCTAAAATGGTCTTGCAGGAGTTTGTGACGTTTGGACCTTGTCATCTCTTGGAGTGCTTTGGTGAACAGGCATTCCCCCAGATCCTGAAGTACAACCCTGAACCTGTGCTTCTCCAGGCTGAAGAGTCCCATAGCTTGTAGCCTCTCATCATAAGGCCTGTTTTCTTTTCAGCAGACCAAATAGCCATCTTTATGATCTCCTAACATCTGGCAGGGATCATATCCCAAATCTATCCTGATAAAACAGTAGCCTTACTGACCAGCAAGAAGAAGCTTGCTAAGGGCTGTGTATGTATCTATAATCACTCTTTCAGTTGAGAATACCCACATGAATTGCTAAAGACATCCATAAGCAGAGGATTTTTGATAAGCTCATCACTCTGCCTACATTCCCAGAGTATATCAGGATTCAAAGTTTTCTACTGGACAAGAAATTCTGCCTTTTCTCCAAGGTGGACCTTTCCTCTAGTGTCCCTCTGTTACTTCTAAGCTAATCTATACTATTATGCTCTAACAGATTTATCTTCGAAAATGGCAGCAGATGACACAGTGGATACCACACCAAGTGGCTGACTAGGCCCAAGGGTGTATTTCTCTGACTTTTCTGTTTTTGAGCAAGAAGTCAGGTCTTGGGACATGGGAAAACCAACAACCCCCTATTTTTAATGTCTTTCTTTATTTTTAAGGTCAGTTGCTATGTAGCCCTGATTGAAATATTTTATTTTCTAGATCAATATGTTTCCTGTTTGTTGTCAGGAAAAGGCTGGGCACTCAGATCAAAGTGTTTCCTGTGCTGATTGGCTGTTTGTTCCAACTCCCTCCCATCTCTAGTCTCCCAGGGTAAGTCTATACCTCCCACTGTCATCCAGTGTAGAGACACCTGAGCTGGTTTTAAATTAACTAGTTAGAGCAGCAGAAGCTAGCTAGCATGGAGCTCTGTACAGGTTAATCCATCCTTCTAAATGGAGCTAATTAGCACAAGAGAAGCTAGATCACTCCTAATACTGAGCTAGCTCATTTAGAGCTTGTTTGAGTATCTCTATGCCGTACCATACCCACAGGTTCAGCTGCCTGCCTAATAAACACATGTCCTTCTGTTCTCCTATGTTCCTTTCTTACTCCTGTTTGAAGAAACCCTGCCCAAAGGATAAAAACTAGCATTCTCGTCTCCTGTTGCTATGAAAAAAACAATTCATGGAACTAAAAAGACATTTGCAGGTTATCACTCTGTCTGTATATATTGTTTCATTCCTGTAATCATTGCTTTTCTTGTCTACTTCTACTCTAAACTCTGCACAATAATGGGACCCTGATCTTTGCTAAATCCTAGTCCATGTCACGACACAAGTTCCAATTAATAAGAACACAGTTGTTTCAGTTCCCAATCTCTGGGGTTTAGTAAAAGACCATGAAAATTCCCGCCAGGACCTCTGTTACATTTTTTAGATCGTCCACAGTTTGCTCTCATTTCCTGAGTGAAAGAGAGAGTGAAAGCTATGAGATCATCTACAAGTTTAAAAAATGCTTGTGCAATAGGCTACCAGTCACCACCAAATCCCTTCACCCACTCTGAAATTTACACTCGTCTACCTAGGAATTAGACAGGGATTAGAGACTAACTGGTTTTCAGATAAATAAATTATTTTTTTCCCCAATTTGCAGCACTTCACACATATTACACCTATGGGAGCTAACTGAAGTGTATGTCTGGGGTGCCCAGATGCCATATTTATCAATACAATATAAGAAACTATACTAGATAGCATAGCTATGTTAAACAGCAGTGTCGTGCTAATTCTCACGAGTCCTTGCATTTTTCCCAGAGCTCCTGCTAAGAAAGCCAGAATGCTGTGTGAATTTCAGCTTTCGTTAAAGAAAAACAAAATAAAACAAAAAAAGGTTCCAGCTCTCACGGTTGCAGAGAACAGCATACATAATACTTGAATCCTAAAATCCTAAATGTGTCAACACTATTAGGTATATTGGAAAAAAAATGTTACTTTTTTTAAACTCATGATGTTAAAGACATTCTTATGACTTTTGAGACTGACTCAATAATAATAAGAGAGAGGGTACAGCATTTCAGTTCTATCATTGGTACTTTGCACTAGATATACCCTTTACTCCACAACTTGATAAATATGAGGAGAATAAATAGTGGAAAATGAAAATGATGTCAACAGTGGTAATTAAAACAATATTTCTCCAAGTGCCTTTACACTCCAATCCACTCGGAGAAACTATGGCTCAACCAGTCATTTCAAGTATATATCTGTAAATGTATTACAGGAAACATGTAACACTTCCCAGCACTTCAAATGTATTACTAAGTTTCCTTTACAAGGTTTCTTTGATATTAGCTGAATGTATTTTTCAATTTCATTATGATCTTTACTTATACTGCATTACACTATTTTATGCCTGTCCATTCATCATTTGAACTTAGTACAATAAACACAGATTGTATTGATAATCAAATCTCATTACTGAAGTTAAAGGAAAGATGGTAATTATATGCAGCTCTGTTTGCATCCAGGAAGCTAGACTCTATCTGGCTCAGAACAATTAATATTTTAAACACAGTGGCATGTTAAATGAAGATAGTGCTGTTGAATGATTAGAGTATTATTAATGGGCAAATAAAAGACCACTAAAAATATGGTACAAGAAAATTCCATGTGTAAGGCTGGGTCCTAAAATACTTATATTACTTGGCTGCTTGTGGGGAAATCCCAGAAAATGTAAATGGGAATTTCAGTTGAATATTAAGGGCAAAAGATGACCTTCAGCGTCTGCTGCAAAAGGAGATTGTATTTATGGAAATTACTTTGATGCTACTGATCCCTAACCACTGCCGTTCAGTGAAATAGCCACCTTCCACTGCTTTATCAAGAAATCTGACAACTCTCTCTAGATGGAGATTCCCCAAACATTGTTGGACCTATGGCTGGCTCCTCAACTGTGTCCTCTGCAACCACCAGTATGCAGCCCCTGATTAGAATGATCATTTGCCAGCTAATTTGCTTATGGATGCCACTTACACAATACTACTTCTGGGGCTGACATAACTCACCCATGGTGCCCTACAGCTCTTCTAAGATACACCAGCGTTACATAAGCCCCTGCAGGATGCAGAATCCCCCTTTAGCTGTGCTCATTGGACAATGGATCCCTCTGAGAATACATCCCCACTTTTCTTGTTAATCATTATAGTTTCAAGAATTTATTTAAATATAGAAAATGTCAACAAACAAAAAGTGCTTCTAGAATGGTCCCCTAGATGGGTACTGTAGCTATAAAGGAGCAGCAGCAGAAGCAGCAGCAGTCCTTTACAAATACTATCCAGTTTCATTCACAGTCCAAAGTGAAACCAATGTGCAACTGATAAAATTATATTACCATATGTTAGTTTTTAGTGACAAAACTCTATTGCATATTTACATATCCCACTAATGAATTGCATACGATGGAATTAATGTGGCTACTGGATGGTCTATTCCTACAAGTATATTATCTATCTATTCTACAGGAAAAAATATGCCTGTTCTAAACATGCATTAAATTGGCAGTCACATTATAATTATTACTGGGCTAATTTATAAAAGGCCTTTTTGCAAGCAGAAGACAGTACAATAATTACATACTGTATACAGTTAGGGAATGTTTCACCCATCATTTTGCAGCCATTCTGATCTGGAACACAGCTTCTATTGTAACAGCACTACGCAATTATGCAACAGTTAAGGGACATAATGTAAGAAAATAAAATAATATCTTATCAATTTAAAGTGAAGGGAGGGAGGAATTTTGTTAGGTAGAATATAATTACCTATACTGGAATTTGGCCAAGACATAGAGCCAACTCACTTAAGTCCTGCACAATGTGCCATGGGGTATTTAATAATCAAAACTGATAAGATTCCGTGCTTTACATCTCATCTGAAAGACAGCACCTCCAAAGCACATTAACCCCATACCACCATGTTAGGCCATTGGTTTAGCATTGATGCAGAGGGAATAGTGCCACCTACTGAAGCAAGTCTTTTTAGCACCTTTTTTTCCTTTTTTTCCTTCATTTGTATAAGTCTCTTATACAAATGAAAACCCCACCAATCCCTTGTTTAGCTATATATCTAATTACATCACAGCATACATGCGTATGATATTCATAAATAGTGTCCACCTTTCCCTGACTTCTTCAGTACCCTGAGATATTATTTAGAACTTGCAATCAGAGATCCGCATCTGAAGTAGCACATAAGAATAGTATTAAGAAATAACATTTATTATTAAAATAGTATAAACTCTGGAGATAAAAGTATGGGATAAGAATAGCTTAAACTTTGGAAAACTCTGATGCTGGGCAAAATGTTAGGCCAGTCCCTGCCTCTAGTCTGTCAATACACAACACACACTAAAATCAGTGGGAATAGAATTGTGTCCTTCATGGCTTTATTTTCAGAATAAACCATTATTATTGTTTCACCAGCTTTGAAATATGAATTACCAGTTTTTGATAAAGAAATTGGAAGACTACATTCTCAGAGTACCTCTGTATCCTCCACTAATATGCCAATTTATAATTTTTTCCATCAACAGAATACCACCAATTTTAAGCATTCAAACAATCATGTATTTTTAAAGCATATGTTAGAACATATTTGACTGATTTTATTTTCCTTGTAAGTTTTAAACTTGTCAGGTAAACCCAGATGATGCTTGTAAGCTCTTCATACAAGCCTGAGGAAGAAAACCTTTGTTTCTATTGAAAATGTGGCAACCTTCAATCCTCCTGGATCATGCATGAGGGCCACCCAGACCTTTGATGCATATGCCTGGGCAAGACTTTTTGGAGGGGTGGAGGGTGCCCAGACCATCCATCCTTCCTTTAGGCCACTAAGAATCCAAAGATCAGACTGAGTCCAGATGTTTGGTGCCTTCATGGCTGTAGTTGTATAACTGTCTAGGAACTGAACCCAGGAATCCTGTATGGTAGACAAGGATTCCACCACTGAACTACAGGGTACTTACTTCTTCTATTAGAAATAAGATTATTACATACTCACATGACTCTAGGGACTGAAGCTTTAGGAAACTTAAAAAATCCTAATATCTTGAAAAAAACAAGAGCTCACCACATTATATGTTGTATATCATCACAGTAGGAGATGATGCTTACTCTTTTTTTGAAAGTGCAGAAATATACTATGGAAAGTAGTCTTCATTTCCTGCTCTGAGGTAAATAAATACACTAGCTTTGTTATAGACTGATAAAGACTTATGCCAATCCATTTCAGAGGTACTTGCTGTCAGCAGTGAATGAACCAGTCCTTTAATTAGTTTTTATCTGCAAAGTATTTTGAGATGATTGGCTATGAATGCTAGAGATACATAGAAGTAATATTGTTAAGGCATATGCAATATACCGGAGCCACTAGTAGGATTATTAACAACAATCACTAAAACTATTAATAATACACATTGCTATTCAAAAGTAATTTCCACAGCTGATTCAGGTATCACTGAATATAATTTCTGCTAATACACCATTAACTGTACTGCTACAAAGGCAGTGCTGTTTGTCATATATCTGGGTTTTTCTAACATTCAGCTATTATGTTACTGTTATTACTGGCTATTGCTTCACTCTTAAAGGCAGTGTAGATGTTCATGCTGAAGGAAATACTGGGGAAAGGCTGCAACGAATTAGGCTGTATGTAAAGACAGAAGTAAAAAGTAGGCAAGCAGCTTATAGGGAACGGTGAGGAGCTAATACGGAATGCTACTCTGTTTATTGGTGAATTATTTTTCACAAGGAATATGGTCACACATTATAATTCTTGGCACATATATAGGTCCTCTGACATTGTGAAATTCAACACTCTTCTCTGGTCAGTAATACAGATTTTTCCTCAATTTACAGATGGACAAGCTGAGGCAGATAGAAGTTAAATGACGTACACGAGGCTACTCAGTGAGAGTGCATCCACATGCAAAATTAATTCAACACAATAAACTCTGGCACAGTTTGCACTGGAGTTTATTGCTCGCTGGCGCAGCATTTGCACATGTGCCTGGGGCTGCAGCCCAGTATATTGAGCTGGGACACAACAGCCACAGCTGGCAGGGTCCCCAGGGGTCATCCTGCCAGCACAGGGCTGCGCCCCCAGCTCAACGTGTTGCGGAGGGGCTGGCTGGGGCACGAGGGTGCTACAGTACAAAACTAGCTGGCAGGCAGCCCCCGCACTGAAGCACCCTTGTACCTGAGCCAGCCCCATCAGCTTCTACATATGTTGCAGTGGGGTACATAAATCTATGTAGGATAGTACTTGTGTCAGGCAGTACCATCCTATGGCAGAGTTTATTAGTTTACTGCAGCCTAACAGCACTGCACATGTAGATGTTGACGTTTTATTGCAGAGCTAATCAGTCAGATCTGCAACAAATGTTTTGTGTAGTAGCGTGCCCACAGAGTCTGAATTCTGGTTAAAACTCAGGAATTTCTGCCCCTCAGATGTGTTTAAATCAGCAGTTAGAGCAATTCTCTCCCCAGATAACCAAGGGCCAGTGCCCACAGCCCCCTGCCCCCTCCCCTGAGCAGCTCCTAAGCCCCGGCTGCCACCCACAGGAAGCAGCAGCAGCTGCTAAGGCCAGAGTGTGGAGCCTGGCTCCCCAGCCCCCCTGTCCCTGTCTCCTCCCTACCCTACTGGCCGTCCCCTGCACCTCTGCAGCCCAGTGGGCAGGACCTGGTGCAGGAGAGAGCGCCATGCTGAGACCCCATATGCTGATGTTGCAACCCTAGTTGGGGTCACAACCTACAGTTTGGGAACTGTTAAGTTAAAGCATGTAGCATAATACATATCACACAAAAAATAGGTGATTTTTTACTTTCTCTGGCTTTATGAACCCACTGAATATTTCCCATAACTTGAAAAAAAAAATTGACAATATCTGGTATTAACTGATATTTGGGGTTGAAAATGGAATGCAAAAGTGGGTTAAATAAACCCATCCTATGCTAAACATTTGTATTTGATATTAAGTACACTTATATCACAGTAAATAAATGTGTTTAGTCAAACTATTTGGACCAGTTTTGCTGCTACCCAAATTTTTGAACACAAAAAAATCACAAATGAAAACCTTAGCAAGTTTTACCTTTTTTCCCCAGATAGCTCCATTTAGCAAGGGACTCTCCTCAAGTCTATGTTAAATGTCTAGTTAAGAACCTTAATTATCAGTACTTTATATATAACTTTGGCAGCCTACTTTTAAATTAAGTACTATTGATCTTGGTGTTTCAAACACTTTTACCTGCACTGGTGATCTTTCCTCTGCAGTTTCATATTTTCAGAGGGGACACTTTAATGCCAACTTAAAAAAAAAAAGAAGAGTAAAGCAAGCAACCACACAGGGTGTGTCCCTGGTATAACTCTGCTGACCTCAGTGAAGTAGCACCAGGAATAAACTTGGCTCCGTGTCTCTGCTAAGAGTGAGGCCCTTTTTCTGTTTCGGGCCTAATTTTCCATGCTGCAAATAAATTAACATCACAAGCACTTCAGCAGCTAACTTTGCCTTTCTGCAGCAGTGAGAGAGTGCATGTACTCAGGTGTTAGGATACTACAGCTTTTCAGCAGAGACTTGAATAAATAATGAAGCCAGAAATAACCCAACGGCAAGCCCAAATAGAGGCAAATAGTTTGGCATTTGCATTTGTGTTTATATTTTTAACTGGCTTTAAAAAAAACTCTTCAGGGAGCCATAACAACATGAGGTCTGGTCTTTTCATGGTATTTCCATCATCCAGGGAGTGAAATGCCAGGAGAGGGTCAGATCTCAAAGTATTTGCATGCTACTATTGGCATTTAAGACAAGGCAATGAAAAAAATTAAATATAAATGTGATTTCTTTTTGCAACTCTTATAAAATGAAGTTTCTACAGCACAAAGCATCATCCTTTATTGGCTGTGGCCAATAGCCTTGCTGGCTAACTCATCCCCAAATCCAAGTATTGGGCAGTGCTTTCATTCAGAGTCACTACAGAGAAGCTGACTCACTACCACCATCCAAGCCAGTACCTTTCTATAGAGAAAGACATTTTCCATAACTGTCAGTCTGGTACCTTTTGTCAGCACTAAACTTCATATGATGGAAAAAGAGATTAGGAAAATAAAATCATTCTTCTGCTGTTTTGAGTAAGAGATTTCAGGTGCAGGGGTTTGTTTCACAAATAATGGGTTACTTGACTAGAGGCTCTTTTTTTAACAATGCCATTTTCTTACACCCCCTCAAAAAACTCCACGCTGTATGCACTGTAGCTGTATACCCTGCCTAACTACTGGCCTATTTTAACAGGGTTTTAAAGCTATTTTACCTGACTGCCTGCTGATTAGCATGCTGAGTTTTTTTAAACCAGTCCATTGAATTCACTTCCTTTCTCTGTCCCCAGCGTTCATTCACCTATAGAAATGTATAGACAAACAAGGCCACAGGTGCAGAAAATTGGGCCCTTCCTGCTGTTTATTACAATGTTGACCTTGGGGATTTGTCAGGGGAGGAGAGGGAAGAAATACATGCTTTGCAATAGGATTCTGCTAAAATCTTGCCTTCCTTTTCTTACGAGGCTCAAAAAAAAAAAATAAGAAAAAGCATTATGCCTGCCAACAGACACAGCCGCACATACACACACAGGTCTTTTTGCCTCCCTGAGAGTGTTCTGAACCAATTTCTGTCACACACATATGCTTCTTCCCTTCTCCAGCTCCCATTTTGGCTTCTGCTTCCTTTTCTGAGGCCTTGCGGTCACTGAGCCAGCAGCCCTGCTGGTTTTAGTCACGTGTACAGGAAGACAGGGCCACCTGCTTGCCATATCAGCAAGGTGTGCTCTACTTAAAGGCAAGTCTGGGGAGTTCTCTTGAAACACATGGCCCTTATCCAAAACAAAACTGCCTTGGATTAAGCAGAATGCTCCTTATAAACTCCTGTTCAGCTCCCTTCAAACTGCAAAAGATGAGCCTATTGGACCTACTCAAAGAATTGAAATTTTTGTTGACATGATCTGGGGCCACTGCTACAGATTGCTCTGTAGCTCTTGGTGCTCATCAGCCTTGCTGCAGTGTTGTACTTAACTGTGCACATTCTGTAATTTACTGTCATTTTGTTAACTGTCTCATCAAGAGGCCCCTCTGAGGATGCATCCCCATTGTTCACAGCACTGTGAATACCTGTCATAAGAGTTTATAATATAAATAGACATTGGAAAAGACAGTGTATTATCTCCATTTTGTAAATGAGGGGTTGAGGTGCAGAGCTAGACGGGTAGTCTATGTCAACCTTTTTTGTACCAGGAGCCATTTGTGAACATCAATGACTAGTCCTGACCCAGTGCCCCTCACTCCCAATCAGCTGCCCCCTGTCCCCAGGTTCCCAGTGTGTGGGTCATTGGATGGACGTGTGGGGCAGCATGGGGTGTGTGTGGAGCATGGGAAGTGTGAAGCAGCTTCTCAGAGGCTGGGACTCTGCCAGCCTGCAAAGGAAAAACCACAATTTCCCATGTTTTTCTCCTTTAAAGGAGAATCCATTTTAAAAGATTTTTCACGACCCTTTCATATATTCTTGTAACCCATTTTTGGGTTGCAACCCACAGGTTGGGGTCTATGGGACTATCAGGAACTGGACCCAGTTCTCCTAAGACCCAGGTCACTGCTTTAATCACAATTTCCTTCCTAAATGTAGTGTATTTTTTTCAAACTCTTGCATGGTGTTAGGCCCAGATCTGGAGAGAGGCTAAGGTATTGAATTCTCTTTTCAATTAATGGGAATTAAACACATAAATACTTTTCTGGATATAGGTCTTCCTGTCCTGAAGGTAAAGGCCAATGTTTGGGTTAGTGCAGACAGGTTCTCTGAATTCTCCTGAATAAAAATATCTGGGGGATGCTCCAGAGTTCTGACCTTTGGCACCTCAATAACTATCGTGTTGGGATTCCTGCAGATCCATGTGACATTTCGAACTTAGCATCAATAAACCTCTAAACTATCCCAGTATTGCAGGTCTTTTCAGCAGGGAAAAAAATGTGTCTAGTTCTTAGGATTTTATTATATGGATGAACAACTAAGAGATAGGACCACTTTCTAGTTTAAATCAACTTACCTATATGTACATGAATAAACTGGGTCAGGCTGTTCCCTTAATAAATGTTCCTTTGTTTTCAAGTAAGAAAGCTTTCCCAGCTGCATTCTTTCTTTTGGGGGAATTTTGCTATATCCTGAATGGACCTGTTTAGGTCAGATCCAGAAGGGGGTGCAGTGGTGTGGTCACACCCCCTTTTGGACCATGCTGCAGGAGCAGCAGCACAGAACTTTAAGTCCCTGAAGCAGGTAAGAAATCCCCCTGCCCCCACTCTTTACAACTGTCCTCTCCCACTGTCACTGTGCCCACTGTCTCCAGCTACCCCAGGGGAAGGGGAGGGGGGTATCTCCAAACCTGCTCCTACCCCATTCTAGCCAGGCTGCTTGGGAGCTGGGCTTAGCCAGGGACAGCAGCACCATCAGCAGCAAGTGTATGCCTCCTTCCTGCTGGATCCCACCAGGCATTCTTCACCAGCTCAGGAGCAGGCATGAGGACAGGAACCTATCTGCCATGACTGCTATCCCCAGTTGAGCCCAGATCTTCATGTAGGTGCTTAGAGTCCCTTGCTGCTGCTCCTGTGGGGTGGTCTGCCCATGCAGCCTGCCTGCAGCCCCTTTTTAACAACCTGATTCTGCCTATGGAGCCGAGATGTACCATTGTTAAGTTAGCAGGAATTCCAGTCCCTATAACATCTTGTACCGAGACATAAGATTTGTTCCAGAGTGGCTCAGAGGAAGGACACCTCACACTGAAGTTAAATAATTTTACAACTTTTAAAATTTAGTTTCTGTGTCATCCAATGATAATCATTGTAAAATGTCCTAAATGAAAACTGATTATTTCCAATATAAATCATACAGGCTCAGTTCTTCAAAGATATTTATGCAGCTAATTTCTACTTGGGCACTTTATTCCCTCAGATCTCAATGGAAATAAGGCACCCAAATTACCTTTGAATATCTCTACTATAGGCCCCAGTTCAGAAACACCACATACTAAATCAAGTATTTTGCTGAGCTGAGGCCATAGATGTGTGACAAAACCAATGGCTGGAGTAATCACTGTGAGAAAATGGACCCTGGCCCATATTTGTTGTTATTTAATTAAACACATTAGCACTTGAGACACGAATGAAGCAGAATGATTTGCTGCTGCTGATGTCATAGACTATATATTAGCAATCAATAAATGTTCAAGGTTAAGGCCCTTCATTTTCTATTGTTATTTTTATTTTACAATAAGCAAAACCCACAGCCAGGGCATTTCTGCAGGTGCAATAATCTAGGTCTTCCTGTCTTGAAGGTGGGTCTTTGGCTTGGGCTATACCATATTGTCTGTGACCTGCAATGAAGTAATTTCATAGAAATGCACAGCTGTGTCTGATGGCCTCAGTAGTTTCAACTGAAAACTCTGGATAGCAAACATTGACTGTAAGAATAACCAAGGCCAGCTGATACAATGATGGATGGATACCAAACAGTAGTTCCCTCAGGGTAATGTAAAGGTAAAACCACCTCCCTGAACTACACTTATGGGGAACTGACCTGAAAACTAATCTGTTTAAATTCACAGGTGCAAAAGAATTGCAGTCTGCAATTCTATTTCCTGTGGAGACTGAGAGACTCATTTTCAAGGTGCTGTGCAAAGTTACAGATAAATGATTGACCACAGCCCTAAGATGTGTTTTCACTTCTCTTTGTTTTCTAGTTTCACTCATGTCACAGAACACAGGGTCTCAATAACTGAGACAAATGATTTGTTTTCTGACTTCGTGAAAGAACATGTTCTCTTAGGCCATAACCTTGCTTGCAAAGAAAGGTGTGTTCCTAATGCTTTAAAACATTCCAGGGCTTGGGAATGTAACACTTAGCTGTTAGCTAACATGCATTTAAATCCTAGTGTAGACATTCTGATTTACAATTCTTATAGGGTTTATCTTGACCCACTAAATTGTGTCAAAACTACGCTTCCCTTTTAACCCATGTTGGATAATACATCTTATCTCACATCAGTTAAAACAAACCTCTTTTCCTAGTATGGACACGGTTTTAGTTATATCCCTGGAAATCCCAAAAGTGTCATTCTGATTGTCAGAATTACAAGTTGAAAATGATGCTTATGGGGAGGCAGATCTTGAGTAGCTCAAAGACCTGTGTGGTTTGGTCCTTCTTTTGTGTAAAATCAAGAGTGTTGATTTCTCTTTTGCATTTGTTCAGTTACCCAAATAGTGATTGTTTTGTTTGGATTAAAAAACCATGTTAAAAAACAGGACGGCTGCAAATACACACCCATGCACTCTCCTTCTCTGACCTCAGTATGATAGAACATCATGTGCTGTAAGTTTACAATTAGTTATATTTCTAAAAAATAGCATGCAAATTAACATTATTATATATTAAATTGCTTTTTTTTTGCACTGGGCCGATCAGATTTTTATCATGATAATTGCTTAACTTGCCTTAAGACAGCAAGTGTTCAATTTTAATCATCTTATTTCTGAAATACATTAACTTCAGAAGTAAATGCATTTTGTTACATTAGATGCACTGAATTAAACTTGAAATACATTCATTCAGATTACAATACTCACCGAGATTAAAGGGGTTACAACCAGAGAAAAAGCATCCTTAACAGATGGTGTGGCCCAACCTGTACATCAAATGGTTAACACCCTATCCCTTTTCCTCTCGCCATAAGCAGCACAGGCCACTGAATTTAACTGGCTGCTAGACTTTTCCCTTCCCCTCTTTGTTTTTTTTTTTTTAGCGTGTCTCTAGCTTGTTTTTCATTCTGTCTTCACTCTGTTCAACTTTTCACCCTGTTGTTAGTTGTTTTTTTCTCCCTGTCTTCTTTCCCCAGTCACTTAGCAGAACTTAAACAGACGAGTTCAAACCTTCAGAATTGTGATGTTCAAAGTGGGTTCAAAATTAAGAACAAGTTCATCCATCCCTACTAAGAAGCTACCTCTCAACCTTTCTTAAACAAATAGACATCTCTATTGACACTGTTTGTTTCTTCATCAATCTGTGAAAAGTTAATACAATTTTGTGCCATTTTTTTCCATGGAAACAGCCTTGTAAAAATACCATATGGTCCACTGAGGTTTGCCCTTACAACCCTAATAAATACTAATCACCCAAGAACTTATCATTATAACTACAACTATGCAGCTAATGCTGTAATCTCAAAAATCCTTCAGAAAACAAAACAAACTAGCTCCCTTTTAAACTGATGACTTGCTGCTTTTGACTTCAGCTGTTTCTTTTATATTTCAGTGACACAAAATAAATGTGCTGAAACTGCTTATCAGCTCTGACTCATCCCTTTGCCATCCTCAATCCATACATTTTGAGTTCGTAACTATCTTTAAATGATTAAGTGGTTTCATTCACCTGGTTCCTTTAATTTGAAGATTGTCTTGAGCATGTCTCTGGGGAGTCCCTTATGAGCTAACTTTCCTAATTTTAGCTAATCTTGCTTGGTAATTCATGGCCCAGCCCACTATCAGAGGTGTTTGGTGGCTCTCCATCATATCTTTTCCATCTCTGAAACCATATCCTTATAATGACATACAGTATTATGTATCATGCCTTACTTATGTGAAAATAGCTTTCTATAACTTATATCCCATGTGTACATACATATATGTAAGGTTCAAACAATAACTATTATACCAGGAGAGTTATCTTTCCTTTCACATCTAATATATCACAACTCATCCAATTAATTTTTCCTTTATTTCTTCTGAATATCTTCCCTTGAGGATTCTGATAAAAAACTGCCATTTTTCCTTGTGATTTATAGTAAGAAACAATAAGAAGGTCTGAGTGGCAAATATGACTCGTGAGTGCTGGAAAGAGGGACATTTTTGGAGCTCATTCAGACCAACTGCATCATTTCATTGCTGACCTACCATGTCCTGCAGAATTTCAACTGGATTTTAGAGACGAGGATTCTTGAATGCTGTTTACTCCTCAAGGATGCAGTAGAGGGAAGTGTACTTCTAGATGTCACGCTAAATTCTGGTTATAAACTTGTAATTTTTTTTGAGATGGTCAAGTATTGTTGCAATATAGGCCAATGTTGTCAAAAGTGAGTAGGAATTTTTGGTGCCTCAATTCTTGGGGTGTCCACCATTAAAAGTTTTGAAATTGTCCAATGTTTAGAAAGTGTGCACACTCATTCTCTGAAAACAACATTCCTTTACATGTCTTGGATTGGACACCTAAAAATGTAAGAGCTAAATTACTCATCACTTCTAAAAATGTCAACCTGAATGCATAAAACAGCATTTCTCTATGTGAGGTGGATTAAAGGAACACCACTACAATCAACTTTTGCAGGCAGTTGGCTTCATAGGATTAGAAACAAAATAAAGTATATGAGCAAGGTGGATTAGTTGCACAGCAAACCAGAGCACTGTATTATAACTACAGGCTACAGCTTCCTTCTTACGTGCTTTAGTCAATCTTCTCCTTAATATAAATCTATTAGTGGCTCGTTCACCTATCAGATAAATTTTAGAGAGTGGTACAGTACAGATTTGATGAGAATATTGAGTGAATTGTGTTTGATCATAGTTGTTCCTTCTTTATATTAACTTTCAGTGACCAATTTATTGACACAACTATTGATAGAATAGCAAGTGTGGAGTAACTGTCAGTATTTATGCTGGAATGCAAAAACAATACTATGTGGCTTATCCAACAAATCCCAAGCAAAGCACACTGCTCAAGTTCAGAGCATCTGGGATCAATCCACACAGCAAACAGTTCCAAAAAATGCTTTTGGAATGGTAAATATATAAAACCAGACCACAGTTTGATCAGATATACCACATGTATCTGAATCCTAGATGACCCTGAACCTAAGACGACCACCTAATAATTAGATTCTATACATGGAAAATGTATACATTTGTTATAGTTTTCCATGCATGGAATCTAATTATTGGAGATTCATGTTTCATTCCCCCGCCCCCCCTACAGCTTCAGAGGTGCAGGCTATGAGGGGTAGGTGATGTAAGGATGCCAAGCAGCTTGCTCCCTGGTTACACCTGCCCCTTACCACTCCTGCCCCCTACCCCCAAATCCTTGGGCCCCTTCTTCTCCCCCCAGCCTCTGCTGCTCCTTTTCCCCTCCTCCCTCAGCCTCTGCTTCCCCCTTCCCCTCCAGCCTCTGCTTGCCCCCCAGACTATCCTCCCTCCTCCCCCTAGCCTCTGTTCCCCGTGGCTCCTACTAGCCTCTACTCCACTTGCTCTGCACCAGCCTCTAATTCCTTGCTATGCTCCTGCCTACCTTGTTTCACACTGGCATGCTCCATCCCTACCCTAACCTGGGACACTGAGCACAGCCCTAGCCCAGCCTCCAGTCAGCTGTACAGGCTGCATACTGCTGCTATGGGGTTGGACTGGGGGTATGCTCAGTGAATTGGGATGCAGCATGGATGGAGCCTGCTGGTATAGAGCAAGGGTAAGGGGGCACAGATCCAGCTTCCCGAGCTCTTTTATTTGGTGGGGGAATTTTCACACAGCTAGACACAGTATGGTGACTCCTATGCCATGCTACCTCCTGGTATCTTAAACAGGGGGCATGTGTAGGCGAAAGGTGATACTCAGTGCAAAATGAATTAGTCTGAAAGACACACAGTGTCTTAAGGTTGTCACCTGTCCAATTCTCATTTGGACAGCCTGGGATTGGGGGCAGGGAGAGAGAGATCATCAAATCATAGAAAATTGGGGTTGGAAGGGACCTCAGGAAGTTATGTAGTCCAAAACCCTGCTCAAAGCAGGACCAGCTCCAACTAGATCATCCCAGCCAAGGCTTTGTTTAGTTGGCTTTTAAAAACCTCCAAGGATGGAGATTCCACAACCTCTCTGGGTAACCTGTTCCAGTACTTTACTACCCTCCTAGTGAGAAAGTTCTTCTTGATATCTAAGCTAAAATGCCCTTTCTGCAACTTGAGATCATTGCTCCTTGTTCTGTTATCTTCTACCACTAAGAACAGATCTTCGTCCCCAGATTGGGTTGGAAACCTGATCTGCATAACAGCTTCACCAAAAGGAGGTAACCTTAAGCATGCCGAGTCACTGGGCTGTGCACAGGACTCCAGCTGCAGGTATGGCCTGTGTTAAAGACTGAGCATGACATTTACAGACTGCAAGGGGGTTTCCAAAAGGGGAACCTAGCTTAGGTCTCACCCTCCCTCTGTAACTGGCAGTGCATATATAATAATACCATTTGGGGCTAGATGTCTGGGAATAGCTTCAGAAAACAATGGCCATCCTAGGACTGGTAGAGAAGGCTTCTATGTCACATCCATATTGCCTTGAGAGGTGCCCTGAACAAAACTTTGATGCCACAATGCAGCCCAGACTCCTACTGTATGTATTGAATGAGTTGTTCACATTCAACTGTTCAGTGAGTTCTTATAAATACCTTGTATTTTTTCCTGTCTGAGTACAATTAAAAATACAGGATATTTGCCAGACAGGCTGAGATGCTTTCAGTATTGTGATGAAAGATTAACCACATCTATCAATCTTTGTTCTACCCTAAAGCAGTCAATTATAGAGATCCAATAGTTTTGTGTCTCTATAGGAAAGTTTCAAGACAGTTTTATTATAGAGATGCAATGCAAGAGGTTCAGAGTTACAATTTTTTGTCCCATTAATACATAATAATTTGTCAAGAGAAACCAGGCTGAGATGAATGAATATTTCAGGTGCATAGTTCATAAGTACAGTAAATGAATGACAAAAAGAGCCTATTAAATGATGAAATGCTCACTTAGGAACTGGAAAGCAGTCATTCTTCATGTCATTGCTATCTATGGCTCCAGATTAAAACACTAATATCTTTCACAGGTGGTACCTCACATGCAGCAATGCTATGAAATCAACAAACAAACTGTTTTTGTGTGTGTGAGCCATGGCCAAACTTCCCTAATTATTGAGAATTTGAGAAAATGATGATTATATTCCAGGAAATACCTTGACCAGTCATTTAAAAACATCACCCTCTCTGCAATCACTTAATTTATTGGTCCAAGAATAGCTGCCAGCACTAAACAAAGCTGGGACACACAGACACACACACAAAGGAAAAAAGTGACCAATCTGTGCAGGAGCTAGACAGCAATGTGATTTATAAGGATGTTAGTTCTGTGAACACTCAGGGAATTATATTTTCCTCATAAAGTACATGGACAACTCCCTATATCATTAGTTAATAATGTCCCATCAGGTAGAAATATAGTAGATGACTACTTGCTAGATATAAGGCATCAAGTCAAAATATCTAACAGAAATAGTATTTAAATATACTGCATACACACACACAAATATACCCTATCATAAGTAGCAGAAAGAAAAGAAACAAGTGTTTTACATTTTCCAGTAACATCTTCATTGCAGTGGCAGAAGTGGAGGATGATCTACCACTGACAGCCCTGGGCAACACTTTTTATCAGCTGCTTTGTGGATATTTGATGACCTTACTAAAAATGTATTCCATGTGTATTGTATATTCACCATTCTTCCTAATAACACAAAACCTACTGTAAACACAACTAATTATAATTCATTCCATTCATTCTCAGCAGTGTCTGTAAACTTGTCTTCTAGTTGCCTGTTGGAAATCTGAAGGATGCTTCACTTACAGATTAAGTATGGAAGCATAACTGAGTAGTTTGGTACCCTGGGTAGTGGAGGCACATAGGGCAGAAGCTATAGCCAGACTTTTAGAAGCTGCTATTTTTCGCTCCCCACCCCACCAGGGATGGTGCTCTGCTTACCCCTGTTAGTTACGTTACTGATCAAGTATGCGCCTCTCTCAAAAACAATCATAAAACATTTTCAACAAAGAGTAAAGATGCAACACAATGATATGAAACATCCATGTCATTTGCTAAAAGCCCTCTCTGACATTACTTAGTTTACTTTAGTCAGCTTGCAATATGATCTTTATTTGCTTTTGTTAAATTGTAAGTATTTGGGGGAGACACTTATGTCTTCTATTTCTGAAACGCCCGGTATGCACATATAATGAGATAAATTATTGACACAAATATTTCCAGCAGACTGATTTCATGGTAACAACGGTGATAGGTGGCAGAACAGGGTTAGCCAGAAGTTACTACTGTATGTACCATGGAAAATACATCCAAATAATAACTGTAATTGACTGTCTTAAAATATATATATCATGGGACTATGAAATTTTCAGATTCTACTGTGGGGAATGTATGGGAATTGATCAACCCAATATCTCTTAAAAAATACTGGAGTTGAACCAGTATTGCCATATCTTTTCCACATATTATTTCAAAATTTTAATTTGCTTTGGATTTTCTTCCTGAAAATATCCATGCAATTGAATATGCTATAAAGAATTTCTGAATAAACACATTTTCTGGAAACTTGTGTGTGTGTGTGCGTGTGTACGTGTAAATATCTGAGTGAGAAGTGCATGGTATGCTTATTCATTCCAGAACCTATATCCTTTAATGTCTCTGACCAAGCATCAGTAAGCAATTCAAATCAGATAATCTCAAAGAAAAATGCTCAAAATGAATTAAAAACTTGCGATATTTATTTAAAGATCACAATTTAGGGGCTATTCTGTGGCTAAAAAATAGAAGCTAAATTTGTTGAAAAAAGCTATTTGCTATGCATTTTTAGTTCATTTGTCATAAACTTTGGTATGATACCTGCTAAGAGTATCTGTCATTGATTAAAAAGATTTCCCTCAGAAAGAGCTCCCCATAATGCATACTTCTAATAGAAAATTAAAAATTTTGCCCCTACAAGTTCATGTGTGGAACTTGCCTCCAAGACCATGGGAATTATATGTGGATTGACCCTGATCCAGCTTGTAGGATTGTGCCCATATATGGCAGCATATGATGTTCATATTGTTACAGACTAACGATGATCATGCCGCAAACATTTTTCCACGAACAGCATTAAACCATCACCATGGAGGGGGCTGGTACTATGTTTAAAACATCATTATTGACATGTTCTTGCCTGTGCTTAAGGGAGATGACTGTATAAGAGTGTACAACACCCCAAATTCTAAAAAAAAAATCATGTATATTTCCTGTGCATGTGGTCATTCCTTTGATGACAGTAGCTAATTATCAGGTGCTATCTATTTGTTATCTGTTGCAGAAGTATGTATGAGCACTGGTCATGATGCCCATTGTGTGAGGCACTATACAAATCCAGAATAGAGACAATTTCTGTCTCCAGGAGTTTACACATTAAGATCATTAATGTTTGTCCTTCCCAAATTGCCATCCTTCTGACTCTACATGAGAATCATTGTGGAATGTATGACATCACAATAGTTTCCTGAGTAGCAGACAGCGAGATTGTAAGACACAGTTATGACTTCACAACAGGGTTAAGCATGAACTTGGGGTGGCCTGAAGGGGATGGGGATGGGGATGGGAGTGTCTGTTTAGAAGGACCCCAGTGGTAACACATGCAAGCGGGGAGGACTCTGGAATAGATTCTACGT
>NW_017728931.1:14947522-14949257 GCF_001723895.1 Crocodylus porosus | reverse complement strand
GGGGGTGGGGGCAAAGAGGTCTGAAACATTGTTAACCTTTTGTTACCAAATCCCAAATCATGCACACTTAGCATATGACAAAGTGAATTGTTGCTCACAAAAGCTTACACATCTCTGAATTAGTCTATGAGATGCAACTCTAGCCTTCCCTATGCACAGTTTGTGAGGTTCTGTGCTTGGCTATAAACCTGAAAGACAGACACTGTTATGGACCTAGAGGAACAGATTTCCACCTTCAGCTTCCTCTGTGCAAAAATAAAGTTTATTTTCTACCTATGTGGACTTTTTACCATCTATAATTTTCCCTGAGCCTGGGGAAGAGTATGAGCACCTGAAAGCTTGCAGAAAAAAATTTTTTTGTGATTTTTTTTAGTTGGTCTAATAAAAGGCTTCATCTCTGAACCAAGAGTTCTAGAGTTTTGCATTTCTTTTCGTCTCAGACCAACATGGCTACCAAATACATCCCTGGCTATAAACCTAGAACTTGCCCCAGGTTCTTACAAAGAGGTCTGTGAACATGGGCTGAGCTTTTCAACAGTTGCAGAGAGGTTTTTATTCAGCAACGTGTTAAAGACGACGTGATTTGCAGCTGCACAGCTTGTGTATGATGTATGGAATAAACCTTATCTTTAGCAAAGAAAAAACCCTCATGTGAATTGCACTCTCTCCCCGCCTAACCATTCCGCTACACTGTAACTATTTGTTTGCTCTTTTTTTTTAACGACTCCCTTTTCTACTTCTTGCACCATGCAATAAATGCCACCACTAATGAGATAATATCAGTGTGTTTGAGAGCAGACTGACCCTGCTTTTTCAAGCAATTTCAACTTCTCGACAGTCAGGAGCCTGCCTAATGTTCTGTGGCTGCCTCTGGTCAATGACATGGTACAAAATGCCTTATCTCCCTGTGGGAGGGAGGTCATTGCCAAAACCACGGCTACTTGACTGGGGAGGAAAGCAGTCTATAATGATTCAAGCAAACAGCCTGAGCCAAGCAGAGGACTTATAACAAATAGCCTAAAATAACTCCAATCTGAAAGCATTTCAGTCCCCCCTCCCTCCTCCCCTGCATTTAAACAGACAACATGCACAGTCTCGGCTGTAAGAATGATTTAGGAGACCAGGTTAAATATTTTGCACTAAAAAGCCATCACTTGGGATTTTTGAGACCTGGGCATTTTTTTTCAAATATGCTCCTTCCTTTTTTCACATGGCCCTTTTCAGTAAGCTCTACTGTGCCAAGGGAGAGCTCTGCTTAAGAATCAGTCCCTCATTATGGTTCTCCTTTTTTTATTTTTATTTCCAGGGTTAACTTTTCTTCCTGAACACTTGCAGGAAGATGTGGTACATTTGAAGCTCTCACTAGTCATTTTAATACCACCATCCTTGCTCACACTACCTAATACTTTACTTTGGGACAGAGGTGGAACAGGGCAGGTTTACACCCTGGGCAGCAGTGCTGAATGGGTCAGTGGTGGTAGTTGGTCTGCCAGCAGCTGCAAGAGCTCCTATTTTTTTACAACATGCCTAAGCTGGTACCCAGGGCTGTTGTCCCAGTTGCCACCCTTGGTTATGCTACTGCTCTGGGAAGTAGATCCATCAAAACTGGTGGGACTTTTCAAAGAGTACAATGATGTGCCGCTTGTAAGAAATTGTAAGGGATTTGCAGCCAGGTCCATCTCTTTCATAGTTTCATAGTTTCTAGGGTTGAAAGGGACCTGAGTAGATCATCTAG
>NW_017728931.1:14941191-14946477 GCF_001723895.1 Crocodylus porosus | reverse complement strand
TTGCCTAGGATCGAAGTAAGACTAACTGGCCTATAGTTTCCCAGGTCCTCCTTCTTCCCCTTTTTGAAGATGGCCACATTGGCCCTCTTCCAGTCCTCTGGCACCATACTAGAGCACCACAAGTGCTCGTAAAGCCACGCCAGGGGTCCTGCAATGACCTCAAAAACAGGACCTTTGTCCTGTTTTTGTATAGTACCCAAAGGGATTCTGCTCTAGGACTAGGGCTCGTGGGAGGTACCTCAACACAAAAACTAAATAGCAATATTTAATCAAGCGTGAGATGTTTTAAATTACTGCTCTCCTGGATGTGATTGTCTGGGGTGAAGTGGTCAGAATGATGGGTAACAAGACTACATCAAAGTTTGCTGCAACAGAGAGTTTTCAAGCATGATCTCAGCCCACTTGCACTACTTTTTTTGTTGTTTTCCCTTATGAAGGCTAGATTTTGCTCCTGAATAAGTATGCTGCTTCCACTGAATTCTACTAGAGGTGGATGTTACCATTCAAAGGCATAAACTGACCATGGAAAAAGAAAAGAAGGAAAGAAACTGAAACACAAAGCTCTTGGAAGAAGGACAGTTCAGTGTTAGGGAACTAGACTTAATAGATAGGGAAGCCCAGGTTCAGTCCCTGCTCTGCAACAAACTTCCCACACGGTACTGTACAGGTAATTTATTTCATGTCTATATCACAAATGTCCCAAGCCCAGCAGTGTTGTCTTCAAACATATTTATACAGTCCAATGGCTTCATCATATGGTTTGATGGCTAGGCAACTGGCTATGGGGTCAGACCCAAAGAGTACTAGTTGATGGGAGCAAATCAACGTCGTGCAGGGTGACCAGTGGAGTACCTCAGGGCTCGGTACTTGGGCTGGTACTTTTTAACAGCTTCATTAATGATCTGGACTTGGGAGTCAGATGTGACTGGCTGAGTTATTGGATGATACCAAGTTATAGGGGTGGGCAATCACACCACAGGACAGGCTGGGGATATAGGGCGATTTGGACACACTCTCAAGGTGGAGCAACCAAAATATGATGGACTTCAATGTAGAGAAGCGTAAGGTGCTGTACCTCAGTAGGAAGAACCCTCAACATACTTACAGTCTTGGCAGTGATACGCTTGCTTGCACCATGACTGAAAGGGACTTGGGGGTCTTGATTGACCACAAGATGAATAGGAGCTGCCAGTGTGGTGCTGTGACTGGCAAAGCAAACCAAACTCTGGTGTGCATCCACTGATGCATCTCAAGCAAAACCAGGGAAGTCATCCTCCCTCTTTACTTGGCTCTGGTGACACTACAGCTGGAGTACTGTGTCCAGTATTGGGCCCCCCACTTCAGGAAGGATGTGGAGAAGCTTGAGAGAGTCCAGAGGAGAGCCACTCACATGATCCAAGGCCTGGAGGGAAGGCTGTACTAGGGGAGGCTAAAGGACTTAGGACTCTTCATCTGGAGAAGAGAAGCTCAGGGGGACTTGGTGGCAGCCTACAATTACGTAAGAGGGGTGCACCAGAACCTGGGAGAACAGCTGTTCACCAGAGCTCCCCAAGGGATAACAAGGTCTAATGGGCATAAACTCCAGGAAGGCCAATTTAGACCGGACATAAGAAAAATGTTCTTTATGGTGCGAGTGTCCAGGGTCTAGAACAAACTCCACCCAGAGGGGGTGCAAGCACCTACTCTGGACTTTTTCAAAAAACAAGTGGATATATTTCTTGCTGGGGTCACTTGATCCCAGCTGACTTCCTGCCTATGGGGGGTGGGGGTGGGGGGGCTGGACTTGATGATCTCATGAGGTCCCTTCCACCCCTAATGTCTATGAAATCTATATTGTACATATTAAGTTCAGGTCTAAAAGCAATAGTTGTGAGGTGCAGGGACACTAAAGGGGCTATGTGGTTATGGCAACAGCTGCCACAGTAGCTGGATGAATTGGTATTCCTTAGCAGGTCCACAACTTAAAGATAAAGCTCTTTGCAGCAAGAGGAATGCCTAGTATTTGGAAGTGACTGAAAGGAAGTTCAGGGGTGGGTAGAGATGTGCACCTTCTGTGTTGGGACAAAAACAAAACTGTTTTTGGGAACCCGGCTATATAAACTCTTCTCGTAGCCTGCTATCATCATTCCAGGGACCCTACCTGGCTTTGCTAGACCATTGATAAGTAGGCCCCAATAGACGAAAGACATTCTATTCACAAGTACACCCAGAAGATTCCTACTGCGTTGTACAGGGAAAGCTGAGGAGAAATTGTTCCATGGAAGCATTGTATTGAAGAAAAATAGAGAAATAAAAATTTGGACAGACTGCCTAGAAACAACTTAAACTTGGTTCACTTGCTTTAAGATCTGGCAGCATTACAGAGATGCTGCTAGGCTTAGACAGGGTGTAGGCTACAGGAATTTTGTTTTGCTTTGTCAATCTTTGCCAAGCACAATTTGCTGCTTTGGTGAAAAATGCTTAATCCTGTCCATTCTCACTATTTACGTTCTTCTGGGTCACGTCTACATGAGACGCTGACTGTGCAGTTGCCTGTGACAACTAAGCAGTAGGGTCACGTGGCCGGAAGCGTGACGCAATGCTACTGCGCAGTAGTCACGAGCTACTGCACAGTCAGTGTCACAAAAAAGCCTTTCCTCAGCACAACTGTGCAGTAACTCTGGTTACTGTGGAGTCATTTAGTACTTGTTTATGCAAGTACTAAATGGCTGCGCAGCCAGTGGCTCATGTAGACTGATTGTTTTGGGCCAGATTCAATACAGACTTTGCCAAATGTTTAATAGCTTTTAACCTAGTGCGAGCCATGAGAAATATCAAATTTGGGTGGCAGGGGTTGTATAGTGTGACTGAATCTGTTTAATTCTGGAGCAAACGGGCAGTCATTAAAGGAAGAGAGTCACAAGCTAAACATGAAATAGTTAATTCATGCTTATCAGCGCAACAGCTAAAAGCCACTTCCCAACAAGATTAGAAGGGGCAAGTGAAGTTCTGTGGCCACAAGATATATTTTTCCCCTCCAGGAGTCCTTCGGTGCAAATAGGTAAGCATAATATCTATATGTTGTGTATCCTGTTGGCTTCTTTTATGCTACAAGCCCCCTCCTGCTAAAAGCCTCAGATCCCAAGGATACCAAGAGGTTTTACCTAGAGACCACTACATTTAGTAGGAATCTTCTTACTGACTTCAACGAGCTCAAACACTGCCTTTTTTACATGTGTCCCAGTGTAACAGCCTCACTAAGTCACTGATTAAAAAAAATAATCTTGCAGTCTACTTTTAGGCTGGTTTTTTTCCTCTTCAGTTTAGGTATTGGGAATGCCTTGTTTTTCTACATAAAAATGAGTACAAAACACCATCCAACTTCTTGAAAAGACTTAGTTTTCCAAAACGCCATTGTGTAAAAAAAACCCAGTATAGGTTCTTTTTGTCTATAAGAAAAGACTGGCAGAAACAGTCTTACTGATCTCAGGGAGTACATTCATTTGAGCTGACAAAAGGATCACAAGCTCCAAGAAAATCAGATTCTGATCCGAAATGTTTCCCCGCATTTTGAGAATTAGAGTAAACCATTCTGATAAAAGCTTTTAAACTTTATGTTCAGTAAAATATCAAGTTTGTCATAAATAAAGAAGAGGAATCAAAAAATAACCAGTAGAATCATTACTAAACACTAAATTAGAAGTCTAGCATAATCCTAAATAAAGGTATTTATTAGCCCTTCATAATGCATTCTTCTTTTACAGAGCAAGCGAAAGAGAGAGAGAGAGAGAGAGAAAGAAAGAGAGAGAGCAAGAGTGTGTGCACACAAGAGTAGCAAGCAAACTATGCATTTAATGTGTGCTTAAGCAACTGTAACAGCATAGTAAAAGCTTGTATTTTTTCTGGCACACTCCCCTGTCATAATCCCATTGCATACTTTCACATGTATTTTTAAATTGCTCAGTTTCTATCAACAAACTCATTCAGGGCTCTGCTATTTAAAAGGTGAATGCAAAATTCACAGAGTTGCTCACAACATCCACTTTGACTGACACCTCTATAACCAAGAAGCATTAAATCATCCTTTTTGGGAGGAAAATTAAATGAAGAATAAAGCATACCAAAAAAGGAAACTAGAAAGTCAAGATGATGCCAAATATACTTCAAAATTCACTTCCATTCAAAAGCAGTTAAAAAAAAGCAAAAAACCCCCCAAAACCATTTACCTCGCCTGACTTTGCATGGGCAAACATTCCTGCATAAAATGTGAGAGGTTATAATTAGAAGCATATCCCTTCCCAGGAAACTGACTGGGCTTCAGTGAGAACAGAACAAACTTGGGCCCAATCTGCCATTAGCAAGAAGGGTTAAGACACTGATACTCTCCACCCATCTCACTGAGGGTATCACTAGATGCACACCCCATACCCTGCCTCTCCCCAGCCAGGGGGAAAATACTCCCTTATAAGTTACAGGGATATGCAAAACCAATCAGGACTTGTGGTACAGGTGATATATTTTATTAGACCAACTAGATTTTTGCAAAAAAGTCTTTAATTGGGATATACAAGGGATTCTAAAGTCGTATAAAACCATGCTGATTATTTTAAAAAGAAACAACATTATTGAAAAAAAATGTTGTACAAGCAGTGGTAAACCTCAGTGGTCTGGGTCTCAGACAACAGAAAATCCCTTTGACAAGTAGTAAACACACTAAAAATAGAGTGGCTGTTTCCATTTTTAACTCTGTTTGGAATAATTGTGTTTGCTTTTGTATCCTGATTTCCAGCTTTACGTTGAGGTGTCCAGTCATGTTTAGTGATGTATAAAAATGACCAGGGTCTAATTCTGCAGCCTATACTGAGGTAAAACCCCAATAAGAAAGAACAACATTAGATTATCAGATGGAGATAAAATCTCAAGGGCAAAATCCTGGCCTAAGATGAATGTGTGCAACTCTTAACAGAAGGTAATGGGATTTAAATATATATGCCTCTGACAGTAGAGTTAGACCAATAAAAAATGTTAACGTCTTCCTCCCAGGCAAGCAGGAAGAAAGACAAGATACAAAGATGTGGTTAAATTAGGGTAGAGCACCGTCTCCCTCCAGGACTAAGGAGGACTCTGGGACCTCCCGCTCTGCCCAGTCAGGGACATGGACCAAGGTGGTCAAGGGCCCCAAGGCCCGCCGCACCAAGGCCCCTCTCTCGCCGGAGCTTAGCAACAGGTTCGCACCTCTTGCAGCCCCAGCAGAGCCTGCTCAGTTGCCAGCTCCCGCAGGCAACCCAGGCTCAACCACAGCTACTG
>NW_017728931.1:14750035-14941180 GCF_001723895.1 Crocodylus porosus | reverse complement strand
GAGGTGGTTCAAGCACCTACATTGAACATTTTCAAGAGTAAATTGGATGCTTGACTTCCTGCCCTTTGGGCAGGGGGCTGGACTCGGTGATCTCCCGAGGTCCCTTCCAGCCCTGATGTCTATGAAATCTATGAAATCTATGAAATTAGGCTGCAACTCAATTAACTCAGCTCATCTGGGAACAATTGGCAATAACCTGTCCAGTCATGATTCCTTCCTGAATCATTTCCACCTTGCAAAGGGCCACTCAAAATCTGATTGCAGCCTGTGACTGGCACCCCACTGCCTCATTTGAGGGCTGTGGGGCTGGTGGAAAGGGATCATCTCCTGTCTGTACTAGTCATTAGTTCAAATATTCTTCCCTGGTTTTACTGGATGCTGTCTGCTAAATCCACTTTCACCTCTAGGGGTGTTTATACACATGCTCCAAGAGGTGGGGTGAGGAGGCGCATTAATTAGTGAGCCATGCTAATTAAAAGTGCCTGAGTGTCATGTGTACCAGTATCCCTGTGCTGATACTGCGGGGAGGGGGAGTACTTTGAACTAAAGCTCATCGAATGAGCTTTAGTTTAAAGCACCCTGCTGCCATTTTTTGGCATGGGGATACTGATACTTATGATGCTGAAGGCTTCTGGACCATGTTAATTGCTACACGCAGGCAGATTCGATTAATCGAGTCTGTGTCAACATGCTGGATTTACAACACGTTGGAGCAGCCCTGGTGCACATCTATAGGAGCCCTAGTTTTCAAGGGACCCAGACCCCCTGTGGAATATACCAGGTGGCTTGCTCAACTGTGACAGCTTGGACTTCATTTCTTTATTGATCCTGACAGGTCCAGGCATTGCTGAGAGAAGGGTTAAAAACCCATCCTGCTCCAGCCGAGCTGTCAGTGAGGGGCAAAATTCTTCCCCTACCCCTTAGATGCATAGTGCACACCACACCAGATGCTTCAATCCCATATTAATCCTGGGGATGGGATGTGGTGATCTGGGTGGGAGAAGACACTCAGGCTGAAAGGAAAAGGTGACATCAACTAACCAGAGCCCCACTAGCCTACTCAGCTGCTCAGGTGCTGACTTTCTCCAAATCCCTAATTAGTGGCCTCTTAAAGGAGCCACTACGCATTTTTTCTTGTCTTGCCAGACCAGATCACCCTCCCCTCACCTCACTGCTTTTGAACAGTTGCAACGGTTACAATCTATGTTTATGTTAATATATATGTTTTAAAATCTTACTGCATCAGAACATATATTAGTATGTTTAATAAAATGTCATATACATTTCAAAGGGTTGGCATAAGTTCTTCTAATTTTCCTTTTACTTTGAAGGGGTTTTTTTGCTTCTGTAATTTTGACAAGAGTTTCCTTTTTGTTTTGACTTAACAGGCATTCCACCACAACAAGGGATTCTGTGATCCTGATCTTCTAATTTAGTTACTGTGTATCTGTAAAGTATACTTGCATTTTATTGCTATAGCTCTGATACTGCTAGAGCTATAGTTAGTTACTTCATATCTAAAAATCTGACGTGCTGTTTAGTTTTCAGTTCATTAAAGTTCCCTCTAGTTTTTCTACTGAAACAACCACAGTAATAATTATAATTATAATAATAAAATGATTTCATGGTCTTGCGGTAGTAGCTGGAGAAAAAAAAAGACATTTTGCACAGCAGCGTGTTTTTCAAGATCCTCCTTGTTCATAAATTTAAAAGAAAAATACATTGTTTATAAGATCTTTGAGCTAAGAAAGTAAACAAAGGTTCTTTCAAATATAGTTTCTCTAGGCACATAAAATGAACACTACAAAAGAAGACTGGGAACTAACATTACACTGTGCAATGTATAATCATACATTTTCAGTAAACAGCAGAATTACCATAAGAGTCAAGATCAGTGCCTTTATAGATTGCCTGGTGTTATGGTCTATCACTCAGTTTCCCCACATAGTAAAACACTTTGGAAATAATGTTGACTTAATTTGTTACATGCAATGGTAGTACAGTGTGAAACCCTGAGTGGCTGTTTTATCTGGACATTTCTCCCAGATAGAGAAAAGCTGGAAAAACCAGTGTAGAACTATATCAATTCCATTTATTAACAAAAATAACTTTGACAAAGCTTTGTGTTCAGCTATGAAAGATGTGTTTTCCTGCCCATGCTCTTTATTCAAATTTAATTTATAGTGTGCACTAACATTGAACAACTTTTTGTCAGCCAAAATTTTAGGCTGGGCATGAAGTGCTAAGACTGCAAAGAAGAAGGAACAATTAAAAGGACTATAGTGGATTTTCTAAAATAAACAACCCATATACAGTAAATTCTTCCTGACGCTCTTAATTCTACTCACTAATTTATTATTACATTACTAAGCAATTGCACTTCACAACACTCCTAAGAGGCAGATACTACAGACAAATAAAATGAAATAGTACATAGTTAAGGGACTCACCTAAGGAAATATATTGAGGAAGTGGCAAAGTCAGGAATACCCAGCGCGATGCAAGCCTCAGCTGTTACTACAGTCAATGGCAAAACTCATGGCAGGATTCTGAGTACAGGTTTCCCTTGCTTTATGTGGGTTCTGTATGTACAAATAACCCTTTTAATACCAAAAATTTGTTATATGTGAAGTAATTTCATATTTAGGCAATTGATGTGGTGGAAGCCTGCAGTCAGCTCCTCTGTGTGGTGCATTGTGGGAGTGATGTGCAGCAAAATATAGTCTCCTGTTTCTGTAGTTGTGATCCCCATTATAATAGTGCCCTGTGCTTGTGTGTACTGTCTGCTGTTGGTGAATACCAGAATTGTCCTGTAAAAGGAGAAGATTTGTTCACCAGAGCACCCCAAGGGATGACCAGGTGGAACAGTTACAAACTCCTCTAAGACCGTTTCAGGCTGGACATAAGGAAGATCTTCTTTGGGGGCTCAGACAGTAAAGTCTGGAATAGACTGCTGCCAGAGGTGGTTCAAGCACCTACTTTGAATGCCTTCAAGAGAAATTTGGATGTTTATCTTGCTGGGATCCTATGATCCCTGCTGACTTCCTACCCCTGGGGCAGGGGGCTGGACTCGATGATCTTCTGAGGTCCCTTCCAGCCCCAATGTCTATGAATTTCTAAGTGGTAGAAATGGGTTTGGGGGTCAGTACAGTCGAGGTCTTGGAACATATCCCGATTTGTTACATTGTAAAGTGGGTTCTCTTTATGTGAATTCAAGTTATGTGCCGTTTTCCAGGAATGCATGTACAGCATAAAGTGGGGAAACCTGTAACAGAGATTTTGTCCTATCACACAACAGACCTCTTACATTTTTAGTTTTTTCTTTCAATTGCCTTCCTTGTTTGCAATAGAAAGTGCCTAATAAGTGCAGCACCATCAGGGCAATTGTTGATTGTAAGTCCTGATCAGCTGTGGTCCATGTGAAATTATGCCTTGCTGTATATTTCAATTTAAACTCTGCAGACTCCAATTCATCCTAGCAGCCTGTTACATATTATTATGCTAGATTCACTTCCTTGGGTACAGGAAGGTACTATACAAAGCACACAAACTACTGCTGTCTCCCTTCACAAGACGGCTTAAGACCATGGGCAACTGGTGCCTCCTGAGTCTCAGGGAGCACCACACCAACGGGGCACGACTGGGAGGCGAGGGGGTAGGGGGAAATGCCAGCAGAGTGGAGCCAATTTCAGGGGCAGCTAAAGCACTCGCTGTCAGGGGGAGCACCAACACTTTTGGGGGGGCACATGCCCCCCAGTGTCCCTCCTATGTGTCACCTATGCTTCAGACCAAGGGAACACGTTTAAATTCTGGCAACCCATTTTGCACAAATTTACCTGGGAGAGGAACCAGTCCCATCCTACTTACATGCTTCAACCCTCATGGTGGGCAGTGCCAACTGCTTCTACTTCAGCCCTCTTCCAGGGTAATAGGACCTGCAGGTAGCTCAAAGCATGGGGCCTCTTACTTCTGCAGGGTCTTTTTCCTTTAGAATCACAGGGCTTAGAACTCAAAGTTGAATCCTCATATTGCAGATGGAGAAGTTGAGACAAAGATGCTATATGACTTACCCTAGACTTCCCACATTATGGCTACGTTGTAGGAATAACAAATGTCTAGCTGCCCATCATGCACTCTCTCTCAAGAGAAAGGAAAGGATCCTTCCTGAGATATTTGATTTTGCACCTTCAGCAGACCATGTTATTACCTGTAGAGTGAATCCAACTTTTCCCCTCACCTAGCACAAACATAGTAATGGGAAACATTATAATTAACCATAAATCTCTGCTTCAGAACAAAAGATCACCAACACTTTATTCTGTGTAAGTGAGACTAGGTAAGGTTTCCAGCCACCCAGATTTCATATTCCTTTTGGGCTGCAGGAACTAACTAACTACCTACCTAACTAACTCTGCTGCAGGTTAGTACTTGTAAATACAAGTACTATCCTACAGTGGAGTTATTTAGTGCACAGCAAAACGTATTTAGATGATGATGGGGCTGGCTGGGGCACAAGGATGCTTCAGTGCAGGGGCTGCCTGCCAACTAGCTCCACACTAGAACACCCTGGTGCCCCAGCCAACCCTTCTGCAACACGTTCAGCTGAGTCAGAAGAGCCCCGGGCTGGCAGGCTGAGCCTCTGGGCCCCCTGCCAGCTGGGGCTGCTTTGATCCAGTTCAACGTGCTGTGGCCCCAGGCCCATATTCAAATGTGACACCTGGGAGCAATAAACTCTGGCATAATATGCGCCAGAATGTATTGCTCCATGCTCATAGCATGTGTAGATGCACCCACAATGCAGCATAGTGCAGAGATAACTGAGGTTGCTCAGGAAGAGCCAATCACCAGATCTACACTAACACAATGCTCCATCATATTAGCACTGTTGAGGAATATATAAGATTAGGTAGAATGCCATGTTAATACAGTTACACTGCTGCCAGGACCTTAGATAGTCTGATGGGAGGGGAGGCAAATTTAGGGGTGGTGGAATCAAGAACTAGGAGAAGAGGGGTGTGGAGGTGCAGTGAGGGGAGAAGGGACTAGGGAAAAGGGGAAGTTATACATGGAGAAAGGTGGTAGAAAATTGGGAGGATTCAGGCTGGGGGAGATATTGGAGATTAAGAAGAACTAGAGGAAATGTGGTGGGTGGGACACTGAGAAGGGAGGGAACGGGTGGGTGGCCATTTTTTAAGCATGGGGACATTGATATATGAGATGTGGGAAGCTGCTGCAGCATGCTAATAACCGTGCTCCAGCAGACTTGATTAATCGAGTCTGCTCCAACATGCTGTAATTACAACGTGTTGGAGCAGCCTCCATGCTTGTGTACAGGTACCCTCAGAACTCACGTCATGGTTGAAAATCCCCATGGCAAAAACAGCACTACTCTGCTGAACCATTTTGATTTAATTGTCCAGTTTCTGTTGTATGACTTTCCTCAAGCTGCTGAGTTGCACTCTAACTCCTCACTGCTACTTTATAACATTTTTAGGTTTACTGGGTCTAATGGACAGAATCTGCTACATTGATTTATAAGGGCTTATTTTGAGCTACATTCCAGAACACCATTTATATGTATAATTTCAGAATATTTTAAAAGAAATATAGGTAATATTAACCTGAATACTTGGTTGATCTAGATCAGAATCTTGTCTCTGATAAAGGCCAATAGCAAATGGTACAAAGAAAGACGAATACACTCAAGATATCCAAAATAAGGAATAAGAGAATAAAATAAGTTTCTTCCTAACTTCACCATTTACTGGTTGGCTTATGCTCTCAAACATGAATGTTCCTCTACCTAATTTTAAGGAAAATGCTAACTAATATAACTATAGATGTTAGGACTGCTCATAAAAATGACTACAGTAAGCTCTAACACTTAATGATCTGGAGCAGGAATGAGTTCTGCAGTTTGAGCTTCCTGTTAAAATGGATTTCCTTCCTGTTTTATTGAATGTTCTCTTGGTTTGGGTGTTAAACAACCAGTTAACATTCACAAAAGGATTTATCATAAAGATATAATTTAGTCCTGGCTCTTTGTACTAAACTAATAAAGTAGAATATTTAAAAGTAACAAAATTGATTATTTGACTATAAAAGTATAGCAAAATATTGATAAAGGATTTAAAGGTCGTAAAAAATTCTCACAACTGGATAAATGCTAATAAAAATAAAGCAATATGTACAGTATAAAAACCCAGACTTTTACATTTAACTTAATGCAGAAAGCGTATGTACTCTGTGTCTATACATATTCATGTATCCACATACATGGCATTGACAGATATGCAGCTCCCTGCTGTAACTCATGGATCTTTACAGGAAGTGCCATGAGTGACAATAATCTCCCCAACCCAACAGATATTCACTTCTGGGTCTAGGGGTATTGGGGCAGTGAGCTCCAGCTTGGAGCAGCTGCGTGTCTACAGATTCTCTGCCCTAGTGCCCGGCCCCTCCCACCGATCTGGTACTGTCTTCAGGATGGGAGGGGTGAAAGGAAGGGAGGGAGCTCAGTCTGGGGTTTGCCCGGCTTGCACTGGAGGGTGGGGCAGGTGGATTGGAGGGGGGAGCTCCAATCCACTTGACCCTCCCTCTAGCGCAAGCCGGGCAAACCCCAGATGGAACTCCCTCCGTCCCTTCTCCACCTCCCATTCTGAAGACTGCATCAGGGGCAGTGCTGGGCTGCATCACGCCAGCCTTGCTCCTGGTGTGCACTGATGGAAGTTAATGAAGGTGCTCCATTGTGGATCGTCTTCATCTGAATCCTCATGTAATGAGGGTTCAGACTGTCACATGATTGACAACTTTTAAAGCACTCTGCAGCCATAACACAACTGTCAGGGCATGCCTGTAGAGCATTTCAGGGGCTGATCACATGACAAAATGTCACTTCTGTCAGTGCCCAGAGACTGTATATTTAGCAAAATTGTGTCTTACAATGCATATGTGGCATGGCAGGAAGCATGATTGTTGGGATCCTGCATCAGATATCTTTGTGCCTTTGCTTTAATGTATTTCAGGCGCCTGGTAAACATGCGTCTTTGGCTGGGGGCAGGAAGGCACTGGCATAGTGTGAGAATCCACTTAGCACCCAATCAGTGAATATGTGTATAACCAGAGAGGCAACTGTACTTAAACCTGCTTTAAGAGCATTACTTGCTCTTTTGTCTTTCTGGTACATGGGAGACTGGAATCCCTCAGTCTGAGAAGAAGAGGCAGAGGAAAGCAGGCTGACAGGAGAACTTAAAAGAAGCCCTGACAGACAGGTCAGAGGCAGGTTCCACTTTTTAACCTGTCAAAGCTGCCTAGAGTTTGCATCTGTGGCTTTAAGATGGAGGGTAAGAACAGGTTATTGTTCCCTTTGTCTGTTTCTACTTCTCTGCCTGTCTGTCTCAACATATGGTCACTGATTCCTTATACTTGTTCTTGTTCTTTATAATAACTCCTTTTAGTTATCTCTTTACAAACCACTTGATGTCAGTGATACTCAGTTCCAAGGTATCTGAATACACAGGCTGGCACATTCCATGGAAAGAGGTATTAATCTTTTTTGAGCACATGACTGGGCAAGGGTGTGATCCTTCTGGCAAATCCTCTCTGCTAAGGG
This sequence comes from Crocodylus porosus, assembly GCF_001723895.1. NCBI lineage: Eukaryota > Metazoa > Chordata > Crocodylia > Crocodylidae > Crocodylus > Crocodylus porosus. The sequence goes on along the minus strand of NW_017728931.1, from coordinate 14,933,568 downwards.
TTGGCAAGACCTGAGTGAGGCAGGTAGGGCTGAGGCACCACAGGCCAAGAACCTGGCTTCTGGCACATCTCAGCTGCTTTCATGCTGCTTTAAATCAGCATCAGTGTAACAGCACAATCGTAACTTGACTAATATAAACCAGTGAGGTCACCTACAAGTGGAAAGCTCCAAATTCAGTTTATGCAGCCAGAGTAATGCAAGTTAGATAATTAGATAATCTTGACCTGGAGTCTTACACTGAAGCTTCCTGGAAGCAGAAGCCTTGGCTTACAACTGCAAGATGTAAACCTATCCTTTATGTCTTAGCTAAAGAACAGATCCTAAACATATCTGCTTTCTGGAATTGTATAGATGTGGCAAGGATTAAGCGAGACCACTGTTCTTGTGTGACTTTCTTTAGTTTGGCCTGAGTTTTGTAACAAAAGTTTGTAGAAGTTCAGGTTTGCACACTTTCAACCAAAGCCTTTGCATCATCCAGCCCTAAGGCTGGCATTTAAATATGAACCTCAGGTAAGTCAGACTCAAACCTAAATGGTTTTTCTTTGGTCTGCTTGAAGGCAAATTGTTCTATGTTATACGTTCACTGAAGCATCCTTTAAAATATCGTCAGTGTTTTGTATTTGTAAATTGCATTATAAAATTTTGGAAATTCAAGGCTTTAAACTAAGATTGCTGGGGGACAGGCAGACAATCACTAGTGCAAGCCCTGGAAGTCACAACCACAGAATCAGCAGGTCAGGTAACACAAAGGAACTCACTCCTATCCCAGCCTTAGGACAAGACCCTTTTAAGAGGATACGGAAGCCCAGGGCTTTTGACGGCAGACTTAGCTGCCTGTACACAAATGCCAGGAGCATGGGGAACAATCAGGATGAACTGCCCCTTCTGCTAAGCAAAAATGAATATGATCTCACAGGAATAATGGAGACCTCCATCTGTGACTGAATCACAGGTATTGATGGGTATACCTTGTACAGGAGGGATTGTGTTGCAAGGAAGGGCAGGGGTATAGCTCTCTACGTGAAGGAGCAGTACACTTGCAGAGATTGGCACCAAAGGAGTGTGACTTGAGACCCTCTGGGTTACTATACAGGGAGAATGTGGTGAAGGGGATATAACTGTAGGAGTCTATTACAAACCTCCTAACCAGGAGGACCAGCTTGACCATGAATTCGTTAGGAAACTGGTGGAGGCTGCATGCTCTCAGTGCATGGTCATCATGGATGACCTCAACCACCCTAACATCTCATAGGAAGAGCATTCAGCCATATCTGATCAGTTGTAAAGCTTCCTCACTTGCATTGACAAGCTTTATTTTATTCAAGAAGTCTACGAGCCTACAAGAGGTAAGGTGCTGATGGATCTGGTACTGGCTAAAGGGGATGATCTACTCAGTGATCTGAGGATTGAAGGGAAGCTTGGTGACAGTGACCACAAGTTGATCACTTTCTCTATTCTCTATTCAAAGATGGCAAATCAGTCAGCAATGCAGAAATCCTCGACTTTAGGAAAAATGACTTTTACAAGCTCAAGAGGTTGGTCGGTAAGGCCCTGAGAGACCATGATCTGACAAGGAGGGGAGTCCACAATGAATGGTCAGTCCTTAAGGATGTGATCCTAAAAGCACAAGGAAAGTCCATTTCAGCCCATATGGAAGGTAGTAGAAGGGATGGGAAACCCCCTTGCCTCAACAGGGAACTTGCAGACCTCCTGAATCTGAAACGAGAAGCTTATAAGGGATGGAAGTCATGAACTACCACTTCTTCAAATACATGGGAAGTCATAAAAAAAAACAAGGGCAACATTGGACCCTTGTTGAACCAAATGGGACAGCTGAAAACTGACACCCAGGAAAAAGCGAATCTCCTCAATGTTTACTTTGTGTTGGTTTTCCACCAGCCCAAGGGGATCACTCTGCCTTACAGGATGCAGGACTACCAGGGTAAGGGCAATCATACACCTATAATTGGCAAAGATCTTGTGAGGGAACAGCTTGAGAGGCTGAATATCCACAAGTCAGCTGGCATGAATGGAATGGTAAAAGAGTTGGCTGACATCATAGCGTGACTAATAGCGAGGATATTTGAGAACTCATGGTGCTCAGGAGAGGTTCCTGAAGATTAGAAGAGGGCCAATGTGGTGCCTATTTCCAAAAAAGGAAAGAAGGAAGATCCAGGAAACTACAGGCCAATCAATTTGACCTCAATCCCTGGAAAGATCTTGAAAAAAACCCCATCAAAGAAACCATCAACAACAGGCTAATGGAAGGCAACGTTCTGAGAGATAGCCAACATGGCTTCATTGTGAATAGGTCTTGCCTGACCAACTACATTTCCTTCTAAGTACCTATTTTGGATACCTTTAAGAAATGCTTGGATGCTTATCTTGCTGGGGTGATCTGACCTCAGCTGACTTTGTGCACCTTGGGCAGAGGGCTAGCCCTGATGATCTTGCAAGGTCCCTTTCAGCCCTAATGTCTATGAAATCTATGAAATTGTGTAGCTAATCAGAGTGGACACATAGTAGGAAACACATAGTAGGAAACACCATATTTTATGTCTGCTTCTAAGGAGATTTAATATTTGTCAGTTAGTGTACTAGAATATAAAGAGGTACATCCATGGGGTAGAAAAGCCCAAATATTTATTTTGCAAATTACCTCATTACCTGCTACTGTTTGCAAAAATAAGAGTCAGAATTCAGAGGCCATTGTGCTGAATAATCAGTGAAATTGCAGCTAATTTTCTGGGGCAAAAGTGACAACTTTCAAAATGTCGTACACAATGGAATATTTTATGTGAACCTGCACTGTCCTCCATTAGAAATGGCAAACATTTGCCCTGGATAATATGAATATGTGCAAAAATCTGGGGTCATATGTATGTCTTACCATGATCAAAGTTAAAATTGGTAGCTTTATAGCTTAACTGAGCAATGTGTGGCCTCTAGCAAAGGGATTTTTAACCAAAGTGTAACAAAGTTGCATACAAAAGTTGTTTTTTCCTTATTTAAAGCACTTAATTGCCATGACTTAACACGAGTGCATGACTTTCCGTCAATTTAAAAATGGGTACACCGCTTTAAATTAACTGTCGTTAAGTGAGGTATTAAAACTGAAGTGCTGTATTTTACAACACTTTAGCACCCTACAATGGTCTAAGGCTAGGCACAGACATTCAAAAAGCCTGAACCTGAATTGATTCAATCTTTGCAGGTTAGTCTAACCTGGCTAGGCTAAACTGGTTTGTAACTGTATAGACATCCCCACTGGAGAGAAAAAAGCATGTATATGCCTGTAGTGGCTTGGGCTAGAAGCTGGGGGTGGGCACTAGAGTATCCCTCCCTTCCTTTCCAGAGTGCTGAGCTAAGGGGGGCATGGCCAGGCCCCAACAGAACACTCTGATTAGGGAAGGGTTTCCTCCCCTTCTGACCACCCCAGCAGGGAATTGATAACACAGTGTTTATCACCTCTAACTCAGTGCTTATCACCCTATTAAGAAAACAACAGAGGGACATTACCAGCTACCTGTTGTCCCATCTGTCTGCCACAGCATGGACCTTAGCCAGCATATGATCTGCTAGCTAATGCTGTGTGTCTGTCTAAGGCAAAGGGGATGGCAGAATCCCTGCTGAGAGGGGTGGGGAGCAGAAGCCAGGCAGACACTTGCAGTCTCTGCCAGAGCTGTAGACAGGGAGCAGAGGAGAGGAGCCAGCTCTACTGTGGAGCAGAGAGACCCACCCAGACCAGAGAGCAGGCTGGGATGCTGGAAGAGTAGGCTTTAACATAAACCAACAGGGTCCAGGACAGGCATTGCATAAACCAGTTAGACCCAAATCAGTTAAGTCTGAAACTACATTCAACCAGGTTTCTCTCAAACTGGTTTCAGATCTTCAAACTGGTTTATGTGCACTGAACATCCGTTCTGTTACAGGTTTCAACCAGTTTCTGATCACTTAAATGGTTTTTGTGTAATGTCTGTCCCTACCCTAAGTAACTTCTGTATGCTGGTCAAGTTACTGGTGATTCTGCCAGTATCCCATGGGCTTTGTGAGCTGCTCCCTGGTCCCACGACAGACATGGTGCCCATACACAGCAAAGAGGGCCAGAGGGCATGGAGGTGAAAGGGCCATAAACAGCTATGTGCCCTCTGTTCTCTACACCCTCCCCCCCCGACCCCCGCCACCTGAGAGAGTGTGTGGCAGGAGAACAGGGGCTTGGAGCAGGGCTTGGTGAGAGCTTCTGCACCTGGTCCCAGGAAGCTGCAGAGCACCCCCTGCTGCCTAGCTTGGAAAGTGGAGGGAGGCTCAGAGCCCCCGGCCCCTTCTCCCCCACCACCAAACACTGCACTTCTGTCATGTTTAACAGTGCTATAACTTTATGGTGCTATAAAAAGTGCTCTAAATTACAGCACTGTAAAACATACATGGAGCACTTCTATACCACCTTAAATCCCGTAGAAACAGCTTCTGTGTAGTCTGTAAAGAATAGCCACTAAAGTAATTTGATTGATATTAAATGTATACCAGGGTCTAGTCTGTTTACTGTGTGGCACGGAAAAGAGAAAGAGGGGATAAATTAGTAGGTGCAAGGCATTCTTCCTGCTGCAATCCCCTCCAAGCTAAACAAAGCATAATTAGAAATAAATTCTGTCAGAATTTGTAAGGGAAAGAGACAGGAGCTGCTGAGATATATAGCAAAGACCCTGAACAAGTACCTGGTTGGCAATTGATACCACTCCTTGCAGCATATGGTTATGCTTCATGTATTCACCATCCTTGGAGAGAAAAGTAGGATGCAGATACAGTCAGAGGTATTCCAGCATCATTGTTCAAGTATAACATAGATAAGAAGCCTTTAGTGAAAGGTGTTGTCGGAAACACCAGAGAACTACTGAATCTCAGAACAGTCAGATCATCAGTGATTTCCTCAATTTCCTGGGATCCATTCAAACCTCCCCTCCCCCTCCTTACACACACACACACACACACACACACACACACACACACACACACACACACACACACACACACACACAGTGAAAATCATCCCTGGTTCCCTTCAGCTGAATGAAACAAAACTACTGTTGACCACTGAAGCTAATTCTAAACATTGAGGTTTTGGAAACAATTTCCCTACCCCTATGGGGCTTTTTATGGGAATGAAGAAGGAAAGCTGTATGTATCTACCTGATATTTTTGCAGACAGTGCAGGTACCTATTTTCTTCAGGGATTGCTCCAGACATATTATACTTCCACAGCCTTTGTGAAAGCTGGGTACAATACCTGCACAAGTCTGTCTAAAATTTAATTAGTTTCCTCCTTTAATAGTCCTTTAACTCAGACTTCTACCCAGACAGAACAATGAAACTTCCTCCTTTCTCCTTTGATGTCATCTTCTCTGCTTGCTAGAAATCAAGATTAGGGTTGTTGGGGGCCCAACAAGCAGACACCACAATTTTAACCAAGAAGGGATTTCAGGATAAATGCATCTGAGGAGGAAATTAATGAAACCACAGCTCTAAGAATTAACCATAATTTCAAAGGGCCTGAGAAAACAAGGCAGTAGTTACAGGAAGCTGAAAAGGCAAGGTTCATACTACTCTGAAGGAAAAAAACATCAACTGAAAGAAAATCAGTCAATGTGCACAGACTTAATAACCAGTGAAAATGAAGTGACTAGGCTATCAAACCCTCATTAACTAGCACTATTCATTTTCAATGATAAAATCATGTGTAAGTCAGCATTGGGAGTAGGCCTATGCTACTACAAGCCTGTTAATTTTAAATAATACACTAACTGAATTTCCTGCCTCATTTCAAGAGTTCCTGCTCCTTAGTTTATCCAGAAAGCGTAATAGGGGCTTGAGGGCCCTCACCCCTGGTTTGATAAGGATTTCCATGGAGGGATGATCAAGGCCTTCATGATCTCCCTTCAACAGAGGCCTTTGAACAGATCCAGCTGTTTGCCCTACAGTAGGATTCCCCCAGCCTGTGACCAACTCTATTGCTGCAAGTCAATAGAGAGCTCATGATTTTTTCTTTCACCTCCCTAGAATATCTGGGCAATGTTAGATGATACCCCTGTAATATGGTTGAGGGAGAGGTCAGTGGTTGTCTCAGGGCCATTGTGAGATTTTCCAGGGGTGATCTTTTTTTAAATGTGTTACTAAATGTTTTCCAAAGCCAAATACTTTCCTGAACATTTAACTGGAATGTATTTTTCCCAGTGGCTTATAGAAAGAAAAATGTAACTCCCTCAAATTAAAGCATCTGCCTTATCTTTATTTACCTCTACAGCATTTGCAAAATTACTCTTCTTATGGCACATTAATGAGGCTTCTGGAAAAAAAAAGTGACTTTGGCCGTTACTGTTGAAATTAGCTTGATTTTTATAGGCCCTGTTGCTGATTCTATAAAAAGGAGTTGATCTTTATTTAGCTGACAAGGCAAAAAGCTGCATAAGAGTCTACTGTTTATTGTCCAAACCTTGGGGCTGGAGACACATGCCCCCTGTGGTCATTTTTACTGGATTGAGTACATTTTTCTTTTCTTTTGGGGGGGGGGCGGGGAAGGGGTAGTTGTGTCTTTCCAAAGAATATGTATTTTACTTCTTTTTCTTTAGGAATCTTTATAAGAGTTTAAATCTATAAAGCAAAAAAACAACACCCACCCCCCTGCCAAATCCTAGGAATCCATCAATAAATGCAGGAAATGTATTCAATATAATATTCACCAAAATCAAACCAACCAAGACTGGAAAGGTAACAGTGTGGTAGAACCCTGAGATCATCAAATCTGAAGTTCAAAGAAACAGAAAATATCTGTTTTAAACTCCATGTTGGACCCCTGTGAGGGAGCAGTGCCAGAGATGCCGTGGAGACTTCAAGAGATTTCGGTATTGTTATGGCTAGTACATGGAAGATTCTTAGACACTCTTGGGCTGGGAAGCAGTACAAAAGACAGAGCAGAGGTTCTCAGCCTTGTTAGACTCAAGACAAACTTTGGAACATGTCAGCTCATAGTTTTCACTCATTTTTGAATATGGAAAAATAATAGAGCAATTCTTCTGGTGCAATAAACTCAGAAAGAGCACATGGTACTGAATGTTTTTGACACTAAGGATTCCTACTTGAAATGTATGAGTGAATCATTTGTAGGTGTTTGGACATCTAGCAGTGCAGCACCCTCAAAAGAGTCTCATGACACCCCAGGGTGCTGGCTCAGAATCACTGAAGTAGAAATAAAGCATTCTAGTTGTGGTGAGGTGTAGCAGAACTAATCCTAATGTACAGAGATTAAAGAACGTGTTGCCATGTATATCTTCTCTCAACCTTCTACCCCCTCACACACATAAAAGCCCCATTATGCCATTTTTTCCTAGATTTAAAAAAAAATCAAAAGAGCTATAGTTTATTTTGCCCCATTTCTTCCATTGCAGAAAGGTTTTTTGGAAAGACTAAAGATATTCAACATGAAATTTCATTCAAGAGTTTAGCAATCTGTTTTGCAAACTCAAACAAACTATTTACTTGAGAAAGACTAAGCACACAGCAAATTTATTTATACTGGCAAGGATATTTATAAACAAATTATTAAATATTATGACACTGTAGCAAGAGCATGCAGTTTGCCTGTTTTTTCCTTGAAGGATTTTGCTTGGATTAACAAATGCACTTAAAGAAGAAAATATTTCTCTGAAGTGTAACCAGGTATAGAGGTAATACTTAGGAAATGATGAGAACCCAAAAGTACAATTCTTTCTTTCAGATTTTTACAACAGGTAAATATAGAAGTAATAAAAAAGAATAAATCAATCAATCTTTCAACTCAGAAAGAAATGTCTTCCTTCATCAGCTGAGTCTCTGCTGTTCACATGCAGGAGGCTTAAATGTTGTGTGGCTGAAACAGGGGCTTGAGGTCCTTAGCCACAGAACCATGAATGCTTCAAAGCTACCAGTGAAGAAACACAGATACCTATTGAACACAGGGAGACATAGGCTGTTCCTTAGGTTTCTTTTTTTAACCTATGTTCCAGGGCAGCAACAACAACAAAAACCCAGCAATTAGATATCCCAAACAGAAATGCTATTTTTAGAAGAACAAACTTTAGCAAAGTTTCTTTTAGAAGTAAAGTGCACACACAAACAAACATAACACACAGCTTAGTTAAATGGAATTCACTGTGTTTCAGTGCTTTCCCTGAACAACACAAACTTAAAAGTAATTAGTCATAATGTATAAAAATGTTTTTAAAGCTGAAGCTCTTTAGTAGGCTGTTATTTTTTTCTTCCCTCACAAGTCGAGACAGGTATTTAAGAAAGAAATCCACTTTATTCTAAAACCTGATGCTACATCCTCAAGTCCTTGTTTTTTATTTTCATTTTATTTTTATTAAGTCCATGTTCAGTGAAAATATTGCCACTGTGAGAACTGAGTCAAAATAAGAATTTCAAATAATTCAATTCAAATATTAATCAAACTATCACTTGACTTTTAAATATTACTTTGATACATGCACAAGTTAAACCAGAGAAAATGTTTCTATACCAGTTTTATATATCAACAACACAGACATTTAATGAATTTGACTCCCCAAACTGAAAAGATAAATAAATAATATGTTTCACAAACACAAATACTTTCCAGAATCTTGGAATGAGAAACTTCACCCTTTAATAAATTTATACATGCATTGGAGAACATGTACTTAAGGCATTCATTTATTTGAAGATACAAAGACATACACAAATTCACTCAAAATCTAATGCTTCATTTGATTTCCCCTTGATTTAGCAGTCCATTTGGTATGTTCTGCTATGCCACATTATAATCTCTTTCTGTGCAACTGTTGTTAGTTTGTATACACACATATCAGTAGCAACATTATAATCATGATAAAGTGAGAGTGTTAATTTAAGTTTCTGCTTTTATGTGCCTACATCTTCCCATTATACTCATCATGATTCTGATCAAACTTTGAGGAGAATTTGGTATTGGTAAAATTTTATTTAGCAATTCTTATGACATCCAAGCATATGAAAATGACTGAAAAGAAGAATAGAAAGAAGAGTGGTATTTCATGCTTTGAAGAATTTTTGGATATTTTAAAAGCCATTTGTGTAAGTCACAATTACGGCCACCCACCCACACTTAATAAAAAAACCTCATGATGTTTGCTATGTGTATGCTCCCGAACAAGGCATGCATATATAGTTACATCCAAAAAGAGCTGGATGAGGAATAAAGTTGTATAGTATCTAGCAAAGCCAAATATTGAAATAAAAACATAAGTTTAATTTTCTCCAATTCCACCAGGTTTGGAATTAATTAAATTGGGATAAAAGTGATACAAAAGGCTACAGGTTGTAGCCATGCTGGTCTAAGTACATAGGCAGACAAGGTTCTTTGGGTAAATCTGGTATCTTTTATTAGCCCAACTAAATAGTTGGAAATTTTTTTCTTAGCAAGCTTCCCATCCTGGAAGAGCACACATTAACTGCAGATGCTTCCTCAGCCTAACAAAGGGTTTTTAAATGGGAAAACTTGCTATGAAAAATATTCTATTTAGTTGGTCTAATGAAAGCTATCAGATTTACCCAAAGAACCGTGTCAGTATATAGAAAAAGTTAAGAATATATGCCAGATTTTGCTCAGGATAAAGCCTTTTGTTCTGGGATCCCATGGACTTAAAAACCCACCTTTCCACTAAAAACAGTCAGGTTTATGCTGGAGGATGTTACTTAATGTGGGGCAATGGGTTTGTCCATCTGTAGGATCCCAGGATTAAAGTCTCCAAGGTCTGCTTTTAGCTTTGAAATATTTGTGAAATACAGAGATACTACTTTTACCCTTGGACAAAGCAGGCTAATACTAATTAAGTGCTACTCAAGCTGCATATGTAAATGACTGCCCCTGCCTATTCTGATACAAGTCAAAGCCTGGGACAATCAGCCTGGTATTTATTTCATAGAGTGCTAGAATGGAATATAGTGAAGTTAAACAAACTTTTCATAGTATTCATTTACCTCTGAGCTCTGCTTTTGAACTGGGGTTCATTTGATTGCAGATGCTTTTACACAGTATTTTAAAATTCAAAAGCCAACAAACTACTGAGATTTATCTAGTTGCAAGTGCCAAGTATGTAAACATTTTAGAGTGTTTTGTGATTTACATCTCAAAACGAACATCTCTCTTCACCCCTTATGGTTGGCCCAGGTAAATGAATTCCAAAAGCGTGGCCCAAGTTTCCTGTTTATAACAGAACTACATGACTTTTGTCTGATTTGCAAAACTAATATAACTGATTTGCAAAACTCTGCCAGTACATATTGAGTTTTAACATAAAAACAAGGGAGAGATTTTAAGCTGGACTTCCCACACTTCATATGTAGAGCTAGGCTATAAGTTGCTCTTCTATGTGTATAAGACATATACATGTAGTAGTATATGAATATTTGTATGCATATGGGGAAAGGAGGTTTTTGCCTTTCCTTCTCATCCATACTTAAAGTGGGGAGTCAAAAAGCCATCTGCTGGAACGGAGGTAGCAGGACCAGACATTCAAAAATCACACTATTGGCCTAAAAATAATACATTTGGGGTTTTTTTTAATTTATCTTTTGGCTTTGGAACCTAATGATTGCACTTGGTTTCAGGTCTTTCCTCTGCTTGAGGGCTAGCAAACACAGACTTTCATATCATGAATGAACTTTGGAAACTGGGACTAGGAGCAAAGCTCTGAGATGAATGAAGACACGGCAACTGCTGGTTTCACTGCAGAGGTGCTCTATAATCCAAGAAGAATAAGCATGACAATGTGGGCATGTCCAGGCAGCACCTTCTACCAGAAGGCTGACCTTAGGAAAAGCCTGATTTTAATTGACAGTAGCTACAACCTCTGAGCTCAATCTACCAATGGCTGGAAGCATTCTTGTCATTTGCACATTGGGGTTGGACTGTCTCGGGCAATACCCCACAGGTGCCGAACCTCTCTACCCAGGATAGAATGTGAGGACAGAAGCCCCCCTCACGTCCTGTCTGCAGTACAGTATGTGATAAAAGACAAATGTTCTCTATATACAGAACAGAGGGTGCTTAATAAAGGCGTTGAGATTTACCATGGACAGTTTAACTTTTAATTTCAGTCCACTGCATATAGATATTTCCAAAAAATCTAAAACAGCATTTTTTCATTTACATGCAATCAAATATATCCTGTGCATCTTTGGAATTATGCTGCATGTATCTTCCAGGTGCATAATCAAATAAACATAAGTGCCATGAGATATATTAAAGGGTGTAATATAAGATCTATTTTGTTCCATGCTGAATCCAACTCAGTCCATTTTGCTTGCTTATTCTACTTAAATGCACATGTCAATGTATAAAAAGTTATTTCAGACTGTAGCATTTCATTGCTTGAGCCAAGCCAAATGAACACAGGAATAGCAATGGGGTACAAGCCAAAGAAAATGAACTTTTTTCTCCCTCCTACTGTGGCATTTTTGGAGGCAGCCAATTATACATTTAAAAAAATCATGAATGAGCAGTGTGCTTTTGGAGCTATAACTTAAGGCAAAGTGTTCCTTTTAATATGAAATTAATACAATCATGACATTTTAACAGTTTTTCATAGTCCTGCATTCTTCTAAGAGGACTCATTACACATAAACCTATATACTACATAAAAAGACCACAATAATCTTTTCCCTCTAGTAAAATTGCTACTCTTACGCGTATTACATATATAGGACTTGTTTCATAGACACACAGAATGTGGTCATTTGTGGGATCTATAGATTACATTGGGGGCATATTAAGGGAGCAATGAATGTGCCAAATTTGGTCAATTTTTTTTTTTTTTTTTTTTTACAGAGTCTAAATTTTTCTATCCCATATTATTTTGTTCCTTTCCTTGCTCTGACATAAATGACCTCATTAAAGAGAAATTCTAATAAATATATCCAGTTTTCATTCTGAAAATATGAAGTTTGTTGGCTAAGGTTTACTTCTGCTTTGTCACATTCATTTGTATTTATAGTTTTATGGGGAAAGAAAAAATAAAAAACAAGCCCTCTCCATGTAAGGGAATTTTCTGCTGAAAGGCATAATCAGATCTCCAATCCATCTGACGTACAATCAGTCTACAAAACCTAGTAGTAAAATTAAATAAATAGAGGGAATATTATGGGATGAAATATTGCCTTCAAACACAAGAAGTTTATTTTTGCTATTTGAACCCGAGAAGGAAATTGCACAGAAGCAAATGGAGCACTATATTCTATATATACTATGATCAAATTAGCTTGCCAGTAGTTTTAGAGTAGTTGCCATCACATCACTGTACTGGTTTGATTTTAATACAGCTAATGGAGACGCAAGTCTTAGGCAATATTTCAACAGGACTCTAGGATCAGAATCATGCTCCATAACCCTATGATAAATATCACCCTGTAACCAGGGTTGGAAATAAACATTGCTCTCTCTCACTCTCCCTCTCTCTCAAAAAAACCCCAAACCCAACCCAACCCAAACCAAACCAAAGCCAAAAAAGCCAAAAACAAACAACAACAAAAAACAGTTAATGATATTTTTCTGTATATAGAATTCTTAAGGTCAAGCTGTATTTACATAACATCATGTAGGGGACAGAAAATGTGCTTAACAAATCAAATAATCATAATCATTCTTCAGATTTCCATAGAACCCTCTCAGGATATGTAATCACACAGTAACCATGAATAGTTAAATATACTCCTGAAACTACAAATGAATGTAATGAGGCACAGAGATATAAGGGTAGAAGACAAATCAATACCTATTGTGTGTGTGCAATTACTATATATATGTGTATAGATCAGGGAATGTGAAGCATAAATGGCCTATTAGATCCCTATTTAGCCATGCACCTTTAAGCATAAATATCCCATTTCCAAGGTAATTATGTTTACCAATTAGGTATGCAATTGAGCATACCTTTTAGAGACAGCTTTTGGATTGCTGCTCTATGGCCACATCTACACAAGATGCTCACTGCTCAGTAGCATAATGCAACACTATTCCTTGGTAGTCACAAGCTACTGTGCCGTCAGCATTACAAAAAGCTGTTCTTTGGCACAACTGTGCAGTAACTCTAGTTACTAGTATGAAATGACTGCAGTAACAATTGTGTAGATAGCATCTTGTGTAGATGTGGCCTATTAAAATGAGGTCCTTAGTAAATTGCCCATTTAAGTGCAGGAATTATATAGCAAAACTAAAAGAGAATGACAATCATCTACATTCCATTTCTCAATCAAAAGACCATGCTCCTTGCATGTTATTGCAATCTGAAAGGTAACCAAATGCAACAGGAAACAAATATTTATTTTGCCTATTATGAAATGTTGAGATGAAGTGAACTACACAAACAAGACACAGAATTTAGTGCGTCACACACAGCACCTACTTAATTCTGTAGGTCCTCCTTTTCAAAACTGATAAGGTTAGTTTTGGACAGATGAAATAAGTTGATACCTATGGCCTGAAAAATCAACCAGGTACACATGGTAACAAGAAGTTCTGTACAACATTTAAAGACTTCAGCCACTAAGTACCTTGAAGTCAGTAATAAAACTAACTTTAATATACAGTTTTATGAGATGGCAGTGTAGGGATTCTAAAAACAAGGTGGATGTGTTTGAAAGCTAAATGAGATTATGGGCTGTTGCTGCCTCCTAGGGCATATCTACACAGCAGTCACTCCAGCTCCAGTTGACATCTTTAACCTGGTTTTAAACTAGTGAGCTCATGTTCTACTAGCAGTGTTGTCTCAGCACCACAGAGTTCAGCAATGGTTAATGGTGCGGATATATACCTGGCCTCTCATATGGATTGTGCAGCCTGAGCTACAGTCTCAATACCTGAGGTAGATACTTTAAAATTGTTGCAGAAGACAGGCTTCCTTAAAAAAAAAAAAAAATCACAAGATTTTTTAATTAAAAATATATCAACATTCATCCTACTTTCACTTTCTAATTTTTCAGTCAATCGGGTCCTGGCTTCCAACTGTTTCTTTGCAATGAGGGCTAGAAACGTGATTTTAGGAACTCTCACATAATTTCATGTCTTGGGAAGCCAGAGATTAAGAAAAATGCAGGTGCGTGTGAGACTTGTGAAAAAAAATCTGAGAGCTGACACACTGAAGGGACAAGCATATTGTAGCAGTCAGACTCTGAACTCCTTAAGACTCTGGGCATAAAAGATCTGATCAGATACTTAAACCTGCCTTGCAAAATATAGCAGAGAGAACTTCCCTTGGCCCAGCAGTATTTTAAATGGGATTATTCAGGGATGTTCTTTTTCTAAGAGAGGCAAGGATTTTTTGAGGGTATCTTTTACTGGACCAAATACATGATTGGGATAAAGTTAGACAAGGTTCTGAATGCAAGGCATCCTTCCTCAGGTCTTCTATTCCTGCTTCATTTACTCCCTTAGAGATACAAAGTTTTTTACATTTCTATACGCTTCCTATCCAGCAAAATCAGTCCATTTTAATGACAGTTCTAGCATCTTATCTTTCATCAGGATTTTATCACAATAAAACTTTCAATATTCACAATTATAGGGTTATGGAAATGACACAGTGCAAAACACTGGTTTGTTCTACTCTGTACATATTTATAATGGGCTGTGGAGCTCTCAGACCAACATGAGGATGCCAGCTGAATCCTGTGTCTTAAACAGGCCTGCAAGACAAAGAGCAGGATACGGACATTTCCTGTTGAACTTTGATATTGCTGCTGCCACTTTCTGTCACAGCAGCATATTAAATATTCTGCAGCTTCAAATGCAACTGCAGAAACCTTTCTTCTCAGGGATTTCAGAGTATCCAACACTCGAGCAATGAGGGAAGAGCTCAGAGGCATTTAAAGATGGAAAAAGAGAGATAGTAAAAGAAACGCTGGGGAAAAGGGAGTCTACAGAGATGCACCAGACCCTTAAAATCTTTGTTTAGTTTCTAAAAATTACTTTAAAAATGCTCTAGTTACTAGCTAAAGTCTGTGTCTCCTCCCTCCCTATTGTATCTGAGGGTGGTTTTCCCCCAGACGCAATACAGCACAGTTGATGGGGGCCCAGCCCTCCACCCACCTACTGCTGAAAGCCGGCTGCTGGCAGAAAGAGCGGGGCTGTGGAGATGGGCTGCACTGGCCAATCGGGGTAGCCAGGATGATTTGGAAGTGTGCAAGAGCACCCCCAATCTGCTGGCCTTGGCCTGAGGAAAATAAGGCTGCGAGGGGACATGAGCAGCTTACTGCTACACTAGTGGCGTACATCAAGGGCTCGGTGAGCAACTATTCACCATGGCAACTGAGGGGAAAACCAGGAGTAATGGCCATAAACTCCTGGAAGATCAATTCAGGCTCACCATTAGCAAAAACTTCTTCAGAGCCAGGGTGTCCAGACTGTGGAATAAACTCTCTCCAGATGTGGTCCACTTGCCCACCCTGGAAATCTTTAAGAGGAGACTAGACAGTCGCCTTGCTGGGGTCACCCGATGCCCAGTTATCTTTCCTGCTTGGTGCAGGGAGCTGGACCCGATAATCTTTCACGGTCCCTTCTAGCCTTACAATCTATGAATCTATGAAGGTTGAATCTATTTTTGAGAACAGATCTATTTCAATGAATTTCCCATTTCAAATATATTTTGGAAAAAAATTAGAAATTGTCAAAATATGGCATTTTGACACTTTGAGAATGAAAATGCTCCCTTTTGGGGGTTAAACAGCTTTTGCAGTTGTGAATTCAGACTAACTGTAACACATGGGGCCTGTACATGTGGGGCCCCTGCTCCAATGTGTTTTAATTAAAAGGCATTGGAGCAGACTCAATTCGTTGCGAGTCTGCTGAAGCATTCTAATTAAAACACTCCAGCAGCCTCGCCGGCACATGTATTCAGCATCCCCGCATTTCCAAATTCCAGTGGGAGCACTTTAACTAAAGCTTTAGTTATATTAGTTATAGTGCCTCTACCATGATTTTGAAGTGTAGGGCACTGAATACATGAGACGCAGTGGACATTTTAATTAAAGCAGATCCTGAGAACAGCTCTAATTTAAACTCCTCCCGCTTCCCAGCATGTGTAAAATGCCCATAATGACTATTTTAAAATACGAAAAGTTGAAATAAAATCATATTTTAAGTGACCAGATCCTAATTATTTATTATTATTATTATTGTTACTATAATTATTATTTTCCTTTCACTATCATTTTTTAGATTTTAACTTTGATCCGATGCTGATGGAAAAATCAATGAAAACCTAAAAATTCTCACAGGGCAGGAAAACCATTTTCTACCCATCTCTAGTAAAATAATAATACTAAGTAGTTAAGTGTAGGCCATTGCACTTTCCCATGCAGATGGTGTGTTTCTCATAAAGGCACACATGTATCATGGTACTCCCCAAGTACAGTTGAGGTATAATGGGGGAGAGAGCAGTCTGCTGCATCTTCACACAGCTAGCATGTTCCACTTGAGTTGCAAGTCAGAAGAACCAATAGGAAAATGTGGGAAGGAAGTGTCAGAGGTAAGTTCATGCAAAAAACACTTTAGCTCCAGTTAGCAAGTCTGTGGGCTGTGTTCATGGAGACAAAGCTTTTGAGTGCTTCCCCTGTACTGCATAGCCAAGTAAGGGCTAGCTACATTCTGGCTTTTGGTTTTTGATTAATAGCAATTCACAGTTAGGACTATTAAAGATTACAACTAGTATGTTGGGTGCTTAGCTATTTTTATTATGAATGCCAAATTCAATAAATTAATTTTATCTTAATTCCAAGGAATTTGGCTTTACTGAGTAGACTGTTAACATCATGAATCAGCAAAATTGGTAATCTGTACAAGAAAATCCCAGGATTGGAATAATAAGGAGGAGACACAGGCAATTCTGTGGTAGGAGAATGACTGACTAATCTTGTGTTGAGGTTTACTTTATGGCATCTTTAGAATCTCACTTTCATGAGCAGCAGCTATGCTCAAAAGCAACAGCAAAGTAAAGAGAAATCCAAGCTTTTAAATTTTCCCAGACTTTTAAAAATACAATAAACTCCTCTCTAGGTTAATCAGTTCAGACCTATCAATATGAATCAGATATCCCTGACATGCATAGCACAGGAAAGATTTCATTCCTCAAGAGCTCCATTATTTAAACAATTTTAAAACCATTTCATTATCCCTACCTTTTATGGTGTTTAGAGTAATTCATAATGTAATTTCATAGTGTTTATAGTAATTTTATGAACTTTTGTCAAGCAGGTTCAATATGGAGCATTTCTTTTTCAAGCATCTCTCTTTGATTTACACTGACCAAAAGGTAAATCTATTTTCCTTTAGACAGACATAGCCTTTTCTGGTAAGTGTAATGGTCTGAACTAGTATATGTTGAATAACCCCCTCGGATGTCATAAACAAGATTGACAGGTCTTTTTAAAACTGATTCCCCAGAAACAATTTTCGGCCAAGATTGCAGAGAAGTAACTAGATTATATGAACATACTAACTAGCTAATTACAACAGTACTGCACTGAAATACGTGAGGACAAACTATCACAGTTGCATCTTTAATCAACAGACAATGTAGCCCCAAAGGGAACCAACCCAGTGATGTTGCATGCTCATTTACAAGACCTCAGAATTATTTAAGGTGCAGAACTGTGTTTTGGCGAACATTCACTATATTGAATCTTTCCTTCCACCCAGCAATTAAACCAACTGGGATCTGATCTGCTTTGGACAAAGCCCATGGTTCTCAACAGAGGTGTAACAGGGCAGCTCTGTGCCCTAGACAGTGGCAGTGCATGAAGCAACACCAGCTGTGGTGCTGTGAGCATGGGCATCTGCCAGCTGTGGCAGCAGCTATTTTTGCCCATCCCACAAAGGTGGTGTCTGGTGCTGCTGCTGTGGTTTCCCACTGCACCCGCACCCCAACTCAATACAAATAACACAGAGTTACCTATTAGTTCACAAGACTGGCAATGAACGTGTTGTTCCTGCTGGCTGTTCATGTTAAAACTAAGAGGAAGTCTTAGTGTTTTCTGTCAACACCTTCATGTTTATTTGTTGGGCAGTGAGGGGAGGGGGCAGAAACTCCATGGTGAGACTACTAACTGTGCTATGTAAAGGTTGCCTAACATGGATGTTTTGATTTTCTAGAAAAAAAATCAGTCTGCTATGGGCACCTGGTGTGGAAAAATTTACTCTGGATGGGTATAACTTGGCGAAGTAATAAGCAACTGAAAACAGGGGTTTGTAATGCAGAGTGTCTACAGCCTTTGTAAAAAGAGATGCTACCAGCACAACATATTATTGTAGTGGTAGTGCAGATTTTAGGGATTCTTTCATGTAATGTTTCCCTGAGAAAGCAATGGACTGCACTCAGTGGTCCAAGAAACTCCTTTCAGTCAACTCTTCCTATTATTATGCTCCAAAACAGGAACTAAAAGGGAAAAATTCCAGTTCAGTTACTTCATATATACTCTCTAAAATTTCATATATTTCTATTTTTCTCCTTTGCTTGAAAGCACTTATCAAAACATAAGTTTACTTTGGCTTTTCCCTCACTGTTATTTTTGCTGTTTGCTAGTCTTGTTGGCTGCACTGATGTAAATGTGGATTAAAAGTCCTCTGAAATTGATATGAAATTATGATGGATTTACACTTATTTGAGAAAGATATTCCCCTGAGTCTGTCATGGGTATGAAAACCACACAATGTCCACAATCAAAAAATTTCAAAATGTTCTGAACAGAACTGTACTGTTAGGTTCTAGTAATATAGGTGCTGACTTTGGTTTTTGCTGGTGGGTGCTTGCAGATGTAAAAAACAAAACAAAACAAAAACCACCTGTGCTTTCATTTAAATACAGCGCATTCCTGCGCCAAGCCCCACACATTCCCAGAAGAGGCAGTGAGTTACTCCAATCCCATGTCTGTATAGTTCAAGTGCTTTAGTGGGTCTTTTTTGGTGCTTTTATCTAATAGCTAATTGAATCAGCTTTAGCTAAAAGCACCAAAAAGCCCTGCTGAAGTGCCCAATCTTTACAGATGATGTAAGTAGGTTGAAGTAATGCACTGCTTCTTCCAGTAAAGCATGTTTTTGGGGGGTTTTAATGTCTGCAAGCAGAGATTTAACATGTAAAACCAAAATGGCCATGGCTTGTGGGTGTTGAGCACCTGCTAATTTTTGTCAGTGGATGCCTGAGCTCTGGAGCACTCACAGAGTCCAGTAATATCTAATAATATCCTACATCAGCATTTCCCAACCGGTGTGCCGCAGCACACTGGTAGGCCATCAGACACGAACAGGTGTGCTGCATAATTTTGGAAAATGAATAAATGAAACTGTGTGTCTGTCTGTTGGTAATGCTCTTGGAGGGCATGGCTCCAACTGCTGCTGTGCTCCACCCCGCCCCACTATTTATATAGCAGTAGTTCTCAACCTTGTTAGATTCAAGGCACCCTCTGGAAAATGCCATCTCTTAGCTTTCACTCATTTCTTAACTATGGAAAAATAATAGAGCAATTCTCCTGTTGCAAAGAACTCAGAAAGACCACAGGAGTGCAAAATGTTTTTTGATGCTACAAATTTCTATTTGAAATTTCTGGGTTTATCTTGTAAATCATGGTCAGGTGGTGGTAAACCAAAAAGTGCTAATACTGTGTGACACCATGCATAGACTCTCATGGCACTTCAGGGTGCCAAGAATCACTGAAATAAAAGAAATTAAGAGTCTCTGTATTTTCGGAACTTACTTTTATGGCATTTTTTTCTTGACTCTGTTCTAGAGATTGGACAAACAACATTAATCAGTAAATACTCTGGAAGATTAGAAAAACACCTATTTGAGCTACGGAATATAAGACTAGGCTACCACTGTCCTCCCTGCATTGAGACATCAACATAAAAGCAGGACCTGCTAATATTGCTGTGAATATAATTTATTAAATCAGCCCAAGTCAAATCTCAGGTTAAAGTTCTCTCCTTAACTCATCCCATGGTGATGAGTACTGTAACATATATAGAATATACATTCCACAATAAAATACAGGGAGCCTAAAGAAATATTTACACGGTTTATTCATCAGGAATACCCAGACACTAATCAACCCTGCACAGAAAGCAAGAAGTGTAACTTGCAATGAACACTACTGTTCAAAAATGTCCACCACTGACATTCAGGTCTCAGAATAGCAGTGAGCAACATGATACACATGTGTGCAAACATATTTTTAAGACACCTCATAGACTCCTTCACTATGCCTTAAGGATGCTTGCAACACTTATGCTTCATAGAGTGAGAACAGAACTCTATTTAGTCTTAATGCTTCCCATTTTTAGCCTGATTTTGTTATCGGGGTGGGCAAAACGCAGCCCATGGGCCAGATGCGGCCCACCACACCATTTTATCTGGGCTGCAGGGCCGCTAAAAATTTAGCCCCTGGCTGTCTGTCATGCAGCCCTCAATGCCTTGCCAAAACTCAGTAAGCGGCCCTCCACCCAAAATAATTACCCGCCCCTGTGTTACATCCTGCCACATCTCCATAAGACACTAAATGTGCAGTAGGCTAATTCTGCTGTGCATTAGTGTGTCACAGTGAAAGTCGTGCTGATATGCTACTGCATAGTAGAATGAGTCTACTGCACTTTTACATCACTTAAAAGGCATTTGCTGATGCTACTGCACAGTAGCACTGGTTACTATTCATTGAGTTAGTACCTGTTTTTACAGGTACTAAACTAAATGTGCAGTAACTATAGCGCATTAATGAACGCGTAGACATGCCTGCTGCATGTCTTTTTTAATTCAGTAGGACTGAGCAGTCTGTGAGAGCACAATTTAGAATCAGGTCCTTTGACATTTAAATCTTTGAAACAAATCTGCTGACACATGAAATCCAGAAGAACCCCACTGAGGTAAATGACAGCAGAATTTGACTAGCTGGTGATCCAAAAGCATTGTCCGTATAGTGTTTATTTTGATTTCCTTTTTTTCTAAATTAGGCAATAGTTTAAAAATAATAATCAAATAAATTATCAAATAAACTCACACTGTCAGAACAGAGTCAACAGACCTGCTCTAGATCTGCCCTGTAATAAATGGGAGCAGATTTTGGCCCACTTTTATGGCCTTCTAGACACAGAATCTCTTCAGTCTTCTTAGACTAATTATGGAGCATGTGATACACATGAACTGACAGTAATACTCATTCTCCACTACAGCATAAAGTAAATTTAGCTCCACTGCTGACACCCATCCATGCTCCTGTTGATTGTATGTGGTAGTTTTCATCCATATTAACAAAAGTAAGAGGAAGATCCAGGATACAAATGCACTACAAATTATTTACAACAAGAAAATTGTAGCATGTCTAGTAGCTAAGTTTTCAAGTGAGCAGCCTGACTGTTTAAGTTATCTTGGTTTATTTGCAAATATACCAAAATCACATTTATAAACCCACCATCCAAATAATTCCATCATATAGTATAAATTAACATATAAGCAACTGGGGTGCAAAACATGTGCAAACACTACATCATCAAAGTATCTTTATTTGGCAAACCTATTTGTTGTCTTATATTTCATGCACTCTCAAATCCCCAGAAATGTAGGAAACCCCTTTCTTAGTGGACTCATTGTACACTGATTTTCAGCCTAGAGGGTTGCTTTTTTTAAACAGCTGAGTTATGCCCTTCTTCCCCCTCCATCCTACCCCACAAATTAAGGGTTTGTAATGGAAATGCTGACAGACCTTTAAGTATGGTGGTGCTTAAAGGCGCCATCATAACAGACAATGCCATGATGACTATATAATGACTCCTGATGTAAGTACAGGAAGAGTGAGATGTAACAAATGACAATCTCTCTAATGTTATTAAGAAGGAAAAAGATGCACACAAATCACTCTTCTCAAAGCCCATCTTTTTACTCCTAATTTTAAAACAAGTATTCAAATTGGTAGAGAAAGAGAGTTTACCACCCCAATCCAATCCCTGCCTTTGTTTGTATTGGACCATGCATTTGTTCTGGCTCATGTTACTCAGATGGATAAACCTCAGACGGATTCAGCTTTACTGCCCTGCTTTCTTTTAGCGTTTTTGCATTTTTTAAATGCTACCAAATGGCTGCTTTTGGCTTCTAGCATTATCACATGTTGTCTAAAAGTATGGAAATAGTTATGGTAATATGGACAGTAAATCATAACTGTAAATACCACATAAAGAAGACAGCCATATAATTATAAAAATACCTAATAGATTTCTTTTTTCAAAGACAACACAGCTGTCTCTTCTAACCTTTCATTTGTAGATTCTTTTCTCTCCTGTTTTTATTTATAGGTTGCCATGCAGTTTGACATGGCACACCAAGGTTTTTGTTTCTAATTTTGAAAAGAAAAAGGGGGAGGAAGACATAATACTCATTTCATCAGAAAAAGGCATTAGCTTACAATTTTAAAGAGAAACTAATGCCAACTTTAGAACATCATCTTGGCAAATATTTCCCCCCTAATGCATTTCAAAATAATCTGTCAATGGCTACATACCAAAATTTAAAATTAAACCCTGCCGTTGAACTAAAAGAAGGGTCGGCCAAATGACATATATCACATGTTGGGAAAGAATCCTCATTCTTGTTCTTAACATCTCTATGTTGTTAGTAAAGGAACCATAATAGGTTATTAGGCTGACCACAACAAAATAAACCTCTTATGTCCTACTCATAAAAAATCAGGTTGAAAAGTGTTATGGGTAAAATTACATTATGCACCGTGCCATGTTAATGAAGGAGTAAAGCCTGGCATAACACTAGTGTTTCCAAAAAGGTATTTTCATGTCATCTGGAAACCACCACCACATGCTTTTTCCCTCTCCAACCAGCCTTTAAATGTTTAGAAAGTTATATGAGCATACACATTAATTCTCCTTCACTGTAGACATGCTGCTCCATCCCATACAATCTTTTTTTTCTTTTTTATTACTGATACAGAGGTTACAGGCAATGCTGTTCATAGTAAAGAAATGAATCTTTGAGACCGCAGTTTTGAATTTTGGGACCTTCTTTCAGTCATCTTATTTATACATTTAGTGTTGAGTCCTAGACTTAAATTCTCCTATATCTAGTAGCTTAGATCCAAATGGTAAGGAAACATGTACAAGGTTAAAGCCCATCTTCAACATAAAAATACATGGTTCCTCCCTGAAAATCTATGAGCAAACAATTATTATGGCTGTATGTAAAACCATATACACCCTTCTGAATGGGTGATTGATGCATAATACCCTTTTACACATAAAGCTAAAAAGTGAGAAAGACCAGCCTGAAGCAGAAATGTGTTAACTTCATGTAGAGATCACATTTTTAACTGGATAATCATAAAAATCCATGGCTGCATTTTAAACCATCTAAACTAATTGGCCTCTGTCCACAAATGTGTCATTTTAATCAATCACAGGGGTTGGTCCTTAGGCTGGTTTTGTTCAATAACTTCATCAACAACCTGAAAGATGGCATACAGTGTACCCTCAGCAAGTCTGCAGATGACACCAAGTTGTGGGGGGAGTGGTAGATATGTTGGAGGATAGAGTTGGGATTCAGAGTGACCTAGACAAATTGAGCATTGGGCCAAAAGGAATCTCCTGAATGTTCAACAAGGACAAGTGCAAAGTCCTGCATTTAGGACAGAATGTCCCATGCACCAGTACAGGCTGGGGGCTGACTGGCTGGGCAGCAATTCTGCAGAAAAGGACCTGGAAGTTACAGTGGACAATAAGCTGAATATGAGCCAACAGTGTGCCCTTGTTGAAGGCTAATGGCATACTGGGCCAGCAGATCAAGGGAAGTGATTATTCCCCTCTATTCAGCATTGGTGAGGCTGCATTTGGAGTACTGTGTTCAGTTTTGGCCCCCCTGCTACAGAAAGGATATGGAAAAATTGGAGAGAGGCCAACAGAGGGCAATGAAAATAGTGAGGGGCTGAGGCACATGACTTCTGAGGAGATGCTGAGGGTACTGGGCTTATTTAGTCTAGAGAAGAGAAGACTGAGAGGGGATTTAATAGCAGCCTTCATCTACCTGAAGGGGGGTTTGAGAGAGGATGGAGCTAGACTGTTCTTAGTGATGGCAGATGACAGAACAAGGAGCAATGATCTCAAGTTGCACCAAGGGAAGTTTAGGTTAGATATTATTAGGTTATTATTCCAAGGGAAGTGGTGCTTGCTCCTACCCTGGGGGTCTTCAAAAGGAGGCTAGATAGATACCTTGCCAGGGTCATTTGAACCCAGTACTCTTTCCTGCCCATGGCAGGGGGTCAGACTTGATGATCTGCTCAGGTCCCTTCTGACCCTACCAACTATGAAACTATTAGGAAGGATTTTCTCACTAGAAGGGTAGTAAAACACGGGAACAGGTTACCCAGAGAGCTTGTGGCCTTCTCCTTCCTTGGAGGTTTTTAAGACCTGGTTAGACAAAACCTTGGCTGGGATGATCTAGTTGGGAATGATCCTGCTTTGAGCAGGGGGTTGGACTATATGACCTCCTGAGGTCCCTTCCAACCTTAATTTTCTATGATACTATGACTAAAGTTATAAATAACTACAAGGTTAAATTGTACTGATAAAGCAAAAAGATCAGCTTTCCCTGTTTCAGACTCTACTGCTTGCAGTTTGATTTGGAAACAAAAGGAAGTTGGATACTGAATGTATTTTACAGGGCTTACCCAATAAATTATCTTGATACATTTTCATTCCCTTCTGTTTGTTTTCTCTAGAACAATGAATATTGAGATAGAAACCACCAGTTCCCACACAATACAAGGAAAGTTAAACAACTGTGCTATAATTAAGCAAACAGAAAAGTAATTAAGGTTTGCCCACACTCCCACTTGAAATTAAACCTGCAACAACTATATTTACATTGTATTTACACGTGACCAATGTTAACAGGGCTTTTATGACTGATGTTTTAACTTTTGTGGATGTCGTTTCAAACACCCTTTTGGAATCTTCACTGTAGATGGGCACTGAATACTTATCAGGGACATTTAATATGATTAAATAAAACCATGTTATCGTCATTTCTAAAAGGTTTAGTTCCAGGTAATGTTGAGGAAAATA
Organism: Crocodylus porosus; assembly: GCF_001723895.1. Lineage (NCBI taxonomy): Eukaryota > Metazoa > Chordata > Crocodylia > Crocodylidae > Crocodylus > Crocodylus porosus. Next base: position 14,908,421 of record NW_017728931.1, on the reverse strand, counting down.
AGAGCTTTTGTGAGCTGTAGGGACAGGACACACACACAATCTGTAATGTCACTTATTCAGCATTGCATTTACAGAGCATTCCCACATGTTACATCATTTTTTACCTTTACCAAAAAGCTACCCTTACACTGCCCAAATTAAAACTCTGAAGTTAAAAGTTCTTAAACTATTACCAACATTACCCGGCAGCTAGACCAGTAACACTCTGACCTCCCTTCTTCATATTATGGAGGAATCAGGAAAAAATGAAGTACTGACTTAGTAACGCACCAGCCCTCTGGTCTATTGAGGATAATTCTCCATACTAACTACTGAAAGTGTTATTCTAGATAACCTTCCTGTATCATGTTCCTGGACCTACTGCCCTGTGGGTTTGTCTGTACGTGAACATTTGGAAAATGTAACCTGAATGAATTAAATGTGTGAATTTAAAGTGCATTGGCTAAATAGCATTAAAACCATTTGTGAGTGACTTAGGCTAAAGCAAATTAAGACAATACTCATTCTGATTAAGTCTCTCCATATGATGCACTGACATTATTCAATCTGCTTTAAAAGTTAATTTGGATTAATTTTCCTAACTGTCCTCATGCGGACAAATGGTATTATTGATTCCTTTGCTGTGAAGTTGGTTATCTCTAGGATGCAACACAATGCAACCCAAGGAGCTAAATGACCGTATAAAATCACAGCACTGTATATTTCCATGTTAAGGTAATATGCCATGTAGATAAGTGTGGAAATTTCATATTTACATGATTTCTATTGACACTTCTATAAGAGGCACTGTAGTTTATCAGGAACCATCAAAACTTCCCCCACAGCCTTCACATAACTTAAAACAAGATGAAAAGCTTGTGTATAAGGGAGGAACTGCAAGCACTGGATGTCCTGGATCACAGATAGATGTTTGTCTCAAACATTAGAACTGTTATATATGACTCCACTGTGATGTGAGTCAGACTAGCATGAGAGAGAGTGCACCACACAGCTAAGATGGCTGGTAACTTTATTGTTCAGCTAAGAAACCCAAGCCGGAAAGCAAACATGGTGTTCAAGAGGGATGCAAAGTAACAGTGTTTAAAGAAACTGTACCATTGTAATGGCTAATGAATAATACATCAGAGGTGTAACAAGCTTTTTCAGTTTCCAGGATGGGGCATTGGAAGATTGCTGCTCACTGGAGAGTGAGACTGTGTGGGGTGCGGGGAGAAGATTCTTACCTGCTGGGGCTCATCGCTGTCTTCGCTTGAATGGTAGTTGCAGCTGCTGCCATAACAGCATGAGCTCATGCTGCCGCCTCTGAGGCACAGGCAGTGGTGAGGGCTCTCTGAGGGTGACTTCTGGTGCTCCATTCACCTCTGGGGGCAAGGCTATGCCTCCTATGGTAAAACCTCCCAGGCGTGTGGGGGAGTTGTTCCAGCCCACTTCTGCTCCCCAGATACACTATGGGACATAGGGATGCTCAGGGCCTCTACGCCCAGGCAGGGGCTGTGTAGGCTGTGCCTGCTGTGGCAAAGGTTTCTGGGGAGAAGGGACCCTAATGGCACCCCTCCATACTTATCCATCGGGACCTAGTGCCCTGCTTGCTCCACCGTAGTTACACTACTGGTAATACATCAGAAAAACAAGTTGCAGTAGGGGATTTTACTATAATAAAACAAAACATCTAACTGTCTGCATAAAATGTGTTGTTTCTATGGACAGACAACCTACAGGGAACAGGGAAGTCATATCAGCAGCATACCAAATAATGGCAAGAGACACAGGTTCCCTCTTCTGTGGAAACTTGCTTTTTCTTTATTTTGAATATTATGAGTGAAAGCAACTGGAAAAAACTAAAAAGGATGCATTTATAAGCATACAGTGTCTAGAATAATAGTGCCCAATCTAGTTGTCACCTTTAGGTACCACTTCAGGAAATGGTTATTAACAATAATTATGAACAAATTCTTGAAGACAAGAAAGTGAGGAAATATACATGCAAAGGTAACGTCACAGAAACAGTAACAGTAAACCTTAGAAAACCACAAGATTATCAAGTGAGACATCAGCTGCTGCTATTTACAAAGAGTGCTGGTAATGGCGTCTCTAGTATATTTAATACAATAATTCACATAAGGCAAAAACCTTGTCAGTATGCAGAATTTGTCTAGAAAATTTATGTTACCTGGCTACAGGTTGAAAGTATTCCTATTTGAAACTAAGAATCAAGGTTGCAGAGCAGGTAAATGGTTAATGCTAACATGTACATATAACTTCATCTCCCTTCGAAAAATTAGGATATTTTTCCTTATTATGGTGCCCTGCAGTTCTAAGTAAATCATACCCAGATATTATCTTGAGGTCCTCTAGATCAGATATCATTACTCAGGGAAAAAAAAGCTTTCATACACTTACCTTATCCTCTAACCGGATCAGTCTGGCTCCTACAGTATAGTATCCTTTGTCTACCCCTTTTTCTTAAAAAAAAAAATAAAAAAATTGGGACATTCATTAGATGAAGAATAAACTGTGAGTAAGGATATTTAATGGGATTAAAAACCATATAGAAGCTAGTAAAATGTCAGGGTGATATTGATAACATCAGTGCAAGTAGAAAATGTGATTTTCAGAGTGAGCCACAGAAAAGAGGAACTGTGTCCCCATGCTATGTGTACATGTGCATATATATATATAATATATATAGTTATGCACAATTTATACAATGTACACATGCTAATTATACTGTCATGCATATTCATAAATAAGATAATCTATTATCGATTTGCATTTATATCCATGACAAGCTGCATAATCTAGTAAGTAAAACACTGGACTGACTGGCCATCAGAAGACCCTGCCACTGATTTACTACTACTGAATAAGTCATTTCAAATATCCTTACCCTCATTCTTTCTCCAAGTTTCTGATAATCTTGTTTATTGAAGCCCCAGTCCTAAAATTTGCTTCTCTTAGTCAATTGCAACACTGGAACCTCTTCAAAACTAAAGCTGCTGTTTGAGTTTGTACAGTTTTTAGCACAATGGGGCCAAAACCTGGGTCAAGGCCTGTAGAGACTGCTGTAACTCAACTCAGCAATCAAAATCACTAGATTATGTGCTGGGCAAAATATTCATAATAGATGAAAATATCAGAAACACTACAAAGAGTTAGGAACCTATATAAATATCCACTAAATTAAATGCTTGCTTTCCAAGTAGTCATTTTTTTTATACAATAGATGGTGATGTGAAAAAAAGGAAGAAAAATAATTTTCTGAGGAAAAAGATTCAGTCCTTTGGGCATTGAAGCAATGAATTGTTGTATACTCATGTTTATATTCCTTTTCCACATTTTTTGCTGGATGGTGTGAGCTCTATTTGTTGAATTGTTGTATTTTCCTGAATGCTTGAGGTAGGAGCTATTGAGACTGACAACATATAGGTTGAAGTTACACAGACCATACTAAGGGCACCTAAAACACAAATATCCACGCGTTAAAGCTTGTTAATGTCTGCTAAGTGTCCTCTGAGTGTCTCAAAGTTATACTACTTTAGGCAATGGTTAACTCTGGGCTGTGCTACCTAAATCATGTTAGGGTAACTTGCTCCATGGAGATAAAAGAAGTAATTTGCAGTCCCCCAGTATCCCAGAATGCATTTTTCTCAACTCCCCCCACCTCCCACTTCCCCAGAGCAGGGATACAGCTCAGGTGCCCTGGGTCTAGCCATACCCTTGTTCACCAGTCCTCAAGTGGCAAGTCAGTACGCATTTACATGTGCATTTGAATGTGCATTAGCCTATTTGAATGTGCATTACCCTATTTGAATGCGCATTAAAGTATCACAAAAAAGTGTTCTTTAGCTAATGCACATTAAAATAGGTTAATACACCTTTTTCTAGTACCTCACTATGGAGGTACTAGATTGAATGAGTATTACCTAAAGCTCATTAATGAACATGTAGACACCCTCAGAGCTGTGCAGTCAAGAAATAGAATTGACTGTTAATGTGTGGCTGCTCACAGAGGGCACATCTACATATGCAGTTAACGCACCTGAATTTTCTGCACAAAAAGTTCAGGCTCATTAAAGTGCTCCACAGTGTACATTTACACATGCACCTCTGCTGGGAGCACACTGAGCCTAACAGGAACAGCCCAGTCCGGAGCTTCTCTTGCTTTGCTCTGCCCCCTCACAGCAGGCAGCCAGAGCTCCAGGTTGTGCAGGAACTCTCTCAGCGTGGTGGGCAGTTCCATCCCAGCCAGAGGAGGTTGGGCTGGCCCTGAGTCGGGGCAGTGGGGAAGGCTATCCTGACTGGTGGGAAGCTGCCTCCCAGTCTTGTGGAGATCAGGTCCCATCCTAATTTCCATAGGGCTGGGAGGCAGATGCAACAGCTCTCCCAGCCATGTGGGGATCAGGATCGGTCCCAATCTCGTGTGGCTAGCAGACAGCATCTTGCCAAGCTGAGACAGCTCTCCCTACATCCTGTGGGCCCCTGCTTTAATGCTGAAATTTAATGCTGCTTAATAGTCCACAGATTTAGTGTGGCAGAAGCATACTATAGCTTCACTCTCAGAGTCAGTGGACATCCTCTTGGCATATGTTCAGGGGAAGGCTGTTTCTTATCTTGCCCTTCCACCAAAGACTCCCTGGGATATTAAGAGGGCATTCACCCTGATAGGAGAGAAGTTTTATCAAAGGAAGTAAGGAGTTGGCTAGTACGCTATTCATTTTACATACAAGTAGATCCCACAAATATGCCCCTACCGCTTGCCCACCACCACCACCTGCCTCCACTCCTCCATCACTTAGCTATCAAAAGCTCCAGCTCTGGCTTTATTCTGGCCCAGGAAACAGATTGCATAGTAACTCCAGCCTCTACCTGGCTCAGCAGCAGCAGTTGTGGTAGCAGCAGCTCCAGTCCTGCCACTGGCTCTGGGGCTGGGACTGGAGCTGCCACCATCACTGCTATTGCTACATGGCCTGGTAAGGGCTGAAGCCACTTTCTGTTCTGTGCCCCAGGCCAGAGCACAGCTGGAGCCACAGTCAGAGCTGAAGCTATGGAGGGTAAGGAGTAGTGGGGAGGAGACAGAGGTAGTGCCAGGGGAGGCAGAGGAAGCACCAGAGGGATAGAAGATGCTGTGGCTCCAGCTCTGATGCTGGGTTGAGGATGGGGCTGCATCAGCTGGCTCTCCCTCCCCCTCTCCCCTGCTTATGTTCAAATCCAAGACAAGAGACTTCCTCCCCCCAACCCCCAAGTTAAATGGAAACAAAAACCTTGTCTTAGATTTGAACAAGTAAGGTAATACTGTTTCTTATTTTGACTATTCCAGAAGATTGTGAAGGGGAGAAAACAAAGAAAAGAGGAGTTAGAAAAAGTGTCAGAAGGGGTTGTAGCTATTTTGTGACGTGGCATTCCTCTCAGATGAAGTGAAAAGCATAATATGCAATAATCAGTTAGCTGTGGCATTTATTTTACTTTACTGACATATATGCTATATATGCCTTAGAGGGATAAAGAAGGGTATAAGTGCCCAAAAGCTTGCAGAGAACATTTTTTCTAACTACTCAGTTGGTCTAATAAAAGATACCACATTTATCCAAAGAACCTTATCTGACTTAGAAGACTGTAGTCTTTCCATCTTCTGGTTAACTTCCATTTAATTAAGAATTTCAGGAGCAATTAACTAGCATTTCTCTCTAGTACAGACCGAAACCTTTACATAAAAGCAAACTGGTAAACGGATGGACACTAGTTTAAATAACACTATTCTAATGCATTTGATTTCTCTCTAGTGTTTATACTCTTCCTCAGCAGGCTTTTCGAAGGATATAATTTCATTCTTTCATTCTGAGATTTTTTTTCTTTTTTCGTTTGGAGAAAGGTTGCATAGTAACCTTTTGGAAAAGCTTGTATGAAAATTATACACCTGAAACTCTTTTCATGTTTTTTATCTTGAAACCTAAATAACTTTCTCGTAACATTTTTGGTCTCTAATAAATGGATAGATTGGCCAATTGACAGGAGAATAATCTCCAAATATGTGAGGAATACAAACAGAAAAAAGAAGGAATGTATTTATTGTGAATCAAGTATAATTAGATGGAATAGGATGCAATTGTGTGAGAAAAAAACAGCTGGGCAGCAAGAATGAATTTTGTGAATACAATGCAGTAATCTTCCCAGGTACACAACAGATGTTTATCACCTGCATATTTACATTTGACAAGGTAAAACAGTACCAAATGTATAATATGAAGAATTCTTAGCTACTAGGGATCGAAAAAGACCTCAGTCTTTCAGTTTATTTCTTTCCTCCATTTCAATGCATTTCCTCTTCTCTCTGCAAACACTTTACTTGTTTCAAAAACTAGATAAGCCTAAATTCCCTGCACTAATTACTAATCTGGGAGAACTACAGATTTTCAGTGTCCAACCTGAGATGCTTTGCATCTGACTTTCAGAGACTCCACATTCAGTGTTCTCATTTGGAAAAAAATCAGTAAAAGTAAGCTCCAACTGGTTACCAAACTTTTTCAGTTTTCTTTTTAATAAAGTACTTTACTGCATTTCATCAGAACATTTCAATTTTTTTAAATCTGTTTTTTTTTTTTAGTAAGAACGTATACTTAGTATAATGTTAACATATGGAGTGAAGTCCTGCCAAACTGCCTGAAAAAGATTTGAGCTGGAAATGATCTGTTTTGTTTTTTACAGTGTAAGAAATCTTCCATTTCAGTATAATAAAGCAATAGCTTGCATATGCTCACTATATGAGGTTGCTAAAGATTTTTCCCAAGCTATTTGAAATCAATTTGTTATTGTTATTATCATCATTATTACCACCAGAAAATGAAGAATTTAAGTTTGGTGAATGACAGACTACTAAAAGCATCTGGAAACCTCAGGAAATTCACCAAGTCCAGTAGCTGAACTGGATGAAAGGCAGGCTAAAAGAAGTCATCCTGTTTAATTGTTGGTTTTATGCTAGTAAAGGGCTAAATCCAGTTCGTTGATGTAAGTACCTATGCTGACATGTGAGAACACCAAAATTCCCCTCTAACCTTCAGAGGGAATAGATGGTGTGAGAGTCTGTTGTCACCAGAAAAGGTCCCAAACTACTACCGTCCCACCCACTTTCCTGGTGGTTGGGTGAAATAAGCTCAATATCCAAATCACCTCTGGTTTTAGTAAAATATCCATCATCTAATACTTGGAAATAAATAAGCCCAGTTTAGGAACATTCATTTCATTCTTGAGTTTCCACAGGTTTTTAATAAAATAATTAACGTCAGATTATTTCTGGCCTTGGTCTTGCCAACTGAGACAATGAGGTTCTGCAAACTTGAGTGCCATCTCCAGTTTTCCCTTCTCCAGTTGCTTATTCCTCATATCTGATCTATTTCATTGCAAGTTGGGGTCACTATAAAGCTGGCAGGCTGTGGGGACAGGTGTCATTCTTGGCAATGTCACCTTGAAAGTTGGTTACTTCTGGAATAGTTATCTCAGAGCAGCTATTCAGCACTAGAGGTTTTCCAAGAAAAGATTAGTGGGGAAGCTGCATAAGTGATGGGGCTGCCATGTTCTTCAGAGCAGCAATCATTTCTTTCATAACATGTTTCAAGGAGTCCTGGGGGATCCTTAGTCCACTCCCTAACAAGACTGCACTTCATAATCAGGCCAGAGAATGAACCTGCCAACATTTCTGTTAGAACTGAATATTTGAGGAAACCAATGTTTTTCCTGAATGCAAATAAAATCTGAATATAAAATGAAGGGCAAGTTTGTTTTTTTGATGACAAGAAAAGCTGTTGCAGATCTTGGCTTGAATTAGAAAATGTCCTCCCTCAGACTGAGTTTTAGAACATCTCCCTAAGTTTTATCTGATAAGTAAAATCCCACTGCTGAACCTGAGCTCTCCTGCAAGTGCACTCATACCTTGCTGGCCTATTTACCAATTACAGTCCCTTGAGCTGGTGATAGCATTATGCAGTTCTAATTAAACACTGGTTCAAACCTACAAAATTATTTGACATCATCCAAATACATTGTCTGACCTAAGATTTAGCAACTAAACTTTCTTAGCATCTCCACTAGGACTTACTGCTTAATGAAGCAGGCAGAGAAAGCATCCAGCTTCAGAAATTCCCTGGAATATTATATCTCAGTTATGCCCTTTACATTCAAATGTCCCTCTCAGCCTGCAGCTTAGAGACAAAAAGCTGTCTAAAAAACCCCCAATCATATCTTCACCTCGATACTATGTGAGTTATAGCTGCAATTTGATAGTGGTCAGAGTTTACCCCGCTTTAGGAGATAATACCGGTTCTGATAATATTCCCCATTTTCATCACAGGTCCTGCAAGACATTTTTCAAAGGCACCAAAGTGATTTAGGAGTCCAAATACTATTTTCAAAGGTGGCTTAGGTACTCAGGGTTGAAAGTCCCTATGAGTGTTAGGGAAACTGATGCTGTTGTGTGCCAAACCTCACTTTGGAAAACAGAATTTAGCCTCCTAACGATATGTCTATACTCCTCAAAGCAGCCTTGTTTGAAGGCAGGGGTTCTCAAACTTTGTGATATTGCAACCCTGTCAAATAATATATAAATTTATGTGACTCCCCCATGATTAAAGCTATTGATTTCATTAGGATTAGGTAGGGGACAAATAAAGCACATTTACCTTTGTATATTAAATGAAATATAATAGTCAAAAAACACTTTATAAAGTTTATCAAATTCCAAACTTTTTCACTGAAAAAAAACCACTGTCAAATTTAAAACCCAATCGTTTTCAATGAGAAGAATGAATTGGCTTAGTACTGCTTAGTTTTTCAAACCTGGGCTTTATTTTCAAGACTGCTAGTCTCATTTTGCGCTCCACGTTTATTTTTGATCAGTATTTGCTCTTTAAAGTGGCAACTGTTGAAAACCCTGATTTACACATGTAGGACATTGCAAAGGGAAAACTCACACTCAATCGCATGCAGTCAATCAAACTGTTGACAGATAAACATTGAGCTTTACTAACAGAGTGTTTGCACGATGAGGAGGAAAGAGAAGTTTGTGACTGACTTTTAAGTTGCTCACGACCCCCCGGGGGGTTGCAACCCACAGTTTGAGAACCCCTGTTCTAAGGTATACCTGACCTGCTTGGTGCATAGTAGTTCCCAAAGCAGAGATAACTTTGTGACAAAGCTACTTGGGGCTGTATACACATGTCCTAAGATACTTCAGTGCTTTTGAAAATTTCATTCAAAACCTAGAGAATCCAAACTTATAGAATCTTTCAAAAGGAAGAAAGCTGTAAGTGTAAGAAAGTGTAATTAGTATGTTTACCTAAACCCTAAACCAAGCCATCAACAACTTAGAAAGCAATTCGGTATGGCAAATCATATACTAAAAGAAGTGTCCAGGCCTCTGTGTCATGGTACCTTTTCTTAGCAGTTATGGTCAGTTTCTGTTTAATCCCAGCAGCACTACCTGAATGTCAGGTAGCACTCATTACATAGCTATACAGCATTCATTAGCTGCATCTAGCAACTGATTGAACACTACGGTTGTTCTATATTAGTCTTAAGTGACAGAACCATTCATCTTACAATACAGTCACCATACCTGGAAGGAAAAGAGCAGGCTTCCCTAAGGAATGATCCAGTCTGAAAAGCAAACAGAGATCATTTTAGTTTGCCAGCTGCAGAATTATCAAACAACTTATTGTCTGCAACTTGGAACAGCACACAGATCCATTTTACATGCAAAAGAACAGTAGTTTGAAACTAGCAGCAAAGTCAATGAAAAGTTTTGGCATCATTTCCTAGATATAAACAGTCAGCAGTTTGGCCCCTTTATGTATTGTAATTTGGTGGAATAAAATTTCAAAGTTATTCTATTTATTCTGTTTTCATGTTATAACTAAAACAATTTAGTTGTATGAAACCATCTATCCTTCTTCAGCATGGTGTATGTGTGAGAGGTCACCAGAAGAGCTGTGAGAAGCTTTGATCCCCGATTTGATTTGGCAGAGATTTGGCCTGATTAAGTGGCCAAATCTCCAGATCGGAAGCAAATGAGGAGACCCTTTAATCCCTCCAAACTGAATCAGAACCCTCCAAATTGATTTGGAGACATCTGATGATTTGGACATAGATGCAGTTTTAAATGTTTTTTCTACATACCTCAAGATACCAGGTGGCTCGTGAATGCTGAGATGGTGTGGTGGATGGAGCACACCACAGGAGCATGGGGGGCTCCCCAGTGCACTTGGCAGCAGACCTGGAAGTGGAAAAGGAGTACTTCGGGTCCACTTCTGGGTCTGCTGGGGAGCACGCTGGGGGCCCCTCCACACCCCCCTGGCTCGGCAACTGGTTCCTGCTGGGTCTGGGGGGGGCACCCAGGGATGAGCGCTGAGCTGGAAGGTGTGTGGGAGGGCCCCCTCGCGTGCTCAATGGAGGACCCAGAAGTGGACTGGAAGTACTTCTGGTCCACTTCCGGGTTTGCTGCTGAGCATGTGGGGGCCCCCCCCCATGTTCCTGTGGGATGCTGCATGCACCCCACCATTGCAGTGTTCACAAGCAGTACCTAGTACCTTGAGGTATGTAGAAAAAACATTTAAAGCTGTGTCTATGGCTGAATTGCTGATTCTCCAAATCAGCATCAAATCTTCAGATTCAGCTGGATTGAATGGGGGACAGTGATCTGAATCAATGAACTGAATCACTGTCCCAAATTTGGGCCAACTTCAAATCTGAATGGAATATGGCCCACTTTGCACGCTCCTAGTCACCAGGACCTTCAATACCTCAAGCTCAATACCTAGGCAGGAGTATGGAGGGATCCCAGACTTTCCACACCCTTTTCAGACCATTGGGACAGTATTCAAAAACCAGACGGAATCCAGACATCTGGCATTTTGATGGCTGTAGTTATATATGCAACCAGAAATTGAACCCAGATCTCCTGTATGGCAGACAAGGATTCTACAATTTAGCTTTGCACTAAATACAGTAATATTTGTAACTCTTCCTTAAATTTCATAGAGAGTTGAAAAAATAAATTTGGATACAGTGGAACTGATCCAGCTCAACAGGAGTTTGGCCACTGCTTCAGTGGTTAAATATTCTGATTTTGGTGTCCTGCATTAGCTATGCATCTCTCCTCAAGCCAGCTGAAACCAGAGAAATCAAACACTGGATGGGGTATATAGGGCCTACCGTCTTTGAAGTTCTTTTATCCGGACCATCATATTGAGGTGTCCTTGAGAGTATTGTTCAATTACATCACGTACATCATATGGTTTCCGGGCTTGCTGCAAAAGGAGTAATATGAAAGTGTCAGATAATGCTTATTTTTACATCATTCATATGTATCAGATAGACTTTCTTTTTAATTCTCAAGAGGTTTTTTGGTGATATTCTCTGTAAGAACTGAAAAATATGATAATCCTAGACAATTCTTTACTATTATAGCTGCCAAGGTATAAAAGTCATCGCAATGTCCCCTGCTTTTCTTGTGATACAATGTGGATTTCAAATCTTTTTCAATTAGGCACCTTGGAGCTACTCTGTATAGGAAAAACTTTCTTCATAGTCTCCACAGGCACTCAGCAGAAGCCCTGAAGATGTCTGATGAAGACCTCTCCCACATGGAGCACATTATCTTTCAAACCTGAGGGTAAGGAATACTTTAGCTATTGCATATGCGATATATGTGATAGCTAAATCAGCATATGCTATACAGCTATAACATATTACATATGCTGATTATTGATCCAAGACCATCCTTGTCCCTATCATACTTTCCTTTCCATAAACTCTTAGACTCTGTCTTGAAGTGATTCAGGTTCTTTGCCCTCATTATTTTTCTCAGAAGAGTATTCCAAAACTCTGCTCTTCTAAAAAACCAGATACTTTAATTTCCAGTTCTATTTGTTTATAAAAAAAAAGTTTATTTTTAGGCTATTTAAATTTATTTTCAGTCTAAATTTATTTGTAAACTACATAGCTCCTTTTTTCTCTTCATGATAGTCACCCTGCAAAAGTATATATATGAAGTATATATAAGAAGCAATCATATTCCCACACAACTTTCTAAAATAAATAAGCCAAACATGCATCTCATAGTGTAGGTTCTCCATTTCCTGAACATCATGGCAGCCCTTCTTTATACCTGTTCTAGTTCAAATTCTTTTTTTCATAGATTTCATAGACATTAAGGCTGGAAGGGACCTTGGGAGATCACCGAGTCCAGCCCCCTGCCCCAAGGGCAGGAAGTCAGCTGGGGTCATAGGATCCCAGCAAGGTAAGCATCCAAACACTTCTTAAAGGAGTCCAGAGTAGGTGCTTGCAACACCTCTGGAGGGCGCCCATTCCAGGCCTTGGGGGCTTGGACAGTAAAGAAGTTTTTCCTTATGTCCAGCTTAAAATGGTCTTGGAGGAGTTTGTGACCGTTCCACCTTGTCATCCCTTGGGGCATTCTGGTGAACAGGCATTCCTCCAGATCCTCATGCACAACCCTGATGTACTTATAGGCTGCCACCAGGTCACCCCTGATCCTGTGCTTTTCCAGGCTGAAGAGTCGCATGACTCTCAGCCTGTCTTCATAAGGCCTATTCTCCTGTCCTCTGATCATGCACGTGGCTCTCCTCTGGACTCCAAGCTTCTCCACATCCTTCCTGAATTGAGGAGCCCAGAACTGGATGCAGTACTCCAACTGCAGCCTCACCAAGGCTGAGTACAGTGGGAGGATGACATCCTGAGATTTAACTGAGAAGCATCTATGGATGCAAGCCAATCTTTTAAAAAGGATCAGGGCTGTCCTACTTGCAGATTGTACATACAGCCCATGAGCAGTTAACTTGCAGCTCACAGGGTCCCACCTGGCTTCTAGCTCTCTTCACCACTCCCTTCTCATGTTGTTTGGGTCTCAAGGTTTTCCCTTCCTCCTCTGGCGTCTTGTTCTGCTCCCAGCCCTGAGGGCAGGCAGAAGTGGCCTACAGAGTGGGAGTAGAAAGGGCCATGGTAAGGAAGACCATGTGGCAATGGGAGTGGGGTTCTGGGCAGCCCACACAGCAGGGGAAGAAGTGAGGGGCATAGTGAGGGGGCCACTCAGAAGTTGGACAGCCCTGTCATAGGAGATCAGAACTTTACACAGTAGTCTAAATAGGGGATTACTAATGCCATGTACAGTGGCCTTGTTATTAATCCATCAATGTGACTGCCCTTCATACTGTTAGAATTTGTACCATTTGTAATACTCTACTACACAAGGTAGTCTAATTCTTTCTCTATAATAATGTGGCCCTTCTCTGTGTTGGCAATATTGCCCCATTTTTGTCTTCTGCAACTGTCATAAGATTTGGTCCACTTCATTGTTCTTGTCTCTGAAGTCAATAATCGTGTCATAGAAGGGCATTAGATGGGTATGACAAGATCTTCCTTGGATAAAACCTTGTTGTACTTTGTCCCCTTTTCAGGGACTTCCATATCCTTGATTTTTCATTCCTTCAGCAGCTGTTCCAATCAGGCATGTGGGATGGCAATTTCTGGGGTCAGTCTTTTTCTCTTTTTGAAATATAGGCACTACATTTGCTCCTTTCCCATTATAGGGTATTATCCCCAATTTGACAGATTCAGTGGAGCTAAGTGCTATAGTGTCTACTCTTTCCTTCCAGTTCTTTCACTCTTCTAAGTTTGGCTTCTACCACCTCATATATAGTAATACTTCTTTCATGTATGGTCATTTCCATAACCACACTATCATTCCCATTTGCAACTCTATTATCCTTATTACTTCTTCATCATTCAAAACCAATGAAAAATATTTATTGGGAAATACCTATATTGTATTCAATCTCCATCCCAGCTTCAATGTATAGAAGCCCCACCTCTTCCCTACAAGTTCTCTTTTAATTTATCCAATTAAAAAAACATTTTCTGGGGTTTTTATGATTCCTTTCCAGGTCTAACTTAGCTAAAGCTTTGGCCATTCTCACTTTCTCTCTGCAATGTTTGACCACTAGAAGATCTCTCTCCATACTAATCAAACCCTTTTCCTATTCCTTATAGAGCCTCTGTGTGCTCTTAATATCCTGTTTAAGATACTTGTTTATCCAAGTAGGCTAGTAGTTCTTTCCAACCAATTATTTTGCATTGCTTGGGATGCAAACTCTTCATGATACTTGCATGTTTGCTTTAAAGCAGTGGCACGTACAGGCTGGGCCGGCCCCATGGGCTGGTCTGTTGTTGGGTCCAACATGGGGGATCAGGCTGCAAGCAGGATAAATGTTGCACTATTGGTCTGAGGGCCCAGTCAGGCTCAATTAACACTGTCACTGGTCCTCTGCAATCACATTTCTGGACCTGTGGGGTGCCCCATAAGTCAAATGATATGGCTCTGTCAGCTGGATTAAGTCCATGGGCTGGATCTTCATCACCCTTTCTTAAAAATAATTTCACATAACTTCTGCATCTTACAATATTAAGATAATTGCAATTTAGGATGACTGGATTCAGATGCACACAATTCCAAAGTTTGGGGATGTTTAGTGTCAAGATTTTGGTCTAGATATCTACAAAATGCTTCCCCAAGATGTGAACCTGTTTGGATCCATAAATTAGGCCCATCTTTACTTAACAGTATTATATGCAAAAAAGCAGAATTAAGATAGAAAAATAAAAGTGAAGATAAAGTCCAGTATTTCCCTCACTTCAGTCTTCCTTTAGACTGCTAAACTTCCTCCTGGAATTCTGTGACTTTTGAGACATGACTTTAAAAAAAAAAGTCTGGAGAATTTGCATTAAATTATGTGATTTTAAAGGTAGCAAAACAGCCCAGAAGTGGGGGAGGGGACTGGGAACAATCTCCTTTAGGAAATATCAACATTTTTGGACCCACCCCAGCCCAGTGGAAATATGGGGCAAGACGTCTCTATTTTGGCTTTGGCTCAAGAGAAAAAAAAAGGTACACTGCAAATCCAGTAACTGAAAATAACTGAAAACAGCTCATTAGTCATCTTGTTGTCTGTTTCCACTCTGCCACAGCTTCAGCCGAAGCCATTAGCATGCACCATTGCACACATGCACTGAACACCTACAGTATGTGCTGGAGTCATGCTTGGAAGGCAGCCACAGGATCCTAGAAATTTCACATAAAAGCCTGGAATTGGAGTGGAAACAAATCCTGTAAAATGAAGGAGCAAAAAGTCTTAATGACAAAATCCTTTCCTAGCACTTGGTTGTGGGAAGTTACCTGCATTATTGCCTTCAACAAAATGTAGCTGTTGTGTAAGGGACTGCATGCGTGAGGAGGTTGTTTTTGTTTTGTTTTGTTTTGTTTTCAAGCTTTCAATTTATTGCCTATTTTTCTCCCTCCCTTCTCAAGCTTTGCTTGTTGCAGACGCTGACACATCACTATTTCTGGCCAGAAAAGCAGTCTATTGTCTTCCCCCAGAGAACCAGTGCCAATATCTCTCTTTAGATTGACTGGCAGGGGTGCTTTGAGAACATTTTGGCTAACCCTCCTTTCCTCCTTTTGGACACACTCTATTTAGACATGATGCATGGCTAACAGCCTAGCTGTGCTAGTGGGGTTTTTTTTCCCTTTAGAGGCTACCATGTGCATAATTAATTCTCTTCATTCCACACAAAACTTTCCTTTTTCATTCCCCTAAAAATCCTTTTACCACTGCTACCAAATCATCAACACTGAAACTTTGTGTTGTTAAAGGATGTACATTGCATTCTTCCTGAAACCAACCTAAAACCTGAAAAAAAAAGTTTCTAAAAAAATCTTTCTAACATCCACCTTTTCCCTTCTGTTTTCCCATTAACCTTTTTTAGACCAGAACAGGTTATATTCTGCGAGCATGTGGCACAGACTCCACAAATGTGTTTAAATTGAATACAACTTCTTGTGAAGTTATGAAAAATAATAGAATATACAGTAAAAATCATGTAATGAATACTCCCAAAGAAGTTTGGTAAACACTTCAAGCCCATCTAAGTTTGACCAGTTCTAGACCCTTTCCCCCTAAATGTATCCTAAATCAGGCACATTATATCTATTTAAAAATTGGACTATAGCCCAGCATAGATGTTTTAACACATCTCATATTCAGGTTCTCCTTTTCTGAGCTTCCAAACTCTATCTGGATTCTGGTTTTTCTTAGCCTAAGTTCCAGGTCCATAAAGAATACAGGATTCTTGAAACATCAAGTTAAACATAGGCATCAGGTCATATAATCCCTTTCACAAAAGTAGTTAAGGTTTCCCTTTATACACTGGGACCACATAATTGAAAACTGCACCTGTGCCACAGCTGGGGGCATTGAAGCAGTGGCAGCATGGGCACAGTTCTCGGCACCAATGCAGTGCCTTGCCACCTGGCCCTGGTGTGAGTGCAGGCAAAACCTCTTGCCTTCAGAATGATGCTGAAGCCCTCCCAGCTCTGTGAGATAGATGGAGTGGCTCTGAGAGTCAGATCTGGCTTGAAGGCCATATGTCTTTGACCCCCAGGCTAGGATATCTATAAAAAACTAGTTATATTTTATATCTATAAAAACTAGGAGTGGAAGGGAGGGATATGTTCAGGGGAATCCCTAATTATTCATGCAGCCTCCATAATGTGGACATACTCTGGATGATCATCCTGTTTAATCTATTCACCTACTACTGCATTGCAGGAGGACATTGGCTGAAACAGATGTCACATTCGTCCAGGGACTCTAAAGACAAAGAACCACTGTCCTGCTTCAAGTATTCAAGTTTAAATGTGCTATCACTTTTTCTGGGGATATCATAGGGTGCATCTGTAAGGTTATTGCAGGTCGTTCCCTAACAAGCTAGCTAGGTTGCGTGCTCTCTCCAGCCACCTACAAGCAGAGGAATAGCAATGAAGCATGAAAAGGCTACATTTGTAAATGGCTGTTCCACTCCTGTTTTGATGAGGGTCTATAACAGACACAGGGTGCTCTGTTACTTGCAGGAGCCTAAGCAGCAGCAAGGTAGCCAGAAGTTGCTTGCAATCCCAATTAGGCACCACTGCCTGATTGGGGAAATGGACCTGGCTGTTCCCTACAAGAGCAGAGCTCTGAACAGCAAAGGCAGCAGTTTGATACCAGCAGCCAGAGAGATGCCATTGGCTGAGCTACTACTCAATGTCTTGGAGGTAGGGGCGGGGCTATTGGGATGGAGGGGAGCCCTTGGTATGACTTCAAGCTGCACCCTAATGGGGAATGGTGGGCTGAGATCAAGCAGGGGGAGCCTTGACTCATGGGAGCTCTGAGGCAGGGCCCAGGTTGGTGGAGGCACATGGAGCAGAGTCCAGGCTTGCCGTGAGCCCCGAAGCTGTTGTAGGGAGCCAGGACTAAGGCTTCAAGGGGGTGGGTCACTAAGCCTTGGGGAGCTAGTAGAGAAGCTCCCAGGCAAAGGGATAAGGGATAGCTCAGGGGGGCACGGACCAGGGCACGGACCCCTAGCCCCATGGTGTGAGCTCAGATGCTCAGGGTGGGGCTTGGAGGCCCAGAATATGATTAGGTAAGAGCACAGTTTGAGGGTGTTGGGACCATGAGCTCCAGTAGGGACAGAGCTCATGTGAGACTCTGGTGCTCAGGGTCCAGGTACTAGCGACTTGGAGAAACATCTGTGAGACATGGGAAATGATAAGGGAAGGCTGGAGATGTGTGTAAGGCTCTTGTCACCAGGGCAAGTAAATGGGCAACCTCCCACTTCAGTGACATCTTTTAAAAGTATTAATATCAAGGTGTGGCAGGAGAGTTAGGCAGACGGTTTGCCTGGAAGCAAGTGGGTGGGCCAACAATTTGACCAGTCCTGGGATGCACTCTTGTTACAGGGTTAAATCCTGTGACAATCAGGATTGCATCAAATACAGCAGCTATTTATAGCTGCTGCGGAGTCTTTTCTGCTAGTCAAACAATTATCTTCAAAAGGAAGAAAATGTATTTTTTTAAATTATCTTGGAAAATAAAAGCAGAACATAAAATATTGATAAAAAATAACTCTGGGGCTGATCTACAAATTCTGTAATGTTTAGGTGTTCTGCAGGAGTCCTTCATGTTTGTGGGGAATTCTTTATACAGTTTGAGATTTACCACTGAGTAGTAATATGCAAGCATGAGTTTAAATAGATTTTAAATAGACCTTGTTTATTAGCCCTTGTCATAGACCTTGAATTAGCCATATGCTCAAAGACAAATTTCACCTGCAGAGTTTTTACTGGTCAGGCCCACTGTCATCCCCTATCCTGCATGAACACTTCTCTTCTTCATTTATCCTTTTGTTAGTGGCATTACTTACCTGAAATTTTCTTCTGGCAACAAAATACTGCATTCTCCTAATGACTTTGACAGCTGTTCGGTGTGCTTCAGTTAACCTGCCAAGTAAAGCAAACACACATACACAAAGAAATAGAAAAATATTTTAATAGAATATGACAACTCTATGCATTGAAATACAAATGTGCCTTAATACCTGTCTGCAATGCAAATTTATAGCAGCACATTTAGCATGTGTCTTTATTGTTCTGTTACTTTGTCTTCTTGGATAATTCTGGTTCTAAGTACAATATATTGATAAGAGAGACGGTAGAAGCAGGTGTACAAAGATGATATGTGAGGGGGATTAGATGGGATTACTGTCAGTGCATACAACTGGCATCAGTTCGAAGAATGTGAAATGTTTTTAGAACCATGACTACATTCCTTATTTTGCTTTTATTGAATGGTTGCCCAAGAGCTCCAAAGCGCAGAAATTAAGTCCTTTGAAAACCTGCTTTGATTCCTGAAGGGAAGAAGGAAGAAAAAACAGAGCACCATATTTGAAAAACAAAGGCCTAACATAGCATGCAATCATATTACCTACATGTATCTGTGTGTCTGCATAGGTATATGTGCATGCAGAATGGCATAACTTATTTGTTAGCTATTACATTATTATATATATAGACATAGATCTATCTAGCTATGTCACATAATATCACAGTATAGAGAGGCAGCCAGGCACCTAGGGCAAAGAGGAGGCAGTGACTTCCAGTTCATAACCGAGAATGTGTGGCTGCTGGAAGCAACTGTTTTTTTCACTCCCTGTCTACCACCATCCCCCAGTCAGCGGCTGGGGCAGTTGCCCCTATCACTTTGCTCCCAGTTCTACCACTACTCACCTTCCCAATTTATTTTTTCTATCAGTTAAAACTGGTGAGTTGTACAAAATTATATTTCTCCTCCCAAGCAAGCAATGGCAGTAGGAACACAATATTCTACGTTGACATTAACATCCAGTCATAACCTGGAAGAAGCAGCTATCATGGAGACTAAGAGAACAATCAAGTCTTTCAATGTCTGTCACTGGTGTGCAATCTTGGTATCATTTACTCTAAGGCACCAATATAAAGAATAAAGGCATTACAAAGAAAACAAAAGAGATAGCACTGTATCAAATAAATAACAGTTTTACTTTTATAATGTGCTCTTTGATGAATTTGGTATACTTTTCCTTGGGCAATGTATCACTTACTGTTTCTAAAGGGTGTAGGTTGTAGCTGTGTTGGTCTAAGGACATAGGCAGACATGGTTCTGTGGGTACATTTGATATCTTTTATTAGACCAATTTAAAAAGTTGGAAAAAATTTTTTTCGCAAGCTTTCAGGTGTAAAAACCCTTCATCAGACTGACAAAGATACATCAACTGCAGAGGCTTCCTCAGCCTGATGAAGGGTTTTTAACCTGAAAGCTTGTTAAAATTTTTTTACCCAACTATTTAAGTTGGTCTAATAAAAGATAATCAGATACACTCTTACAATTTCTAAGCAAGTCATTATTATAAAATTTTTAAAATGTACATACAGAGGCATACACATACAATGCAAACATGCATGCATGCATACATATATACATACATACAAACATGTATGTAATTTGCTTTATAAATAAAAATTACAATTTAAGTATATTAGAAGGACAAAGCCTTCAAGAGAGGCACTTGGGCCCCTGGGTTATCAGGGTATAAAAGGAGCATTAAGAGAGAACAAGGCCATTGCTGAGAAACTTAACGAGTTCTTTACATCAGTCTTTAACTGTGGAAGATGCTGGAGAGAATCCTCCACCAGAATCATTCCCCCCAGAGGACAAGTCACTAGAATACCAGAGGACTGGAGGGTTGTCAGTGTAACGCTAATCCTTAAAAAAGGCTCCAGAGGGGACCTTGAATATTGTTAGGTTTGGCCCCTATACCTCAAAACAGATAAATAAAAAAATGGAAAAGGTACAAAGATAATCAGATGTATAGAGTGGCTTCTGAGTCTACAAAACACAAAGTCTGCAAAATAAATTGTACAGAGAAAGTAAATAGTGAGTTATTGTTTACCATATTTACTCAAATAGAAGATGACCCAGATTATAAGACAACCCACCAATAATTAGATTTTATATATAGAAAATTTATAAGTTTGTTACAATTTTCTAAGTACAGAATCAACTATTGGAGATGTGTCATGAATTCCACTGCTACATCAGGAAAAATAAATCTCAGGGGTCAGGTAGCCCCTCTGCCTCTCCCCAACTTCTTCCCCCTGCAGCCCCTGCTTTACAATCAGACTCTGCTTCCCCTGAACACACGGAAGTGATGTGCAAAATTAAAAATTCTGACCTTGAAATTAAATACAGCTGTAGTAATTTAAATATAGTACCCATAAACTTAGTTCATCAAAAACTGATGCATTTTTCCTTTTATGAAACTGCTACAAGTTTAGCACAGGTACTCCATAAACAGACTTTTATGCACCACTTTGTTACTCATTTATATATAGTACAAACTATTTTTTTTTACACTCCCCCCTGCTAAAACTTTGCTATTCCGTCTCACATGGTTCATTTAACAGTCTGTAGCACATATCCACAGTTGACCGTCATCATCCCCTTACAATAAATGCAACCACACATCTGTGCACCCATGCCTCCATGCACCTGCATGCCAACTGCCATCTCCTTTAACTATTACAATTAAGCAAATGACCTCTGCATCCCTCCCACTCCAGCTCCTGCTCCCCACCCCTGACAACCCATTTCTTTCTTTCCCCAGTGCCTTCACATCTTTACAACTCCCAAATCCCTGCCTTTCTCATCATCTTCTTCCCTCTCAGCATTGTTGGTCTCTTTATCATCATTATCATCTTCTTTGAAGGTCTACCCCTGAACAGTCTGAACCACTCTTTCTCCCTCCATAGCTTTTCCACCATCTTTTCCTCATCTTCTCCTTCCATCTTTTTGTAGTACAACTGTAGCTCACTCACTCTCATTTTAATGGAGTCCTTGACTGGAAGGTTCATGTGCTTGTACATGATCAGGTTTTTGGTCTTCTGAAGGGCATTCCTGAAGCAGGAAATGAACTGGTTGATGCAGGCTTTCAGAGTACCTTGCTGCTTGGTCAAGTGGCTGAACCACCCCTCTGGGCAGAGTCTTTATCTCTGTCACCATCTGGAGGAGTTTGCCTATTCTCCCCACAACTCCTTGGTGTACAGGCAGCTCCAGAGGAGGTGATTGACTGTTTCCTCCTTCCACCAGCACATTTGCCTGGGGCAGTCTGGTGAACTTCTCTGTCCCTCTCCGTATCTCTGCATTTGCACAAAGAATGCCTGGTGGGCTTCCTGCCAGCTGAAGTTTCTGTGCTCATTCTGCAGGTCCTTATGGAAGATTCATTCCTACAGTGGCCTGGCAGCTGTCCATGGGTGACAGTCTGTTCCTTGCCCTTACCACCTTCTGCATCTTACAGTGGTTTGTCGGAGTTGCTGGAGCTTCACTGTGTAATTCATATCTGTTTCAGAAGTGCTCCAGGACCTTGTAGAACCATGACAGCTCCCAGGTCCACCCCTGTCCTTTGAATGGTGAGTAGACCCACCAGCGTCACAGCAGGTCTCCTGCATAGTATCTCACAAAGTGATCTGTTTTACAGTTTGCTCCAGTTGCCAGTTTGCAGATCTGGTTTGTGTATTTATCCCAAAGGAACCACCCACAACCCCTGGTCTTCTTCTTCTTGTACAGTGTGGTCCTCACTACTTTCTCCCATATGGAGACCCGGAAGGAGACACACATGACCCTCTGGCCTCTTCAGATGGTTTCTATGAAGGCAGGGGAAGACCAGTGTGGTGTACAGAAGCACTAATATTAACACAGCTTTCATAAGCGCTTCCCCCTCTTCCATCATCAGGTGGCTCATGTTCCACAGTCCCAGTCTCTGTTTGACCTAGGCCTCAGTCTTCTCCCACACCTGTCCAGTCAAATCTGGGTCAAACTCCACCCAAGGATTTTAACCTTGTCATGGTTAAGACACCTAAGGCCAACCCTAGTTCTCCAGGGTTGATAGATCCCTGAGTTTATCCAGTGCCACGCAAGTGCTCTTGCTCATGCTGAGCTTGCCCCCTGCTGCTGCTCTGTACACTTTGATGTGTTGTAGCACACTTTCCAATGAGCACTTACCCTACACAGGACACTGAGGTTGTCCATGTAGGCCAGTTTTCCTAAGAACCTCCACTCCAAGGATTCCGGGGTCTTTCTTGAGTTGCTAGGCTAGCAGTTTCATATATAGTACAAACTATACATGATATTATTCCAAAGCTAAAAGACACATGATTTACTGTATAGTTCATCAGTCTGGCCCCCAGCAAAGTCAACAGCATTTCAAGCCATGCTGACCCTGTAGCTCAGCATTACTTAGTATGCATGTGTGTACTCCAGGTACCCACCACAAAGGACGCCTGTACTTATTAGTCCCCCCACTCATGATGGGAACCAGGTGTTCTTGTCATGAGTCCTTGGATGCTCCAAACATTTCTATGTATATAAGGTGTAGGGCAACTTGGTCTGGCTTAACCTCATAGAGGCCAGGGACACACTAATCATTGTGACAGGCTGGGGAAGGAGCAACACAGGGCTTGGTGAAATGTTTGGGGCCCTGTTTCATAATGTTTTACAGACATTTAAAGTGGTGAAGAAATAGGAAATGGGAAAAAGGTATAGCTCAGCTGTAGGATTGAAGACATAGTCTGAATGTATTCAATGTAGTGGCTCACCATTACTTTAAAATTAGTTGGTGCTGAGAAGGACTGCATTTAATGCACAGTACCATATATCTTATTCAGATGGGGTGCATTGGCCTATTCTTGTGGTAGGTTCCCATCAGCATCTTGGCCTTTTGACTATGATCAAGCACTTTTGGCACCAAGGGGAGGTGTCAGGGTTTGCTCTCGCCCTTCCTGGTGCTGGCCTGGTATTGTAGTACCTCCAGACCTGGTGAAAGTTCCCTGTCGGGGGGAACACCTGCCTGATTTTTCTTAAGGACCAAAAAGGGAGAGAAAGAGAGAGAAAGGTTTCTATCAGCATATTTGGCTATTATGCGCCATGTATTTTATAATTATATTCAATGTTGGCTGTATTCAATCAACTTCACGGTTGATTTCTATTACTGAGCACATGCTGCTTTTGGCAACCGTTTAATCATAGACAATGTATTTAATGAGGTTTCTTTATATGCAAATGTAAGATGAGGGGCTTTTTCCCCTGATGCTGACTGAAGGAAAAACCCCTCATATATTTCAGTAAATATGGTAACATATTTCAAAATATTAGAACTAGGGAGCATAAAATGAAACTATTGGTAGTAGGTTTACAATTAACAAGATAAAGTTGTTTTTAACACAGCATGACGGCTGGTAGTTTAACCCAGCTCGAAAGGGACTAGGTGGCTGACTTCTTGGCTGTTTGGGGCCAAGGGGACATACCTGGACAGTAGGACTATGTGAAATTCTGTTGGCTGTTTTATTTTGATGCTGTTTCGACTTGTTTTGAGCTCGAAACAATGAAATCAAAATGAAATGAAAGGCTTCAAAACAGCCTTGAATGAAA
The DNA here is from genome assembly GCF_001723895.1 of Crocodylus porosus. NCBI lineage: Eukaryota > Metazoa > Chordata > Crocodylia > Crocodylidae > Crocodylus > Crocodylus porosus. The sequence continues at coordinate 14,884,524 of NW_017728931.1, read as the reverse complement.
TGAGGGAAGTCAAAATGTTTCAAAAATTTTGAAACATTTTGAGTTTTGAAGCTGGGCTTGCTTGCTTGCAGCTAAAGAGAAACTAAGGAGAGGGAGGGGAAAGACCAGGGAAGGACTTCTCTGATATTGACATGTGTAGCTGGCCAGTGACTGTGATCCTTCCCTGAAGTCCCTTCCAATCCCAGTGCTCTGGGGGAGGGATAGAAAAACAGCATAAAAGGTAGCATTGTTGGAACTGAGATTTCTCTGTGCCTGCACACTTACAAGTGACACAAATTTTGCTCTGAACAGTCTGAGAAATTTCCCATAAATCCCTGCACCTATCTCCTTGAAACTTGGCAGGCTTCATGGCCTCAGCAGGGGCTACTATCCCTGCAGTTTTTACCCTGCTGCTGTACCTTAACACACACACAAAGTCATACATGTCAGCAGTTTTGCTTGTCAGAAGCCTGATGTGTAGTTTCCCAGATACCCCTGAATCTATCTCCTTGAAAACTGGTACACTTCATGGCCTCAGCAAGGGCTACCATGACTGCAGTTTGCACCCCACTGCACCTTAACATGTGCCTTGACATGAGTTTTGCTTTCAAGATTTTGAGCTGCAGTTTCCCAAAACCCTATGCACCTATATCCTTGAAACTTGGCAGGCTTCATGGACTCAGAAGGGGCTATCACCATAATAGTTTCATGTGAATCAGGCAAGAAATGACAAATTTATAGGCAGTTTTGTGCTTCCTCATTATAGCCTATGGGCAAAATTTTGAAACAGTGAAACAGTTTCAAGGAAACAAAAGGGAACGGTGGTTTTGAAATGAAACAAGATTCAAAACAAAACACGTTTCATTGAAACAGAAGTCAAAATGAAATGGTGCTGTTTTGCACAGCCCTACTGGACAATTCAAAGTAGGCAAGGAGCACATCTTCTGGGCAATAGCCAGAGTAGGGGCACCCCATCTGGGTCTGGCAGGTGCACAGCCATGGGGTTGCAGGTCCACAGGGGTGGATGCTGTTGCAGGTGGCAGCAGAACACAGCCAGGAAGCAGCCCCCACTGCCAGACTGCTGCAGTGGGTAGAGGGGGCAGGGGACACTCCAGGTCAGGTTAGGGCTGCTTCAGCAGTCAACCTGGCACAAGGGGTTGTGTCCCCAGATACCAAGTGGCTGAGCCTTAGAAGCATCTGAGGACAAGTAACCTTGAGCTGCTCACCAGGGCAAGTTTTTATCTGCTGGGGCCAGCAGGTGGGCTGTAGTCCCTGCGGGGGGCTTTGGCCCCTGCAGTGTGTGGGCAGGGGACCCACCTCTCCTGTGATTTCCCCCCCAAGGTCCCCCAAACCCTCACAACCCTTCCCCCCCACCTTCTAGCCACCCCAACCCCCTACTTACCTGGAATGGAGCGCGGGTCCAGGTCCGTGCACCCTGCACCGCTGTTTGCCCTGCACAGGCAGACAGTGTGCTTCAGGACAAAGGCAAGGGCAGCCACAGAAATGCTCTGGCTGGCTACCAGAGTGTCTCTGTAGAAGACCTGAGCCTCTGGTCGCTTCAGGTTGTCTGTCCTGGTTTTTCCCCCTGTGTTTTATTTTGGTATCTGGATTTCCAGGTACCAAATTTTGAGCCTGTGCTGCATATATGCAGCTGGGGGAACTTTTTTTGTTCCCAGCATGCATCTTGCTGCATCTCAAACTGCTTTGAGACATGGCTAGAGGCATGTGCGGGCTCATTTGGACGTGGCCATAGAGTTCATTTAGTGTGATTTGGAGGATATAGGCCTTGCATAATATAAGCAGCTCCAAATAGATTCAGCCAATAGAAATCAGAGACCGAAAAAGCTGTACTAAAATCATTTAGCTTCTCTTCCTGTCAGTAGAGATCTGTTCCATACAGTATAGTCTTTAGTATTTTGTCAAGTTTTATACATCCCAAGTGATGGGGTTGATATTTGGAGGCTATTGCTTATTTTAACAGTTCTCATTGTTAGGAAAAAAATATTCATTTTATGCACAAAAGAAGACGAAAACTTAGATTATAATACAAAGAGATTTTCAAAAATACTCGCCATTGGTCTAATTCTTTTCCCAGTGGTGACAACTACTGATTTTACTGGGAGATAAGACCAATGTTTATGGCAATAGTAAATTTGTTGTTGTTCATATTTAATGATCCCTAACAATTAAACAGAGGCACAGAAATTTATGAAAGTCTAGTTTAATGAAAAGCAACATAAAAAACAGCAAATCTACACACAAGAAGAGGAGGTTATGTTATCTAAATTTCCATACATGTGTTATTTCTGGAAGATGCACATTTAACTATTATAACTTAATGGTAATATTCTGTTTTTCTAATAATAATAATAATCTTTGCTTTAAATGCTGGCGAACATAGCTTTCTTCTCAGGATATGAGTACAATCAGACGGCTGCAAAACTACTAAGGCTCCATGCTGGGAGGCCCTGTAGCTCCTGGTCTGCTCTGGGACCCGTGGCACAGAGATTAGGAGTAGGTGCTACTTTAAAGGTGGAAAACTTGGACACAAAGCTGTAATATACAGCCAAGTCCTTGGATACAACCAAATTTGCACTGAGTAGAATACCTGGGATCATCACGTTGCAAATCTCAAAAGGGCTTTCACCCAGCTCCTCCAGAGAGATGGATCATACTTTTGAAAGAGACACCCAGGTAACCATCGCACACCATTAGTTATGATATATCCTTCCCTGGAACCTATACAGAAAATCCATAACCCTCAAACAACTGCAACCCATACTAGAAAGGGATCCAGTTCTTAAAGAGATCTTTCCAGAACCACGCATCCCAGCCTTTGAACAAGCACTGAACATTGCCAAACTCATCACCAGAAGCAAACCTCTTATGGCCAAGGCACACTGAATGAATCCAGACTATGCCAGAACAAAAAATATAAAACCTGCCAAAACATTTCCACCACTCCCACAATAACTACACCCCACAACAGAACCATCACCATTCCTGGATCTTATACCTCCAGAAATGTAATATATCTCATCCAGTGCACTATATGCCTTGATGGAAAACATGTAAGAGCAACCAAACAACTGCATACCAGAATGAACGCAAACTGAAAATCTATCACAGACAAAAATGATCTGCGGGTGCATGCTTCTCACAAGAGAACCACTCTCTCCAATCTCTTAGTTCTAATCCTCAAAGGGAATCTACAAAACACCTTTTGTAGATGAGCCTACAAACTTCACTTCATCAATCTACTGGATACAAAAAATCATGGACTAAATATAGACATTGGATTTATGGCACATTATAACCTGCCTGACATCTGATAACCCCAGCTATTTGTCTGCATTTTACCTGCTACATTCTATCACCAGTTCTACATTCCTCCTCCTCCCCCACCCCCCACTCCCTACATCTCTCACCTATTGTCTCTCATTCCCTCAGATCCTCACTGCCATACATTTTGTATTTTCATAGACCTGCATTTCATATACTGGCTTCTATTCTACCCAGAGAAGCACACAAAACAACAGACTTTTCCTATGGCTGAAGAAGGGTGTTAGTGCCCGAAAGCTTGTAAAGAACAACTTTTCCAACTATCTAGTTGGCTTAATAAAATATGTTACATCTACCCAAAGAACTTTGGACACAATTAACACATTTTAAATAAAGAAAGGCAGTAGCCGAAGCCAAAGTGGGCAGGGGACGACTCATGAAATGGGTGGACGAGAACCTGACGGTGTTCAACACCGAAAAATGCAAACTTCTCCACCTTGGGAGGAAAAACCTGCAGCATGCTTATAGGCTTGGTAGTGCTACATTGGTTAGTACTACAGATAAAAGGGACTTAGGGGTCATGGTTGACCACAAGATGAACGTGAGCCTTGAGTGTGATGCTGCGGCTAGTAAAGTGAGCAAAAAGTTGGCTTGCATCCATAGATGCTTCTCAAGCAGATCCCAGAATGTCATTCTCCCCTTGTACTCAGCCTTGGTGAGGCCGCAGCTGGAGTACTGCATCCAGTTTTGGGCTCCACAATTCAAAAAGGATGTGGAGAAGCTTGAGAGGGTGCAGAGGAGAGCCACACGCATGATCAGAGGTCAGGAAAACAGACCTTATGATGAGAGGCTGAGAGCAATGGGGCCATTCAGCCTGGAAAAGCGCAGGCTCAGGGGTGATCTGGTGGCCACCTATAAGTTTATCAGGGTTGCTCATCAGGATTTGGGGGAACGTCTGTTCACCAGAGCGCCCAAGGGATGACAAGATCGAATGATCACAAACTCCACTGTGACCAATTTAAGCTGGACATAAGAAAGAACTTCTTTACTGTCCGAGCCCCCAAGGTCTGAAATAGACTGCCACTGGAGGCGGTTCAAGCACCCACTTTGAACGCCTTCAAGACACATTTTGATGCTTATCTTGCTGGGATCCTGTGATCCCTGCTGATTTCCTGCCCCTGGGGCAGGGGGCTGGACTCGACGATCCCCCAGGGTCCCTTCCAGCCCAAATGCCTATGAAATCTATGAAATCAGATGGCCAACTCCAAAGCACCTTTGGAAAAGATCCACAAAGATATTTTTATCCCACTTCATTGGTTCAAAATATGGCTAAGCCACTTCAAGCCCACTTTTTTCTTGCATCCAGTCTGATACTTTAAAGCTGATTATGCTTCAAAAGAGCCAGTTAATATGTTTACGTTAAGAAGAGGGTTTATAATAGATGCGGGAATGGACCCAAAACCTGAGCAGAACCATAATCAGGAATCCTGAATTTCTGTTTAAAAATCCCAAATTCTCTGATTAAAAAACCCCAAATCCATATTTTTCCACAATTACAATGAAATGTCACTGTACATATAGGTATTAGTTGAACACAATGTTTTATTGATATATTTACAATTTTAAAGCAATTTGGAAGCCTACCTGTGAGCCAAATATTATAATAAAATATATTCTAAATATCTATATATTTTGGTATTTGATTTTGGTTTTTTTTAATTATTTTTTATTATAAATCAGAGCTCCCACTGCCCATTTCTTTCACTAGGCCATGGGTGCAGCTGTGGCTGTCCCCCCACTGCTTTGTGGCACTGAGCAGCCCTGATATGCTGGTGCCCTGCCCCTGCCCACGCTGTTGCCCCTCACTCCAAAGCCACAGCCCCGCCAGTGCCTCTCACTCCCAACCTGCAGTCCCCTGGCCCTGCTGGTGGCCCTAAATCCCAAGCCATAGCCCCCTCTGCCCCCAATGGGGCCCCTCACTCTCAATCAACAGCTCTCCTCATACCCCTAGCCCTACCAGAGTGGGCCACCCAGCTGCCTGGGCTATGGGACCCAGTGGAGGCATGCTTCCCAGTCCCTGCTCCATGGGAGGCAGTGATTGCTGAAGCGAGAGTGGAGCAGGACCCTTCACCCCCACTGGCCGGCAGAGCCTCTGTGACCCAGCAGGCAGGACCTGGTGTAGGAGGGCAGGGTGTGGTGGTGAGACTCGGTGCCACCATTACTGCCACTTGGAGCTCTGTACCAGCCAGGTTGCCATGGTGAGGTGCCTCTTGCCTGCCTGGCAGCAGTGCAGGCAGTGGTGGCCACACAGAATTGTGCCCCCCCACTGTTGCTGGGTGGATAGGGGGTGCCTCACCTTGGTTGTGTGGTTGGTGCAGGGCTCCCAGAGGCTGTGGCAGCAGCAGTGGCAACAGCATCAAGCCTCCCTCCTGTGTTCCACCCTCCCATGCCATGCCCTGCTCACTGGGCCATTGAGGCCCCAGGAGGGAGGGCAGCAGGATGGGGAGCCCCGAGCCCTACAGTGGGCAGCCCACATCCTCCCCTGTCCTGTGCACAAATCTGAGAGGTACATGTTCCCCCCGCCCTATACCACCCTCCCCAGGAGTGCACACAGCAGTGGGGAGCCAGCCCCCTGGACTCTGTCCCACTACCCCAGTTGAGCGCTGCACTGGTGCATTTTTGCCCCTCCTAGGCAGTGCCCCTAACCCCAACTTCCAACCCTGCCTCATTCCCTCCCTCACCATGGCCACCTCAATCTGCTTCCCCTTCATTACCTATGTTCCCCCTGAACTCTCACAGATTGCCTATGCCCCCTCCCCCAATAGACTTACCTGCAGGCAGCTGAGAGAACTGCTTTCCACCGCTGCCTAGCTGTATTGCTGGCCACATGCATATGTATGTGTGTACATACGCACATGGTGCCCCCCTGTGTCTTGCTCCCCCCAGCCTCAAGCAGCCCTTTGCAGGCTGGAACTTTGCCCATGGTTTCCCATGCTTTTCTCCTCTAAAGGAGAAAATTCATGTTTTTTCCATGGCAAACGGAAAACCCAGACCCCTGGCCATAATTATTCTATCCTAAATGATGAAGCTCAGTTGGGAGAAGGTAGCAAAATAATTGTTAGTTATCACTTTGCTATTGTATGCACCTTTCAATCCATAATTTTTTTTTTATCATTAGACTTCACTTAAATGTAGAATGAAAGGAAAGGTTTTATGTAACACGTACTGCTTGTATGGTGGCAGATAGTGGAATATGCATTCCAGAGTGATTTTCCTGACGTTTATTCAGGTGTCATGAATTAAAGGAGCTATTTAGCGTAACATAACTACTTTGATCGCGAACTGTGGAAAATAAAGACCACTTCAGCAAGGTCAATTATAGCTCTCTGACTCAATTTGCAAAACTGGTTTGAGTATACATGTTTACAGTATATGTACTTCCTGTTATTCAAATTACTGATCAGATTCATTCACTTGTTACATTCTAGTTACTTAACAGGCAGGATTAACTCATTATCCAAAGGGCAGTATTTAGACAGAGTGATTTTATTTTTGTATTAGCTTACAGTAATGTACAGTAACTTCTGTTCTGGAGTATTTCACTTGACTTCCATTTTTTAAGACTGTTACAAATACTGACTAGGTCAGCAACTGGAACTGAAAAGTAAAGATGTATTTTGAATAGCTCATTTTTATGTTTACCTTTTTGTTCTCTCACCGAGATTAACTAAAAGTATCCACTTTCAGTCACTGTAACTATGAAAAAGCTTAGATTCTCAGCCATAGCTTTAATTTTTCTCACATGTACGATTACCCAAAACAGGCCAATTTTTTATTAGCTGAAACAGAAAGGATATCTTACATGATAGCTGTATTGAGAGTATGAACAGAAATAAAACCAAAAAGGAAAACCTTAGGCTCATATGTTGCATTGTGCTTCCAAATGTGTATAATACAGGGATTTCACTAATTACAGAATGTAGCTCTTCCAAATAAGCTTAAGCTGACTCCCCTTAATTGAGGGTAGAATTTAGAAGAGATAAGCAAATACCACTATATTCACGTGTAGACTGAGTGTGAAATAAGAGATCCTACTACTAGGATTATATTTTAGAAATATTTGAACTGAACAAATCATTGAAATAATGTGGGACAAGTAAAACCATAGCATTACAAGAGCATGCAACAAAAGAAAGAAAATGAATTTTTCTGTGAATTTTATGAACAGGTAAAATGCTAATGTAGCTGATATGATCCAAACAATAAATATTAGAAAAGAACTATCTTTGATTTCAGCTGGGCTGAAACATCTCACCCAGACCTCTCAAACTCTACTCACAGTAGCATACAAGTATTTTTAGATATCAATATCAACAAAAGCCAAAACTAAACTCTTCAATGAGAACCTTAACTATCACCCTGAGATTCCAGTTCCAGATCTCATCCAGTTATACGTGACCATCTTTGGATAGGTTAAAATATTATGAAGGCAGTCAGGCTAGTAATATTTCATTCAAAAAACTGGTGAAAGCCTTTTAAGATCAGAACACTAAATGGCCACCATTTCAGTCTTGCAGACTGTTTTTAGCTCTTTTCAAATCATAGATCCACCCATGGAGACCAATCTTCAGCAACAGCTTTGGGTTTTAGTTTCTGCTTAAGGATAACATTATGGGGGAAAGCCCCTTATCTTAGATTTCTGTACAAGTTGTAGATGGGGCTGGGGGAGACTGGCTGCAGCTCTTGATTCCCAAGCTACAGCTGCTGCCTTCTCCACCACCTACCCCACAGCCTCTGTACGCCTCCCCCCTCCACTCTCCCACCTTCCCAGTTTTGCTTCTGCCTCCCACCCTGCCACTTACTTTCCTATAGCAGCTTTGGCTTCAGCTGGGTCCCCACTCTGTGCTGCCTCCAGCCTGGCAGGGGAGGCAGCAGCAGTGGCTTTCAAACTGGCTCTGGGGCCAAGGCTGAGGCTGGAGCTGCCATCCCCACAACCATTGCTGTAGGCCAGGCAGAGACTAGAGGTAGCATGTGCTTCCTGCCCAACTGGTGTGTGGCCCACAGCTGGAGCTGGAGCTACAATGGGAAGGTAAGCAGTAGCAGGAGGGTGGGAGGTAGCAGTTGGCTGGCAGCAGGGGAAGACAAGTTGGGGAGAGCAAGCCTTGGGAGCATAGGCACTAGAGGGTACAAGCATGGGAAGGGAGAAACTGGGGGAATAGGTGGGAGGAAAAGTGTGAGGGTGACAGGTGCTAGGGGGTGCAGACACCATGGGGAGAGGCAGGCACCAGTGGGCACAGGCATGAGGACCCAGGTGGGAGAAGGGCCAAGTGGCAGGGGTCAAAATGCAGGGGAGCACAGCCACTGCAGAGGGGAAAGGGGTGTAGGTATCACGAGGTGGGGCAAGCATGGGGCATGTAGGCACCTGGATGGGGCACTTGGAAGGGGAGCAAGTGGTGGTGGCGCAGGCAGAAAGGGGCAGGAGTCAGGCCATGTAAATCCCCTACCGCCTTCCTCCCTGTAATTGCTTGCTCCACTGCAATGGTGATTGGGCAGGGCGGGGGAGGGATTTAATATGACTCTCCAAAATGAGACACTAGACATGGAAAATGATAACAAATTTATAAGGTAGAATACCTTATAAATTTGTACCTTATAAATTTATCATTATAATTTATATTTATATCTTACAAATTTGTTATCATTTTCCATGTCTAGAATCTAATTACTGGGGGTCAATGGCATCTTGGATTTGGTTAAGTATTTGATTGCTCTGTCCTTAGAATTTGACCTCATATATTTAAACAACTTGTTCTAATTTAAACAGAATTAATGACTATGTAATAGAAGTTGGATCATTCACATGTGTGTGGTTTGCAACACACATAATCCATTGCATGCTGTTAGGTCAAGGATGAGCTATGCAACTCTGTAATGCAATTTTGAATTTTGAGGGCGCTGGTTCTCTATTTGGTTGGAGCACTTGTGCTGCCTTTTGCTGCAGCTGTGTGTACACTCAGTGGACACAAACCCGTATCTTCATAGGGCTTAAGTGAGCCTAGCCTCATGAATTAGCTGGGTTCTACTGTACCATTTTCAGTAAGAGATGCCCAAGAACAGTTCTTAAGATCACTGGGATCCATTTTTCAAACTTCACATGCAATGAATGTAGCCTCAACCCCACTAATCTGTTAACTGTAACCTGTTCTTTTTGGTAATAGAAAGGTTATTTTCATTTCCACATTTGTTCAGTGATACATTTCTGGTGAGATTAGCAACAAGAGTGACAAACAGTTCTGCTATTGATATTCATTGGGAACTGGCTTCAGACCACTTTATTTATTTAACTCTGGTTTATCCCTTTACAAACCTTTATGAAATTGCTACTCCATATCCTTCAAGAGTTCCTTCCTGTAATGAGCATGTATGGGAACAATATTGGGCTGTTAATATATACTAATGGCTGAGTGTTGTATTTCTGCCTTACTGGATTCTGTCATGAAAATATAATGCCTGGCAAAGACAGATTTCTTTGAAACACCAGTTTGTTTGGGTTCACTAATTTTAGTTCCTATCTTGCATATAGAGAACCTGGATCACAGTGAAGTCAGGAATAGTTCTAAGAATTAAAACCTTTATGGCTTCCAGGCAGTTCTAGGGTTTATATTTCGCTTTAAAAATCAGTAGTTACTCAATGTTATGGACCAGCAAGGACTAAGGCTGCAGAGCTGAGCAAAGTGCATCTTCTCTTTTTAAACATACAAAATATTATGCAGTGGCATGATCTTCCTTTACACATCAGTTTAGCAGTTACCATAGTCAGTGTTGTTCAGTAGTTACAGCTTGAGTTATGGAAACAGGACACCTGTGTATTAATATCAACTGATTTTGCTGGCCTGTTACTCACTGTGTGATTGTAGGCAAATGCCTTAACTCCTCTATGCATTCATTTACACTCATATACCATGGGTGCATCAACTCATGCAATTAATGTGAAGCAATAAACTCCAAAGCAGTTGAAGTTGGAGTAAACTGCTCCCAGATGCAGCATCTACATGTGCTCCCAGGACAGCAGCAATTTGAGTTGGGGCAAAGCAGGCACCTGACTGCCTGGGCTGACCTGGCACAATTTATGCTGCTAGTCAGCATCTACACATGCACATTTCAGTGCAACTAATTACTCTGCCATAAGATAGTACTGTCCCTGACTGTACTATTTAAGGATGGAGTTGATTAGTTTACTGTGCCCTGTTACTGGTACATGTGTAGATTCTGATGCTTTACTGAGGAGCTAGTCTACTCTGCAGTAAAGCTCATGCGTAGATGCACCCAATAGGAATAAAATCTATTACTTCAGAGGTGTTGCATGTGGTTTAATGTATTAGTGTTTGTAAAGTACTTTGAGATCCTAAATGAAGAGTCTTTTAACTAGGTGGAAATTATGCAAGAGGCAAGAATTCCTTAGAGTGATAGCTTTATTGAGCCAGCTATGTAACTGGGATAAAATTAGACATGCTATCAAATACAAGAAATTCTTTGTCAGCAACATAGTTTGTCTGATAAAATATATCATGTTTAGAGATCCTTGGCTCTCTTGTGAACATTAATGGCATATGATATACAGCCTGTCTGATCGGATCAGTGGGAGCCATCATTTCTGGCAAACATGCCACAAGGTAAGTCCTGCATCCTTCCCAAGTGACACTCAGATCCACTTCTGCCTGATCTATTTCTTTGCTTCCTGGCCCCTGCCCTATCTGTCCCTGTGTTCACTGCTCCTTCCCTGATCTGTGGTATGCTGCATACAGAGACTGTCTGTGACCCTTCTGATATGAATTCAATTTAAAAGTCATTTACAGAAAATTCCTAACTACATTCTATGAAAGCTGCTTGCTAATTGTTTTCATTATTAAGAGATTTATAATTTATGGCAATAAGCCATATACATGCTCATACAGATATACGTAAGAAGCCTCCAAAGAGTAATAAGTATAAATACAAATGCTTCAAGGCCTCTGGTTTCTTCTTTTAATTGGATCTTCCGGAAGAAAAATGCAATAGTTATCATTCTGAAGCCATAATCCAATGAATTTCTAAATAATTATTTTCTTAACTGATCTCATTTAAATGCATGGTTTGCTATATCTAAGGCTGTTAAATACGTCCAAGTAATCATTTTTATAATGCTGGAGACCTTTTTGAACACTTAGATAATAAAAGTATGTTTAAAAATCAAAGGACCGTTTCACACCAACATATATTTACAGACTTTTATCTGACAATAGTTCCTGAAGTTTTCCTTTTCAATATGCTTCCTTCAAAAAAATGAAATAATTGTGAGAGCTACCACTTCGATACCTTTATTTATCTACAGAACAGACAGAAGCAGCTTTGCTTCATTTCCACTCTTAGCCCACAGGCCTCAATCCCAATCTAAAGAGGTGATGCCATGTGTGCAAGAGTAGTTCACTTTTGTAATCACTGTAACATGTAACCACTCTCTCAGTTTGCACACATACCGGCCTTGTACAGACATTCATTTCTCATTCAGTCACTGCTCTTCCAAGAGAAACCGTGAGCGTACAGATGTTCAGGCTTTTTCTCCAAGAGTAAAAATGACCAATCCAAGAGAAAAATAACCTGGGCACAATCAGGGTTAAATCACCTCCTGGACAGTTTCTCCTGGGAGAGTGAACACTGTGAAGTGGGGGTGTTTTTCTCCCTGTTGGAGCAGCAGAGTCCAGTGAGTGACACACTGACTTACTTAGAAGACAGTACATGTTGACAACATAGGCTGACCATAGGCCATCTGGGTTAGCCTATCACTGCTCTCATCTGTTGCCAGGCAGATTAAGGAGCCTGCAAAGAATACTGAGATGTGTGCACAGGGCTTCCTCTGGCTGCACAGTGTCAGCACTGCAATCTATCCACTCTTCAGGGCCTCAGTATTCAAATGTCTCTACAGGTTGCTTTGGGTAAGTTTCTATACTGAGAACAAACCAAGGAGGATTAATCCCTGATTATTTGAATGGAAGTATGTAGCCACATACATTCAGTTTCTCCTGGGAGAGTTGCTGCTCTCCCAGGAGAAACCATAAGTGTACAGATGTTCAGGCTTTGTCTCTCAGAGTAAAAATGGCTGCTCCAAAAGGAAAATAACCTGGGAACAACCAGGCTTAAATCACTCCTGAGAGAGTGTGTTTCCCTGCAAGAGTGAATGTCTGTACATGCTGCAGCTTCTCTCAGAAGTGAACACAGACCTTCAAACCCCCTCTCCCTTCTGCCCTCTCTCCCTCTCACCCTGCTTCTTCTAAGTAAGACAGTGTGTCACTCACTGGACTCTGCTGCTCCAACAGGGAGAAAAACACCCCCACTTCACAATCCCCACATTTTGCTTCAGGGAAACACAAACTGACTATGGGCAATCTGTGGCAGCAAATCGGGGCTGCCCTATGCACTGTTGCCATCTGTCACCAAGCTGAGGGAGCCTGCAGAGGGTGCTGAGATGTGTTTGTAGGCATTATCCCCTTCCCCTGCCCTCAGTTGCACAATGTCAGCATTACAAGCTCTCTACTCTTCAGGACCTCAGCACTTGAATGCCTGTACAGGTGGCTCTGAGTAGGCTTTTCTACCAGGAGAACAAACCTGGAAGAATTATCCCAGCCTATCTGAATGTGTGTATGCAACGAAGTATCATCTGGGACGTGAACATCTCTCCATTGCAACCTGGCTTATGAGTACCAGTGATTTACTTGCTCTTGATGTCTGGAATATTTCCAATAAAACCCCACATCCTCACCAAATCAGCTTGGTTTGGGGTTGCACTACATTCTTCAAAACTTTAACCAGTTCATGAACCTGTTGTTAGCTTGTTCCTAGTTTTTAACAATCCTGAGCCAAAAAATTCGTTTTCTTAGAAGTTACGCAAAAAGAAATTATGTAAAATCTGAGGTTTGGCATAGTTTTGATGCAAAACCACTTAAAATACAGCAATTTAAACTGAGGTTACTTTGACAGTTTGGGTTTACTTAAACCTGAAACTCAAAGCAAAGTTCAAGGCAGGGGTGTAAACTAAGGGAGACAGAATCCACAGAAAACATTTACATAACACCCTGTGAATCAAAGTAACTTAGTTTCATGTGGCTCAAATAATAGGCTGACAAAACAGGAATCAGATGTTACTGTCTTTTAAACACTACCTGCAGAATCTGCATCAAAGGCACATATAGAACTGAAAGTTTCTCTTTCCTACTACCAGCTCCCTCAACCATGAAGCCTCACTATTAAAAGTTTTAAGAATCATATATCTTAATGTGAAGTTATTCTAGCTTTGGTATTTCCCTCCTCCTCAGTCGCATTAAAAAAAGCTCAAGCCACACGCAGCGACAGCAAGGGAGGTAAAAATGTTTCCCTCCCTTACCACCCCCCGCAACGCTAAATGGTCTTTGAAGTTGTGATCACCAGAACTGTTACATGCAGTTAACAGTCTGGTGAACCAGTCTGACTGCATGGAAAGTGAGTTGATAATATCATTGATTTGAACCAGATTAGCTTCTTTAATGGGAACAGATCCAGGTCAGTGGCTGACAAATATACAGACTCCTTTGTTCAGATTCAGCCAGTTTTGGTCAAAAGGTTTAAAAAGTGTGAGAAGAGCTTCATGTTGTCACAGAGACCAACATTGCTTTACAGTTGGTAAAGTCTATACATGGAGGTTTATTACTGACCGTTATGGCTAATAACTCATTACGGAGAATGCAGTGTCAGTATGTTAGAATGTCCTAACTCATCATGCCATGGAGCATTCTGGGCTGAATTGCCTTTTATCACTCCTGCTGGCATTACCCTGTCTTGCATGGAATTAGCAAATATTCAAAGAAAAAGAGGGCAAGAATGATTCTCTAGCCTCATGGTTAAACCATTTACTTGAGAGACAGAACAGTACCCATAGAGGAGACTGAGCAGCCTAGTGGCATCCTTCTATCCTAAAATTCTCTGTAGCATGATAATTAGGGCATGCTCCTTGAAAGGTGGTCACCTCCAATTAGATTCTCACAGCGTAGGTGATTCCCTTAATCTCTGGGTTATTTAGCAAAAGGAAGCTATTGCTTCTTCTGTCATTTTTTTCTAAACCTAAAATGTCATTTATCTTGCTTTTCTTATTTAGGGTTACCATATTTCCAGGTCTAAAAAAGAGGACACCTGTCAGGGGGAGAGAGGGCAGGGGGAATATGATAGTAGGGGCGGCAGTGACATTCTGTTGCTCCTCACTGACAAGCCACAACCCACCCCCCCCTCCATCCAGTAGGGTGGCTATCATAGAGGACAGGCTAGTTGTCTTCTGTCCTCTACTGATATGAAACTGGATGCCTTTATGTCATGGATGACATAAAGGTGTTGGGTTTTGTATCAATAGAGGTCAGAGGACACAGTACCAAAAAACTGGAATGTCCTGTACGATGGCCACTCTTCCCCCCAACCCTGCCAGTGCCCCTCACTCCCAAACAGCAGTACCCTTCCCCTTGTGGTGCCCCTCACTCTCAACCCACAGTCACCTAGTGCTGCCAGTACCCTGCACACCCAATCCACAGTGACCTGTTCTGTCTCCTGTGCCCCTCACTCCTGACCTGCAGTCCCTGCCCCATGCTAGCCCTGTCAGTACCCCTCACTCCCAACATGCAACCCCCTTCCCTTGCCCCCAGCGCTGCTAGTGACCCTCACTCCCGACCCACAGACCCCTGCCCCCCCAGCCCTGCTGCTGAAGCGGCTCCCACATTGTGTAGGCACCCAGTCTCTCTTAGATGCATTCTCTCTCGCTGGAGCCCTGCAGGGAGCATGTGACCCCAAACAGCCAATCCCGAAGTGGCCAGCCTAGGAGAGCAGAGGAACAGAAACAAACCCAGACATTTGGCTCTTATTTTAAAAACCCACCCGGACTCAGCACAGAGGGCCAAAAAAGAGGACATATCCAGGAAAACCTGGACGTATGGTAACTCTATTATAAATTCCCATGAATTAAGGACCAGATTCTACTCCACCCATTGGGCATATAAGTGCATTTTGGCACCTATGTGCATTTCCATTTCAACCTGTTAGTCATGAGTCCTAATTAATACATCTACTTTTTAACAGAGTCATCTTCCCCTTAAGGACTGAGTCACAAGAAAACCCCCAAAACCCCCAACCAGGAGGAGGAAGAGGACCCATCCATCTTTAGAATGCTCCAGCAGCCTCGGTATCACATGTATTCAGCACCCCCATGTTTCAAAAAGGCAGCGGAGATGCTTTAACTAAGTTCAACAACCTTTAGTTAAACTACCCCCACTGCTATCTTGAAGTGCAGAACACTGAATATATGAGATGCTGCAGTCTGCTCCAATGTGTTTTAAATAAAATGTGTTGAAGCAGGTGTTGGGCACGATTATAGGTGCCCATAGAGTTTAAGGCTAAAGGGATAATTCTGACCAGCTGATTAGGAGCTAATGGCCTTCCTATAACAAGCTTACAGTAACGAGAGCTGAGGATGGCATGTACAGTTTAAGACTTAGTGGGTGCATCTACATCTGCAATTAAGGCAATGAAATAAACTCCAGAGCTGTTTGAGCTGAGCTAAACTGCTCCCAGCCACAGCATCTAAATATGCGCCTGGGACACCAGCTATTTGAGCTAGGGTGGAGCACTCTGGGATGACCCCAGGCTCCAGGTGGCAGCATCGGGTGGCAAAGGGGGTGTCTGTGGCACAAGGATTGTGAGAGTGCAGAGCTGTGTGGGTAGGTGGCAGCCAGAAGTCTGGGTGGGCACACCAGGCACAATGTATGCCTGTGGTCACTGCTTACATATGTGTTTGATCACAGTTAATTACACTACCATAAGATAGCCCTGTCCCCGACAGTACTATCTTATTGTGTAGTTAATTTATTTACCGCACCCTAATACCAGTGTGTGAACAGACAGTGATGCTTTACTGCAGAGCTAATTAGTCTACTCCACAGTAAAGTGCACATGTAGATGCACCCAGTCAGAATTAAGATAGACCTGGATCTTACAAATCAATTTGTAAGTAGCTTTCTGCATGTCAGTGGCTTTACTGAACTCATGTGGTGCTACTTGTGCATAAAATCTCAACATACACAAATTTTTGCAGAATAAGGGCTGAAGTATGTTTTAGCCATAGAGCTCATAGAGAAGTAAGGCTAGAAGGGGACCTCAAGAGCTCATCTGCTCCAACATGAGATCTAACCTACAACGTTGGTGTTATTAACACCATGTAATTATGTCAAGAGGAGGCTTTTCAGCTGCTCAGCATTACTATAAATAAAAAAAGGATTGTATAGGAAGACTTACATCATCCACAAGGATGCGCTTTCCTAGCTTTTAAACCTGGGCATGCTCTGCCTGTGCAAGGACTGTGCTAAAAGGCAGATAGAATTGCACTGTAAAGTTCTGGATACCAATATTACTTTATTAGCATTCAGGTAACTAGCTACAACTTGCTGATTTGTACTTTGTATCCTTATGCTATTCATAAGATATGCGAACATATTAATTACAATAATCATATCACTACTATCAATAATACTAAAGATTAATCAATGTGATATTGATATAATTAATATTGTTGATGCAATGCTGGTGAATACTTATATATATATATATATATGTAATATACAGTGTATGAACATATGCATAAATATACATAAATATGTTTCCAACTTCAATGTATTTTCTGACTAGCATGATTTACTTTTAATTCTACATCAGTTACTTCTAGTAAACACTCACGTGTAAATCCTATCTTTATTTTCATGAAAATTTGTTTTTAAATATGGGAAATCATGAGCTTGTTTTATACTGAGCAAAATAATTTCAACAGCTATTTAGCTACAGTTTGAATACCATGAAAAAAACTAATTTAAGGTCAAAAGCAATTTAGTTTTGACTGACTTGGCAATCCTTTGTTCTCCAGATCATGTAAGTGCTGAGTAAATTATAAACCTGTAATTCTATCCTGAGGTCAAGGGACTTCAGAATTCATTTGATATATTGGTCTTCTAGAAAGTTCTTCCAAGGCTAATATCCCTAAACTGTGTTTATGAGTTGACTACATTAATAACTAATAGAGTTATGTGGTATTAGCAATTGTGCAATTAACCCTTTCAAAGAACATTATACTTAAATACAGTATCTTTCACTCAAAGTAGCTTGCCAAAAAGGGGGAAAAATGAAATAAATCTACAAGCAGATACATTTCTAAAGACCAAACTAAGTAAAAAAACCCAACAAAAATAGACATGTTTTTAGAGATTTGAGATGGGAAAATCAAAATGGAGTGAGAAAAATCACAGGAAGTCGAGAAAAAGACTTCAGACATGAGAGGCTGGGAAGAACAGACAAGTGATATGACACGCTGACCCCAACCTCTTCATATATATACAGGGAAAAACTCCCACAAATTCCTGTGCACACCCCCCTTCCCTGAGGATCTCAGGATATTCTTTGTCCAAAGAAATTTGGTAATGCCTTCAATTGGCAGACAAGATACAGTAGGCTCAAAACAGGCTAAAAACAACACTGTGTGAAGGGAGTAACAGGGGCTGATCCAGAGGGAATGCAGCAGTAAGGTCACAGTCCCATTTGGCTGTGCTTCATGTAAGCTCTTGGCACTGGGTCTGGCTGAAGACCCTACTGCTAAATTCAGCAAGGAGCAGGAGGGAAGGAAAGTAAGAACAGTAGTAGTATTCACCCTCTAGGCTCTGAAATCTTGTAAAAGCAAGACCTCCAGCCAGATCCCACCCTGATCACCTGGTGAGCTCAGTGCTTACTGTGTATACACAGCTCACAGCCAAAGTGGGAGAGGGCATCCACTTTGCCCCCTTCCTGGATTCTCTACTTGGAAATGTAACAGGGCACCTGGCTCTTATTAAGGATATGGGGGTCAGAGAGACGTGGTTCATTTAAAAAGACTCTGGTCTGCCTATTCCAAGGCAAACTCCAGAGTCCTATAAGAGCTGGTATCAGGCTCCAAGATGCTCTAGGGAATGCAGCCAGGCTCCAAAATGCTACAGAACAGTGGTTCCCAACCTTGTGGTCATGATGATAAAAAATGGGGTCAAGAACGCCCAGGGAGGGGAGCATGGGAGGGGCACATGCTGCCCAGATTTGTGTGTGGGGTGGAGGTGGATGCAGGCTGCCTGCTGTGGGCTCAGGGCTCCCCACCTTGCTGCCCCCCCCCGGGACCTCTGTGGCAGAGCAGGGTGGGGAGGCTTACCGTCATAGCAAGGTGCCCCCCTGCCTTCCCAGCACCAGTGGGAGGCACAACTCTGCAGCACCACTGCCACCACTGCTGGGCATGCCCCCTGCCTTGCCATGGAGGTGTGATCAGTGTAGGGCTCCCTGCAGCGGCACCAATCCTCCCTGCCCTCCTGCACCAGATCCTGCCTGCTAGGCCACGGAGGTGCCCACATGGATGGTAGCAAGGCAGGAATCCCTGAGCCCACAGTGGGCAGCCCATATCCTTTCCCCACCATAGGCTCCACTCCAGCCATGCTGCTGACTGGGGGCGGAGGGAACGAGGAAGCCAGACTCTGCTCTGCTCCAGCCACAGCAGCCACCACCTACTGCAGGTGGCATCCAGGCCAGAGGTGTTGCTGGTGGGGAGGGGAGGGCAAGGGACTGTGGGCCCCAGCCATGGTCCCATAGCCTTGGCAGCTGGGGCCCCCTCAGGTAGGGCTGGCAGGGCAGAGGCTGAGTTGTATGTAAGGGGCACCAGCAGAGCTGGGAGGTGGGGGGCTGTGGATGGGGAGTGAGGGGTACTGACAGGGCCAGGGGGCTCTGGGTGGGGAATGAAGGGCATCTGGGGAAAACAAGGGGCTGCAGGCTGGGAGTGAGGGCCCTGCTGAGGAAATGGGCTCAGAAATGGGGTCATACTGAGAAAAAGTCTGGGAAGCACTGCTATAGGAGCTGCTGGAACCTCCCAAATGCTGGAGGAAACTGCTGCCTCTACCCCAGGTACTGGAGTGCAGTCCAATTGCAGAGGCACGAATCAGCAGGTACCAAACAATGGTACCTGAAGACCCTGCTAAATGAGAACCAGGAGAAAGGGCTGGTGGCCTGCTGGGAGAGGGGCAGGTTAAGTGGCTGGAAGAGGAGGGGCCAAGGGCCTTAGAAGCCTGGCGCTACTGATGAGCCTGGATACTGGTCCTTACCAGGCTCAGGAGAAGAGTTCTGCAGAGCCTAGAGTAGAGGAAGCCCTGCAGGGAACTTGTACTACTGAAGCTACATGATTTATGTTATATGCTTGGTTTATGTAGCTGCTTCAAAAGCTGCAAGGCATGGGAGTGGCTGAAGGGGTAGAAGGAGGCCACGGAGGGTGCCTGGGAAAGGTGCTGTAGCTTTGTCAATTTGACTGCCCAGGACTGCAAATGGTAAGGAAGAGTAGTCTGAATTTTGTGGGGCTGTAGCCTAGCCTGAGGACTGCACAATAGAAGCTGAGAGCCCAAGGACTATGCAAAAGGAGCTCCAAACCCCAGAGACTTATGCAAAAGGCCCAGAGAAACCAACGAACTTGGGGGCTGAGTGTCAATGAATCCCAATGACACTGTGAAAGCTGAGGCAAGGCTCTAAATTGGTGGAAGGGGGTGGGTGTTTTAGGGTAAGCCCAATGGAGAGACAGTACATATTGCCTCCTGCCTGCAGCCCAGAACTGTCCACGTAGGCACATATGGAGTTACCCTAATGTAGACTAAAAAAGGGAGAAATGGGAAAGAAATGAAGATCTCCACTGCAGCAAAAATTCAGCCACCTGGATAAACAAAGACAGTCTCCCGCATGTACAATTCAAGGCAGGCCAGGTAAGCCAAGAGAGTGCACCAGCTAGACAAAGAGATAAGCAGGATGCTAGGGGATGACAGACCACCAAAGACTCTCCAAGCTTGCTATAGGGAGTAGTGGACTGCTTCTCTTCAAGTCCTGTTAAACACATGCTGAGCCAATAACCTGGTCTTCAATCCAAAATATATGCATCTTTGAGCTAAGTTGTTTCCTGCAGGCTTTATTTCTTCCCTAAAAACAGGCTCTGAAAGACTGAAATTGTATCTAGCTTGTTTCAGCACAGGATTTACGTGCACATGATTGCAACTACTACCAATTTTGAGCTTTACATTTCTCCTTAATGAGAATCAACCTGCTATTAAATACATATTTTAAGAAGCCTAGAAATGGTCTGGTCGACTTACCCATCACTCTGCAAACATTAAATTGAATGACTCCCAAAGCATTTAGGGTTATTTCTTTTGACTGACTTCAATACTGAATTCATTAGAAAAAGGTAGATTCCTATTGGTCTGTCTGAATGTAATTTAATAGAAGCTCCCTAGAAATCACAATTTGTAATCTTGAAATCATTAAAAATAACCTATTGTTAGCCCAGAATCGTTCTATGAAAAATTAGAAGTGGTTTCCCCCTGCAACTCCCCTGCCTTAAGGTTGTAAATTTTACATGAAATTATTTTGGTGTCTATGGTATTTTGATTCACACCAGGAAATGTTTGTCCTGAACAATGTATTTCTTGGCTAATACTTGGACTGTCACAGAATTCATACCAAAAATACATACTTTGCTATATGTTTTATGTTTACAGTAACTCTTCCATAACTTAAAATTCAGCAGTTGGTTAGATTAATTATCAATAAACACTCCAAGGTTAAAGAAATATCAGCACTCAAATTAAAACTGTAAGAGCTTTTACTGCTGTGTACTGCAGCATATGACATGGCCACACAGCAGGAACCAGCTTGCAAAAAAGTATCATACTGATTTGGTGAATAACTGAACAGGGAAGCAGATACAAAGTCCACTGAAATTAAGCCTTTCCATTGACTTTGTGGGGTTTAGGAGAAACCCCATAATAAGTATAGAAAAAAAAAAGTTTAAGCTACATCTCAGACACCCTACAAGCTCTAATCCATTGCTATTTGCTATGAAGGGCAATGGAGTGGGGTGGATTAGGTGTGGGACAGAAGAGTTAGGGAGCTGAGCCACAGAATATATCATGTAACATACAGAAACCCAAATAATTGCAGTCACTTTTTGACATTATCTACTTTTCATCTGCCATGTCTCCTTACTTGTATATGTGCAGTTTTCTGTTTATCAACACTACAAAACAAAACTGTGATTCGCTAACATTCCTCAGCTCAATTTTAACAGATTTTTTCTTAGAAACATCTAGAAAACTGCTTCTTAGCTGTTTAAGCTATATATACTATATGATGAGTGCATACTACATTGTATATTTTCTATAAAAACATTACATTTTTAACTTCCTTGGGACCATGTATGTAAATATTTGTACATGAAATTATATGATGGGCTTTGAAATTTATGCCATACATTTCTGTTAATGTTTTAAAAATATTTATTCAGGCAAATGAAATTGCAGTAAAATATTTTACTACAGATCAGTCAAAGGTTCTCACAATTTTATCTTCCTAAAAAATAATATTTTAAGCTATAAAACAGAGTTTCATTTCAGATATATAAAAGGCAAATTTACTCAGCTTGATTTGATTAATACCAAGTAGTTGAACATTTTTTTAACACTGAGGTTTAAGGTAAAATATAAAATCAAGATGTAGGAATTTTCTTTCCTTACATGAAAGATTTAGTTTTGTTTTCAAGTAACTTACACTGTCAGGGGCAAATTGTCTACCCAGCACCCAAAGGGTTGTACGCACAGATCCTGTTGCTGTTCACAATAATGAGATTAGGGTGCATTGCCCTCAGCATGGCTCTGAGCGTACAAATTGTTAATAATTTTGATTCCTCGTGAAACAAAATTCTTACTTCAGTCAGAAGTGATGTGTGGTCCAAGATATATTTTAAAATGTGCTCCTTTGGGTGCCCCACCAACTTAATCACCAGCGCAACAACCACCTGGCTACTCCCTATGCTTTACCACCCACAGTGAAACCCTCCTGGGTGGCTAACTAGGAGGCCTATTCAGCACTACCAGTTCTGCTCACACAAAGGTCCCTTTGACGTCAGTAGTTGTGCCTTAGTCTGATTATGAAGGGATGAATAACCCCCCAGTCACATCCACAATAACAAGGAGTTTCCTATACAGTGTTACTGGGCAAATTTATGTGTCTCACTAAATGGATATTTTTTTTTCTACCCTTACACTCTTGTAAACCTCTACCCCTTGTCCTATGATGAAATGCACCTGAATCACAAAATGGTTGTGTATCATGCCCAACTTATACCCATCAGCATGTCATGCCTAACTCACATCCTCTCCTTTTGCCTCCCATAAAGTAGTCTCAGTTTATACCAAGGTACATTCCTCACTCTCCTTGTCCCACTTCCTCCTCACACTGGTTTCTTGTCCACCAGTATGCATTTGTTTGCCCTACATACCACTGACCAGAGAGCATGCATGCAGGCCAAGAACTGAAAAGAGAAAGAATGGGAATGGGACTGGCTGGTCAAGGAAATATTAGACGGAGAGCACTGAGCAAGAGATTAGGATTACCAAACAGACACCAGGATGAGGTGAAACCTGAGGTATGGATAAATGAGAAAATATATATTCATGGACTACCTACTTTACCATATTGAGTATAGAAACAACTTGATACAAAAGAAGCCCAGAAACTATGAATCTTTGTTACTACAAATCCTTTTTTGAGTTAACTTGTCCTTACGAATCTGTTGCAGAAGGCTTCAACTGTTATAGCTTTCATGTAAAAAAATATAGTACAGTGATATACCATCACAGAAGGGAACCTATAGTTATTTTATTCAGTAAAAATCTAGGATGCTGAATTTCATTATACAGCCATTAAAATAATCCCAACTCAGTGCCCTCTTTCCCTTCTCCCCCTCCAAAATCACCCCCCAAATTCCAGGAATAAACGAATGAAAATGAAAACTGAAATGCTCGAAAGATGGGCTAGCTCAGTATATAAAATGCTAGCTCAGTATATAAAATGCTGTGAGAAACTTTGATTCCTGTTTAAAATGAATGTTGAGAGTATGCTTAAGGCACTTCAGAGTCAGGCCCAATGACTTTTAAGGCTTACTTTATTTCAATGTGTGAATGTATGCTCAGAAGGGGAAATCCATTTTAACTGTACCAATGTATGTACCAATCTGAATCTTACAGCAATGATTTAGCTAAACATGTGTATGCATTCTTTGGCAACCTTACTTTTTTTAGTCCCATTTGGCCAAATGAAAAAAAAACAACAACCCCACAACCCTACAATTCTCATCATTAATGCCAAAATAATACAACCACAGAAAAAGCCACAGGGAACTGATGATGGGAATTTTTTCTCCCTAAGAAAAAGGAAACAAGGATAAAAGAAATTTACTAGAAAAACCTTCCATGACTGCAACATCATGGCATGGATTTTAGACGTACAAAATTTGGATAAGTCAATATCACTATTCCTAGAACAACTGTAGCCTGACTGAGCATAGACTGACAATGGGCACATCTACATGAGACAAATTACTGTGCGTTTGCCTAATTTACTGAACAGTATGGGTGAGCATCTACATGCGCATGGCCTTACTGCACAATAAAAATGGCTAATCACGATTAAATTTTCTACCTGCAAAAACGGGTAGCAAATTTAAGTGCGGTAAATTATTGCAGAGTAACACAGGTGTAGATGCTCTGCCACCAGAGGGCTGGACTGAGGCCAGCCCCATGGCTCCTGGCTGGGAGCTTCTCCTTGCCCAGGGCTGGCCTGCATCTGTGGCAACCCCTGCCTTCAGGCTATAAAAGCCTGCAGCCATTTTGTGCCCTGGGGCACACACCAGTGCTTTGTGAAGCAAACCCTATTCAATTCAGATTTGGCCCAAATCAGGGACAGTGATTCAATTCGTTGATTTGGATCAGAGAAATTAAAGGGTCCTCTGATTCGATTTGGATTTGGAGTTTTGGCTACCGAATTGGGCCAAATCTCTGCCGAATCAAATCAGGGACTGAAATACTTTTCGCAGCCCTAGTACACACCATAGGCAGCCTGAGGGTAATGTAGACCCTGTGTGTCCCCCTGAGCAGGCCACAGCCCTGCTATCCCTGCCTTGAGCTGTGTGCTGCAGCTTGGCTCTGCCGAGCTTTGCAGCTGTCAGGGCACTGCTGCCTGGCCAGCAAGGTGGACAGCATGTGCTACAGGCTGATGTAGCCCTGGCCATCCCTGTCAGCACCCCAGAGCTACCTGCATCCTACATCTGGAAGCAGGGCCAGCAGCACCTGCAGCTGCAGCAGGACACAGCTTCAGCTGCACAGCTGCCAATCCCTTGCTGTGCCTCTGCCCAGAGGACAGCCATGTGGGGACCCAGAGAGCTAGCACAGGACCCAGCAGCATGGTCTCATTCTCCCCATCCAGGCCTGGCCCTGCCCCACCCATATGCGCACACCTGTGCCCTCCACTTGGAGCCCCAGCTGGAGCCAGGAGGAGGTTGGTGATCTTGTGGTACTCTAAGCAATGTGGAGGTACAGAGGCAGTTTAAGCAGGGCAGGTGCTCAAATGCCCACATTATGAGGTCTTGTCAGGTGGGATGCAGGAGTGAGGGCACTCCCCATTGCCATGAAAGTGCCATGTCAAGATCAAGGCCTCACAGGCACAGTGGGTGGTCATGACTGACTCCAATTTTTGGTCCAGTTGTGCCTGAAAGATCGTGCCCTTTATGTGGCAGCTGACCCATATTTTGGTACCTTGGGACACAGGCTGCATCAGCATGGGCAGCCTTCCTGAGCACCCCCACCACCCGACCCCTCTGGTGACACATCACTGGAGAAGGGGCCCCTGGGCATTCAGCATTCCACCCCACCCAGCTCCCCAGCTGCTCAATCCACTAGAAGCTTGGGGAGCCCTGGCTAGCAGCTGCTTCACCAGTTCTGCAGCCCCAGACCCCACCACGAGGAATGGCTGGCTATGATACCACCAGCTATCAGCAGTGCCAGCTCCTCCCTGGGAGGGCCCCCTGGCCGTGTGCCTGCATACCACACATTACGGGCTGAGGACAATGGGCACAGCCAGACACCATTGCTAACAGGGAGGACTGCGCCAAGCTGACAGCCTTACCAGCCCCAGTCAAGTGGTAAACCCTGCAGTGAGGGGAGGGCTCACCCTGCCCCAGCCCCTGCCTAGTCCACCTGTACCCTGGCCCCAGGTCCCCCCCCACAGCATGCAAAACTTTACTGAGAAGCCTGGGTCCTCACAGCTGGGTGGGGATGAGCATCTCATACTCTGAGGAAGGCATTGATGCTGGTGGCCATGTCCTCCTCAGCTGTGGGGAGCAGGGACATGTAGCACTCCAGGTAACAGTGGAGGCTGCAGGGCATCCTGAACTTGCCCCCCAACATCGTTGTGGTTCATGGTCCTGTGCCAGGTGCACAGGTTTGCTTGAGGATCAGCAGCATCAGGGCATAGTGGCTCAGGAACCCTTAGCCTGCACAAACAGCTCATTGTACACTGACTGCGGCAGATGCAGCAGGGGCATGTTTGGGGTGCATCAGCAGCATGGGGGGCTGCTGGCCCCCGGGTATCTCCTTGGAGAAGACCCCTGCGGGAAGGGTGGGGCCATAGACAGCTCTTTGTTCCAGGTGGCTAAGAGCCCCTTGCACCCTGAGCTTGGGTGCCGTGGGCTGGGCAGCAGCACAGCAGGGCATGTGGCCTGCAGTGGCAGGGGGGAGGGAGTGAGGTCTCAAGCTGTGGCAACAAGTGCTGCCAGCAGCCTGGTCTGTTGTGCCCTGGGAAAGGGACAGGGGAGGCAGGATGCCTGGGGCCAGCATCCAGTGGGCTGCTGGCCCCAGGGGAGTGAACAGGGACAGGGGGCTTGGCCAGCAGCTTACTGGGCCTAGACCTGTCCGACCCAACTTACCATGGTCCCTGGGCACTCATGCATGGCCAACCCCTGATCTAAGGCCAGGCAGCTCCTGGTACAGAGCATCTTATCTCTGAAATGTTACACACTTTCAAAAAAGACTTCTGTCCCTTGACTGCAGGGACTGCTTCTGGATGTGGGGAAGATGCCACAGCAACCAACTTGGATGCCAGCTCTGGGTCACTGCCACCCACTGTCAGGGCCTTCCAGATGTGGCGGCTCTGCCAGGGGCACACGCAAGACCAGACCCCCCTTTTCCAGCAGTTAGTGGCAGTGGTGGAGGAGCATACTCAGGCCTGGTGGCAGGAGGACATGGCCAGGGGAGACAGGTGGTAGTAGGAGAGGTAGTATCTGGAGGACATTGCCTGGAAGGACACACTGTGGGCTGAGCTCATTGCCCTGGAGCAGGAATACCTCCAGATCCTGCACCACCGAAATGATATCCTGGGCCAGGCCATGAAGTCCATGGACAATGACTGCTAGACCCTGGACATCATTCTGGGCCTGGCAGTCTTGTGCATGTCTGCCACTGTCCACCCCTGTCCCTAGTCCCTCAGGCTTCCTGCCACCCCAAAGCAGGCCCCCTCCTGAGCCTGGGAGGAAGTCTTCTGATGCCTACCACCACCTGGAGTTACCACCCTGCTTCTGCCTCGGGTCTGCTGGGCCTACCCTGCTGCTCACCCTGCTCCATGTGGATGTGGAGCTAGAAGTGCCTGAAGCAATGCCAGAACTGGATGCTGGCCCTGCTGGGCCTGGACTCTACCAGCTGTAAGGGGAGCTATCTGCAACACAGGAGAACTGGTAGCCACCAGCCATCATCCCTGGATAAGCCCCCTCTCCTGCTGTGGTCACCATGGAGCCAGACCCATGGGAGAATAGCCTGAGGCCAGTGTGCTGGCAGCCTGGGCCTGGACTCTGCCCCCTAGACACCCCCACCCCATGGCCCCCCCACTCCAGGACTCCAAAAAAACCCAATTTGTACATAGTTTTGAAACTGGGAAAATGTTTTTTAATTGTTGGTAGGTGGGGAGGGTGGTGGAGAGGCTCTGTTTGTTGGGGAGGGAGGGGGATCTATGTGTTGGGGAGGAAGGGGGAAGAGGGGTGTGTGAACTGTGAGGGAAATAAAGATGTGTTCTTTGGATCCGTGCCTGGCATGAGAATGGTGCTGGGGGTAGGTAAGGGGTCTGTAGGCAGTAGGGCAGGTGGGCTACAGCGGCAAGTGCACCAGAAAGTAGTCTACCACAGCCTCCCACACCCAGTGCCCTGGCCTCCACTGGTGGGTATGCATCTCTCCTGGAGGGACCCACCTCTGCTACTGCCACTGCAGCTTGTACTTCCACTGCCAGGCCACCTCCTCACACCACACCTCTTTTGCCCAGTCCTCACAGAGCACCTCTCCATGGGCCTCACAGATATTGTGCAGCATACAGACTGTGACAATGACTTGGGGGAGGTTCTCACCAACTTTGAGGTGAGCAGTGAGGGGGTGCCAATGGTCCTTGAGGCAGCCAAAGGCACACTAAAACCAGGGTGCGGGTCTGGCCCAGGCAGTGATTAAAGTGGGCCTGACAGGAGTCCAGATGACCAGTGTAGGGCCTCATCAGCCAGGGCAGAAGTGGGTATGCAAAGTCCCTGATGAACATGGGATGACGTGGGCTGGGCTTGCCCCCTGCATCTTTGTGGTTTACGGTGGGATGACGATGGTGCCCTGGTGCGAAGCACTCATTCTCCACCAGTGTGGCTAGTCCAGTGTTTTGGAACATGTGGGTATCCTGTGTGATGCCCACCCAGCCAGTGCTCACATGTGTGAACATCCCTTGGTGGTCTACGACTGCCTGCAAGTCCATGGACTGGAACCCCCTGAAAGTGTAATATGGGCAGTCTCCATGGGGTGAGCAGGTCACCAGTATGTGGCTGCCATCTGAGACTCTGGTACACTGGGGGAACCCCAGTGCACGGAACCCTACCACCACAACCTGAGGGTCATGGATGGACATGGATGATGGTGTCTGCCAGAACATCCTGGAGGGTGCCACATACCTCCAGGACAGCCTTCCTGGCAGTGGCCTTGCCCACATCAAACAAATGGCCCACATACTGAAGGCTGGTGGGTGTGGCCAGCTTGAGTAGTGCCACAACCAGGTGGGTGTCGGCAGGTAGGGCTCGGCATATGCCAGTGTCCTGGCACTCCAGGTGGGGCCAAAGTTGGTGGAGCAGGTCCCTGACCACAGGTGGCCCAGGTCAGCTGAAAGACATCCACCCACTGCTCATCTTTCCAGTTCTGTTGCACCAGTGCTGGTTGGCATGGCAAGCCCAGAGGCAGCAGGGCTGGAGGCCCAGGCTGGAGGCCCAGGAGGGCAATGGCAGCCCCTCACAGTTGCCTCTTGGAGCCCTTCCTTGATGTCCCTGATGGTGGCAGCTGTGCAGTGGTGGGGGCCCAGAAAGGACAGTGGGTAGGCAGGTGGTTGCTGCTTGTGGGGGACCCAGGTGGGTCAAGATGGCCATAGGCCAGCTGTCAGCTGGCACAGCAGACCAGCAGTGGAAGTGAGGTGGCCAGCAGGATTGGGGGACCCTGTTCCTCACTGCCAGAACTAGGGGGTGGGACAGCCATTGCACAGGGATGAAGAGAAACATAGCTGCCACATGCTGCTTCTCAGCATGCCATCCTGCTTCCCTGAGCACAGGAACTGGCTGCCCAGAGACCACAGAGTGGGGCTGGGTTTTAAATATGGCTGCCAAGTGCTGGCAGCTGGGGCTGGCTTTACACATGGCTTCCAAGTGCTGGCAGCTGGGTCTGGAGCCTGGAGCTCCCCAGCCCCCATGGCCACAAGGGTACCTAGTAGGGCTGGAGAGACCTACTAGTTTCCTGCAAGTGTAGACACCTAGTCAAAATCACTTTTACTGCACAGTAGTTTACTGCACAGCAAATCTAGTCATGACTAAATGCCCATGTAGACACGTCCAGTTTGTAGGATTAGGCTTCAGTAGTAAATAGGATGGGACTGAACATAGGATCCAGAGCTAAATTGTAACTTCCCCAAAATTCAGGTTGGATTCAGAGTTCCTGGTCAGGGCTGGAATTAGAATAAAAGTCAAGCATGTCATAAAAAATGTGTATGGGGATAGCCTATTTATAGTTGTAGAAACCCTATCGCAGATTCTCCTGACTTTTATGCATTTGACTTCTGGATCATAATGTTGTATTAGAGTAGTGTTTGCATTGAATATATGTCCTTTTTTTTTCCTTTGAGAGACACATTTGCATGCAAATGGAATCTTTGTTTCCTAAGATTCCATCTGTTCCTGCTGCTCATTCCTCACCTGAAGCCATAATCCTCTATTTGTAATAGCACAAATGGCTATTGTGGATAAGATTAAGGTCTTCAGGTGGGGAATAGGTACCAGGGTAAGATGAACTCTTCAGAAACAAAGCTCCTGTCTTCATGCAAAATTCCTTAGTGATAAAGAATGGTGGGGGAATCAGAAAATGTGATAAAGGCGGAAGTGTCTCTAAACAGAATGTGTTTCTAAGTTTTCCATCAGTTGGCAAATAATGTTCCATAAATCATCTGGCAAGCATCTACTGGCCACTGTTAGGAAGAGTGTCCAACTCCCTTTCTGTCAGATGTTTAAATGAGCATACATAAGACACTGTTGCATAACCACTCAAGAAAAACTGTGTGAATTTTTTAAAAAAACCAATGGAACAAAATAAATGTGATCTATACATAAGATGTAAAAGCTGTGGAAAGACTCATTAGCACTAATGGTGCAGAAAAGCTACATAACTTGCGTGTTTGTAACACAGAGGAGGTGATATCTATCTGACAGCTACTCTTTACAGGTAAAAAAGATGAGGTATTGTCAGAGGTCTAACTGTTAGGGGAGATGTTGTTGAAAGGAACAGATAGCTTATAACTGCAGACGGACCAGACTGCGTACAGCCAAAGGTCACAACAAACTTTAGCATGCGATAGTACCTAAGGTGTCAGTAAATATACAGAATCTCTACTTAATATCCATTGGTACAGCAGAGGACTGAGAGGCAGAGGGAAAAAAAATGGGGGGAGTGCGGCTGAGTGTGTGCCCCCGCCACCAGAAGGGGTGGAGGGACAGGAAAGTGCCATGGGGAGAGAGTGGGGCTAGGGCTGGGGCTGGGCAGGCCCTGCACAGTTGGGGTGGGGCATGGATCAGAGCCACAGGAGAGGTGGCAGCTCCCCCCTGTACATGCAACCCAGGGGACATGGGAAGCATGTACCTATGGATCTGCATGGGGCAGGGAAGGCTGCAGCTGCAGCTGCAGGCTGGGGCTGGGGCTGCACTGGTCTCTTCCCACCGGAGGATGGGCAGCACTGAACTTGAGGCAGACGGCGACAGTGCTGGAAGGGAGGGTTGGAAGAACCCCAACCCTCCCTTCCAGGGGCTATGGTGAATTTTGGGGTGACTGCAGCCCCCCCATAGTTCCCCTCCCAGTGCCACTGCTGCCCACCCACAGCACAGCCTAGCCCAGCCCGCCCCACCAGGAAGAGCCTGGTGCAGCCCCAGTCCCAGCCTGAAGTGGCAGCCTGCCCTGCCCCACACAGATCAGGGAGCACATGCCCCCATGCCTCCCGGGGTGCACATAGCAGCAGGAGCCACGGCCCCTAGATGAGCTGCTCGTGGCTCAGTCCCATGCCCTGCCCCGCCCTGCTATGCAGCGCCTGCCCCCCTCCCCTAGCCCCCCTCCCTTTTTTACTGCTGTGCATATGCCCTCCCCACCCCTGCTGCAGCTGCCAGAAGCCCGTAGCCGGGCTGCCACTGCCCCATGTTGCGGGGGGGGGGCCTAAGCCTCATTAGCCCTCCTCTCCCCTTCCACCACCTATTAGAGGACTGTAAGGTACTTAATGATGCACCTATCATTTAAAAATTACAAAGATGGTAGAAATGAGAATTACTGACCTTTCTTCAGTATCAGATAAAATGGGAAAAATTGTAATTAAACAACAATATGAAACTACCTAGATATTATAAGGTATGATAGAGATAAACAAACCAGTGTGACCTCAGGGAAGTAAAAGAGATCTTTGCCTAGAATCCTGCCATTAGTAAAGGAGAATTTGCTGACAACACAACATAATTGAAAGTAGTTGAGTCTCAAAAGTCTGACAAAAATTTCAGATGTCAGGTAATATGCAGTGTTACAGTAGAGTATAGTGTACCTCTGCTTAGTGCTGTAAGCCACATATTTTCATGTGGGCTACAATTGAAATGATCTACAGAAAAAAGGATCACTGACTACAAAGAGAAAATGGCCTATCAAGAGAGATATCCAGATCACACTTTTGAAAGAGCCACCTGGATACCGGGTTAGATTTGCTGCAGTACAAAAGAAAAACCCCCCATGAATAGCACACCACTGGTTATGACATCTTGTTCCTCCCTGAAAGCTATATGGAAAATCCTCAGAAAATTGCTACCCATACTAGGACACCCAATTCCCAAAGAGATCTTCCAAGAACCACCCATTTTAGCCTTTAAACAAGCACAGAATTTTGCCAACTTCAGCACCAAAAGAAAACTTCCTATGGCCCAAAACACATTGAATGGTTCCAGACCATGCCAGGACAAGAAATGTAAAACCTGCCAACACATCTCTTCCACCCTCATAGTTGTAATATATCTCATCCAGTGCACCAAATGCCCTGATGGAAAATACGCAGGAGAAACCAAACAACAACCGCGCACCAGAATGAACGCACACTGAAAATCTATCAAAGACATTAATACCCAATTACCCGTGGGGGCACATTTCTCACAAGAAAACTACTCTCTCTCCAATATCTCAGTTTTAATCCTCAAAGGGAATTGACAAAAAACCTTCCACAGATGACCCTTCCAGACCCTGCTGTTCCACGCTGCTGGTGCTGGTGCCACTGCCTGCCCACTTTCACACACTCACTATGTGGAGCCTGCTGTGGCCCCAAGCTTCAGTCCCAACTGGTGGTGGAACTCACTGCAATCCTGTATCCTCAGCCCCAGTTCCCCACATCACCCAACCCCTCTGCTGCAGGATCATTTCACCATTTAACCAATATAATTAAAAGAGTTTAAATGTTTTTTTTTAATTACATCCCTAACGTATATGCAGTACAAGTAATATAAGCCAGAAGTAGAACTGGGTATGGATGATTCTTAGCTGCTGGCTGTGGTGACACAGAAGTGGCAGCCCTAATTTTTGTGCCTCTTCCCAACTCCAAGTCACTACCTGGGTTGCTGCCTTGGTTTCCCTGTTAGTTATAACCAGAATAGGTAAATGGCTTTGGAAGCAGATTTTTTCAGAAGAAGTACTGATGGCCTTATCTGTGTTTGTCAAGGCAGGGTGCTTACAGATATTGAAAAAA
This sequence comes from Crocodylus porosus, assembly GCF_001723895.1. NCBI lineage: Eukaryota > Metazoa > Chordata > Crocodylia > Crocodylidae > Crocodylus > Crocodylus porosus. The sequence goes on along the minus strand of NW_017728931.1, from coordinate 14,851,983 downwards.
CAAACAAAACAAAACAAAACAGCACTTTACTTTTAGCTCGGCATGCCCCCACACCAAGCTCAGCACATGCCCAGAAGAGGAATCACATTAGTTTAACCTAGCTCACCTAGTCTAAATAAAGACAGTTAAAAAGCCAGAGGCTGAATTGATTCAATCTTCACAGGTTAGTCTAAATGCATAGACTGAACTGATAAGCAAGTGAGCAGACATTTGCTTTTGATTCTAGAAACGCAGCTACATGTTTGAATTGGCCCAAGCCAGAAGCTGGGGGGAGGGGGGTGGGAGACACTAGAGCACAATTCTCTGCTTGGCTGGAGCAGACAGCTTGGGCCAAGGTTAGCCTGCCCACTTTGGGGGGAGGGGTGTTGTGAGGGAAGTGCAAAGTATCCTGGGATGCTGGGGGACTGTAAGTTAACTTGAACCTGGAGGGGATCTGGTAAAGAAGTTCAATAAACTGATTTAACCTAAATCAGTTTAGTCTGATACTACATCCGTCCAAGTTTAAACCTAAACCAGTTCTGACCATTTTGAAAGTGGTTTAGGTGCACTCACCTTCTGTTCTGTTACAGATTTAAACCTGTTTCTGGTCACTTAAATCAGTTTATGTGTAATTTCTGTCCCTGGTTCCAGTATCTGTATACCTCACGCACTTCAGAATTACTTTTTGGTGGTTTTATCTAATAGCTGATTCAACTGGCTATTAGATTAAAGCGCCAAAAAGCCCCACTGAAGCATGTGAGCTATACAGGTGCTGGGGAGCCAGATCAAACTGATGCAATTCTTTATTTGGTAAAGTGCTTGGGGGAATTTTTAAGACTGTCAGCACCCACAGTTAATTTTTATACACAGATGACATAATACAAGCAAATACATAGATGAGATTATCCAAGTTTTTCTAATTGCCAACATTAGAATCCTTTTATTAGGAATAATTAATAAAAGAAATAGAACTACAACTTTCATAGAATTACACTGGACCACAGTAGCTTTTGAATGGATAAAAGCTAAATACAAATAAGCACTGTAGGCATGTATGTGCAACAATCCTCCATGCCCCTTGTAGAGACCATTTCAGGGGCATTAATCCTGGACCTTAAGGGCCACAGAACAGGAATTAAGTGTCTCTACTTGTTAAAATAAGATACCTTATTGGACCAGCCTCTACAGAAAGATACAGCATACACTGCTCACAGATTTCTTATACATGTTTATTGTGTCCCAAAGGGAAAGAAAAGGCTCAGGAAAAAACATTTTTTCTTTTGACCATGTTAACCATTTTGACTGAGCTGGAAGGACACACTGGCTGTTCCCACACAGAAATCATTTCCATTATGCAATAAGAAGTACAGCTTTGTCCTCCTGCTTCCTTTCCTGCCCCCCTCCCCCCTGCTTGAAAAGGTTGCACTCATGGCTGTTTTAAAAAAATGTAAAAAAAGGTTTGGAGATCTCTAAACTTGTAAGAGGGAACAACTCCAGGCTAGTTAATAAAAATGGCAGGTGGATTCTTAAAACAGATTTTTGTTAGCAAAATATTACAGTTCATAGTTCCATACACTTTTGGGAAAGAAAGGTAAAAAAGGAGCTTTTGATTATGTTGTCTAATTATGGTATTTCACCTGTCTTGCTCTGTATTGAGCCCAATAATTTTTTTTCACTAAAGCTTAACTTTTAGAGATGCTTTCATTCTTAGTTTCCAATCACTATTTTGAAAGTTGCACTTATCCCAGTGGTGTGCTGGCAATACTAAATTAAGAAGGGGTCCCCACAAAACTCTGGGCAAAATTCTGGCATGTGAAAACAGAAGCAATCTTTTCCCTTGAATTCAATAGAGCCTCTTGCATTTACACTTTCCCCAGAGTACAAGATACAACAAAAGAATGGAGTAAGAGTGCAGAGAATTTATTCATTCATTTTTCCCTTTGAAGAAAAGAGGTCTCTCAGAAGGAGGCAACATTTAGTAAGCAAACAAATTAAGTGCCCTAGCTGGAAATATTTATACTTTTGTCCTAAAAATATACTTACTAAAGTGATAGGATAGCCGTCTGTCTGATTTGTGTCATTTGAAATGAGGAAGACATTATGACCTTGTTTGGGGTCCCTGCCCTAGAGAACATTTTGAAAATACCTGATACTTGGGGAGGTCTGGTCCATTTCAAAGGCAAATATTTGCCCTTCAGCAGCAATATCTGGCAATGGAGATAAATCTGGCAGACTTTTCAAGATTGTTATGGAATTTAACCAGGTTCCCACATGGACAAAAACCCCAAGAGCCCCCTTCCAGTACAGGAACAACAGTGACTCATTCTTGCTTATAACTGTCCCTTGAACAGTTAAAATGCAGTAGGCCTGTGTGAGTAGGCAGGTATTCAATCCAGCTTCAGATCCAGCCACTTTGGATGCCAGGGATCCAATCTGGAGCTCTGGACCAGGTATCTGCTTCTATCTGGCCAAAGCAGCTCCAAAGCTTTGGAGCCGCCTCAAAGATCTGGCCATAGGGTATAATGGGGAATCAATGAAATATCTATAACTTTGTTGTTTTTTGTCTGATTTAGATGAAACATGCAGAAGTGGTAGCCTCTGCTGAGAGCACAAAGCCTGTCAAGCTTCAAGAAGATTGGTGCAGGGGTTTGGGGGGAACTGTAGGTTTCACCCCCCTGTGATGTAACACGAGTTTTCTTTCAAGAATTTGGCGTGCAGTTCCCCCTGAACTCCCAAACCGATCTTCCTGAAACTTGGCAGGCTTCATGCCCTCAGCAGAGGCTACCACTCCTACAAGTTTTATCCAAGTCAGTCAAAAAACAACAATGTTATACATATTTAATTGATTCCCCATTATGCCCTATGACCAGATCTCCAAAGCAGCTCCAAAGCTTTTCTGAAGTGGTTCAGAAGCTCTGAACCACTTCAGAAAGCCTAACGAAGTCAGCACTTCGATCTGGACATGCTTCTTCAGATGCTGAAACATCCAAAGCTTCTCTAGATCCGAAGCATGGTCCGAAGACTCGCACAGCCCTAAAATGCAGCCCAAACTACTGCTCTAGGGAGAAGCTAGAGAGAAGCTGCCTTAACTTAATATTATTGAAATTAATCCCACATGTTTTTGCTATTTAAATATGCCTACCACCTGGCTGAAAAACATCTAAGTTCACTGAATTATAGGCACAAGTAGTTTTGCCTCCAGCATCGGAGATTGCTATTAAAAAAGGGGGCATTGTATCCACATCTACTTTCTAAATTATGTTCAACCCAAACATATAATGAAGTTATGGCCCTATACATTCAGTACAGGTGCAAGTTTGAGTATCCTTGAATCGGTTCTAGAATTTCCCAGTTATTAAAGGCTCTCCAGGAGCTCCTCCTGAAGCTGAGGACTGCTCGAGTGAAAGGCTATTCTTGTGAAGGGTCCTTTTTCTCGAGAATGACTCCTACACAGTGGGCAGAGTAAGAAGTGGTACTTACTCCCTTGCCCTAGGGAAATCATTCATTGGCCTGATATCCTAGGCTTTAGTCTATTTTTTACCAGACATTGGTACAAAACCTTCTGAATGGGACAAAAGAGCCAGCCCAAGGACCACATGAAAGCACAAATACAGATAGAATTTCTTTAACTAACCAGGAAAGTACTTCCCCTTTAAAAGTTTTTTTGTTTTGTTTTGTTTTTTATTGTTTTTTGTTGCAATCACATAAAAAAATCACACATTAATATTTTTAGAAAATGAAAAGGAATGTACCTGGGTGTGTAGAATGCAGCATATCTGTGGCTTCTAGCACCATTAGGTGATTTATCTATTTAGAAAGTTCTGTATAACTTCAGATTAAAATAACTACAATACAGAGGAAGTCAAGTCTGGTATTCCTTGGACTCTTATAGATTTGCATGAGGAAGCGTATGTCCTTTGCTATGCTGAAGTCTAAAACACTGGGGAAACAAGCTAAGAAAAGAATCCTATTTGGAATTTGTTTGCTTTATATTCTATTTCCTCAGACTTAGTTATTTGTTTTATACTGCTGTTTTGTTTGTATTTATTACATAGGTCAACTTTACAGGGTCACATTTAATGCATTTTTTTATCACTGAGACGTTGCTTGTTATAAATATTTTTTCCCTCATAGGTTTAACCTATTAGGTTGAATTTTTAAAATCTTAGAATTGAAGGCAGAAAAGAATAATAAAGTAATGAAATATGGGTGGGAAAGGGGAGGGAAATGAACCTATGTTGAATATATGGAAAGCTCATTTGACACTGTTCGTGATGCAAAGTTATAGATTGTCTTTGTCCTAAAAAAACTTAAGACGCTTGTGTCTATGGGGAACACCAGAAAGTCCACTCACACAGGTCAGATTATAAGCATTGGTGCTAAAGACAGACATACAAAAGACAGTACCCTGGGGGCACGTGTCCATGAGATGCTAACTGTGCAGTAGCCCAATAATACTGTGCAACAGTGCATCACAGCATGGACAGTAGGGCTGTGTGAAGCTTTGGTCACTGATTCACTTTGGTGGAGATTCGGCCCAATTTGGTGGTCAAATCTGAATTGAATCAGGAAACCCTTTAATTTCTCTGAATCAAATCAGAACCCACTGAATCAATTCAGAGAGATTCAGAAAGATTTGATGATTTGGATAGAGACACAGCTTTAAATGTTTTTTCTACATATCTCAAAGTACCAGGTGGCTTGTGAATGCTGTGATGCTGGGGCGATGGAGTATCCCACAGGAGCATTGGGGGGGTGGGGGTGGAGGGGTGGTCCACAGTGAGCTCAGCAGCAGACCCAAAAGTGAACCAAAAGCATTTCTGGATCACTTCCGGGTCCTCTGGGGAGCATGCTGGCGTCTCTGCCCCCCCCCATGCCCCAGCGACTGGTGACTCCTGGGCATGGGGGAGCACCTCGGGTCCTCCCACAGCCAACTGCATAGCCAGGGGGGTGCAGGGGAGCCCCCAGCGTGCTCCCTGGCAGACCCAGAAGTGGACCAGAAGTACTTCCGGTCCACTTCTGGGTTCATCACCGGGCATGAGGGCCCTGCCCCCCCGCCACACACACACACACTCCTGTGGGACGCTCCATCCACCCCACCATGAGCTGTGTCTGGTACCTTGAGGTATGTAGAAAAAACATTTAAAGCTGTGTCTATGGCTGAATTGCTGATTCTCCAAATTAGCATAAAATCTTCAGATCTGGATTCAGGTGAATCAAACCAGGGACAATAACCTGAATCAACTAATTGAATCACTGTCCCATATTCAGGCTGAATCCAAATCCAGATTGAATACGGCCCATTTTGCATACCCCTAATGGACAGTGCTAATACACTACCCCGCAGTATTAATAGGCTACTGAGCAGTAGTGTCACTTAAAAGATATTCACTGTTGCTACTGGGCAGTAAGTCTGGTTACTGCACATTTATTTAGCATTTGCTAATACAAGTAATAAATAAATGCACAGTAATGACTGCACAGTAGTATTTCATTTAGATGCACCCTAGGAAAATAAGATATGCCAGTTAAATTATATGCAACAATTTCTTGTTTTCTTAGCTTTCAAATTATTATTATGAGCTTGCAACTTGTGGTCATAAAGAATACCCAGCCAATACAGTAATATATAACACTACTTTGAATTTGCAATGAATAAACAATAGCCATTCAACAGAATGGAACGCAATCATTTGAAAGCAAAAAGAACAGCTAAATAATATTTTATAATTTTAACTATTACTGAAGATAGATCCAAGTTGCACAGTACGAGACAACATTGAGATCTGCATTTTCTTTTCTTTAGATCTGCGATTTTGGTGATAGTGGGCACATCTACATGAGACACGGACTGCGCAGTAGCGTGTCACAGCACAGACAGTGCTAATACCTAACGCACAGCAGTATTAGGCTACTGTACAGTAGTGTCATCTAAAATACATTCACTGGCACTATTGCACAGTAACTCTGGTTACTAAGCATTTATTTAGTACTTGCTAATACAAGTACTAAATAAATTTGCAGTAATGACTGTGCAGTAGCATCTCATATAGACACACCCAGTATTAGTCACCAAGTCTGAATCAAGATTTAATTTCCCTCAAGAGTGTGAATGTCCAGATTGCAGCTCTGATTCAGTCTCATCCCTGAATGCTACATGAGCTAGGTATCTCAGAACTTCCTGTCCTAAATGGGAATTTTTTTTTGACATATTTAAAATGCACCTATCATTTTCTCCAGGAATGTAAAATTCTATGCTACTACCACCAATCCTATTCCATCTTGGCTGAACATTATGTTTCTTCCATACCATGTTTTCACCCAAGTACTGGAGCAAGGGTAGTTCTACTGTATGTAATATACTGTATGTAATTAAGACAAGTTAATTTCATGGAAAACCCTGAGGAAATGTTTTTTGGGACTTTCCTGATTACCATATGTCTGGGTTTTCCCAGACATGTCCTCTTTTTGGGTTCTCTTATTGCCATCCATAGAGATTTTTAAAATATCAGCAAAAGTCTGGGAGTTTGACCTGCCACTTCTTTCCTGCCCTCCCTGTGCATGTCAGCTGCAAGTGAGACAATTGCTTTCACTACCTGGCTCGGATGGCAGCTGCTCACCCAGCCTGCCCCAGCCCCTTCCCCTCCCTCCCAGCTGTGGGGAGTGGGGCTCCTCCTGCCCCATTGCACTAGCCCCATGGGTGGGAGGTGGGGGGACATGATAATGGGGCCCTGCTGTGACGCAGGTGCAGTCAGAGACCATCCACTGGGGCATTGTTGTGGTGACCACCGGGGCTCCTCTGCCTCTTCTTCCTCCTCCTCCTCTTCTGCTCAGGATCACTACTGCGGTGGTGGGGAAGGGGGCAGCTGCCGCACCTCTTGGCTGGCACTACTGCTGTACTCTCAGCTGGGACCTTGTGGAACCTGGTACCCACACACCTGCCGGGCTGGGCTGGGCCATGGAGGGGAGAGGAGGGGGCTGCACTGGGAGAGTTTGAGGAGGGCGCTCAGCAGTGCAGGGCTCTCATTGCGGTGGGGAGAGCCTTGGGTGCCTGCTCCAGCAGTTGGAAGACTTGCGGGAACTACTGTGCTGTCCCATCTGTGCCTCAGCTCCGTGTGGGGCTGGAGTCGCACAGCAACAGTGCTTAGGCTGAATCCGGGGGAAGGGGGCAGAGTCTCTCCGCACTGCAGGGTGGTGCTGTGCACTGGTGGGGGCACAGTGCAGCCACAGTGCCTCAGCACCTGGGTGCACCGAATGGGGTGATGAAGGCAGGGGTCCTCTCTGCTCCCCCCCCGGCCTTCCACCCCTCTTGCCAGCCCTTATTTCCTTTTTGAAACTTGCCCAAGACTGGGCCTTGTGCCATGCTGCTTCCACCTGCAGCCTCCACGCCAAGCTGCCTTCCTTCTCCCCCCTCCTGCCCAGGAGGCAGGGTTGGAGGGTGTCTAGGTCAGTGATTCTCCACTAGGTGCAGCAGCAGCACCATGGGGTGTCTTGAAAGCATTTTAAGGCTGCCTTGAGGTGTTAGCCCTGTTGTGGGTGCAAACATGACTCCCAAGATGAAGGGCATATCACTGCCCCCTCCCCCCGCCAACAATCATATGCCTCTCCCCCTCTTCTCCCCATCTCCCTCACAGGTGCCCTCTTTAATGACACTGGAAATATGGTAACCCCAGGCTGGAGTCTTCTTCCTCTTTGGAATTTGACCAAGCGAGACAAAAGCACAGTTTTTCACAGCCAAATCTGCAATTCAAACACAAGCAGTAGATGATCTAAGTGTGGCCAGCTCTGTTTGTTGAACCTTATCAAATGCTGGATTTGTCACCATCATTTGGACAGGAAATTTTTAGAACTGCCTACATCAAAATATGAACATAGCCAATATTGAAAATTGAAATTTTTTTGCAAGAAACAATTTATGTTATAACAAAAGTCATATTAAAAATTTTCAAGAGAGCCAACTGCAGCATTGCTTTTCTCAATATTATGAAAAGAAGGGGGAAAAAAGGACAAAAGGTGAAACCAGAAGAGATTTATGAAGTGAATAGCTGGTAGAGTAAGGAATTTCAGTGTATAGCTGAATACCTCACCCAGAACCTTTACATCGGAAAGAGAAACAAAAAAACTTCTCAGGTCCTGCTGATCTTGCCATTGCTACCAAGCCTTCTATAGTTTCATAGTAGGTAGGGTCGGAAGGGACCTGAGCAGATCATCAAGTCCGACCCCCTACCATGGGCAGGAATGAATGCTGGGGTCAAACAACCCCTGCTAGATGATTATCTAGCCTCCTTCTGAAGACCCCCAGGGTAGGAGTGAGCACCACTTCCTTTGGAAGTTTGTTTCAGAGCCTAGCCACCCTGACTGTGAAGCAGTGCTTCCTGATGTCTAGTCTGAACCTACTCTCAGTCAACTTGTGACAATTATTCCTAGTTACTCTTGCTAGTGCTTGGGAGAACAGGGACTCTTGTTCCCTGTTGGTCCCCCCTGGTAAGTTTATAGATGGCCACTAGATCCCCCCTCAGCCTTCTCTTGTGGAGGCACATTCAGGTCCCGCAGCCTCTCTTCGTAGGGCCTACCCTGCTGCCCCCTGATCATGCGAGTGGCCCTCCTCTGGACTCTCTCAATACTGTCCACATCTCTCCTGAAGTGTGGCGCCCAGAATTAGATGTGGTACTCCAGCTGTGGCCTGACCAATGTCACATAGAAGGGGAGTATCACCTCCTTGGACCTGCTCATGATGTATCTGTGGATGCATGACAAGGTGCGGTTAGCCTTACCATATTGCAAATGGACTAGAAGCCGTGCTAAGTTTAGACAGGAGCATGCTGGCTTTACCGCTGCACTCTGGACCATTTTTACAATGTGAGAGAAGCTTGTTGTTTTAATTAATGACAGAAGCACCAGCAGAGTGCATGTTCTCCCGGCACTGACACATGTTGACTTCTACTACAGAATGTCCTTCAACGACACTGTAGAGACTATTGACTTCCTCTTGGGGAAGTGCAGCTTTCTTTCTTAACAATGGGACAACTGGTTTTCACAAAGCAGATAAATGCTCCCTGTTGTGAATGGCAATAGAAAAAACATGTCAAACAACCAACAATCAAAAGGAGCAGAGTCAAAAGACGTGCCTTTCCTGTTTTTTTATGTGTAGCACAGTGGAAACTTAAGTGCATGAACTACATTTGGCTCCTTATAATACAACATACCACTGCTTTCAGTAGAGAGAAAGTGAGAATACACTCCTCCCATCTGATTTCTGGACCCCTTTTATTCCACTCTGAAGTACAAACATGAAAATCTGACATTTCTGTTAGTGTTTATTTGCCAGTAGTCATTGTGCATACTTCACACAAAAGTCAGATGCTTTAAATTGATAACCATTTAGGATTTTTTAAAAAACTTTTAAAACCTAGTGTTAATTGCAATGGGCTGAGAGATCCAGCTGTATAAATTTACCCATTCTTTCCCCTTTAAAATATGGATGCTATCAGAGTGCTTTCTTCAGTTCTTACATTCTCTTCCCTGTGAGGCTTGGGCTGTTTGTGTCAACCCTGTCCCACTGCCTCTACCTTCACCGTCTCTTTCCATATATTTGCTCTACATTCTTCTCTTCCATCCTTTCTCCTCCTCTTTCCCCACAGCTGGGCATCCCTCACCTCCTTCCTTTATATGGCTTCTGGCCCAGCTCCACTAAAAGTTACCTTAAGGATTTAAAACCCCACCCCCACACACACTCTCATCCCTAATCTAACATATTTTCAAATCTGCGCTCTGTTCACTCTGCTTGTATGTGGTATGCCCTTCCACTCCCTAGTAACTGTCTTGTCTATTTAAGTTATTTGTGGCAAGGACTGTTTATCACTCTGTGTTTGGCCAGTGCCTGGCACTATGTAGCTGTATTATCAGAGAGTGCCCAAGAACCAGCATAGTATAAAGCAATGTATTAGAACCAGCATAGTATAAAGCAATGTATTAGAATGGGATTTTTTTTCAAACTAACTTTTAAAATCCAAATTCCCTTTTGCCATGTTTGCTCTACTTTCCAAAAATTAGTGTCTCTTGCTTGTGTAGACTGCCAATACTTCCTTTAGAAGTAGTGGTGTTGGAATAGCGATAGTCTAGGTATATCAGAGAAACAAGATTTGCAAGCTAAGGTCATACCCTTTATTTAACCAGCCTGTATAGCTGGGAGAGAGAGGAAATGAGCTTTGCAGGAACGGACAATTATTTCAGTCAGCGGGCTAATAAATGAGTTTTGGTGACCCATCAAGGGCTGCATGGGTAGTCCCACCCCTTCACAGTTGGCCTTCCCCACCCACCCCAGTTGCCATCTTGGGATTGAACGCCCTGCCCATAACCCCTGATGTATCCCAGTGGAAGTCCCTCCCTTTGCTCCAGAACTACTCCTTTTGGCAGGGGAGGAGGACTGCTATCTTGGAGCAAGAAAAAACCCCCAAATCATATAGTAGATGTTTGATTTTTTAAGTATAATATTTTTTAATCTTATTTAAAAAAAAAAATTGTCATGATTTATGTGTGCTTGCATAGTGTATATAGAGGCGATTGTATAATAGCACAAAATACAGTCTTACTTTTGGATATTTTGTGTATGGAATAAGGGAGCATATATGGGGGTGTGGAGGGGGTGTGGGTGGGGGAGTGCATGGGTGAGTGTTAGTGGTGGGATGTGAGGGGGTATATGGGGTTTGGGTATGGTGGATGAGGTGTGTGGGTGTGTGGGGAAGGGTGAGTGTATGTGTGGGTGTGGCCCTGTCCCATCCCCTTCTAGCAGCATGTGATTCCCAGCTGCAAGACCAGGACCCATGGAGCATGGCACAGAACAAAGTTGACTTGGCCTGTCCTCTCTCGGCAGCATGCAGTTCCCTGGCTGCAAGGCCGGGACCAGCACAGTGCAGCATGGAACCAACCTGGCCTGTCCCATCGCCTCCTGGCAGCACATAATTCTCCACTGCATGGCTGGGACCCATGTGGTATGGCACAGAGGGGATAGGCTGGGCCAGGCTGTCTCTGTGCTGTGTCATGTGAGTCCTGGCCACGTAGTGGGGAACCGCATGCTGACGGGAGGGGATGAGCTGGGATGGCTACATGCTGCATCATACAGGGACCTGCACAGCGCAGCATGGAGCCAGCCTGACCCAGCCCATCTTGGCAGGACACAGTTCTCCACTGCATGGCTGGGACCTATGCAGTGCACCATAGAGCTGGCCCGACCCCTCCCAGCAGCACATGGTTCCCAGCTGCAAGGTTGGCACCTGCACAGCACAGCACAGAGCTGGCTCAGGCCAGCCTGGTGGCACGCTGAAGTTCCAGGAGCCATAAAAAGTCTCATGCCATCAGGCTGGGCCAGCTACGTGCCTCCATGTGATGCTCCTGGCACTCTAGCCAGGACTGGCATATGGAGGCACAGAGCCAGAGTTTCACAAGGCCCACGGAATGGGGCGATTGCTGGCATTCCCCCTATCCCTTCTTACTTGAACAGCTACAGGGTCATCAGGGCAGAAGCCTCTGATAGCTAGAATCTAAAAGCTTCTGGGGGGTGGGGGAGGAGTGGGGCAGGGCAGGGCAGGTTGGGGTTGGCTTGGCTGCATCACAACCAATGCCTGAGGTGTTTGCTGCTGCAGATGGTGGCTTGTATGCCACTGGTGCCTCATGCCGCTAGTACATCATGCTACCAGCACCTTGTTGCCTTTCAGAGAGGCAGCCATGACCAGGTAATAATTGTCTACATTTTAGAGGGACCCCATGGATTGGACAGAATGGCCTGGTGGCTGGATCTGGCCCATGGGCCATATTTTGCCCACCCCTGGCTTTTCGGTTTCTAGTACTCTTTGTCACTTCTACAGAGCAGAGTTTCTCTTAGCAGATCCAGGCATAGGATACAGGGAGTGCTTCCTCCTCCCCCACCCACCCCCATACACACTTCGGCTCTGCTGCACATTTATTAAATAAATAACCCATTGCAAGGCTTTTGCCCCAACTCCAATATATAAGATTTCCATTACCTGAGACAAATGCAAACTATTGGGTTAAAATAATTTAAAAAATGAAGTCCTAGCTTTCTAATATTATTAAAAATAAATTATTTAAACTTCTTCCCCAAATATACTTTGTACCATCGGCTGTTACTTTTGTATTTCATTCAAGTTGGATGGAAATAGGTGAATCAGCCTTTTGATCAGGGTCAATCTCCAGTCAACTTCACGTTCTGATTATCCTGAACCAAAGTGAAATCTAATATTGAGAAACTTTACCCCAAGCTGCTGTTTGGGTTCTGGAGCTTACTAGCAGCCTTGGTTCTATGGCAATATCTTATCTAGGCAGTTTATCTGGTAATCATGGTGTCAGCTGTCAGCCATGGATCTGTAACAACTGGCACATTATTATTCAGTTTTAAGGCATGCATTCCAGATACATGAAAATAAGATTTCCTGACTCGGAGAAGTAATTCATTGATTGGCGTTTGGGTTTAATACCATCTTGCTCTGAATAAAATGTTAGCTCTAATCAGGGGAGTGACATGATCAATCCTAAATTTGCTGCAGTTCAAGATGAGTCCTCTTTCACTTAAATGGCAGGGCTCTGTGTTTTGGGAAGGCTCTGGATTCTATCTGTTTTTATGGCTGTGACATTCTGGACAGACACAAATTGTTAGATAAGAAACAATAGATTAGAGAATGCAAAACATTTGTTCCTAGAGTAAGAATGATTGCAATATGCCCACGCTCTAAGTGGAATGGGAAAGGTCAAGGAAGTAGCAAGGGAGAAGAGTCAGAGTGAGGGGGTCTAGAATGCCTTGTTATCAGGAAGGCTGCTTCTATCCTAGTCTGGTTACTGTTAATAAGACTATAGTTTGGAACCCAGATGAAGTCTCTGAAGTATAAATGCATTAAGGTACATTAGCTACTATGGCTAAAAAGAATCATGTAGTTGTGACATTATCAGATATATGGGACAAAGACCAGATTCTCAGAGCAGCCACAAAAAAGCAAACAATTAATTACAAGAACAGCCCGCCCATGTGTTGATCTTCCCAGACCTAAGTCCAATAACAATTCAAAGAAAGGGATTCAATGTAAAGACACCTCTAATCAATAAAGAAGTTGAAACCTCATTTCTGTGAGTCACGAAATTGGAAATATTCATGTACCATGTATTGTGTGGCTGGGTTCTGTAAACAGTTAACCTGAATACATAGCATTGTTCAAGATGACTTGAAAATCCAGAAAAAATGTTACACACGTTTAAAAGTTAGATTCTTGAGTTGATACTTTTATAAGAGAAGCTGCAACTCAGTTCTCCAGCATCCCAGGGTGCTTTGCTTCTGCCCACCTGGGTTGGCCCTTCCATGTCCGCCCTCAGCAGCACCTGCAGGCTGGCCCAGCTCAGCGCCACGGTCCCAGCCCCAGCCCCAGGACCAGACAGGGGCGAGGCAGGTGGACGGTGGGGCCATGCCAGCTGGTTCTGGCTATGCCCCTGCTGCTGGAGTTGGTGGGGTGGGGAATGCTTGACAGGAGCTTCTCCACTCCAGCCCAGTGGACCCCGGTCACCGGTATGACAGGGAATGGAAGGGGAGATTAAATCCCCCTCTTCCCCTTTGCTTCATGCTGTGGATGGGGCTGGCCATGCCCCCCCTGCCTCCCAAGCAGTGAGATGGGGAATGCCTGACGGGCTGCTACACCCCAGTCAGGCAGACCCCAGCTGTAGTCCCCCAGTGTGGGGTTGTCCCTCTCTGGTCCCTTTCTGCTCAGGGGGCCATGCCAGGCTGATATCTGGCCATGCTCCCACTCCTGGTTCAGCTAGGGAGCAGGGTGGCGGGGCCAGCCCTGCTGTTTGGCTGCAAAGCATGCTGGGATGCTAGGGAACTATGATTTGACTTAAACTAGTCAGGGGTCTGGGACAGAAGTTCCATAAACCAGTTTGACACAAATCATTTAAGTCTACATTCAACCAGGTTTACCTTAAACCAGGCTTGGCCATTCTGAAACTGGTTTACGTGCACCGAACTTATGATCCATTACAGGTTTAAACAGTTTATTCGTCACTTCTGTCCCTGGCCTTTGAGAACTAATAACTTCTTATGGTCACCTGTTGCTTCCCATTGTCATTGCTTTCAGTTGTTCATACTCTAAGTTGAAGCATTTGGACTGAAATTTCTGTCTGCTTGAGGTTGAATATTTCTGGGAAATTTCAGCCAAAATAGTTCATCTGTTTCTCAAAACAAGCTCAGGGGAAAAAAAAAAAAGAGATCCTTTGTTTTGCTCCTGTTGAAAAATATGAGCTTTCTTCAGAAGTTCTAGGTACCCCCAGGTTTTGAAACAAACAACTGAAACATGCCAAGAGGCAGGCCTTTTTTTCATCATGGGTATGTCTTTTGCCATTTACATGAAAAAAATGACCTAAACTACTAGTTTGAAGTTAAATTTCCTTAAGTTTTTCTCCACATTGGGCACACACCTGTTTAGGGAGCAGGAGTTTTTCTGCAATTGCACTTCTGGCCTTCTGCAAGCTGTGCTGGGGCCAAACATCAGAACAGAGCAGGTAGCCCATTTTGCCTGTTCACTGTATGAATGCCCTGCTGGTAGGAAGCAGTAAGGAAGACAAAACTGTCACTAGTCACTGTCACTATTTACTCACTAGTCTGATTCTTTTTTCCTGTATGTGTCTGAGGGAAAGCACAGTCAGGCTAATGAGCACATGGATGAGTCTGGGGCAAGTGATCAAAGGGAAGAATGAGATACAGGCTTATGGGAGGGGTGGGAAGGGTTGAGATCAGATGAAGATGAGAAAAAAGATTGGGGACGTGTTGGAATGGAAACATGACTAGGCTTCAGGGGATGGAACATGAGAAGGAAGTGGGTGAAGATCCAGGAAGGGACTGGGAGCATCTGAGAGAGGGGACTAATGCTGAGAATTGGTGGAAGACTAGATTAGGAATAAGAAGTCCGAGGAATGGAGACTTGGACCACCAGATACGGAGAATAGGAATGGGGTGAGGAGCAGATGATGGGAAACAGACAGGGCAGATGTAAGCAGACTGGGGGTGAGAGGGGCCCAAGGCTGCAGGGAAGAAGCAGCAGAGGAGGGCTGGAAGCACTTACAGCACCAGCTCCAACTCAGGGTTGGAGCTGGAGCCACAACAGCTGCCTGCCCCAGACTGCCTCATATTTGACTGAAAGATGAGGGGCTTTCTCTTCCCAAGTTAAATGGGAAAAAAACCCTCATCTTTTAATTGTGTAAATACAGTATGTTTGACACTGAGTAAATTAAGCTAGTAGAAGGTAGGGTAGATTTGCATCTCATAGATTAACCAAAGTAAGTAGAGAGAGATGTGTGTGTGTATTAGATACTTACATCTATACCTAAATCTGTATCTATGTTGGTTAGTCTCTCTCTCTCTCTCTCTCTCTCTATATATATATATATATACACACACATACATATATATATATATATATATGGTTAGTCTATAAGAGGCAAATTATGGATGTAAATATCATTTTAAAAATTACCCATTAACCTTCTCTAATTATATCAATTAAGTGGTCCCACAGCAGAGGGGCAGGTCAGCGTAGGGAGGCAGGGCCAAGGGTGACAGGCAGGATTGTGCTGAATTCCACCACTAGCCAGGCCTGAAGCCCACGCCTGCAGCAGGCTCCACACAGTGAGTGTGCAGGAGCAGGCAGGTGGTGCCAGCACTAGCAGCATCGGTCAGCAGGATCTGGTAGGGTCCCCAGCTTGGTGCTGCCCGATGTCAGAGGAGCAGCTCTGGCAGGGGCTGCCTGGGAGGGGGCAAAGATCCAGGCTGCAGCATTGCATGGCTGCTGTGCCAGGGAGTCAACTAGTGATTACTGAGGGGGGGCAGAGTTGGGCAAAGCTGTGCAGCAGATCTGGCAGGGTTTAAATAGGAGCAAGCACAGTGATGGGGGCAGTCATCAGGTGTTGCAGGGGCAGGCTGCATGGAGCCAGGCACCTCCTCTCACATAGCACTCACAGGGGTTCCTGCCTGCCAGTACAGCCATGCTCCGCTGTACCCAGGCAGTGCATTCAGACTGCGGGCTCCCGGAGCCCCAGGTGGTGCCTCCTTTTTCTACCCACCAGCTGCGGGGCTCTGGTAGCTGTTGCTTGACAATGACCCATAGCAACTCTCCCATTCTGGAAGCATGTGGTGGATGGACATGCTGAGCAGGATCATGCCCAAAGTTCCTAACTGTGGGCTGAGTGCCCTCTGCTAGGAGCTGTGGCACTGGGTCAAGCCCTCAGCTGAGCAGGAGTGTGGTGCAGACCTGGCTGCTGGCTGCATCCAGACAGGGAAGGGAAGGTGTGCCTGTCTACTACACACCCCTGGGCTGGTATAGCCGCTGTGGGTACTTGCTAAGTGGCAGCTGCTGGAGCCTGGCGGGGTGGGCAGGTAGGGAGGAGGGAGGTGCCTCCAAGGGCTCTGGGTGTCTGAGGGCTGGAGGCATTGCCTGGGTGCAATGCAGTGTGGCTATCCTAGCAGACGAGAACCTTTGTGGGCACTATAGGACGGGACACCTGGCTCCATACATTCCATCCCTGCACCTCAGTTCTACAGAAACACACATTCATAAATTTATGCATGTGAATAATACTGTTAGCTTCAGCAGGTCATCTTGTATACATAGAATTAAACTCAAATGTTTGTAGGACAGGTGTAGAGGTACAAATTAATCCATACATATAGCTAAAAAAATATTTTTAGATCAAAAATCCATTAAAAGGACTTTCTATATTCATGAGTGTTTTCAATCTATTACTACTTAAGGCATATCCTTTCCAATTTGAGTGTCATAAGTATGGAATTTATCTAATCATAGTGATGGAGCTGAGAAATATCCTTCCAATACAAAAAGTTGTAGGTAGTTTATTACATGCTATGGGTGATAAACAGAGACAGGGATATTACATTTTGGCAAAATGTTATTAATGTCAACCAAAAAACCTTTAATAAATGAAACTATGTACAGTATGTGGCCTCTCTTTGCTGCTGATCAATATTAAAAATATATACTATTAACCTGACAGCACCAGGTTTCTATACAAACCATGGCAACAATGCATTAAACCCTGTCTGCATTTGCTATTTACACAGTGAAACCACAGAGAGAATGTTAATAACAGACAGTGCAGTGACCTGCTATTACCATATTTTCGTTTTAGTTTGCATGAGTTATCTATACTCCATACTATTTCCTGTTAGATGTTTATTTATATTCAAACTGGTTTCATCCTAGGTTTGCAGTGTAAATGCAGAATCTACTAGTATCATTGTTAAAAACAAAAGCACTGAGAGAGAGAGGCAAGGATTTTTGTGGGTGATATCTTTTATTGGGCCAACAGAATGGTTGGAATATGCTTAGAGAATGCAGTGCATTCTTCTTCAAGTCTGAAGAGACTGTATTCAAAAACTTGTCTAAAGACACTGACAAATGTTAAAAAGAAGGTGTGATGGGATTAGATGTGTAATCCCAACCATTGCACCTCCTGCCATGTACATGTGCATGGCATGAGGCATGCTTATGGGATTGGGCATCACAGGGTCATACAAAGAAGGACCAGAAAGGACCTGTAAAATCATCAAGTCCGGTCCCCTGCCATGGGCAGGAGGTAATTGGGCTCAAATGAGCTCGATAAGGTGCTTGTCTAGTAGGGCTGTGCGAAGCTTTGGTCACTGATTCGATTCGGTGGAGATTTGGCCCAATTCAGAGCTGAATGTCTGAATCCAAATCGAATCAGGAGACCCTTTAATCTCTCCAAATCAAATAGGAACCTTCTGAATTGATTTGGAGTGATCAGACAATTCGGACATAGACACAACTTTATATGTTTTTTTTTACATACCTCAAGGTACCAGGCATTGCTGATGAATGCTGAGATGGTGGGGCAGATGGAGCATCCCATGGGAGCGTGAGTGGGGAGGGTGTCCCCTTTGTGCTTGGCAGTGGACCCAGAAGTGGACCAGAAGCACTTTTGGTTCATATCCAGGTCCGCCACCGTGCACGCGGGGGACCCCCCTCCACCTCCCGGCTCAGCAACTGGTACCTTATGGGTCTGGGGGGGCATCTGGGGTCCCACCATGGCCAATCACCAAATCTGGAGGTGTGGAGGTGGGGGGTCCACTGCTGAGCATGCGAGAGGCCCCCCCACACACCTGTGGGATGCTCCATTTGCTCCACCATCTCACCATTCATGAGCCATACCTCATACCTTGAGGTATGTTGAAAAAACATTTAAAGCTTAATCAAATCACTGTCCCCCAAATTGGGCTGTATCCAAATCTGAATTGAATATGCCCCACTTCACATACCGCTATTGTTCAGCCTCCTCTTGAACACCACCAGGGATGGTGATTGCACCACCGCTGCTGAAAGTGTGTTCCAGATTCTAGTTACCCATATGGAAAATAAGTTGTTCCTTATGTCTAGTCTAAACTTTTTCTCAACTAGCTTGTGCCCATTGGTCCTCATCCTCCCAGGGGGTGCTTTTCTGAAAAGTTGCTCTCCAAGATCCTGCTGTTCTCCCTGCTACCAAGTCACCCCTCAGCCTTCTTTTACTCAGACTGAACAAACCCAGATCCCAAAGTCTCGCCTCATAAGGCCAATCCCCCAGGCCCTTGATTATGTGGGTGGCCCTTTTCTGAACCCTTTCAAGCTTGTCCACATCCTTCTTGAAGTGCAGTGCCCAGAACTGGACACAGTATTCCAAGCTTTGTACTCACCAATGCCAATGCTCCCTCTGTACTGGTAATAATCCTTTCTGTAGCTCAAAGTCCCATCATCTGCCAGGGCTCCCAGCCACAGAAAGACATGTTGTGTTCGTGGTTCACTGCCCTCCCTCCGGCCCAGCTGGGATCCTCAATCACCTTACCAGTGCTTCCAGCCTCCAGAGCACATTCCCATGTGCTCCAGAGATTGGAGCACTGGCCACATGTTCAATTAAGGCATGATAGGAAAGAGCGACAGTTATTACATATATTTTGTGTTATAGCTTTGCCACTTATTCCTGATTTTATCACACTATTAATTGTATGAACATGTAGCCAGATCACTACTTAAGGTGTGATTAATGAATTAATCATGTCTTAAGTGCAACATGTGTCAGGGGCCTAAGCCTATCCCAACTATGCAGTTGGTCCAAAAAAAATATCACCCACAAGAATCATTGCCTCTTGCATATTCCCATCTCTGCTACATCATTCCTACTACTAAGAGAGACCACAGCCAACAACAACACAGGCCATGGTTCAAAAAGCACTTGAGTACATAAGCAACCTCCTCCCTCCACAGTAAAACACTTAATTTAAGCACATGATTAAGCACTTTGCTGAAAAGTGATGGAATTATTCATGTGTTTAAAGTTAAGCATATACTTCTGTGTCAGATAATGACCATGTTCCTTGCCTATACACTCAGGGGACCAGAAGATGTACAGCTTCCCTGGTCAAGCACGTGGTTAACTGTTGACTATGTTAAAAAAAACCCATATTTTTATAGAAATTGAGATAATTTTCCAGTGTATTTTGTGGCAAGATGGAGTAAAAATGCCAGAACATGTTCTTGAACAGCTCATGAGTTGCCTTGTTCAATAATATGAAACAAAGGTGTACAAGTTCTTAGGGATTAGCACAATAAATTAAAGGTAGATGGCAGGCACAAAGAAACTAACCAAAAACACGTTTATAACCAAACAAATTTCCTGTGGTGTGTTTATGTGCAAAGTGGAACACAGTTGTCCACCTTTAGAAATTGACATTTAAAATCACATATATGGGCCACCACTAAATATAAATGCATCTTAAGTTTATTGTCTAAGTAAATCCTTTGCTAAAATGGTATTTTCAGTCAAGCCTCAATGTCATGTTTCATTAAAACCTATACATGACAGAAAGTCTGTACTCCTTTTTCCTTCCAATTTTTTTTTTTTTTTTTAACATTTTGGCCCACTCTGGTTTTAGCCCTCAGGTTTCCCTTTGAACAATCATTCCAATGTAGAGGATGGAAATGTTGTGACTTTAAATTCAGGTTTTACCTGACCCAGACTTTTGAGCCCCAAACCCACAGAACTCTAGTAATCTTTCTGGACTAGTCTTCATTACAATGTACTGACAACCATCTGAGCACATGAGTGAATAGCACAGAGTCTGTGGAAAGATGAATCCAAGTGAGGGGGAAGGGCAAGGGTGATGTACATCAGGGGGCAGAACAGTAAGGTAATAGCAGGGGGGGAGACAGGGGATTGAAGGAAAAGTAGGGGCAGGGTCTTCAGGATCCAGGTCCCTCGGAGCGGGGGTTGGGAGCAGGGAGCTGGGGACCAGTGCAGAGCCTGGGATCTGTGGTAGAGTCAGGGATCTGGGCGAATTACACAGGTGGGGTCTACAGGGTCCACACTGTTATCAGGGGTGAGTTGGGGGAGCGGGGACCAGTCTGGGGTCTGCTGGCTGCAAAGGGTGAGCCAGGCGGAGGGGAGATCACAGGCAACTGGTAGCAGGGGATAAGGGGGCATGTGCCCCTGAGACTGGCCCCTGACTCGGCACTGGTCAGGATGGGGCATGTTTTTTGCTGCATGGGCTGGTGGCATGTTGCAGGGGGGCACTAAGCTGGAGCACAGAAGTATAGGAGTGGATATGGGGCTTTTGTCCTGCCCTTGGGCCCACCCACAAATTGTGCCCCCCCCAGACTTAGGAGGCACCAGTCATTCCTGGATCACTGTGAGGTCTGGGTAAACTGGGGGGCTGAGGGAACAAAGGACTTGGTGTTTGCTGGATCCATGTCCCTGGCAAGGGTAAGACAACGGGCAAGGGATGAGCACAGGGTCTAGAATCTGCAAAGGAGTCCGAGGGAATAGTATGGAGTCTGGGGTCTGTGTCCGGGGGGGTGCTGGTGGGTTGCTTCCCCCCGCCCTCACACTTATCAGGGTTGATGAGGGTTAACAGCTGTATAGTCCTGGGGCTGTGGATAGAAATTGGGCTCTCTCAGTCCCAGGGCTGACAGCAAGGAGCAATGGAGTCTGGCCAAGTCACAAACTGTGCCCTTTGGGGGAGGGTGGAACAATGCATGCTGGGATACCACAGAGCAGCATGTTGTCTCCCAGTGATAAGGTAAGAGTACAAGGATTTCCTTTTCTGGTAGAAACTCTACCAGAAACAATTTCTGGCTTTCCAGATAAGGTAGAAGTTTCTAGTAGACGCACCATTTTTGGCCCATTAGAAACTGTTTAAATACTATGGCTGCTTATATATGTGCTCATTAGCATTCTAATTAGAATGCTTCAGCATCACTGCAGCATCACATGTATTAAGCTCCCATGTGTTTTAAAATGGCCCTGGGGAGCTTTACCTAAACTTTGTCAAATGAAGTTTAGACAAGGCGTCCCACAACCATTTTTAAACGTGCAGGGGCTTAATATACGTGGGGTGAGATGTTTTAATTAGACTGCTCTAATTAAAATGCCCCATTCCCCCCTCCCCACCTCTTGAGTCCATGTATAGGCAGCTTAAGTGTTTCTACTGGTGGAATTAGAAGTAGAAATGTAAGTAGAAATTTTTCTTGTACACACCCAAAATTCCCTAAGAAGCAATGATATGTGATTCTCGTCCCTTTAGTTTAGTTCCTGGCTGAATGGGCAGAGAGTGGCATTATTAAGGAGGGAATATGGAAACACAGGACTGAAAGGGGCTTCCTGGACCATCAAGTCCAGTCCTCTGCATTCACAGGCAACCATTTAACCAAGTTTTTCTACAAATAACCATTTCAAACCCTCACAGAACTACAAAGCACAAGATTAGAAAACCCTACACTGCAGTACTTCCAGGAGCTGTACTGAATTGCCAGGGCCCTGCCATGGCAATGACAGAGAAGTAACTTGCTGTGAGTGGGAAGAGGACTGGGGCACTGTCTGATGTTCCTGAGAAGCAGTTTAGGAGAAAGCTGCAAATGAATATTTAGGACATGACTGGTTGGCAGCGAAAGAGGCAAGATGAACAGCAGGAAAAACCAGTAGAAGTATCTGAAATAATGCATGCACAAACATAAACACAGCAGAACGTCTTTGTGGATAACTCTCTGGACTGGGGCATACAATCAGATTTGATTTTTCTTTTCCACAGACTTCTTGTGTGAATTTTGTGCAGATTATTTAACGTCTCTGCTTTAGCCTCCATTTGTAAAGTGAGGATACAATACTTTGTCCCAACCTCTGTTGTCTCTGCTTGGACTAGTTTTTTTAATGCAATTTTACAATTCACAATTATAAATGCGAGTGAAGATATACGTTGTATGTTCCTCATCCAGGCAGGAGTCATAAATATGCCATAATTGTCTAAAATGAGATTTGCGGGAGACTTTAATCCTGAAATTCTGATTTTCTTTCTATGAGTGTTCCACATCATTCGTTATAAATTTAGTTGTGTAACAGTCATTCTTGTGGGTAAGTGTGTTTGCTAAAATACTTCTAAAAAAGATAAACATAAAAGGGATAAACACAACCCAAGGGAATATTTAACATTTGAATATTCCCAAATAATGTTGGGAGGCAATGTTTAGCTTTAGGCCAGACCTTACATATTTGTAAACATCTAAAATAAAAAAAAAGCAACAAAAATGTTACATTTCCTCCTGGTGAATCTTTCTACTTTTATTTTAGTATTTATAAAGTCCTCATTGGAGTTACTGGCAAAATCTCTGTAATGGAAGCTATAAACTTTAGCTGTCTTTTATATATGTTACTAGAAAGTACAATTACCTCATTTTAACACATGAGGGTCCCCTCATAAATAGTGAATGTGCAGTGTTGTAAGAATTAGCAGAACACAGCAGGGTTACCCAAGATTTTAGTCCATTTATTAGCTATTGCTTCAAGCCCCAAGGGAAGCTAAGCTCAAATGGCTTCATCTGTTGTTTGCAGACTTCATGGAGTCTCTCTAGCCCTGGAGTTTAAAGGGAATTTAGTGACCCCAAACTAAGATCCTCACAAAACTGGAGTTCTGTAAAAATCCACAGCTCCTCAGCAGTGTAAAACTTGATCATGATACAATTTGTGGTGTCACATCTCTCCCACTATTTAAACAATTGTTATAAGATTGCAGAACCTTTTTTAGAACAAAATATTTCCATAGTTTGGTAACCAGGTTGTAGCTGTATTGGTCTAAAAGAAAAGGCAATCAGGACTCATAGTAGTTTGTAATTAAAGCTTGCAATTAAAGATTTTTTTTTTTGCAAAAATCTTGTTTGTCTAATAAAAGATACCGTCTCTACTACGAGTCCCGATTGCATGGTTTGGTAATAAATTTAATGCTTATTAGCTTGACTAGAGCTAACAGTACTAGCTAATACAAGGTAGGCTCTTCAGGGCAAGTTTCTCCTAAACAGCCCTGCCAAAAGAAATGGCCTGCATCACTTGCTGGAACAGAGTTAGGCCTCCACACAGCTTTGCCAAAACACCTCAGTATTGACCTGTGACACCCTCTGTTAATTCCGGTCCTGGGGCTCTCAAACACTGCCAAGACCTTCTTTGTGACCAGCAGTTTGCCCTGTGCTTTTTTCCTTCCCTGAGCTTTCTCTGAGCTAGTTTAGTTTTATTAGTGTATCACTCTACTGCCCTGCAGCACCTCCTTCACTGTCGTTACAGCCTTGAGGACTCTCCATAGCTCCACAAATGAACCCTCATCCTGACCCGCTACAACCCTTGCACTGCTGCAGTGATGGGGCCTCTTCTGAGCAGAGACTGCCAATCACTCCAAATTACTGCCTGTTGGGATTGTAGACGATTTTTTGTGGTTTTGTTTTTAAAGCTTAATAGAATCAATGAAGAATTTAAAGAATACAATTTAACATGTTATGAAAACAATGGCTTTTCTCTGCTTCACTGGAGCAAAAGCACCTGAGATGACACTTTCCAACTTTACTGGAACATATAAAGCATAGACTGAAATATAAAGAGAAAAGGACCTATGATAAAGGATTTCTCACAATCAATCAAATAAGCATTCTGATGGGAAAAGGAGAAATGTAGAGCTCTTTTAGTGTAAAAGTTCATGTCTATCCTCATCTTCAAAGCCTCACCCAGCTCAGCTCTAATTACATTTTTCCTCCTCTACCTCATACCCCTAGTTGCCTTCTGTCAATCCTGCTCACCTTCTTGCCCACCTGGTCCCCAATCTTGCAAACGCCATGACACGTGGACAACTTTATGTAGGCAAGTAGTTCCTATGAGTTCAAAGGGACTAGTTCACACACATGAAGTTACTTCCAAGTGGAAGGATGGATGGATATTGAGACCTCAGGGACTAATCTCTCTGGGGTAAAGTTCTGTCACTTTCATTTCTAAAGCATCATGTAAAATATAATAAATAAATCATATTTAATTAAGGCAATAACAAATTGTGCAACAAGCTACGTTTTGAAGGAAAATCATTATCCTGTGAAGGG
Organism: Crocodylus porosus; assembly: GCF_001723895.1. Lineage (NCBI taxonomy): Eukaryota > Metazoa > Chordata > Crocodylia > Crocodylidae > Crocodylus > Crocodylus porosus. Next base: position 14,827,540 of record NW_017728931.1, on the reverse strand, counting down.
TGACAAATTTTAAATGCATACATTTAAATGTATTATTCTAGTTAGTATCTGTTGAGACTCCATAGTTAAGGTTTATGTAGGTATTTGCCTCTTAATCTCAACTCTTTAGTAGAAGGGTTTGCCAGACTGAAATCTTTTGTGAATGAGGAAGAATTTTTGTGGTAATTTCTCAAAATTATTTATATGGCTAGGAAGTCTTTTTGTTTTTTTCTAAAGAAATGTTGTTTTTACAAAAAATAAGCTGGTAGCTTGATGCTTTTTACTGCCTAAACAGGAACATTGCTTTTCTGTGAAACTGAAAATCTTTAAGGAAAGTTATAAAAGTTGAAACTTGATTTTGCATTATTTTAGACTTTATTTTAACAAAATGTATTTACAAATTTTAGTTAAAGAAAAATGTGGGGCCAAAAACAATTTAACATCTTTGACCTGAATTCAGAAAGCATTTCCATCCATGCAACAGGACTTTTTCAGGGACCCGGCATGTCATCTAGAAAAATGTGGCCCACCTCATGTGTAGTTTTAGTCTCTGTTGCAACAATTTAGAGCTTTGGAAGAAGACACTGCTAAGGATTCTGGAATAAGGGATCACAGCTGGAAAAGAATGCTGTAAGCAGAAAAAATTGGAAAACCTTTGACTAGATTATTGGAGTCTGACTCTACTAAACTGTGACATGTACAACTTACCTTTTCTGAGTAAAATACACTCAAAAGCTTTTTGCGTTAGGAGGCCAAGAACCAAAATAGAAAGGCTATCTGTAAATCTATTACATCTTTGGTAAAATATGCCTGTTAAAGGAACTGAATCCTTTCTTGAATAAAGCCTTTTAAAAATAAATAAATGCAGATCATGAAGTGTTAAAAATACTGAAATGCATCATGGATGAATTGAGTTAATGAACCCTGGGTAAATTAGTCAGCTACCAGGCCTTAAGTACTGGCAATGTCAAGAAAACAAAACAGCTCTCAAACTAGACATGAAGAAGTTTTTAAATATTTACAATGTACAATTGGAAACACAGTCTTTCCAGCTCTAAGGGTTAGATTTTGGCTTTTACAGCCAGAGTCATTACTGGCAGGACAAGCAAGGGGCTGAGCTACAGCAGGAGAACCATAAAGAATTTTGGCTGACTCAGCTAAAATTTCTCTTGGAGTTTGTGTCTGCTAAAGCAGCAGCCATACTAACCAGCCAATAGATGCTGTATACATGTCTCTGCCACATGATGTGCTTTGTCAGTCCCACCTTATTTGATTAGCTGGCTAGGACATTAGCATGGAGCAGTACCCTGAATTCTCCTAAACTGCTGTACAGCAATGCCAAAAACGTGAGGTTTCTTGCACTCTCACCCCAAACTGACAATTTATTGTACAACTAGGTATGATTTGACCCTCTTTTAGCAAAATAACCCCTCATAACACTTCAGTGGCTTCCTTAAATAGGACTTTGTTTGGAATCGCACTGTTCTTCCATTAGAAGAATTGGTGGGGAATGTACTGGTAGATAGCACCTTGGGCAGCAGCAGCCATGAGATGATTGAGTTCGGGATTGTACAGAAAGGAAGGATGGAGAGCACCAAAGTAAGGACCCTGGACTTCACAAAAGCAGACTTTGACTTCCTCAAGGAACTCATGGGCAAGATCCCTGGGAAGCCAATTTGAGGGGGAGAGGAGTCCAGGAGAGCTGGCTGTACTTTAAAAGACACTTTAGTGAGAGTGCAGGAAAAAACTATTTAAATGTGCAGGCAGACTAGCAAGTTTGGCAGAAGGCCAGTTTGGCTTAGCAGGGAACTCTTCAGTAAATGAAATGACAAAAAGGAAGCTTATAAGTAGAAACTTGGACAATCAACTAGGGAGGAGTATAAGAGTATTGCTCAGGCATGCAGGGATGAAGTCAGGAAGCACAAAGCGCAATTGGAGTTGCAGCTAACAAGGGATGTGAAAGGTAACCAGAAGGGTTTTTACAAGTATGTCAGTAACAAGACGAAGGTCAGGGAAAGTGTGGGTCCCTTACTGAATGGGGGAGGCAACCTAATGACAGATGATGAGGAAAAGTCTCTATGTCTCTTTCACCTCAGTCTTCACAGGCAAGGTTAGCTCCCCAATTACTGTACCTGGAAGCACAATTTGAAGAGGAAGTGAGCATCCAACAGTGGCAAAAGAACAGGTTAGGGACTATCTAGAAAAGCTGGACACATATGAATCCATGGGACTGGACAGGAAGTACCCAAGGGTTCTGATGGAGTTGGCTGATGTGACTGCAGAGCCTCTGGCCATCATCTTTGAAACCCATGGCAATCAGGAGAGGTCCTGGATGACTAGAAAACAGCAAACATAGTGCCTAAATTTAAGAAAGAGGAAAATGAGGATCCAGCAAACTACAGACCAGTCAACCTCACCTCAGTCCCTGGAAAAATCATAGAGCAGATCCTCAAGGAATCCATTACTAAGCATTTGGAGGAAAAGAAGGTGATTAGGAAAAGTCAGAATGGATTCACCAAGGGCAAGTTATGCCTGACCTACCTGATTTCCTTCTATGATGAGAAGACTGGCTCTATGGATGTGGGGAGACCAGTGGATGTAGCATGCATTCATTTTAGCAAGGCTTTTGATACCGTCTCCCACAACATTCTCACAGTCAAGCTAAGGAATTATGGGCTGGGTGAATGGATTGTAAAGGGGATAGAAAACTGGCTGAAGCATTAGGGCTCAGAGGGTAGTAATCAATGCCTCAATGTCTAGTTGGCAGCCAGTATCAAGTGGAGTGCCCTAGGGGGTTGGTCCTGCGGCCAGTTTTGTTCAATGTCTTCATCAATGACCTGGAAGTTGGCATAGAGTGCACCCTCAACAAGCTTGCAGATGGCACCACTCTGGGGAGAGTAGTAGATACACCAGAGGGTAGGGCTAGGATTCAGAGTGACCTAGACAAGTTGTAGGATTGGGCTAAAAGAAATCTCATGAGGTTCACAAAGGACAAATGCAAAGTCCTACACTTATGACAGAATACCAGGCACCGATACAGGCTGGGGGCTGACTGGCTGGGCAGCACCTCTGCAGAGAAGTGCTGGGGGTTACAGAGGACAATTAGCTGAATATGAGCTAGCAGTGTGCCCTTGTTGCCAAGGCTAATGGCATACTGGGCTGCATTTGTAGGTGTGTTACCAGCAGGGCAAAGGAAGTGATTATTCCCCTCCATTCAGCCTGGCGAGGCCACATTTGGAGTACTATGATCAGTTTTGGGCTCTCCACTACAGAAAGGATGTCAACTAATTGGAGAAAGTCCAGCAGAGGGTAATGAAAATGGTGAGGGGGCTGGGGCACATGACTTCTGGGGAGAGGCTGAGGGAACTGGGCTTATTTAGTCTGGAGAAGAGAAGACTGAGAGGGGATTTAATAGCAGTCTTCATCTACCTGAAGGGTAGTTTGAAAGAGGATGAAGCTAGACTGTTCTCAGTAGTGGCAGATGATTCCCCTAAGTGCAGTAAGGGAAGTTTAGGTTAGATATTGGGAAGAATTTTCTCACTTGGAGCATGGTAAAACACTGGAACAGGTTACCCAGAGAGGTTGTGGCATTTCCATCCTTGGAGGTTTTTAAGACCAGACTAAAAAAGCCTTGGCTGGGATAATCTATTTGAGAATGGCCTTGCTTTGAGCAGGGGGTTGGACTACACGACCTCCTGAGGACACTTCCAACCCTAATTTTCGATGCTTCTATTTTCTTATAAACCTTTCTCCAGAAATGATTGATCTGTGTCCCCACCTCCTTGATTTCCCCAGGATGGCCCATAGTTGCCATAATCCTCAATGTTTCTTCCATCAATTGTAAAAATTCCATGGATAATGCTGGGGTGGGAAAAGGTCATTGCCTGGTGAAAGCTGTTATCTCTGCAGGCTGCACATTCACATTATTGGTGATAAAGCTGATAAGGTACCCTACATCTGAGGCAAATTTGATGCATTTTTCAGAATCCTGGCAAGTTACCAAAGCAGGAATTTAATGGAGCAGAAATTTGGGAATCTCGATTGAGACTTATGTTTTACAGCAGAAGCAAAACAATAGAAATAAGCACCCTTATCCTTCTTGCAAACTGGTTCTGGCATCCTGACATCTCAAAGAAGCTTTTGTCTTTTCTCCATTTTAAATCAATTCAAAGAAATGATCAGATAAAATCCCATGGTAAAACACTAATACTATTAGAGGTTCCCCTCAAGAGTAAATGCAACTTTATAGGCATCCATCATAAATTCACTTACTGATGGGCTTAAATCTGTGTTGCATTAACTTCCAAATTCTGCACAGTGAGAAAATAGGTAGAGGAATCAGGAGGCTGATTCTTAAACAGGCTAATGCTGTCTTTACTTTCCTCAGATAGTAGCTATAGAGTAAGCCTAACAGAGAACAATCAGCGTTCAAGGGCGGGGGTGGTGGTGGGGAACAGTCATGCTGGGGATTGTGTGAATAAAATAAGGTATTGAATTTCTGGTTTTTTTCACAATGAAACACTCCAGGACAAATGAGGTGCTGAAGCAGGATTTATAATTCATTGAGTAATAGGATTTTGTACTGTTTAGCAGGATTAGGCATGTTAAAGAAAGACCTATTTATTTCAGTCTGACAATGGATGAAAAAACTGCATAGTGCTCTTCATTGTTATTTAAGCAATTTACAGGATTACTTAGTAGTGGAGGCCCCGTGCTCCCCCTGTCTGTAAAGTCTGACATTAATGGTGATATTTGTATAATAGCAGTTTTCTTCATACTGTTTTATGATCACAGCACATGCAGGAGCAAAGGTGCAAAATGTTTGCAAGGTGGGTGCTGGGGGGAGGAAGACAGAAATCAATTAAAAATACTCCCTTATTAGTGCCCTGACCTTCATGACCCCAACTCTCCAGTCTTGGGGACAGCATACTGTATGGTTTACTGTTTTGTTTCAGCAGTTGAAGGCTGAAGTGCTGACTGTGCTTTCTGAAATGATGCTGGCTATTGACTTAGAAATGGGGGAAGGTGGAAGAAAAAAATAATGTCTGTTATTGGGAGTCTCAGCATGAGTTCTTCTTAGTTGGTTATAACGCCCTTTTTTGCCTCTTTGCAAAAAAGGTTTCTGTTCCACTGCCATGTCAAACTACTGCTTGACTTTCTTGCCTTTCTCTCTCTGAAGCTCTCTTAATAGTTTGTCCTGAAAGTGAATTTCATGTAGGTAGTTTGTTTCTGTTAGCAAACATGAAAGTAAGAAAATTAGCGTACACAAACTGAGATTATAGAGCAAGAAAATGCACACCAAGGAAAAGCACTCTTCTCAGCATATGTGGCTCTCAGATGCATTCACACAATAATAGCTCTTGTTAATGGGTGACATGGAAGTGAATCCAAGAGCACAAATACACCTTTGGGAATCCAAAAAGCAGTTTCATTAAAGCAATAAAGGTTTGGGTTTTTAACAATGCTGTTAATCATTGAGGAGTTATTTATTCAGAATAAAACAAGATGCATTAAGAAATTCTTTTTCTTGGGGCTAAACTATGCAACCAATATGCTTGTGTAATTCTTCCTGAATTCTCCAGGAGCAATATAGAATAAAGCCAGCATCAAAACTTGCTCAAAGAAATTTGCATAGTCACTTTTCCTATCAGTTCCTCAGTTCTCCCATATGTGCTATCAGACTAAATATTTTTAGCATTTTCATTACTACTGATACAGATTTGGGCAGTTTGAACAGGGAGGCATTTTGAGAAAGCAGATGCCTGAGTCTGGATGACTTGGCTGTGTAACTGATGGATATATTTAAAAATAATAATACAACAGATTCAGACACTTTTTACTCTTTTCTACTGTCCAGTAAGCACATAACTGTTTACGGGCGTAGGAGGGCGAGAATTTGTCTTGTAAAATAAACTGACAATAATCTGTCTCTTCTGAGATTTTACACCTCAGAAAATTGAGGGGTGGGGAGGACTGGGGAACGAGAGAAGCAAGACAAGAAAGCAGCATGAAGAAAACATTAAAAAATAATCCTTCAGCTAGAACGTTTAAGTTAAAACCATGTCTTAGTGCATTTGAGCATAATATTCTCTTTTTCCAGAATAATATATAATCTGTAAGGGACAATACAACTAATATTTCTCTGTGATGCAATAGTGTGAAAGTGAGGTACAGTAGCAAAATAGAAAGTGTATTTTATGCATGTGTATTTTAAATAATGTTCCTGTGTAGTAGATTGCATTTCCATGTCCCCAGTGCAGACAGATGAATTACCTCCAGGCCATGATCTTACTGAGGTAAAGGCAACAAAAGCAGCAACAACAAAGCTGAGGCTCTAGTAACTGTTTGCAGTCTGACTACGGATATTAAACTGTGGACAATGCTAATCATTGTATGGCAGGATTAATTAAACAACAATCTCCTGAAAATTGGCTATTAGTACAGGCACAGATGAAATGGAAGGGGTTAGTACAGTAGTCTGTTTAAGGAGTCATTAGCAACTGTATAGTACTAGAACATAAGTAGATTATTTTCTGAGTTACCCTAGTAACAAATAATACAAACAGGAAAAGGGCCAGAAAAACAGCACTCAATCTACATGGCAAGACACTTTTTTTAGGCTACTACTGAAAAATTTGCAGCCAGGCATCTTTTACCTCAAGATTTCAAATATCAATTATGCCTCTCAGAACGCCTGTGAAAGGAATAGTCCATGACTTTAAAACATTTTGTATCTTGTGAGTATCTTTCATTTATGTGAGTAGTTTCATTAAGTTTAAGGACTTACAAGTGTTACCAACTCTTGTTATTTCACAGACTTTTGAAGCCTCAACCTCCCGGAGTCATGTAGTAACGTAGAATTTTCATTAAAGATATTCAAGTCCTGGTGTCTGGGGAAAAACGAGTAGCTAAGTATTTAAACCTGAAAGGCCAGAAATCAGAAATCATTTCAGAACTTTAGGCCAGTCTCATGACGTTTTGGGAGCCTGGCTCATGGTTTCTGACTGCTGAGGATTAGCTATATTGGGCATCAAAATATATATGCTCATTACAGTAACACAAAGCATTATTTACTTATGGATACTATATTGTGAGAAATACACAACCTAAGGATTGTTTACAAATAATAAATATTCATCACCATTTTTAATTTTTCCAAATCTATACTTGAAATCCCTGGCAAACAATGACCCACAGTCCTCTTACTTTCCTGAGGTGGTAGGTTACTGTTAATTTATTTTACAGTAAACTTTCTGTTCTCTATTATGTGCTTGTTGGACAATACAAAAGAGTAAAAAAAAATTTATGGTTTCTGAATTTCCTGCATTTGCATTTTTAAATGTATCCATTAAAGTCAGCTACTACATGTGGGAAAATTGAAGGCATGATAGGAAAAGTGCCCACCCAACACTGGTTCATTTTTTGGTGAGCAAAAATTTGCTGGGTTGTGTAGAGAGTAGAGGAATGCCAGCAGCACAAATTGCTAAGCTGCAGCTGGCAGGATCCGGAGCATGGCCACACCTACAGCTGGATCTGGTGCACTGGGATGGGCCAGCACTTGTGGACTAACCCCGGGGCACCAACCCTACGCTGAACCTGGCCTGCAGACTGACCCTGCACCACTCATCCAGCATGTGGGACCAGAAAGCTTGAGCAACACTGACTGAAAGTGTATTTTAATCTGGCTTTAAATATGGCAGCTTCAGCAAAGTCTTGTGAGGAAAATTATTAGGATGAGGGGTCAACAGAATTTCCAAGAGAGTCCTACCAAGGGCTATGTGAAATAGTTGTTAACACATGTACACCTGCTGCTTGCATTTGAAACGCATACATTTCCCGTCTCTTGGATTTTATTATATTAACTGGTGCTGGCATTTAAATATTGGTTCTTCCTTTATTTAAACATCACATTTACAGTTATTTCTCAAAGGGAAATATTTTGGAGCACACACATCTGAACCGTGGGCCCCAACCTTTAAGTGCATAATATTGCTCACCCGAAGCATTCTAACATCATGATTCAGGCCTTCAAGTCATAAAATTGGCTTAACACTCCTGAGATTCATCTTTTTATTTGTGCCTCCTGCTTTTTGAATATTATGAGTTCAGTGGTGCTATTTTTTCCAGCTTTTTCTGACACATGTCAGCTAAGAACTAACTTTACAAATATGCAATCTTAGATTTTCACCTAACCATTTATTTCCAGGAAGCAGTGCCTTAAAAAAAATCAAATATTGTATAAATCACAAATCATGGCAACAATGAATACATTACAATAATTGTCTGTGGAGTGGAACCTCCTGCATTATACTGCCTCCACCTTGATTGTTGAAAAAAAAAAAAAGGTTGTACAAGACTTCAGTACTGAGGGCTGAATTTTCACCTTCGGATGGAGACTGTACCACTACAATTTTTAACCAAATCGCTTTTGTGGGGAAAAAATTTGAATGAAGAAACAATTATCAACAGAAATAAACAGTCTTCAAGCCTTAGTCTCTTGAGTTAACTTTATTAGGATGATTTAAGTAATTACATGACTATGATAGTGATCAATAATGTACTAATGGGGGAAGATACTGATATTGTTGTACCTCTTCGCCAATCAAAGGGAATAAGATTTTTTCTGACGTCTTGCCATTTTGATATTTCTCAGTATTTCTTCAAGCAAGAGAGAGGTGGTTAGCCTTGTTAGGTTGAAGTCAGACAGAATGCAGGACAGAGCAGCACCTTAGAGACTAACTGGTTCAGAGAGGCATAAGCTTTCATAGATCTAACAATCTAACAAAGTAGGCTGTTGCCTATAAAAGCTTTTGCCTCTGCACCAATTAGTCTCTAAGGCTAGGGACAGAAATGAAACATAAACCAGTATAAGTACTAGTCTAAATCTGTCACAAAACAGAAGTTCAGTGCACATAGACTGGTATAAAAATGGTGGAATGCGGACTAAGACAGACTGGATCAGCATGGTATTAGACTTAACTGATTTTGGTTAAACCAGTCTTTCAATCTTCGGTACTAGATCCACTCCCAAACTGAATTAAGTTGCCCAGCATCCCAGGATACTTTGTAAGCCCCTGCTTACCTCCGCTCTCAGGGCAGATGGGTTAGCCTCTGCCCCACTTTTGTGCTCCATTGGAGCTAGGCCAGCCCCACACCTGTGCTGTCACAGAGCTGAGGCAGCAAAGCCTATGCTTCCCAATGTGGCCAGGGGCAGCATGGGTGGGAATGAAGCCCCCTGCTCCAGCCCTGTTCCAACCCCCTGGACCTGTCATTAGCAGGGGTCAGGCAGTGGTGATGGCTCCCCGCACCTGTGCTAGCTGGCTCATGTGGAGGGGATTGGGGAGGGCCAGACCAAGGCTAGGGCTGTGGCTGGTGGGGGCATCTGGTACCCCACCAGTGCACCATGCTCAGTGAAAACCCCCTGAACCTTAGGGATCATAGCAGCTGAGATCCCCAAGGTCTAGGGGGTTTCATGCATCCCCAAGCCCTAGAGATTGCAGCAGCCACTATCCCTAGGGTTTGGTGGTTTTTCACTGGGCATGATGCATTGGCAGGGGAGCAGATGCTCCTGTCACATGGGCCTGGGCCTGGCCCCGGTCCCTCTCCTTCTGAATGGGCCAACCAGAATAAGTGTGTGTGGGGGGGGGAGGGGAGGGGCTGACCAGTTGCCACTGAAACCTGCCTGCTGGGGGGCGGTGCTAATTAGGGGTAGCCCAAATGTTTGAAGGCATGTCTGAGTGCTTCCAACTTGCTGGCCTCAGCCAGCACAGGCATGCTGCTTTCCACCCCCCATGGAAGAAGAGGAATATCTTTTCCATTCCCTCCCAACCTAACCTTGGACACTTACAGTAAAACATGAAACTTGGAGTGAAACTCCATACTTAGCCTAAAGTGCCACCCTGCCCTGCCTTCTCCTTGAAGCAAGTAAACCACGAACTGCTGTTAAGCCCAATGCAGCTAAGTATCAAGTGGTATTTTTAATGCTAATACAATCAAGAAGACAGATTGAGAAACAGCCAAAGGATGATTGCAAATGTTTCAATTAGTTCTGCTTAGGTAATATAACATTCATTTTTATGTGGCCCACTGGTCTCTAAGGATCAGTATTGATAGGTACAAGTTGAGGTCCTTGTTCAAAATATTTGCTAAAAAAATAATGTTTCAGTTCTGCAAACTCAAAACACCTGTCTATATAGTCGGTGTAAATTTATTTCAAACTACTCTCCACTGGAGAGAGATGTTAGTTAAAAGTGCTGATGCACAAGGATCCGCTTAGTATGGAGAAGAAAACTTGAAAAGATATCCAGAAAGAGAATGCAGCATAGCTGAAGAAAGCAAGCAACTTCCAAGTTAACCATAAAAGCATGAATAACTCTGATTGAACAGCTGCTATTGTCTTTCAAACCATGTAAAATATTTAACTTTCGACTATGATTACAAGTAATTAAAAGCATAACACTGTGTGCCATTATGGGAGGTAATCAAGATAATTAATGCTATCATTAACAAAATAAATTAGACTGATGACAACACCATGATAACAGGGGCCCGATCAATTTTCTGAGGGGCTCAGATTTGTTAACCCAGATGAAGATTCTACAACAAAGGTGGAGTTATTTTATGGTGTTCAAATACTGCAGTGTCAACACAATGTTCACAACAAAAGGTTCAGTTTTCAAAGAGTCTGAGTGCCTGACTCCCTAGCTGAGAATGACTTGGCACATGGAGGACTGGACTCTCTGGTCAATTAGTATCAGAAAAACAGGCGATTCAGGGCGCCCAGACACATGCAGTGAGACTGCTCCAATGTGCTATAATTACAGTGCGTTAGAACAGACTTGATTAATTGAGTCTGCTGGATTGTTGTAATGACTGCACTCTAGCATCACATGTATCAGCATCTCCATGCTGAAAAATGGCAGCGGGGGTACTTTAACTAAAGCTTATTCAACGAGCTTTAGTTAAAGCACTCCCACTGCCATTTTTTAGCGTGAGGATGCTGATGCACATGATACTCTGGGCACTTTAATTAGAGTGCCTCCTGCCCCTCCCAGAACATGTATACAAATGCCCTAAGTGACTGCAATAATTTAAATCATTAATCACTTATAAGTCTCAAAAATGTGGACGGTATTTATTTTCTCTTATCATTTTGTCACGTTTATGTCTTTAGATATAAATGAGGGAACCATTTAGAATGTAAACTATTACTAAGGGCTTCCACCCAGAAACAAATAGGGGCCCTGATTGCTGGCAATACAAACAACAAATAAGCAAATGTTATCCCCGTTAAATAATATTCACTTTATTTTGTTTGTTGACATACAGTTCATTACAACTAAGTATTAAAATGCCTCTGCATGGTAGAAAATTAGTGTATCCAAAAACTGGCAAATCTGTCCCCATTATAGTGTTCAGTTCTTCATATCAACTCTTTTGCCTATTATGGACAATGTAGCCTTTTTATCCATGTCTGTATGTATTGATTATTCAACATTTTAAGTTAAAACAAATGATTAGAGGCATACTTGAAATGCAGGTCACATCTTCACTGACCATAGTAGCAATGTTAGAAATGGGCTTAACGCATAGAAAACTTTGTTCTGCGATTAGAATTCCAGGGAAGTTCCACAAGCACAGGTCCCGAGGAAGCACATTCATTCACCTTCTCTTGTCAGAGTGCATGAGCTTGTTGAAAGACACATGGAAAGGAGCTGGTTTAATGTGACTTGCGGTAGTACCCCCCACTCAGAGCAATGATTTGCAAGTAATGTTGGGGTTTGGTGCTTATCTTAGAACGTCTTATATGGGCTTGATTTTCAGGGAGTAGGCATTTAGAGATTCTGAAAATCAGGAGACTTTACTTTGGCAAGCAGGGTGCCCCAAGTCCCTGGTAATTTTTGGAAACGTTATCCTTTTATCTCTGATTGTTCTTCCTAAAGAATGAATCTGACTTTTGGTTGTATTACATACAGGAAGACTGAATGTTAGTTTCCCATGTGAGCTTTGGCATTGATAAAATGTTTGTAAATTGAGTAAACTCTTAACACTTTAACAGGCCTTTTAACTTATTACATCCTTAATAAGATATACTATGCTATAAATTGAGGTTGACATGTTTTTCTCACTTATTGAAAATGGTAGGTTAAATCTGTTGGTTCTGATGTAATAATGATTAATATGCATCATAGTAACATCTGTTAAGTGCTAGATACAATGTACATTGGCAAACACAGTACTCTCAAAATTGACAGAGGTAACATTATGAATGGGATTTTATGACCTGATTTACTGCAATAGCAGGAGACTAGATTAGGCCCAAAAGTTCTCTTTTCATCCTTTTGAATTTATAAACAATCTTTAGTACTATTGAAAAAGTCAACGTCCCTGTTTCAAAACCTCAACTATTGGTACTGATTTCCATTTTTTTTATAGCAAAACACACAGGACTCATGGACTTTTGTTATGACAATTACCATTATTAATTATAACAAGGAAGAGGTATGTTGCCATGGTGTTTTTGCAGGTGTATACTGCATAGGGTTTTGAGAGATTAGTTGTGAATAAAGTAAAAAAAATAAAGGAGAAGGCAAAATAAAAACAATAGTGAATATTAATTTTCCTCTGCTGTTCACAGTTTTGTTTGGAATTTTTTTTGAGAGAATGAAAGGAGATTTATGTTTTTCTGACCCTTTAGTTATTTCTGTTTGAGGAAGGGTGTTACATAGACCAAGTTTTTAAAACTTTACCAGTATAATTAAGTTGGTGATTCTTTTACCCACATACTAGCATAAGTCCTAAACTGGACACAATAAAAGGTCCATTATACTGAAATAATTATTCCCTTTCCTTTGTGCAAATATCACCATGGTGCCTTCATACTTGTGTCCACACTTGTACTGCTTTAACCATGTAGTAGTATGTACTATACCCTGTATTAGTATATTACTACTACTGTGTAGTTGTATGTAACCAGTAGTAGTGGTAACCAATGTAAACTACCACGACTATCTATTACAGACAATCTCTTAGTGTAAAGATTTGGATGTTTTATGTTGCATTTCATTCAAAATTGCCCACTAGGTTTTACTTTCATTCAACCTACAGAGCCCTCTGGCTGTGCAAATCTGCAACACATTTGCATGGAATAAATTTCTAGTAATGTTTAAAGTAGCACTCAGATGCCACATGGCAGCACAAGTCAGGCAGCATGAATTGGGACCATTGTTTCCTCAGATTTCATGGTATTGAACTAAATAACTGAAAAATTGATTGAATAAATTCACAGATAACTTTTTAGTGGCTGTTTTGTCCATAGTTTCTCGGGTAGACACTGTTTTTGTAAGCGTCACACTAAGATGAGTGCCAGTCCACCCTCCTGATACTGGGCTGCTTTTCATTTTAGATTTGAAGCACTAATGTTTTGGTACTCAAATCAATTTATAGAGTTCTGAACATTAATATTGCAATACATGACAGTAGCTACTCACTGCTTTATGCACTTCAGGAAGACACTCTAATATTAAAGCAGTGATTGCAACAATAGAATCTACAGGCAGTCCTCGACTTACGATAGTTTGAGTTACAACAAACCGCAGTTCTGATGTTTGTAAACTGACTCCCGGGGTTCGAAGTTCTGACCTGGGTTTCAACTTTACAATGCTGGACACCAGACACAGGTCTGTCAGTGGAAGGGGAGGAGGAAAGGAAGAGCTGTGGGGAGGCAGATTAGGGCCCCTGTGGTGAGGGAGGGGCTGGGGCAAACATTGCCCAGCTGGGGCTGCACCAGGTTCTGCAACCTAGGGCTATGGGTGGTGGGAGAAGCCGCGACTTGTCAGGCTGCTTCCCCAGCTGCCCCCGCTGGGGACAGGCAGGTAGAGCCAGGTGGCAGTGGGAGAAGCTGCAGCTTGTCCAGCTGCTCCCCTTGATAACCCACTGTGGCAAGGCAAGCAGAGCTGGATGAGCCCTGGGAGCAGCCGGGCGTCTGTGGCTTCTCTCAAGGTTCATCCAGCTGCTCCCCCAGCTGTCCCCACAGGGGAGAAGCAGGCAGAGCTGGGAGGCTGTGGGAGAACCCATGGCTCATCCAGCAGCTCCTACCACTCATCATGGGGTGGGAAGAACTCGTGACCCCAGATCTGATCAGGCTGGGGAGGGCTGCAGTCGGGGCAGATCTGGGGGCATGTGGCACCCCCACCATGCCCTTCGGGACACTTGGCTGGAACAGCAAGGTGCTGCTCCTCTGGGAGCTATTTGTGGGGCAGCTCCTTTAAGAAGCTCCTTGGATGCTTTCTTTAAGAAAGCAGACAAAACTCCAGAAAAACTTGCAGCCAAAACTCCTGAGAAGACTCCAGCCAAGAGCCCTTCAAAACTTCCAGTAAAGTCACCTCAAAGAAGTCCTTGCAAATAAATGTTTGCTTTTCACAATATGAATACATAAATAAATACACATAGACAAGTAATATAGCTACAAATATTTATTTTATATAACTGACTGAGTACTTGACAAAATTTTAGGTTATTTTTGGTGAAAACAGGGTAACAGGCCTTGGTTCAAGAAACTATCCCCCATTTATAACATTGTTTTCTATGGGAAAATAGGTTTTGAGTTACAACTTTTTGACTTAAGATGCAGTTTTCAGGAACCAATTGTGCTGTAAATCTGAGGACTGCCTGCATATGGAATAAAATACAGAATTTTCCATTTTGCAATCATAACTCCTTTCAGTTCAGGAGCAGGTTTGTAGGAGTGCAATCTGAGAATGTGGAATACTAAGTTTCATTTCTTCACAGGCAACTCTGCAGCATTTTACTGTACTTGTGGTCCAACACACTTTACATTTTAGTATTCTGTTTATTAGAGAAGAGAATTAGAGTACTAGAGATTTATGTTGTTCACACTGCCTGGTAACAGTTACTCATTGCTCTTCAGATACTCCTATCATGTTTGAAAATTCATCATTAATTCTTTAGGCTTTCCTTTGTTCTGGTCCATGGGTATATTCAGTCCCAAATGAAATGAAGACTGTACTCTCCTATTAGTCTGAAGGAGCTTGGGAACTGACAAGGCAGCATCATTTCAGAATCCTGAGTAAATGGTTAAATTGTTGTGGAGTGCACACATGCTCCTTGGAGACACATATTGTGCTCCTTTTGGGGGTGAAGTCAGATTTAAAAGGGACTTCCTGTTACTGTGGAGACCTGGCCACCATCACCTGCAAGGAGGGCCCCAAAGTCATTGTAGGCACACTGAAAGATGTTCAGGCCCCAGCTTAACTCACAACGCTTTACAAAATGGGCCATGAGTTAGAGTGCTTCCCCCATTCCTGACCCAACAGATGTTTGCTTGTGGGGAGAAGGAGGGGGGAGAATTAAGGATTCCTAGCAAGCTGAGGAGCCTTTCTTCCCAGCTGAGGAGCCACCCCTCTCTTCCCTTCCCTCCTCCCCACCCCGCAGCTCTGGAGCTGTCATCTAGGAGGGAAGAGAGAGGAGGAAGGGAGGGGCAAGCCAGCAGCAGTGAACTGCTCTTTTCACAAGCTGCTGGCTTGCTTGGCCTGAGCTGGAGGCAGGGGCATAGACTGGAGCATCAGCCTGCATCAGCCCAGCCCCAATCACACAAAAAATTAACCCTAGGAAACATAAGTTCCCTAAGGTGCTCTAAAGCAGAGCACCTTCGTCTGATGCCTCATTTGAGGCAGGCTTATTTTTCACATGATTGCCCACTTCAAAAGGGTTCTTCAGCTATGTGCATGTGTTATGGCTTGGCTGTAGAGCACTTTCAGGGGCCCAATCACGCAAAAAACGTAGCTTCTGTCTGTGCCCTGCATTAACCTGGATGCAGAGTAGATTTACAGGTACTCTTTGTCTCACAGCAAACAGTCTGTCCAGGTTCCCCAAGGACAACTCCAATAGTAAGCTCAGTTCCATTGTCTCAGCAGTCCTGACTCAGTCTGTTATCTTAACTGCTGATAGGCTCAACAAGTTTCAGTAGCTTGCCCAGGTTGCTGCTGTAGCAAGGAACTGTTTTTACACAGTTGGATGTTCTATTCTGGAGATACTACAACATTTAGTGTTATTCTGCAGGGAAGTAGGAAAACAATGGGCTCCTATATACATGCACATAGAAATCCAGCACATCAAAGCAGACTCGATTAATCGAGTCAGCTGCTGCATGGAAACTGACATGCTCCAGCAGCCTTCTGCGTCTCATGTGTCAGTGCCTCAGCACATCTCTGTGCTGAAAAAATGGCGACAGGGCACTTTGAAATAGAACATATTCAATGAGCTTTAGTTAAAAGTGCCTCACCAACATTTTTTCACTGCAAGGATGCATGGGGACACTAATACACATGATGCATGGGTGCTTTTAATTAGCGCAGCTTGCTAATTAAAGCACCGGGCACCGCATCCCAAATCACATACAAAAATGCTCAATATGTCCTCATTTACTGCTGTTTAAAGTACTGAAATGCAAATTTGCTGGCAGTCACTTGATTTTGAACCATTCATTCATTATTGCTACAAAACAAAGTTGGATGCCCTGTGCAAACCTGTCCTTTTTTTTTTTTTTTTTTAACATGAAAACATTCTTCTGATAAGGTAAATTATAGAATAAAGGGAAACATACTACTTCAAATCCCTCTGTCCTCCATTAATTACCACTGGCTTGAGATGCAATTAATTTTGGAATTAAGACTGTCTGCATTCATAAAGTGGATCCTTCCTTGTCTGTCTCCTTTTTTATTAAAAAAAAAAAAGTTAGTAATTATCTTCTGGGTCGCCTCTCAGTTGTCAATAGACTGTCTGTGTGCAATGCTGTTTCTACAGTGTTTGTAACAACAGGCTGTTTGTGACACAATATAGCACAGCCAGGAAGCTGACTAAGCAATAGAAAAAAAAAGCAGGGCCATGGAGGCTGATATTATGGCATAATTACACATGCCATACAAACTGATAAAATCTTTGGTACATGAGGCCTCTTAACAAGCAGGACAAAACCAGTGTTCAAAGTAAATAGTCTGCACATGGCGTAATTATAAAAAATCCCCACATATACACAACTGAAGTAAAAAGATTTCACAAGCTGAACATCACGATGTACTTATAAAAGCTTCTTTACTAGCTAATCTGTATCATCATAACAGCCGCTATAAAGCAGGTCTGTAAACTGTTAGTGACATAATTACAGTTACTATTTCTTGGCACCAGGGAAGTTAGAATTCAGAGTTTTTGAAAGATGCCAAACTCTCATCCCTGGAGACTGGAGTTTTCCTTAAGTTTGAACATAGCACATATAGGGGCTGAAAGGGTTACTCAGTCTTTCCAAGCCATTCAGTCCTTGAGCTCTCTGTTGTGGCTGCTGACAAAGGCTGTCAGTTTGTAGTGGTTGGTCTCATTCTGGGAAAACATTTCTAAAGTAATACAGTGACTATAACTAAAATAATTAGTAAACTACTGTCCAGTTGTAAGGTGGCTGAATAGGCTAGATTTCAACTGGTAACCTGGAGATGACAGGCTCAGTGATGTACAGTGTGGGACCATCTATTCCTTTTCCACTGTTTTTATATGAGAATTGTCACTCAATGCCCCTTAAACTTAAGATTTTAAAATACATCCTTACAGTAACACTGAATAAACAGAAATGGAGGCACATCATTTTTAAAAGCAAGTAGAATACTGTCCATGAATAAAGTAATGCCAAGCACTTTGCATCAGTATTATTCCTATGATAACCATACTCCTCCTCTGGAAACTAAGCCATTGATATTTATAAACTCAAGAGAGTCCAAGCATACTGCTGAGGACAGGGCCCCTGCTTTGCTGTGCATGGTCCCTTAGCAAACTAAAAGATCAAAATAAATAATATAGTTCCTCTCTTCCAGTTGGTTGCAGCATAGTCTAATACTACTAAGTCACTTGGCCATAATAAAAAGTGTATAGAAATACTGGGTCATCATTTGCTGCTAATGGTTTTCTCTTGTATTTCTTATGGTCTTTTGTTCTTGCCTTTATAGCTAAACGTGGAAAACCAATTTTAGAGTGGTATATTTAAATAAAAAAATCTCCTCTACTTAGACTCAAGTGTACTGAACTATATTGGATGGGCAGCTTTAATAATTGTGATTGAGAAAAGTAGGATAACGTGCCTGTGCCCACTACCCACCCACAACAAAGCAGATGTAATCAGTCTTCTAGGGAATGTCCCTGTGATTTTAGAGCTATTTCAGGTTGTGAACATTTCTCCTCCAAAGTAATGAAGGATAGTTGCATCTTACAAAGTTTAAGGCTTTGAAACTTCTCAGACTACCCTTAAAAACAAAGACATTGAAAAACCATGAATAATTAAGAAAGCTATTCCCCACAATAATTCTGACACACATTCCTAGCCCTAGGGGTAAAATAATGAAAGGGTGCTCTAGTAGGTAAAGAGAAAACTGTACTATATCTTACATGAGATACATCAGTGCCTTCCAAAGATAAGCTGACATGATTATTCTATGTGTAATATGTGTAGCATTTTGTTTTAATACGGTAAATAGCAGCTATCAGAATGGAGACCTTGGTCCATAACAAGGAGGGCCATAGGAACAGAGGTGTAACTGGGCACTTGATGCTGGCAGTGTTAGTGGTTGTGCTGCCAGCAGTGGCCAGGCTAGAAGTGCAGCTACCCACACACACGCACGCACAAGGCCAGTGCCTGGGGGCAGGGGCGGATCCAGAGTGGGTGCAGTGGCTCAAATGCACCCCACTTCCTGACCACATGATAGGAGCAGCAGCCAGGGAATTTTCTAAGTCCTGAACAAAGTAAGAATCCCACCCCCTCCCTTGCCTACTACTGTCAGCAGTATTCCTGCTCTCCCCATTTTCCCAAGGCTGTTCTGCTCCAGCTAGGAGGGCATCACCCTCAGGCAGAAGCAGATCCAGGATTTTATAAAGGGAGGTGCAGGAGCATCAATCAGTGCTGCAGAGGTGGCTGCACACTGTGATTTCAGCCTTATCTCTCTCTCCACCAGGGAAGGCAGGCTATCACCCAGGAGCAGCTCTTGGGGACTTTAGGCCCCAAAGAAGGTAAGCATTCCTCCCCCATGCCTGCTTCCAAGCTGGTGGGGAACAGACAGCAAGAAGAAGCCTGCCTGCTGGTACCACCGCCAATGTTCTGAGCTGAGCCCAGGCCCAGTGCAGCCTAGTAGGGCTGTGCGAAATTTTGGCATCCATTTCATTTAGTTTCGGATTCAGACATTTCAATAGTTGAAACACCAAATCCAAAATGAAATGCAAGACTCTAAAACAGTTCCAAAATGAAACAGGCTGTCCAAACTGTTTTGGAAAATTTCCAAAATGATTCAGATGTTTCTGAAATGTTTTGGAGATGTTTCGAGCTGTTTTGGAGGCGGACTTGCAGGGAAAGGAAGGGAGAGGAGGTTGTGGGGGGAGAAGGACTGCTTTCATATTGATATCTGTAGCTGGCCAGTGACAACTATCTGTCCCTGAGGTCCCTTCCAATCTCAGTGCTCTGAGGGAGGGACAGAGAAGTGCTATAAAAAGGCTGTTTGTGGCCGATCTCCTTGAAACTTGGCAGGTTTCATGGCTTTAGCAGGGGCTACCATCCCTGTAGTTTTCACCCTACTGCACCTTACACACACGGTCACATTTCTCGAGTTTTGCTTGTCAGCAATTTGAGGTGCAATTTCCCAGAAACCCCTGCACCTATCTCCTTGAGATTTGGCAAGCATCATAGCCTCAGAAGGGGCTAGCATCCTGGCAAGTTTTATCTGAATCAGGCAAGAAATGACCATACTTATAGGCAATTTTATGATTCCCCATTATAGCCTCTGGCCAAAACACCACTGAAATTCCAAAACAACTTCAAAATAGATTCGGCTGAAACAAAACAAGACAGTGATTTGAAACAGTGAAACAAATCACTGTCCCCCCAAAACATCAAATTCAATACCGAAACGAAATGCAGGTGTTTTGCACAGCCCTAATATCAAGCTGTATCTGAAGTGATCTGTGCCTTTTGTGAGCTCTCTTGCACCAGCAGCATCTGAAAGGCTCTGGCTTGCTATCTTGTCTCTTAGCTAGTTTCTCTTCTTGTAAGTTGTATCCAATCCTTTCCACTTACCCTTGTCTGCAATCCCTATTGTTATCCCTATCCATTCCTTTCAACTTATTCTTCCACCAAAATCCTCTTATTTGTTCTTGGTAGCCTGTCTTGATTCTTTCCCCACACAAAAAGAAATCTGTGTTTTCTCTGACAGTGTGTTATCACTGTGCAGGAAAGCACAATATATATTACACACTCACACATTTTGCAGCACACCAAACATTATGAAGCATGCTGGAAAGACAGGTGCTCTCCCTCTCCTGCCAGAGGTCCTCCCTCTGGCGGGAGAAGGGTCAGAGAGATAGCTGCAAGTTCCCTCTGCCCCAAACATAGACACACCCTCTTCCCTGGCAGCGATAAGTCTTCTGCTGGTAGTGGGAGCAAGGAGGTGGTAGTCATGTCTGCACCTGCACCACCACTAAGACCACTAACCAGCAGCATGACTTTCTTCACCCCAATTTCAGTTCCCGGCTCCACACCCCTCTAAGTTCCCCTAGAGGCAGGTCTCCTTCTCTGGAAGGCACTTCAGGGGAGGTTGTGGGGGAAGGTGGCTCAGGTCCTCCTGTTGTTATGCCTTTGCCTGATGAGGAGGGGGATAAGGCAGGTTCCCCACCCACAACCCAGAAGTGGGTGGGTAATGTACTGTAGGATCATTTTGAGGAGGACAGGGATGGGCTTAGCACCTGGCTGAATGGCATCTCCATGGTGACAGCAAGGCTTGCAGACTTTACTTGGGCTGAGCCCAGGCCCCATGACCTCCAGTGACAGGGTTGCCATATCATGGTAGGTGAAGAAGGTCAGGTCAGGGATGGGGCTGGGCCAGGGGCCAGAGTTAAAAATATTGATATGGTATATAGGTCGAGGTAGAACTTTACAGGTAAATATTTTGTCTTCCAACCTTGACTTATACACCATAAAATATGGCAGTATCTGCATGAGACAGAAAAGCTTGAAGTAGCTTTTTCTGGACGTGAAAAAGACGACAGAGTGGCATAATGGATTGAGATACAAAAAGGAGTGACATTTCAGGGCAGAGACTGAGATAGCTTCCTGCCTTCAAGAGTGGACAAAGCATGGCTTGTGAGCTGCATGTGGCTCCCAGGAAGTTTAATTGTGGCTCCTACAAAAGACAAATGATTATTTGACCTGGGAGGTAGGGGTGGGAGGTGGGGTACTGAATATAGATCACTAATTCTGGGGCATATGCACTGCACAAGTTTTGTGCTATAAGGTCTCAATTACATCAAGATTTTGGTTTGTAGGTAGAAGGGTTAGGAAGATGGCCATACATTGAATACAGAAACAGAAAGGTGGGTGGTAAGATGAGAGAAAGCCAAGAAGCAGGTTAGTACAGGACAGCAGGAATGGAAGTACCATTCAGAGTACATGCATAATTAAAAGGCATTTGAATAGCATCCATTTAGTTCATAGTATCTATTACTGTACCAAAACAAGGAGTCTACCTAATCTTTTTATTTTATATTCATATATTGCTTGACATTTGGACAGAATGACAGGTATCCTATAAATAAGAATCATCCATGGCTAAAATGCCTATGCCTCTAGGGAGGAACATGTCTGCTATTTAGGACAGCAAAACTACTAAAGGGTATCAGAATAAAGAGGAATTGTATCTAAATGAACTCCATGGGGAATTCAGGTAGGCAGAAAGTAATTACTCATGCTAGAATCTGACTATGACACCTTGCGTTGATGCTACAAGTTTTGAAAGTGTCATGACATTTAGTTACCCCATGGGGTCAAGAACTCCATTTATATATTATTAAATAGAACCCTCTCAAGCAGTTCAGCATCCCCCACCCCCCGGCTAAACTATATAGGGGAAACATTCACCACTGAATCAGAGGAAAGCCTGCCACCTACAGTAAACATAGTATAGCTTTTTACGGTACTGTTTTAGCTCTGTTCTCCTTTCTTGTATTAAGGAGTGTATGAAAAATTTAGATGCTAAGGATAATGATGATGTTCAATAACAAATCAAGATAATTCATTCTTCGTATTCCAAGTTATTATGAACTCATTGCTGCCATGATAACAAATCTTGGTGATATCTCTGTGGGTTGATTTGTAATTATATAGATTATTATAATGTTTCATGTTTGTTTGTGATATTAGCAGCCCTCTAAATAAATCCTTTGAAAATCATTTGTCCATATATTACTTGCTTAGCTACTGAAAAAAACCCCAAGAAAAGCCCCAGGACTCACCACTCCTGGTGCAGCCTTGGGGCTTCAGAGGCTTGTGGAAGAGCCCCCCATGTGGTGTGGGGCAATGGCGGGGCAGTGGGGATCACTCCCCGCTGACAGGAGCAGTGAGTCTGGGGGCAGTTTTGGTTTTTTTTTTTTTCTTAAAGTGCTGGAGCTGGCCGGAGGTGGGGGAACCATGGGGGTGCTAGGGGAGTGGGGGGGCAGGGGCTCATGCAGAGCCTCCCATGCAGTGGGGGGCAGTGGGGCTTACCCCCTGCCCGGCAGCACCTGCTGAGTTGGGGCTTATTTTTCCCCCAAAGAGCCAGGAGCTGGGGTAGGCGGGGCAGCCATTGCTGGGCTGGGGGAATGGGCCTGGCTGATTTGGAGATTAGGCAGCAGCTGAATCTCTGAATCAGATTCAGCCGAATCGAATCAGGACAGTGATTCAAATCACCAAATTGAATCAGTGCCCCTGAATCATCTGAATCTGAAGCAAATACTAGCCACTTCGCACAGGCCTATTGCTTATGATAGTTCATGCCTCTCTGAACCAGTTAGTTCAGTGGCTCATTAGTCTCAAGGCACCCTCCAGCTCTCAGCTTTCACCCACTTCTGGACTAAGGAAAAATAATAATGTAATTCTTCTGTTGCAAAAAACTCAAAGGCCATATCCAGCTATATGTGGACATTTGTTTCCCTGGGACAACTAGAGGCAGTGGACCTTGTGCTGCTGCTGCTAGTTGTCCCTAGGGAACAGTTGTGCCATGCGTGCACTAGCATGCTGCAAGTTACCCAAGCGGGGTAGGGGAGGCTGAGGCCAGCACTGGGCTGGCCCCATTAGCCTTACCTAGGGTCCTGGTGGCCTCCCAGGGTACAGCAGTGGCAATCCTGCCATGCGGAGCCTTGGCACCATCAGAGTACAGACATGTTTGTGGCACCATATACTGTATGGTTGTGCTCGTCTGGACATGGCCAAAATGACCACAGGAGATCAGAATTGGTTTTGATACTATAGATTCCTATTTGAAGTCTCTGGGTTTATTTTGTAAATCATATAGCGGTGTTTGCACATCTAATATCTTGTGGCACCCTCAAAAATATCTCAAGGCACCCCAGGGTGCCATCTGGGATTCATCCAGAGGATTTTGGGAGTATGTTATTCATATCAAGTAGCTACAATGAGCTAATATTTTCCTTTCTACATGGCATCTTAGTTGAGCATCTCCGAGTTAGTATCTAGGGTGCCACCCTGCCCTAACTTGTCTAACTTCAGACTAACATGACTAACCACTTCTCCATCTAGAAATGTGGTACTGCAGACAAATGAAGCAATGGTGAAGCCAGATGTTTTCCTTCTTGAGCAAACATGTAAGTCAAGTTAATGAATTCCAGTCCATTTAGTATTAAACTGTTTTAATTGTATACCCCTAACTCCCACTATTATTTTATGTACAAGAACATGTCTCACAGATGAAGTGGAATACAACTGGATCTGATAACATAATTATTTTGTAAGTGAAGGCAGCTACTTTTCAAATGCAGCTTGATGCAGCTTGATAAAAGAGTTGATATGAAGTGGTGCCTGTGACAAAAAGGGGTTGGACATGATGACCATAAGAAATTACTTCTAGCCCTATGTTTCTAATTCTAAGCAGCACAGTTTCTTTTCTTGCACAAACTAAATTGGGATTAATTCACAAGAGTGTTTTTCACCCCTTTATGATGGTAAATTCTGTGAATGTCAATGAAGTCACATCATGTGTCAAAGTGGAGCCATGATACATCAGACCTCATGCAAATGGGTAGTCTGTTGCCTAAATTTATGCATCCCTAAATATCAAGATAAGTATATATCCCCTCCAGCTTCAGGTTTTATATGGTAACAAACTACACAGGAGTAGGAACAAAGGTCTTTCTGATGGGAGGCTGGGACAAGAATCTAGCTGTATACTACTGAAATGCATATAACTGGTTTCTTAGGTCAGGGGCATCATCTAGCCTGCTGGGCTACTTGATGTTGGGGGCCAGGGTCTGACATATAATTTGGGCCCCTGTGCACCAATGGACATGGGTGTCAGTGACAGCAAAGCAAAGGACAGCTATGCAGAAACAGCTTTTGCTCACTCTGTGGTTGCTGGACTCCTACTGGCATTGGGCCCCAATCAACAGAATTTGACCTCTCTTCTGCCACTAGACCCCCACCACTTGGCCCTATTGCTGCCCCTGGATTTCTGCTGCCACTGCTTAGCCTTGTAGCTGCCCCAGGACCTCCACTGCCTGTCCTTGTTTCTGCTGCTGCTACAATCCCTGGACATCTGGGCTAGGGACAGACATTCAAAAACCCTGAGCCTGAATTAATTCAATCTTTGCAGGTAAGTCTAACCTGGCCAGGCTGAACTGGTTTGTAACCACACAGACATCCCAGAAATGCAGGCACATGCCTGCATTGGCTCAGGCTAGAAGCCCGGGGTGCACTAGAGTAGCCCTCCCTTCCCTTCCAAAATGCTGAGCTGAGTGGGGTGTGTGGCCAGACTCTAGTAGGATGTTCTGATTAAGGAGGGGTCCCCCCCATCACTGCTCCTGACCAACAAGGGAACCAGCACGGAGTTGATAACAACATTTAGTACCCCATCAAGAAAACAAAAGCTGTTCTCATTAGTTCAAGCTCTTCTTACACAACTTTTTCCAAGGAAGGAACAGAGAGACATTACCAGCTGACCTGCTGATTAGCTCCAAAAAGCCATTAGTGGACACTGTCCTGTCTACCTTACACAGACACCTCTCAGCATTAGCTAGCATACCATATGCAGTCTTTGTTCCATGCTGTGGGAGAGGGGGAGTGGGGGGATCCCTGCTTGATCAGGGAGTGGTAGTGGGGGGGGGGTAGAAGGAAGCCAGGCAGACGCTGCTGTGCCTGCTGTCTGTATTGGAGTTCTAGCTAGGGAGCAGAGGGGAATGGCCAGCCCTGCTCTGGAGCAGAGAGACCAGCCCAGGGCTGCAAAGCATCTGGGATGCTGAGAGACTCTGGTTTAAGTTAAAGCAGGAAGGAATCTGGGACAGACATTGCATAAACCAGTTTGACTCAAATCAGTTAAATCTGTTACTACAGTCAACCCGGTTTATCTCAAACTGGTTTCAGCCATTTTCAAACTGTTGTATGTGCACTGAACATCTATCCTATTACAGGTTTAAACCAGTTTCTGATCACTTAAACTGGTTTGTGTGTAATGACTGTCCCTAGCCTTGCTGCCACCACTGGCCTCCCACAGCTCCCTCTGGATCTATTGCAGCTGCCTCTAGCTTCATGGATCCATCCAGGGACCTGGGGAAAGTTTGGTATCCCTCTTTTAAGCCATACCTACATAAATCCTGGATTTGCCACTGACAAAATAAGCCCTGTCCACTCATTCCCTCTTAAGCTCTCACAGAGCAGAGACCTTGAAGATATGTTTAGGGTCACTTACTTTTCCTAAAGCCTGAATTGCACCAAATCAGGAGCAAGTGAGCAGGGTTTATTTGGACTAGTATGGAGAGGTAGGCTATGTAGACATGAGCTTCAAATGTGGTGATCTCTGGAGTGAAACAAAGCAGCTATTTAACAACACTGCAACACATGACACAGCTACTTGAGTCAGCTAGCCCACTGAAACTACACCAGAAGTTAAGGTGAATCCTTAACATAACCACTCAGGGTTGTACTTTAGTCAGGATACCAGGATGAACACTGATGTCTACAAAAATCTCATGAGTTCCTTCTAAAAAACACCGCTGGTCAGAACCTTATTTTTCTCTCTCAGATAAAAACAGTAAAGTGGGCAAGTTAAACTCCTGAATAAGCTAACATTCATCCATACTGTCTTCTAGAACAGCAATAAAGGAGTTGTAATAGTTAATCCTAGATGTTATCAAAGCAATTCCAGTTTGGTTCAATCCATTTAATTTCCAGCCTTTGGAATTCAGCCAAATAGTTGTGACTTAATAGGATCTGCAAGTTAAAATTAAAATCCCGCTTGCCTGTCTGTTTTAGTTCTTATCCCACACTTCCTCTTAGGGTAAAACACTCAATTATTAGTGCCATGTCCAGGGCCTGTCTTTTGTCTCTAGTCTCCTTTAAATTGTTGAAACTCTTATTTAAAAAAAAACGTAATGCTCTTATATCCTACAGTAATGGTCAAAAAACTTCTACAGTTCACCACAGTGATACGTAACAATTTTGAAGCACTGAAATATTCTTTTATGGTTCCAGTGGGCTTTAGTTTGGGCCTTTAGAAAAGAAAAGTAGAAGGAAACAGCAAGTACATGCAGGGGCAGCTACCATAGTATGATCTCGGAGTTATGTGGAAAGTATTATATGCTACATGAACATATATACTTGATCACTCAGCAGGGTCAGATTACAAGCATCACAGAGTGTCCTGTAGTTCAAAGTTACACTGAAGAGCATCTAAACCATAAGAGCTTTTAACTCTCAACTCTAACCAAAAATATTAGGGGGATCCCAGGGCTTGGAATAAAGAGCAACTTCTGCATTTTTATTTTATTCCCTTACTGGAAAAAAACAGCTTATGTTATTTAGGTTAGACTGACAAAAAAAATCTCATGCAGAATTTAAAATATGCTTTAAAAGCATGAGAGATTATAATTCCCATCAATAGTTAATAATTCTCCTCACATCTGTATTTAGACAGGACTAAGATTATTTTTAAATAATTAAATGTGTAGCCTATTTGTCATGTGGTAACTACTCTCTTTTTATTATGATTATTATTTTTTTTGTGCTAGAAGTATATGCTGTTTTTTTATAATGTAACCCGGTGCCACGGCAAATGGGCAGGAGGGAGGCGGATGTGTGGGGTGACCACCCTGGGTGCTGAAGCAAAGTGATGCCAACAGGCTCTGCCCAGCTGGGGTGGGATGCGGGATGAAGCTGCAGGCAGCTCCTTTAGGGAGTGCAGGGATGTGGGGAGGGTGGCTCCCATTGATGCGTGCACTCCCAGGCAAGCATGGGGAGGTGTGTGCCCCCTGGATTTGTGCACGGGGTGAGGGCAGGCTTCCACTGCAGGCTTTGCCCCAGGCACCAAACTTTGTTGCTATGGCACTGATGCATCTAGAAGTATAACTGAAAGGGGGGTGAGTAGGGCACCAGCCCCAGGTACTGATTTAGGGAGTGGCACATAAATAGCAGGCACTGCTCGGTTGGCTTGGCCACTGCTGTTGCCTTCTGTACTGCAGCTGCTCACAACAGAAAACTGTCCAGCTATTCCTTTGCTTGCATCTTAGAGAATCTGGTTCCTTTCCTAAGCCAGTAAAATAAAGGTACATGGTATTTAAGAACCAAGATTTCCCTGCTTTCCAAAGAGCCTAGAACCAAAGCACATGCAGAGCTTTCTGGTAAATTAAAGAAAGACTAGCCTTCTAAACTGAGAACTGCTGAAAGTGGCATCCCACAAAAGTCTGCTGTTGAAGCAAAAGATAGTCTTTGAGAGTTTATCTAAGAAAATAATCAGAATTCATTATTCTCTGGGGATTTTCTTCAGAAAAAAGTTTAGCAAATCTTGTGCAAATTATTCTTTCAAGAGAGTCAAATTTAATACATCCATGTAAAAAACAAAATGTTATAGAGAAAAAATAATAAGTTCCCATCCTCCATTACTTTCCTGCTTTACTAGAGTGCTCCTACTGTGAGCTGCACAAGACATTTCACAAGACATTATTTGTGAGAGAAAGGAACAGAAAGAAACTCAGGCAGAGTGATTAAACCTGATGTCTCCTTTCTGCAGACACGTGCACAAGCTTAATCAATCTGACGCCAGCAGTCTCCACTTTCACATTGCCTGCTGGCTTCATGCCTGACAGATTCCACCTACTGTACATCTTTGTAGGGAGAATAAAGATGTGAGATAAAGAAAGTGAAATGAGCCAGCAGAGCAGACTGCAATAAATTGCATGCCACTAGTCTAAGCTGCATGGGATTCTGATCCCTATGTCTATTGCCGTCTCAGCTACCCTGCACTGCAAATACAGTGTTTATGAAGCGTACGTGTTTGCCCTTGAAAGCTGAACTTGCAAACAGTTAGGCTTACTATATATTTCCCCTCTCTGAATTTTGAATGCTTTCAACATTAAAGAGGCTTTAGCATTTAAGTGTTGGGTCATCACTATACACACTCTATGCAAGTAAAATGTAAAACATTTTAAAAGTATTGTAGGCTTTTATCACAATTTACAACTTGATTTTAGGTGCACCAACATAAGAGGAATTAAAAAAACCCAACCACATATGAGGCTGACTGTACACTAAAGTAATTCCTGTTTCAGCCCAGGTTTTTCTCAACAGGGTGGAAAACATTTTAAAAGTTAAAATTAAAGAATTTTTTTTGCGTAAAAAACAGCACCATGTTTCTAATATTTTTAATAGTGTGCACACCTAACTAAATATTGCAAACAGCAATAGCTACTGGTCTCAGGTACTCTAGGATTTCTGCAAGTAAAAACATACCTTGAGGATAGAATTTCTAGGACAATAAATACTGCAGTTGTCAATTCTCTCTCACACTATTCTAGGAAATAGTTCTCCTGCCCATTCACACTTTAACAATCAGAGGCTCAAATAAGGGAGAAAATGTAAAACCCAGGAAAATGCATTTTTTTCCAGCAAGCTTTAAAGAATTGGATTGCATACCATATCTTGATTTCCTGCAATACTGTTCTGGAATAATAATTCAGAGCAATCAGTGAGGGAACTCTAAACTTGTTCCATAAATATGACATGCTTCATAATCAATGACCATCCTTGCTAAGAAGAGAGAGTTCAGAGATATGCTCCTGTTAATTTCAGTAAGTATGTTTTTGTTATTATTAATTTCCAGACTACTGTGAAAACCACCCCCAAACATACAAATCACCTAACAAACAATTTTGGGTCAAGTGATGATCCAGGTATATGTGCCCTGTTTCATCTGCACTCCATGGTAAAAAAAATCTTATTAAACAAGAAAAGTTATTTTAATAACTTAAAAAATGTTGTATGGGTAGAAATTACTTTCAGTTCATGAGGGGAATGGGATCTATTCTTAATGATAAAATACAGGGAGAGTCATTAATTCAGGAAAAGCAGGATAAAGGAAAGGCTCCTGAGAATTGTACAGCTTTACAAACTATCTTTGTATAAAAGAGATCATTCACTCAAACTCAGGAGAAGAAAGCTGAGAACATCAGGGTGTCTTGACCTGAGAATTTCAGTAGTGGTCATATGGAAAGAGCCAGATGAACATCTTGTACTAACAAAAGGTTCATTCGAGTCCTTTCTGTAGAGATTTCACAAACATTTAAAAGGACAATGTAAAAGAAGGTACTGCAGATCTGAATATTACACATCACGTCATCCACACCTCTCACCTCTGCTCTTGTAAATACTATTTTCAGGAATCGTGTACATATCAATGTTCTTCTTTTATGTGTAACAGAAGGAGCCTAGACATCATGGAGAATACAATGTGCAGGTATTTATCCACTATCAGATATTCCAGCATCTTAACTTTGTTAGTCAAATACAACAGGGATCAGCAACCTGGCCCTAGGGCTGGATCTGGAGCCATTGGATTTAGCCCACAGAGCTGAGCCTTTGGCAGCAGGACCTTTGCCCTTGCCTTGCTGTGGTGGGGCAGCAGGAAGCGTTCCCGTGCTTCTCTGTAGCCAGGAGGCAGTGAGAAACAGAGGCAGCAGCTGGGTTCTGGCACCGGCCCATGTAGGACCTCTCGAGTTTTGGCCCACTACCACAAACACTGCCAGCTGCTTAAATAGAGCATTTTGCATTCATTCCCTTTTTGAAGCAACTGGTATGTTTCTCTGGAATTGAGGACTGTACCCTTCAAAATGGTTTCTGTTTGGGGGTTTTTTTAGTGTAGACTCAGATTTGGCTGGTCTCTGTGAGGCTCCTTTTATGAAAAAACTCAGCAACCACAAAAAAGCAGGAAGACGGAGCATTCATTTAGCAGGATCTTAAAAACCACTTGATGCTGAATTCAAAGGTATGAAATAGTCTGCAATGAAACAGACTAAACAAATGGTTCAAACATAAGGTTGGGGGGGTAAGGCAAAGCTTTCCAGATTGTTCTGGATAAATCCTCTGCTTGAGCTGTCAGTCTCTTACCTGAAAAAGTGTATGTTACCAGTTCAGCTTTACTACACACAATGTTGGATCAGGAGGGAAAGAATACAGGGGGCATGAAAAGTACAGCCTTTCAATAATTAGCCAAAGCAGTAAGACATATTATTAAAAACAAAAAAAGGCAAAAGCCCAAACAATCTGCATTTCTTCCTTAAAGCTCAAGTTAACTGGCTGCTTGTAAAGATAAGGAAAAAAATAAGGATGGACACCATCTTCTTTCTACCCTATAACCAGAGCAGAAGGCATTTTTTTCAGGGAGTTCTTAGCTCTATTTCAGCCCTTACATAATAACAGGGACTGCCAACCTCTGTTTGTCTTCATAGGAGGTTTTTATCCATTCAGTTTGTGGAATCACTGGCCATGCCACACTCCATGACTGCAACCACTTGAGTTCTTATAGAGTGGGTGAGGAATTCTGGTTTCCTTGGAGAATTCCAGCCCTTGAACTGATGAACTGTGATAGGTTCACAAAGTTTTGGAGCTGTTCAGTCCCTCTACTCTGAGCACAATTTAAGCCTGGATGTTTGAAAGCTTTTTTCCAGTATAAAAATACTTCTTTGAAAAGAATGAACAAAAGAGAAAGATTGATAGTGAGTGAGCCCTGAGTAGTAGAAACAAACTACCTAAGAAAAACAGAGACTCAGTGCTGAGGCATGTGATTTAATTGGGGATGAATTTAGGCCAACAGGAAATGCCACTGATAAGAAGTTGAGGGCTAAATGGACAAATGCCATCTCAGGGATTTCAAATTCTTTGATGGGCCCATAAGGCAAAATCCACCAGCTTGGGCTGTAACAGAGTTAATTGTGGACCTAAAGATTTGGCGGGAAGGCTAGATAGTTATCTATAATAAGTCTAAATTAGAAAGGCAATCTGAGGTCAGAGATGTTATTAGTCCATCACAAGACTTCTACTGAAAGCAAGAAAATTTAAAAAAGCAATAATACACATCTACCAAGATATTTCCTTCAACATCCACTCTTAACAGCTGAGATGTAAAATCAAGAACTGCCTTCCCTTTTAGGAATCAACTTTGATTTACCTTTCATTTTCTGCATACAGAATACATGCTTTATAATCTGCTACCAAATTAAGGCACGAACTGAGCAGAAAGCAGACTTCAGGGAGCAGGGGACTGGATTTTTTCAGGAAATAATCATGTTGGCCTAGAGACAGAAATATAGCTAAAAAGCTACTGCTTTGTGGTTCATTTCTTTAGGTGTATGAAGGCCCAAACCAACTCTTCTTAGCCAAGGAAGCAAGAACTATGCTCTCCGCATGTGTAAAAGGAACTCACACAGATATTTGCAATCACAATCTAAGAAACTACCTGCTGGGACATGAGGATGATAAGGAATTTCTAGGGAAGGAAGGCTAATTGCCAACTTGGTTTCTGTAAGTAGTCAACCATTGATCCTCTGGATCATGGTGTATGCACCATGGTACACCAAGAAGTCTAGTCAGCGATGAATCTGCAGAGTCCTGCAATCTTCACACCAAGACCTTTGATGCATATGCCTAGGCAAGAGTATGGAGGAGTGGAGGCTGTCCAAGACCTACCAACCACCCTTTTAAGACCACAGAGACAGAAACCAAGGGCCAGACTGAGTCCAGACATTCAGTGCCTTGGCTGTACTTTCTGCCAGAGAGCAACAGACAAGAATTGCTGCTGATTGCCTAATCCAGGAGTTTTTGACCTTTTTAAATAAGTATACCTTGGGCAGCCCCCTTTTTAGTAAGTGTACCCCTGGGGGGAGGGGACGGTGGCAAACAGCCAGATGCAGAGCGGGAGGGGGTGGTGAGTGGCCGGGTGCCAAACAGGATGGGGGGTGGCAAGTGGCCAGACATGGAGCGGGGCCAGTGTAGCATCTGTGCGGCCCTGCTCCCATCCTGTCCCAGCCCTGCTCCTGTGAGGCGACAGTGCAGGGTGATGGTGCTCTGTCCCTGCCCAGCCCTGGGTACCACTGGGACCTTTCAAAGTACCCCCAGGGGTACGTGTACCCCAGTTGACAACCCCTGACATATTCCCTCAGAGAGGGCACATTTCTGTCATGTTGATGTCCCGTAGGCTTTCTCCAACCAAGGGGTACCCACAAGGCAGTGAGGGCCAGGGTTTTGAGGCACATTATACTTGCCTTACTCTGAAGGTTGCAACATTATAGTATTTTATAGGAGCTACCCCACCATGAGTGACCACCACGTTACCACCACGCCCTCCAGTTTGATGTAGCTTAGGATCATAGCCATGACCACTGGTTACTGTATGCTGTCATAAATATGAGTTCTCTGTAGTCAAACAAATAACTTACACCTGAGCGCTTGAACATAATTTTTTATAGGTAGTTTAAAGAAATAAGTTTCCAATAAGTTATTTGATTGCACTTTCAAAGCAGCATCATGATCAGATGACTTTGGTCACATAAGAAGCCAGAGAACCAGGCACATCACAGCTGGCAAAGCTTCAGGAAAGTATGAGTTTAACTTAAGTTATTACTCTAGTGGTGCATCTAAACATTAAATTAGCCCAGCTGAATACATTCTGGCACAGTTCATGCCAAAGTTTATTGCTCCTGGACACAGCATTTGTGCATGCCCAGGGACTGCAGCAGCTGGGACTGCAGCATATTGAGTTAGGGTGGAGCAGCCCCAGCTTGCATGGGACCCCTGGGGGTCATCCTACCAGCCTGGGACTGCTTTGACCTAGCTCAATGTCCTGTGGAGGGGCTGGTTGGGGCACAAGAATGCTTCACTGTGGGGCTAATTGACAGGCAGCCCCTACATACCCTTGTACCCCAGCCAGTCCCATCAGTGTCCACATGTGTGTTGAAACAGAGTGAATAACTGTGATAAGACAGTACTTGTATTGAGATGTATTAAACTATAGTGGAGTTGATAAATTTACTCTGCCCTAATAGCTCCACACATGTAGATGGAGACACTTTACTGCAGAGCAAATTAGGCTCCCATGTAGCTGCATCCAAGAAAATCAATTCAATCCTCCTGGCCTCAATATTTTGATGCACAATTTGGAACATTATTCACTCAGGGATATCTTCTAAAGTAATTTACACAGAATTCACACAAAGCACTCAGAAAAATATAATAAAGCAGATTTTTAAACACATTATTTTCATTCCATCTCAGGCCTCTAAGTAACACTAAGACCTCAGGTACCATTGAATTTGGAGTGAGGAGACATCTAGGATTGCCGCCTCACAAATCTTAAAAAGGCTTTCACTCAAAAAGCATGCGCATACCGGAAACCTGTCAAAGACAAGAATACCCAATTGCTGTGGGGGCGCATTTCTCACAAGAAAACCATTTGTTCTCCAATCTCTCAGTTCTAATTCTCAAAAGGAGTTTACAAAACACTTTTCACAGATAAGCCTATAAACTTCACTTCATCAACATCCTGGCTACAAAAAAAATCATGGACTAAATATACACATTGGATTTATGACACATTATAATCTGCCTAACATCTGACTCCCCAGGTACCTCTCCACTATTTACCAGCTACATTAATTCCCCTTTCCCCTCCTGCCCCCCACCCCCAGCCTGTCTCTCACCTAATGACTTCTCAATTTACACCTGGCTGGCTTTCTTGCATGCATCCCAGCCTCTGGCTTATTTACTATTCATTCCATACAGGAGGAGCACACACCAACTGCAGATGCTTCCTCAGTCTGACGAAGGATATTTATACCGGAAAGCTTGCTAAGAAGAATTTTTCCAACTATTTGAGTTGCTTTAATAAAAAGATATCAGATTTACCCAAACAACCGTGTCTCCCTAAGTAACAGTATAACATTTATTGAACCTTTCCACACCTATTATTTTACAAAAAGTAATTTTTTTTGGACCTTCCCAAATCAGAGAGGGGTGGGTAACATGTGTTAGTATGATCACTACCTGGATAACTGTAAACATCCCCCCTTCCCAAACCCCTCCCCCAAAAACCAGTATCCATTAATTGACTAAAGGTTTTTGGGGGAGGGGTTTGAGAAGGGGGGTAGTGTTTACAGTTATCCAGGTAGTGATCATACTAACACTGTGTGCTTCTTACTGAACTCCAGACTATTTCCCAGTATACATATATTAGGATCAATTCACTCTCAATGACGTGTTGCCACTGTTGCAGTCATTGGAGACTCTTGGGACAATCAATGTAAGAAATACAGGATGGCTGTAAGGGTTCTCCATATGGCTCACTACCTTAGAAATGGAGGTCTACCACCACGGCATGCTGAAAGGCCCCTATTTTCCATGAAGATATGCCTGTTGGGCATGCTGGAATTCACCAAGTGAATGCAAAAGTAGAACCAATTCATTGAGCTCCAAAGCCCAAGAGCACAAAAACTGCAAGCATTCCTGGGTTCGCTTCAGTTCTATCATTTCTTCTTGAAAGACAAGGCCACCATTTCAGAGTCTTTACCCTGTCTGTTAAACAAGGACACAATGTAGAAATAAGCTACATGGCACAACAAAGCCTTCAATGCTATGAAACAATTGTTGTCATCTGACAGCATGCTCGTCCAGTATGACATGGAGAAATCACTTCTACTTACCTGTGATACTTTGCCATATGGAATTAAGGCTATCCTGAGTCATCTACAGATAGATGGATGGGAAATTCCAATTGCCTACCATTTCTGTACTATGAGTTTGACTGAAAAGAATTATTGTATCTACATGAATATAATATGAGGTCCCCCCAAATCAGCATGGAGGGTGCCAAGTGGCCAGAGTAATTTGCACATAAAGCACAGGGGACAGCAGGAAGCTGTTGCAGCTCTGATTCTGGCCCACAGCAATCTCTTGGCCTGCTCCCCTGCTTACCCTCTGTAGCTTCTGCCCCTCACATGCACCCTCCTCACTCCCCCTTACTGTCAGGCACAGCTCAGCTCTGCCTTGGGCTAGGGTCTCTCCCAGGCACAGAACACATGGACACTCATTCCCTTGCTCAGCCAATCAGAAACTCTGACACTGATGCATTGCCTGTCCAGCCAATCAGGAGTGTTGACACTGGTTCATGGCCAAGAAAGGGGTAAACTTTTAGGTGCCATGCTCCAGGAAGGAGCAGCCTGAGTAACATCTGACAGTAAGGGGAAGATGCAAAAACTGCAAAGGGGAAGGGGCAAAGACTAGGGGAAACATGGGGGAGAGGAAAAGGCTATGGAGGGCTGGGGGTGAGGGGTGCAGATGGCAAGGTGGTCAAGAATTTTTCAGGGGGAAGAAGTAAATGGGGTACAGGGCAAGGGACTTTTCCTGCTATAGCAGCGGGGAAGGGGAAGGAGAAATCAAGACAGCTCTTCAATATTTGGATTCTAGACTGGGAAAATGATAACAAATTTATACATTTTCCACATATAGAATCTCATTATTGGGGGGGAGGGGTTGTCTTGTATTTGAGTAAATATGGTATACCAAAATTGACAAGGAAGCTTTTGCAATTGTCTGTAGGATAAAGGCATTCTATAACTATTTAAATGGTTTTAAATTCATGATTGCAATAGATCACAAGTTGATACTAGGATTATTCAGACCAGCATCCCAAACTGTTTCACCATGTATGCTCCATTGGTCCTCATTTCTCAATGTATATCACTGCAAACTTCAATACTGCATTGGAAGGTTGATAGATAATGGGGATGAATTGAGTGAATTGTCTTTACCCTGTCCTAAATTAATTGTTGCTTCAGGGTGCATCTACCTGAGACACTTTTATAATGCACAGTAGAGTGTCACCATTAACACATGTGCATCAATTACTGGGCAGTAGCTTAGTCTAATGTGCTGTTTTCTAGTACCTGTAGATACAGGTACTAGAAATCAGTGATTAAATTACTTCAAAGTGCACATGTAGATGCTCACTGTGAGCAAAGTGCTCCCTGTCAGCCTAAGCAGCAGGGAGCCACAGAAGGGCAGGGAGACCTGTCCTGGCTTCTGGGCAGCTGCCTCTCAGCCCTGTGGAGATCAGGACAAGTTCTGATCTCCACAGGGCTGGGAGGCAGCTGCCCAGCAGTTGAGACAGCTCTCCCCAACCCCATGGAAATCAGAACCAGTCCCCATCCTCCCTGCCAGCCCAAGGCTGGCACCTGGGGGAGCCTGGAGCTCCCCCTGGCTGCTTCAAGGGGGAAGAGCAGGGCAGAAGAAACCCTAGACTGAACCGCTCCCATTGGCACCAAATTTGCTCCCAACAGGCACACGTTCAGATGTGTGCATGGGTTCGGTTTAATGTGCCTGATTTTTCTGCATTAATTGCATGTGTAGATGTGCCATCAGTTTCTGATGTTTTAATGCTAGAATCAACTCCTGATCCTTCCCTTCAGGCAGATGACATTGCTCACATGACTACCAGGGGTTCAGGGTGTGCCTAAGTTCTGGACTGGGCATGGAAGAAGTGGCTTAAGTCAACATTAGAAGATGAATTCAAAGTACCATATTTACTCTGTCAAATGTAAGATAAGTTTTTTCTGCAATCAGCATAGGGAAAAAGCTCTTTGTCTTACATTTGCATACAAGGAAATCTCATTAAATATTTTGTCTATTATTAAACTGCTGCCAAAAGCTCAGTAATAAAGCCAATTATGAAGCTGATTAAATGCAGCCAATGCTGAGCATGGCTATAAAACACATTGGGCAAACAGACTGATGGGAACCCATCACAAAGATTGGTTAGTGCAATCCATTGGAATAAGATATATGGTAGAACTCATTGTGATCAGTCTCCCTCAGCTCTTTTTTACATAGTATATTGCATACATTTTTACTTCCTTTCCCCTCCCATAGCTGAGATGCGCTTTTCTTTCCCATTTACAGTGACTCCTGTTTCTTCACCAGCTTTAAATGTCTGGCAAACTTCACCAAATGGGACCCCAAACAGTTTACCCAAAATCCCTCTGTTGCCCACTCCCTCAACCTTATGTATATGATTTGTGTCGCTCTACCATCCACAAGGTGGAACTGGACTAGGTTGCTCTGTGCATCACCTGCATATACATTTTTGAAGCATGCCAGGATTTGTAACAATAATGCCCAATTCCAGTCATGATTGGGGGGAGTTAATTAACACATGGATCCTTTGTGGGGGATATCTGGAGTACAGAAATATATTGAGCTGTGCTAGGCTATGGGGTCACTGTGGCTTGAAACACTGTTGACTTTGCTAAGGCCCAGACTAATGAACTATGTAGTAAATCACAAGCCTTTTGGCTTTGAACTAATATCATGCATAGTTTGTACTACGTCTAAGTAGGCAAAGAAGTACTGCTCAAGAGTGTATTTATGGAGTACATGTGCCAAAACTTGCAGCAGTTTCAAAAAAGGTAAAACGCTGGATAAACTAAGTGTATGGATACTATTTGCAAATTGCTACAGCTGTGTTACATTTCAAAGTTATTGTTTTCAAATTTGCTCCTCACTTCCGTGCACTCAGGGAGAGCAGGGTTTGACCTTGAGGAGAGAGGGAAGGGGCTGCCAGGGGGAAAAGTTGATAGAAAGGAGAGAGCAAAGGGGCCACCTGACCTCCCAGATTTGTTTTCTCTTCTGTAACAGTGGGAAGGGGAAAAATCAAGGCAAATCTCCAAAAATTAGATTCTATATCTAGGAAATTATAACACATTTATAAATTTTCCATATATAGAATCTATTGGGGGGGGGGTCATCTTAGAGTCAAGTAAATATGGTATTTTTGCAAACCATTACCATTTCCCTCCTCAAGTGCCTTTTTGTTCTAAACTAAGTCAGCCTAGCCTCTTTAGTCTGTCCTTATATAGAAGCCCCTTCCTACTGCCAATCATGCAGCATGGATTTATGAAGGGGTATGAAGATACTTTCAGGTTGTTTTTTTTCTTTACAGTTACCTTTTAATAACCCTTAACATTTCATTTGCCTGTTTGATGGCTACGGGGCACTGAGCTGATGTTTTTAGCCAGATGTCCAGGATGATTCCCAGGTCTTTTTCCTGTGTGGAGAGCCCATCATAATTTGGGTATAATTTGGTTATTTTTGTCCAGGCACATCACTTTACACTTATCTACCTTGTATTTCATTTGCCATTTAGCTGCCCATTCACTCAATCATGCCCAATCCTTCTGTAGTTCTTCACAGTCTGCCTTGGTCTTTATCACTTTAAATAATTGTGTGTCTTCTGCAAATCTAGCTACCTTGCTACTTCACCTCTTTTCCCAGATCATTTATGAATATGTTGAATGCTGGTCTCAACACAAATCCTTGGTGGACTCTGTTATTCACTTCTTTTCATCCTGAATATTGACCATTTATATTCACTCTTTGCTTTCTATCTTTAAGTCAAATTCTATACCATAAATGGACAGTTCCTGTAATCCCATGACTAAGTAATTTAAGAGCCTCTGATGGGGACCTTGTCAAATCCTTTTTATAAGTCAATATAGTTTATGTCAGCTGGATCATCTTGATCCATCTGCTTATTAATACCCTCAAAGAATTCTAAAGGTGGATAAGGCATGATTTCCCTTTGACAAAGCCATGTTGATTCCTCCTGAGCAAATCATGTTAACCTATGTGCTGAATATTTTTTTAATTATAATTTCTACCAGTTGTCCAGAAACATAAGTTGGAGTTACACTGGCAATCCTCAAGTCCTCTGGTACTGAAGCTGTTTTTAGTGATAGGTTGCATATTGCAGTTAGGAGGTATATTTTTTCTATTGAAAGACAGAATTTCTATATGCAGAGATTCCATGGTACCTTCTTATCAGCTGAAAAATATATCCTATTTGATTCAATGGAGTCTTTGATGTAGAGGGGCACTATCCCACCAGTATGATATACTCTATCATTCCTGTATAATTTGTAGCCTGGTATTACAGCATCTCATTGATTTTCCTCATTCCACTGTTTCTGAAGTACCTATTATATCAATATCATTACTTACCACATTCAGCTTTGACCTTAAACTTCTAGTGTTAGTATAAAAGCATACATACTTTTTATTGTTGCCTGGTTGGCTGCTTCTGTGCGATTCTAATAATTAAAGGTATTTGCTTATACGTGATTTTTCCCTGTTTCTTATCCTCATTTTTTATGGTTTCACTCCTATAGGCTGTGTCAGTCTGAACTTGCTCCACATCTGTCAGCTTTCCCCCCATTTTTAATTTAAAAGCTTTACCACCTTTATAATACTATATGCCAACAGTTTCATACTTTTTTTTGGCTCAGGTGAGGACCATCCCTCCTGCACAGGCTCCCCTTGGTCCAAAAGGGACCCCAGTTCCTAATAAACCTAAGCCATTCCTCCCTACACCATCATCTCAGCCATGCATTGACAACTGCCATCAAGAAGCAACAATGGGTGGTAGTGGTTGGAGACTTTCTTCTGAGGGGTATTGAGGGAGCCATCTGCTGACCTAACTTGTTGTCTCCGGAAGTCTTCTGCTTGCCTACAGCCCATATCTGAGATGTCACAGAGGAATTACCAAGATTCAGTTGGTGCTCTGATTACTACTGAATGCTGTTCATTCATGTGGGCACCAACAATACTGCTAGGGGAGACCCTGAACAGATCAAAAGTGACTACAGGGCTCTGGGTGCAAGGGTGAAGGGGTCTGGAGCTCAGGTTGTGTCCTCTTTGATCCTTCCAGTCAAAGGAAAGGGGCCAGGCAGAAACAGGTGCAGCCTGCAAGTCAATACCTGGCAGTGCAGGTGGTGTCACCAGCAGGGATTTGGCTTCTTCAACCATGGGATGTTGTTCCAAGAAGAATGATTGTTGGGAAGAGATGGGATCCACCTGACAAAGAGAGGGAAGAGCATCTTTGCAGACAGGCTTGCTAACCTAGTGAGGAGGGCTTTAAATCAGGTTTTCTGGGGGATGGACACCAAATCCCAGAGGTAAGTAGGAAAGCGGGAGACCTAAGGAAAGAGTAAGCAGGAGGGGACAACAGGGGAGGTGTTCTCATACTTCCTGAGAAATCAGGGCAATTGACTAGTTACCTCAGGTGCCTCACACAAATGCACAGAGCCTGGGAAACAAGCAGGAAGAATCAGAAGTCCTTGCACAGTTCTCAAAATATGACATGATTAAAATTACAGCGGCTTGATGGGATAGCTGCCATGACTAGAGCATTGTCATGGATGGGTACACACTGTTCAGGAAGGACAGGCAGGGAAGAAGAGGAGCTGCACTTTATGTAAAAGAGCCATATGATTGCTCAGAGCTTCAATATTGTAGCAAAACCCCAGTTTTTCTTTTCTTTTTATATATATATATATATGCATTCCCTTCCCTTCCCCAATTATTTCTGGCTTTTCTTTCTCTCCCTCTCTATTTCCTACAGACAAGCATAAGTGAGCTCAGACTTAAGATAAGCTTTAACATTTTTATTTTGGTAGCAAGTTTTTGGTTTTGGATATCCTGTTTTATATTGTATATTGTATTATTATTAGATTTGTATTGAGTCTTACTGTTGTATGTTGTATTATCATCATTTTCATACTGATTTTTATTGTTTCATATGGATATTGTATGGTTTAGGCCTGTGTTTGTAAGTGAACCAAAGTAATGTCAAGTTTCCATTTTGGATGTCAAGTCTCCATCTTGTGTCCTCTGCCTGGGCATCCCCTCTGTCACAACTGTATGAGTCACGTACCCCTCCCATGTAAATTGGTTCCCAGATGAACAAGAGTGATTGGGAATGATTGAAATACAATGGTAGCAGGCCTCTGCTGAATGGCCTGTAACAACTGGGCCATCACCTTGCATTGAATCATCCAGGAACCACGGACCTCACCCAGGAACAGAAACAAGAACCTAGCATTTGAAACACAAAAGACCCTGCAGAACCAGCAACTCTACCATTGTACCCCATCATTACAGACACCCGAAACTGCACATCCCTGCATGGGGCACACATGCTCAGTACACCAGTGGCTGACCCTTGCCTGGGCATGCCTCCTGTCACTAGGGTCACACAAGTTCTGCCCCTACAATAAGGGGCATTGAAGACAGACCCAGTGGGACGCCCTCTCCATCTGGACCAGCACCATGCCACACCACCTATTCACCCAGAGGCCCTGCCAGTGACCCCCCTCTGGACAACACCTACTGGACAAGGACCCCTTTCCAGCCTGGATAGGTAGTTATCACCCCCACCCCCTCTTCAACCAAGGACTTGGACTCTGCTTCTCTTCTCTACCTGGACTTCAGCCCTTACACAGAGTCTCTTTCTCCTGCTGCCATTGTGAGTGCGTGTGTGTGTGTGTGGTATTGTGTGCATGATATACGAATTAGTGATCTGTGTCTAACTTTTGGGGTATGTAGTGTATGTGCTTGAATTGGTGATAGGTATGCACGTGCCTAGGCTGGTTTGGATGGGTATGTGCCTTAGCCAGTAGTGTGCGTGCGTATGCATCTAATTGATTTGTGCGTTTGTATATGTGCAATTGTGTCACACCCTCCTGTCTAACAGCACAATATTAAAATCCTGAGAGTTGGCCTGACTCCACAGGGCAACATTATGAAACTGGAGTTAGGCCTGTTGAAAGCCTCTGGATTAAGGTTAGATGGGAGAGCAACAAGGGTGATGTTGTAGTGGGATCTGCTATAGACCAACAGACGGAAGAAGTGGTGGATTAGGCTTTCCTCAAACAGCTAACGGAGATTTCCCAATTGCAAGCCCTGGTTTTCATGGGGGACTTCAGTCAACCTGACATCTACTGGGAGGGCAATATGGCAGTGCACAGGGAATCCAAGAATTTTTTGGAGAATGTAGTTGGCATCTTCCTGGTGCAAATGCTGAAGCATCCAACTAGAGACTGTGCTCTTCTCGACCCGCTGCTCACAAACAGGGGAAAAATGGTGAGGACCATAGTATTGGATGAAAACTTAGGCAGCAGTGACAATGAGACAAGAGGGATGGAGAGCAGCAGAGTTAGGACCCTGGACTTCACAAAAGGAGACTTTGACTTGCTCAGAGAACTCTTGGGTAGGATCCCTTGGGAAGCCAGTCTGAGAGGCAGAGGAGTCCAAGACAGCTTGCTGTACGTGACAGACACCCTACTGAGAGTGCAGGAACAAACCATTCTGATGTACAGGAAGACTAGCAAGTATGGCAAAAAGGCCATCTTGGCTTAGCAGGGAACTCTTCAGTAAACTAAATCACCAAAAAGAAGCTTATAAGTGAAAACTTGGATAAATAAATAAGGAAGAGTATAAGAGTATTGCTCAGCCATTCAGGGATGAAGTTAGGAAGGCCAAAGTGCAAGTGAAGTTGCAGCTAGCAAGGGATGTGAAAAATAACTAGATCATTCCAAGCAGGGCCTTGTTGAGCCAGGCCTTAAAAACCTCCAAGGATGGCATTTCTCTAGGTAACCTGTTCCAGTGCTTTACCACCCTCCTAGTGAGAGAGTTTTTTTCCAATATCCAACCTAAACTTTCATTGCTGCAACTTGAGACCATTACTTCTTGTTCTGTTTTCTGGCACCACTGAGGACAGCCTAGCTCCATCCTCTTTGGAACTACCTTTCAGGTAGTTAAAGGCTGCTATCAAACACACTCCCCACCCCCCAGTCTTCTCTTTTCCAGACTAAATAAGCCCAGTTCCCTCAGCCTCTCCTTAGAAGTCATGTTTCCCAGCCCCCTAACCATTTTTATTTCCCTCCAATGGACTCTCCCCAACTTGTCGATATCCTTTCTGTAGTTGGGAGCCCAAAACTAGACACACTACTCCAGATGTGGCCTCACCAGTGCAGAATAAAATAAAATAATTACTTCACTCGATCTGCTGGCAACTCTCCTACTAATGCAGCCTATTATGTTCTTAGCCTTCTTGGTAACAAGGGCACATTGTTGACTCATATTCAGATTATTGTCCACCGTAAGCCCCAGGTCCTTTTCTGCAGAGCTGTTACCTAGCCGGTTGGTCCCCAACCTGTAGTGGTACATTGGATTATTCCATCCTGAGGGCAGGACTTTGCACTTGGCTTTGTTGAACCTCATGAGACGTCTTTTGGACCAATCTTCCAATTTGTCTAGGTTGCTCTGAATCCTAGCCCTACTTTCCTGTGCATCTACTACTCTCCACAGCTTGGTGTCATCTGCAAGCTTGCTGTGGATGCATTCCATCCTATCTTTCAGATCATTAATGA
The DNA here is from genome assembly GCF_001723895.1 of Crocodylus porosus. Taxonomy (NCBI): domain Eukaryota; kingdom Metazoa; phylum Chordata; order Crocodylia; family Crocodylidae; genus Crocodylus; species Crocodylus porosus. The sequence continues at coordinate 14,783,953 of NW_017728931.1, read as the reverse complement.
AGATATTGAACAAAACCAACCCCAAGACTAAACCCTGGGGCACTCTACTAGATGCCCTGGATCTTCATTCTTTCCTCTCTTAAAGACGGGCACTATATTTGCCCTTTTGTAATCATCCGGGACCTCCCCCAGTTGCCACAAGTTTTCAAAGATAATAGCCAGCAGCGCTGCAATCACATCAACCAACTCCCTCTGCACCCTCAGATGCACTTCATACAGTCCCATGGACTTGTGCACATCCAGCTGTTCTAAACAGTTCCTAACCTGTTGTTTCACCACTGAGGGCTGCTCACCCTCTCCTCAAACTGTGCTGCTTGGTGCAGGAGTCTGGGAGCTGACCTTGCCTGTAAAGACAGACGTAAAAAAGGCATTGAGTACTTCAGCCTTTTCCTCATCATCTGTCACTAGACTGCCATCCCCAATTCACTAATAGACCCACACTTTCCCTGACCTTCCTCTTGTTGCTAATATACTTGTAGAAACCCTTCTTGTTACCCTCCATGTCCCTTGATAGATGCAACTCCAATTGCACTTTGGTCTCCCTGCATGCCTGAGTCTTATACTCCTCCCTGGTCATCTGTTCAAGCTTTCACTTCTTGTAAGCTTCCTTTTTGTACTTAGCTTACTGGAGATGTCTCTGCTAAGCCAAGCTGGTCACCTGCCATATTTGATATTCTTCCCGCACACAGGATGGTTTGTTCCTGCACTCCCACCAATGTTTCTTTAAAATACAACCAGCTATCCTGGACTCCTTTCCTCCTCAGATGGACCTCCCAGAGGATCCTGACCATCAGTTCCCTGAGGGAGTCAAATTCTGCTTTTCTGAAGTCCAGGGTCCTCACTTTGTGGATCTACTTTCTTCCTTTTGTCAATCCTGAACTTGATCATCTTGTTGTCACTGCTGCCCAAGTTGCCATCAACTTTTACATCTCCCATCAATTCTTCCCTGTTTGTGAGCAGCAGGTCAAGAAAAGCATGATCCCTAGTTGGTCTCTCTAACACCTGTACCAGGAAGTTGTCCCCAGTGCTCTCCAAAAACTTCCTAAGTTGCCTATGCACTGCTGTATTGCAGTCTCAGAAGATGTCAGGGTGACTGACATCCCCATGAGAACCAGGACCGGTAATCTGGAAACATCTGCTAGTTGAAGAAACCTTCATTTACCTGATACTCCTGGTCTGGTTGTCTATAGCAGAAACCTACCATGATGTCCCCCTTGTTGGTCTCCCCTTTAATTTTAACCCCAAGACTTTCAAAGGGCCCATCTCCAGTTTCATACTGGAGCACTGAGCAATCATACAGCTGTTTTACATACAGTGCAACTCCTACTCCTCTTCTTCTCCCCTGCCCATCCTTCCTGAACAATTTGTACCCATACATGACAGTACCCCGGTCCCACCAAGTCTCTGTTATTCCAGTCACATCATAGTTCCTTGACTGTATGAGGATATCTAGATCTTCCTTCATTGCTGAAAGTAACATTTGAAAGCTTTCAGGTGTTTCCAATTTGTCATCCAAGTTGTACAGCCGTATAACAGGGCAGTAATGACAACAGCTGGATAGATGAGAAGTTTGGCTTGGGTCCTGATGTTATGATCATCAAAGACTTGATCTTGGAGATGTTCAAATGCAGTACTGGAAGATGTTATCCAGTGTTAAATATCATTATCTATGTTTACTTTTTGGAAAAGGTGGCTATCCAGGGAGGGAAAATGCTCAACAGTATCCAAATATTGATCTCTAATTGCAATATATTAAAGAGCAGCCAATTGGTTTGGGGTGGGTTGGTAAAGTATCTTGGTTTTCATGAAGTTGTCAGTGAGTCCAAGCATTTCATATGCTTTACAGAAGCAATCCAGAGTGACCTGAAGCTCTTCAATTGAGTGAGCATACATGACATACTGAAGATTGAAAATGAAGGTGTTCATTTTTTTGGATGTGGAACATAACCAGTTTAGGTTAAAGAGATTCCCATCTACGCAGTACTGGATGTTGATTAGAGATGGAAGCCTATCAGCAATGAGCTGTGAAATAGCTGTGATACAGATGGAAAAGAATGTTGGTACAATTTCACATACTTGCTTAACTCCAATTCAAATAGTGAAGGGATCCATTGCCCAGGCTCCATGCATACATGTACAGACACCTGAGGTAACTAGCCAATTGCTCTGCTTTCTCAGTAAGAATGAGAATAAATAGCTGAGTGCCCCCTCCTCTTTGTGCTTCCACCAGGTCTTTCACTTCCCCACTTAACTCAGGGCTTTGGTCTCCAGCCCCCAGCAAACCTGGTTTAAATTGTTCCTCACTATGTTAGCGAGCCTGCCTGTGAAGACGCTCTTCCTTCTATTTGTCAGGTGGATCCCATCTCTTCCCAGCAATCCTTCTTTTTGGAATAACATTCTATGGTTGAAGAAGCCGAATCCCTTCTGGCAACACCACCTACACAGCCATGCATTGATCTATAGGATGTATCCACTCCTGCTTAGTCTCTTCCCCATGACCAGAAGGACTGAGGAGAACACCACTTGTGCCCCCATCTCCTTCACCCTTACACCTCCTTCACCCTTGCTTAGGACCACCCCTGGCAGTATCATTGGTGCCCAAATGAGTAAGCAGCATGTAGGGCTGTGCAAAGTTTCAGATCGCAATTCGGATTTGGAGATGGTGCAGAAGATTTAGAGGCTGAATCTATGATTCCAAATTGAATCACTGGAAGCTTTAGGCTTTCTGAATCAATTCAGAGCTTCTGAATCAATTCAGAAATGATTCAGAAAAGATTCGGAGATTCAGTCATAGGGTATAATGGGGAATCAATGAAATATCCATAACTTAGTTGTCTTTCAGCTGTTTCAGATGACACTTTCAGGGATGGTAGTGTCTGCTGAGAGCATAATGCATGCCAAGTTCCAAGGTGATATGTGCAGGGGTTTTTGGGAAACTGCAAGCAAAACTCATAACATAGGTGACACTGTGTGTTTTAAGGTGCAGGGGGTGAAAACTGCAGGGGTGGTAAAGCCTGCCACATTTCAAGGAGATAGTTTCCCCCAAACCCCTGCACCTATCTCAAGCTGCAGACAAGCAAAGCTTGTGATGTGGGTGACGCTGTGTGTGTTAAGGCACAGCAGGGTGAAAGCTGCAGGCCTGCTAGCCCCTGCTGAGGCCACAAAGTCTGCCAGCTGTCACGGAGATCGATGCAGGGGCAACTGGGTTCTGATGCCCTGAACCTCTGGCTGCTGACAGGCAAAACTTGTGTCATGGGTGCTTGTGCAACTGTGTCTGTCTTGGGGCATAGTGGGGGTGGAGGGGACTACTGCAAGATTGGCTGCTAAGCTACTGTGTTACCGATCAATCATGATTCACTCAGGGACCAGCTCAATACTCAGTAGCTAGATAATGTAACAAGTTAATGAGCAAGGATTAACACCTACAAAACCACAGACTCAGGGGAGGAAATAATCAATACAGAGCTGGGAACTGCTTCTGGCCCAAGACAGAGACAGTCAGTTGTACAAACGCCCTGTCACAAGTTTTGCCTGTCAGCAGCTAGGGGCACAGGACCCCAGAACCCTCTGCACCTATCTCCTTAACAGCTGGCAGGCTTTGTGGCCACAGCAGGGCCTAGCAGCCAGGCCTGAAGTAGTTCCCCCTCCCGCCCCCATGCTCCAAGACTGACAGAGTCCCACAAGTACCCAAGACTTCGGGTGCTTTTTACCCAAGCACCTGAAGACTTTGAGGTGAAATTTCCCAGAAACCCCTGCACCTATCACCTTGAATCTTGGCACACATCATGCTGTCAGTAGAGGCTATCACCCCTGCATGTTTTGTCAAAATAAGACAAAAAACAATGCTATAGATATTTCATTGATTCCCCATTATACTCTAGGGTCGAATCTCCGAATCAGCTCTGAATCTTCAGAAGCAGTTCAGCTGAATCAAATTGGAAAAACGATTCAGATCTCCAAATTGAATCTCTGGCATCTAAATTGGTTTAATCCGAATTGAATAGTTCCCTATTCGCACAGGTCTAGCAGCATGTGGTAGTAATCAGAGTTGCGGACAAGTCTTGGTAATTCATCTTGGGACAGACCTCCTAGGACAACAGATCAGGCCAGCAGATGGATCTCTCTGTCCCCTGCAGAAGGGAGTCTCCAACTACCACCACCAATCCCATCACCGTCTACATGGTCACTGTCTAAAAGTGTCACCATCTACACATGCACCCCTATTAGGGCATATGAAATTAATGAACTATGCTATAGGATAGTACTGTCCAGGACAAGTACTAGTGTGCTGAAATGTACATGTAGACAGTGACCAGGGATGGCTGGGGCACAAGGGTACTACAGTGTGGGGGTTGCTTACTGACTAGCCCTGCACTGTAGCACCTTCATGCCTGATCCAGCCCCTCCAATGCACACTGAGTTGAGGCAGAGCAGCTCTGGCCTGGCAGGCTAACCCCAAGAGTCCCCTGCCAGCCTGGGCAGCTCCACCCTGGTTCAGTGTACTGTGGTCCCAGGTGCATCTGAAAATGCTGCACCTGGGAGCAATAAACTCCAGTGATAACTGCACCAGAGTTTATTGCTCTGTACTAATTGTACGTGTAGATGTACCCAGTTTAACATGAATCAGTAAAATGTGACAAGGCCTTCCCAGGACTTCTGGATGACATCTCCTCTAAAAGACAGCACATTCAATAACACACTGCACCATAATGCCATGCATTAATCCCAGAACTAATTCCATAATGCCATGCATAATGCCATGCATTAATCCTAGAACTAATTCAGAGGGTAGGGTGCTGCCTATTGAATAATAAACCCCACTTTGGGAAGCCATTTGTGTTTTCCTTGGAAGTCTCTCATCTGAACATTAATTAGTCCCAGCCCTGTTCAGCTTGTGAAATCTGATGAGACCACTATAGTCCGTGATATGGTAAGGCTACACAGTAAGCAATTTTTTGTTTTTTCCCTCAGGGGTGGTTTCTACTCCTATAATTTAAAAATGGCTATAGAAAAATGCATTCCCCAGACAACTGAACATAGCCTTTAACCCATAACAAATGGTTATCAAAAATTTATACACCACTGAAAATGTGGGTTTGGACACACTAATGGACCCTTCACAGTAGTAAATGATAGTGACTACTGCAATGGTAAACCAGGAATCCTAAAAATACATTAAATATAAGCAGAATAAAAAAATAAGAGACAAGTTTTAAAAATCTATGTGCCTCAACACTTACCTTACCTACTTCTATTTAACTCAGAAGTAGTTCAGAGAGCTGGTAAATCAAATCTCTGACCTCACTCGAATCCCTTGCCTAAATATTACCATGATCTTTAGAATACAAGATGAGGTTTTTTTCCTCCAATCAGCATAAGGGAAAAAGCCCCTCATCTTAAATTTGCATACAAGAAAACCACATTAAATACATTGCCTATCTTTGAACTCCTGCTAAAAGCAGCATGTGCTCAGTAATGGAAACAAATTATGAAGGTGATTAAATGCAGCCAACACTGAGCATGACTATAAAGTACATGGCTCATATGGGACAAACATGCTGATGGGAACCTACTACAGGCATAGGCTAGCGCAACCCATCTGAAAAAGACATATAGTAGTGTGGTCCTCTTAACCAGCTCTTTTTCAACTCATAATGAGCCACTACATTGCATACGTTTCAACTTCCTCTTCTTTCCGACAGCTGCCCCTTTCTTTCCCATTTCCAATGATTCCTCTTTCTTCATGAGCCGTTCTTCGCTGGCAGACATCACCAAATGGGGGCCCAAACAGTTCATCTGAAATCCCTTTGTTGCCCCCTCTGTCAGCCTGTCACATATGATTAGTGTGGTCCCACTCTCTATGACGTGGAGCTGGATCAGGTATGTGCCTGATCTACATATACATTTTTGGAGACTCCCAGGACTTATGGCAAGAATATCTAGTTCCAGTCATGAGTGGGAGGCTAATTAGCACATGGATTTTTTTGGGGTGGGGGGAGGGAGCGGGGGGTCTGCAGTACAGACACATACTGAGCAGTACTGAGCTATGGAGTCACCATGGCTTGAAACACTGTTGATTTTGCTGTGACCCAGCCTAATTAAGTATATGGCAAATCATGAGCCTTTTGACTTGGACTAATATCATGCACCGTTTGTACTTCAAGGAGATGCTAAAGTGCTACTTAAAAGTGTGTCTATGGAGTACCTGTGCTAAAACTTACATCAGTTTCAAAATAGGTAAAATGCATCATTTCTGGGTAAACTAAGTTTCTGGGTACTAAATGCAAAATGTTACAGCTATGTTTATTTCAAAGTCATCAATTTGTTCATCATATCTATGTGACTAAGGAAGATCAGGGTCTGACAGTAAGGAGGGGGACAAGGGGCTGCAGGGGGAAGAACCTGTGGGGAGGCAGAAGGCAAAGGGGCTATCTGACCCTTCAGATTTATTTTCCCAGCTGTAGCAGTGGAAAGTCAGCAAATTCAAAACAAACCTCCAATAATTAAATTCTATACCTGGAAAATTATATCAAATGTATACATTTCCCACATATAGAATCTAATTATTGAGGTGCTCTTATAATTGGAGTCATAATTGAGTAAAGACAGTATTATTACAGGATTTCCTTTTCCTCATTCTGGTTTGTGACTTGTGGTGTAATGACTGCACAATAAATTTAGGCTGCCCTCTCAAAATTCATATTAACTGTGATATATCAACAGTCTTCTGCCCTAGAACATGTCCTTGTAATTACCACTGTGTAGTGCACATCTTTCAGGACTGTATCTTACTTTTAAACATAGTGACCCATAAAGTAGCCCAATATGAGAAAGTGTGTATACTCACTGATCTGAATGAAAAAATCCAGTGCTATAATTTTCATAAACTGGACATGCAGTTCCATCCATCCTGTCTATGGTGGGGGAGAGCTACTGTTTCCTTCAAAAGCTAAGATTGCTCAGCAATACTTGTAACATTCAGTTTTTAATCGTCTGTATCTTTGACAAACTTGTTTTATTTGAATTGAGATTTCATGTGCCATATGCCTCTCTCTGGCTTCTTTTTTTATATCAGCTAAAATGCTTCACCTGTTTCTGAGACTAAAAGGGGAAAATATCTTGTTTAGTCTGTGTAAAAAAATATTCTATACTTCTTTCATTGAGAAGCTCTAATAATTTTCTGCTTTAGAGCTGCCCTAGTGCCAGAGACATACCTCTGACTGTCCTTGAGAAATATGCCTAAATTTAGCCAAATTACAAGCCTCTGAAAAATCTGAATTCACATTTGCTTGCTTGAGTTTGTCAGCTAATTTCTCTGGAGATAACATCTTCACTGGATATAATATATCTCTATAGAGCTCCTTTACAATATACACTGTAGTAGACATTCACCAACCTCACAGAACAACAGAGTTTAGTCCAGCTGAGGGTGCAGGTGCTGAATACAATTTTCCTTGCAACTGCACTTTCAGCTGCCAGAGAATGCTGTCATTTTAGGTGCCAAAATGGAGTCTGCTCTGTGCTTTCGGTATAAAATGTGCTCATGTCCAGGTAACATGGAGAAGGAAGAGTCAGGAGAAGAGGAGAAGAGTAAACAGGAGAAGAGTAAAAAATATGGGGGACAGCAGGGACTAGTGTATGGATGAGGAAAGAGGGACACTAGAGCAGCTCTCCATTCCTTCCTATAGTGCTGAACTGAGGGGGGCATGGCCAGACTCAGGCAGGATGCTCTGATTAGGAAAGTGTTCCCCCCTAATTCTGACCATCCCAGCAGGGAATTGATAACATAGCGTTTATCACCCCTAACAGTGTTTATCACCCCATTAAGAAAACAACACAGGGACACTACCAGCTATTTGTTGATTCTGCCTTTGTCCCATCTGCCACAGCAGAGACCATAGCCAGCATGTGGTCTACTAGCTAATGCTGAGAGGTGTCTATGTAAGGCAGAGGGGAGGGGTGGAGGCAGAGGGAAGCCAGGCAAAGATGCTTGCAGTCTCTGCCGAGCTCCATCCAGAGAGCAGAGGCGAGGGGCTAGTCCTGCTCTGGAACAGACAGCCTCCCCCAGCTCAGAGAGCATGCCAGGATGCTGGGGGTATCTGGTTTATCTTAAACCAGCAAGAGGTCTGGGATAGACATTGCATAAACTGGTTTGGTCCAAATTAGTTAAGTCTGATATAGACTACATTCAACCAGGTTTCTCTCAAGCCAGTTTCAGCCATTTTCAAACTGGTTTATATGCACTGAATGTCTGTTCTGTTCAGTTTCTGATCACTTAACCCAGTGTATGTGTAATGTCTGTCCCTATCCCTACAGCTACTAGTTATGTTATAGCCACAAGTGGCACAGAATGCTGAAGTACATCTAAAAATCCAAAGCCTGCAGTTACCTATGTATGGCAAAAGGGGGATGGTCAGTAATTATGCACATGAAGAATGTTTTATTCTTTAAATGAAACTAAAAGTCTTTTATTGTGTTTTTACGTATGAAGGTAGAAAGTGCTTGCAAATTATAAAATGTCAAAGTTAAGGCTGTCATCAAGCTCCCTTGTGCCTATGACAGTCTTTAATTAGAAAATTACTTCCTGTATTTCCTAAAGAATCCCTTACCTGATTCAAGCTTAACAACCTTAATGCTGAATATTACATGTATACTTTGGTAACATATATCCTTTAGAATTAGGTGCAAATCAGTGCTACAGAATATCAAGGTTCACCGTAAGTACAAGAATCAGACATAATCTGCCAAACATTCTACATTTGTGTAGCACTATTCAGCTTAAAAAAAACAACTGTGTTCTTTGCAAATATCATCTGATATGCAAGCTACAGAAAACATAAAGAAGAAACATTTCATGTCCAACAGAACCCCGAAGGAGAACTTCAAGAAAACAAAAATGCAACAAACTCCAAGTGTAACCAACCTAGGTTATGCACGTTTCTCTGAAGTAAGTGCCAGGCTTGAAATATGGTCCATCTGCTTTTTACTGGTACTGGAATTTTGTGTTTTCTGTACAACATCTATTTATTTCCATTTAATGGACTTCATTTTTTAATATATGGTATTTCAAATGAACACTGAATGATTTTCATTATTCCCTTTCTCTCTAAATCATGTGCTAATGTTCCTCAAACATGACTAGACAAGCTTAAATGCTTTTTGAAATATTTAGCTGTTAGGATGGCAAATCATTTAAGTACTATTACTGAAGAATGTGGGAGTAATTGTACTAATATTCAGTAATATTTCATGCATTGCTGAAATGAGAAAGACAAACACACTGGCTTGCCTGTGTTACGAAATGATGCTATTCTTATTAAAATGGTCCAATTCTACAGCTTTACTGAAAATGCCCTCCCAAAAAAGCCTACTACAGCTGTGAACTTAAAACATTTAAGCCAGACACAACTATTTCTCAGACTGTTTCTTACACCTGCTACTGCCTGGTCCCATTTTGACAGATGAACTAAATTCCATAAGAGGAAACTGAATGAGGTGATGCAGGCTAAGGATAGACATTACATATAAACAGGTTTAAGTGATCAGAAACTGGTTTAAACTTGTAACAGAACAGATGTTCAGTGCACATAAACCAGTCTAAGAATGGCTGAAACCATTTTGAGATAAACCTGGTTGAATGTAGTATCAGACCTAACTGATTTGGCTCCAACCAGTGTGTGCAGTGTCTGTCCCAGATCCCTTGCTGATTTAAGATAAACCAGATACCCGCAACATCCTGGCATGCTCTCTAGCCTGGCCTTTCCCTCTGCTCCCTGGCTGCAGCTCCAGAGACTGTGAGCTGTTTACCCCATTCCCTCACCACTCCCTGCTAAGCAGAAATTCCTCTCTCCCCTCTGCCTTGCTGAGGAGATGCCTGTGTATTGGCTGGCAGACCACATGCTGGCTTCAGTCCCTACTGAATCAACAAGTAGAATCAACAGGCAAAATCAACAAGTAGCTGGTAATGTCCCTCTCTTGTCTTCTTAACTGGGTGATAAACACTGTTATCAATTCCCTGCTGGGCTAATCGGAGCCAGGCCACACACCCCACATGCTGTGGAAGGAAGGGAGCGCTGCTTCAGCACCCCCCAGCTTCTAGCCTGAGCCACTGCAGGCATGTCCCTGCATTTCTGGGATGTCTGTCTGGGTACAAAATTGATTTAACCTAGCCAGGTTAGACTAACTTGCAAAGACTGAATCAATTCAGGCTCAGGCTTTTTGAATGTCTGTCCCTAGCCCCAGAGTGCTGAATATACCAAAATTGCCCAGAATGCAAAGACAAATCAGAAAAGAAGCTTATTACAGACTTCCCTCCCCCCTTAAATTATTTATGAAGTGGCATTCTTTTATCATGATAATCAAATTCAAACAGCCTCCTGATTATATTTCAAGAACTCTACACAGTTAAATAATACACCAGCTGACAATAATTATGGAACCATCTTCTAAAACATACTAGATCTACTTTAAGGCCTACCAAGTCATGGATTATGGATACCCTAACTCAAATGAAATAACACTTTACTTCACAAATTCTTCTACATCAATAGTAAGACTATTTGTGGAATAAAATGCTCAGTATCAGAATATGGCTAAGTATAAAATACACAAAGCCTCAGTTTATTGAAGAGAATGGCACATCTTTCCTCAGCTGTCACGTTTCTTATCAAATGACTTGTGTTATATTACAAATATGCCTGCAGTATATCTGTATTGTTAAATATGTATGTTCGTCAGTACTAGCATTTCTTCTGAATTCTGTAAATAATTCATAAAGATATAGTCAAACAACTGACTTAATTAAAATAGGTCCAACTGAGCTGATTTTGAATCCAAGGAACCACTATATAATATTGTTCTTAATAGAATGTTGAAGCTTTTAAGGACAATTCCAGCTAATAAGCTAGAGTATGACAGAGCTTTTCATATTTAGATCAGCATTAACACAAGGTTTACTGGCAGAAAATTTTGACTGAAAAAAAAGTTTTAATGACAATTGAAACCTTGGTTTGTTTGTTTTACCAACTAGTGATTCAGAATAGATCCATGAAATGTCCAGGTTAAAGGATTTAGTATTGCTTCCTGCAGACATTCAAACTGCTTTGTCTCCATTTAGCTACAAAGGATTCAAACACAAATTTCTTTTAGCAACTGCCTTTATATGGATAGCCCCAACAATACATTTCACTGACCCTATCTCAGTTATTACGAGGTAGTTCATGTTACTATTAATCTCTGAGGCATGACGCAGAAAAATGTTATGCATTTAAGAGGCTTAAAAGTTTAACGTCTCAAACTTTCACAATTCAGTATTTTGTCAATTGTCACACACACATTTAGTGGGTTTGACATTTAGAAAAAGTATCGAAGCTAGTCCAAATGCAAATCTAATTTTCCTTACCTTTACCACAAGTCAGTCCCCTTTTTTGTTTTCTTTTTTGTTGTTGTTTTCTTTATGAAAACCAGTTGAATCTCCATTGGATTTAATTTTTGTGAATTGCAAGTTTCCATGTATTAAATGAATTGTAATAAATTAGGAGGACATTTGCAAACTGTCTTGCAGAAAAAAACTTTCTGTATCAAGATGTGGTAGATTTCATAGACACTAGGGCTGGAAGGGACCACAGAAGATCATCGAGTCCAGCCCCCTGCCCCAAGGGCAGGAAGTCAGCTAGGGGCAAAGGACCCCAGCAAGATAAGCGTCCAAACGCTTCTTAAAGGAGTCCAGAGTAGGTGCTTGCACCATCTCTAGAGGAAGTCTATTCCAGGCCTTGGGGACTCAGACAGTATAGAAGTTTTTCCTTGTGTCCAGCCTAAAATGGTCTTGGAGGAGTCTGTGACCATTGGTATTAGGTAGTAGGTATTATTTAAGATCACAGGTGGACTTTTCAATAGATGTCCATTTTTAGATGCGGCTTTTAAAGAGATAGTCTATGGCAGACATTTTTTCACATAGCTTTATGAATATGTAAAACATTTTAGCATAATTTTTCACTTGCATGAACGTAATAAAAACTTATAATTTCACAGATGGAATAAAATAATCAAAAGAAAACCATACAGGTATTATAGGTTGTAGCTGTGTTGGTCTAAGGACATAAGCAGACAAGGTTCTTTGGGTAAATCTGATATCTTTTATTAGACAAATAGCTGGGAAAATTCTTTTTAGCAAGCTTTTGGGTATAATACAGGCTACAGAAGCATTTGCAGTTATTGTGTGCTCTTCCTGAATGGAATGAATAGTAAAGAAGCCAGAGGCTGATATGCATGCAAAGAAGCCAGTCAGTGAAGTACAGATATTATAGTATTTATACTTCAGTGTACATATTTTTGCTGTCAGCTATATGGATGCTCCCCTTACAGAAATAAAGGGAAGTTATTGATATTATTACAAAGTAAATGTGGTGCTTTTTGGGGTCCAGGTCATAGTATCATAGTGCTTAGGGTTGGAAGGGACCTAAACAGATCATCAGATCCAATCCCCTGCCCCGGGCAGGAACGGGTGTTGGGGTCATATCACCCCAGCCAAATATCTGTCCAGCCTCCTCTTGAGGACCCCCAAGGAAGAAGAGAATACCACTTCACTTGGGAGCCCATTCCAGAGCCTGGCAGCCCTAACTGGTCCTTTAGATTAAATGAGCTGTGCTTGTTACTGTGTTATTTTCAAAAGTCTAAGGAGTTAAAAACTTACAGAATGATAAAATTTGTTTATTCACTGAGCCTTCTTAGCCTACTGATCTGCTGTTCCCTCCTGCAACCCCCAGGTCAATGTAACAACTTGTATATAACACTCTTTAAGGTATCCACACAGGTACAGATCCCAGAGGTATACATAAATGATCTTCAGTGATGGCACTTGACAGCAATGATAGCATTATAGAGGTTCCATTGCATTGGCTCCTTCTCTAGCCCCAAGCTCAAGAGTGTAGTGATACTCTTTAGAGATATGCTCCATGACATTCAGGAGTATGCTCCTTTCTATATATATTTCACCAATCATAGCTAACAACATGCAATGCAACCATGTCAGTACCACCACACATGGAGACCTGCCTTTTGCTATCAGAGAAAAAGGATGACAAGATAAAAATAGTATGATTTGTTGAGGTTTTCAAAATGAAGCAATTTAAAAACACACTCCGCCTATACATGTTCATCCAAAGTATTTAGTCATCTTTGAAAATCTCACCTGGAGCATCAGCTGTTTTCACGGCTTTAACCCAAAATTCCCATTCAGCTTGATCCTATCTAAGCAGCAACAAATGTTGGTGTTCCATGTTTAACACTGATCAAGTCATTATAAAAGCTATCAATGTACATGTACGTATCACTGATATTTTATGCATCTCATGGAAGCAAGATGCTGCAACTCATTAGATTATCTTGGTGAGTACATTGTAAATACATTTCCAAACACTAGTTTGTAGTGTTTATATGGAAAATTAAGTTTAATTTGCCTCACAGACATATTTTTAATAAATTAGCTATGTAAAGTCAGACCAATTAAGGAGAAACTCTGGTGAAATATAATTTCTTTCATATAGAATGTGAGCATATAGATCATATTTGCTGAATTGTAAGATACAGCAGTTTCCACAATGACCTAAGAGTGACATAACTATTTATTATGAACACTGACCATATAAGCCAGACATAACAATGCGGCTTTTGCATGATTCAAAGAAAGGAACCCACAGTACATCAATTTGAATATAAAAACCCAGAAACATTTACAGAGCAAGCAATGTCAGCAGAGAATTCAGCTTCCTTTTAGCTGACCTTCAGTCTTTTCCATTGATGTTTATTCATCTTTAGGAAAGAGACATTTTCAAGAAGATGCTGTTTAGTGGTCGTGCTTTTGCACTTAGCACATGCATTTCCATCACTCTATTCCATGTTGTGTTTTGTATACGTAATAATGAGAGGCCCTGAAGAAAGGGAAACATTGCTAAAGACAATACAATCTAACTGTTAAATGAAGAGAATGAAAAAAACCTGTTCTAATCAGAATATTCCTCTTGTAGGAGACAGAAACTTTCAACAGAACTATTACTGAAAGAAAGAATTATTGTAATATAATATTTATTACTGTATGTCACCATATACTATTAAAGAACTGCCTAGCAAGTGGCCATATCATGGCATTCCATTGCAAATTATAGTTTTCAGGAAAATCACTTAATATTTTGTGATTTTCATGAAGAATGTGAAATCACCATTTAAACCAAGCCCTACCAATCACTCAACTAAATGCATCAGATGCAATGACTGCAGGTCTCAATGGAATATCTAACTTGTTCTGAGATAACAGGTCTGGGCAAACCTACAGTAATCAGGAAACTCACTGGATATTCTCAAAGGTCACAAAGCAAAAATTGCCTTGTGCAGTATTTGACCTATAAGGACCAGTGTTGTCTTGTCCTGTCTGACCTTGGTTATTGCATTCTGAGAAAAAACAAGGAAATGAGAGAGTTGAGAAGGCCTTGAAAGCTCTATATCAGGAAAGTATGTAGTAAGGTTGTGTAGATCATATTATCATATGTGATAATAATATGCAGAGCATTCTGTCACTACCTATATGACCATCAACAACACCAATGATAATACATACCATCTACACCTTATACAGATTCTTAAACTTCAATATGAACATAGCATCCTCTAATTTGGATTATATGATAAAGTTGCAAGAATTTGGGCCTGGTATACCTACTATTGTAATATAGTAAGTGCTTTTCTAACCAACATAGACCATGCATAAGGGTTTCATGTACTTGTGAAAAGTCTTCTGAGTTTCAGGAGTGGTGCTATAAGATGAGATCTGCATTTCTAGTTGAAAAACTTGATTTGGATATGGGGTAAACACAGCAATTGATCAAAAATAAAATACTAATCTTTCCTTATTTAAAAAAAATACAAACCCATGAAATATGAAGGTAGATCCATGTGAAAGAAAAAGCAGTAATATTTAATAAAGGAATAGGTTTAGGAATAGGTATTTTTAGGAATAGTTTAGGAATAAGTATTTTTAGAGGTGGATTTTGAAGCAACAATCAGGACTCCTGGGTTTTATTCTGATCTGTAACCCAGGTTGTATGGGACATTCAGCAAATCGTTTAACACTTGTGACTCAGTTTACCTATTTCAAAAATGGGTATGAAACATCCCTTCCTCACAGGAGTGGTTTGATGCTGAATTAATGTTTGCAAAATATTACAAAAATAAAAATTGTTATTCCATCTGATATTCTCCAAAATCCCCACCACCTATAAATGTTGTAAGTTTACTATATCTCTGTGATTTCCTGTTGAAAAACCTTCTAAGAAGCACCTCCTAATCGTGTTATAGAGATATCTCCTTAAACATATGCACACACAGGTCAGGAGAGCTGCTTCAAGATTCCCATGGGAAAGGTTGATTTCACTAAATGAATGTTTTCATTGGCTACGCTAAATTGCAGCTTAAATTGTTTTAACCAAGTGCAATTTACAACCCACATTATTACTGTTATTTTGTTAAATATATGTGGATTCAATAGAGTAAAAGTTGAATTGGTCCTCAGGGTTCATATTTAATGGCTGAGGGACATACAGCAGCATTGTTACTTGTTCACAGAGAGACAGCTAGAGCTTTTATTCTAAATGCTAACAGTGGTTAAATGCTTAAACAAACAACTTCTACAAGTAATTGAGTGTTCAATCAGTTTTACTTCTGGAAAACATCAACTCTTTCCTCTTTAGTAGTTCTGACTTTCTTCTCAGATCCTGCTAATGTTAGACTTCTTGTATCCTTTACAAGTAGCAAGTTGCTTACTTTAAAAAGTTAATTAACTATTAGCTTTATTGTCAGTTCCATCTTTTCTATGGATTTGATTGTTAGCAGCTGGAATCATCATATTAATACATTGTTTTCCATTTGCATAACATGCTGTGAATATAACCCCACCTGTCCATGTTCTACCACAGGTAAAAAATGAGGGTAACTGAAAGGCTAGACTAGTTTTTCAGAAGGGTGGATTTGAGTCTGAACTATTTCATGCTGCTGCTGGTATTTTTGAAAGCAACAACAAGCTTATAATTCGAAGGAAGTATTGTTTAATTGCTGGAGTGGAAGTCCTAGGATTTACTCCTGACTTTGTTACTTACATTTACTCTATGGTTGCCGAAAGGTTAAATGTTTGTGTCAGGCTTCGCATCACTGGAATAGGCTACCTAGAGAAACTGTAGAATCTCTGTTCTTGAAAGTTTTCAAGAACAGGTTAGACAGACACTTGGCTGGGATAGTCCTGCCTTGAGGAGGGAGCTGGATTAAATGACCCCATGAGGTCCTTTCCAGCTCTATTCTCCTGTGATTCTATGATAAATGGCAGTTATACATAATGTTTTCTAATTTCTGGTTGAAAGGAAGTGTATAAACCCAAATTACTAGTAACATGTAGAAAAAAAAAATCAACTAGACCAAATAGGCTAATATTAAGCTCAAATAATAGGCTCATAGCGGTGAAGTTACCACATATAAAAAAGGCAGGTAGGGTTGATATGGATGAAAAGCAGAGTCAATATATGTTGGAAAACAAAACTTACTCCAACCCAGCATCAGGATGAAAATTTCAGTAAGGCTGGCCTCTGCAGTTGGTAATGTAACCAACATATTCGAGCAGTCACACACTCCTGCCTCCAGTCCCTTGGAACATAAGAAGTGCTTTTTACTGGGCCAGACCATAGGTTCATATTGCCCAGTACCTGTCACACAGTGGCAGAGAGTAGATGCTGAAAGGGAGACTGAATGAACCGGGTATGACCAAGGTTTTCTTTACTGTTCTTCTCACTTGCAGCCTCCAGCACTTAAGATCTAATATGTTCTAGATCAGAGGCTGTACCCTTAGCTCCCATGCTCAATAGTTAATGAATGATAGGGATTTACAGGAACCCTCCTCACTAGAGAAAATTTCACACAGAATCTAATTTTACGGTAGGAGAGATGATATTATAAACCATAGATCATGAAAACCCAATGCTGTCTAGTCTACAAATCCATCAAGTCATGTTTTAAGTAATTAATGGATAAAGTTCTAAAAGCATAGTAGGGCAGGAGACACCCAGGAGAGCCATGATATGCAGGAAAGGGCCAGTTGCTACAATGCCAGTTGCAGCGGCTATTTTTGTACCTCGCCACCCCCACAGGTGGTGCCCAGGGCTGTTGCCCTGGTCACCCCTACCCCTCAGTTACACAACTGTTCCAAACAAATTAATCATCACCTTAACTCAAATCATAAACCTGCTCTCAGCCATGCCATATCTCTACTAAAGCATTTAGACTCACTTACGTTTGATGCAGCTACATTTGTAATAAAGCAGTCATATTAGAATTAACAGGGGTATCCGTCAAATGGAGTCATACTTCAAGCCCTCACCTACTTTACATTTTGATAGTCCTCCCCGCCCCCAACTCTTTTCTATGATGCAGTTAAATAAATTAGCAAGCTCCCAGCCTGCAACAGCATCAATTGGTTACTGTTGAACTAAACTGTCTCTGAAACAAACTTGAATCAGAAAGCTCTGATGTAAAGGTCAACCAAGTGTTAAAGGAGGCTAAAAGAAATAAAGGGAAAAATGAAGAATGAGCAGTGATTTAGATAGTGAAATTTGACCTGTTCATTGGGAGGGATCCTCTTTCCCTTTAAAGTATTTGACCTGAATCCAGAGCTATGCTGTAAGAACACATGGTTTCTCCCAGACACACATGACATTGAGCTGTATTGTCCCAATTCTTCTGGGATGCTTCTCTTTGACCTCAGAACTCTGGATTGCTTCCATAGGAGGCAATATATTCACATACAAGAAATTATAAATAACATTAGAAATTAGACTTTGACTTTTCATATATAAAATGCAGACACTGAAATGAGTCGGAAGTCCTTAGGACCCACAGCCTATCCAAATATCCTTTACTTCTTAACCATCTCTTAGTCTTCTGTTACATGTAGGAACACACTTCCACAAGAGAATAGTTGGGACATACTGTTCACAGAAAGGAAACAAGATTTTATATTCTGAAATAAAGCAGGAGGTTTGGACCTTATTCACAGTATCTTGGGGTTAACATTGTCAACAAAAGTAGGAGAAAGAGAGCTGAACACTGCTCCTGTTGAAGACAATAGGAATTTTTCTGTTTATTTCAATAAAAGCACAGAGACATATTTTAATGTGATTCCATTTTTAACTTTGAAAATGTATCAAATGCGAGTGCTTTAATAGCATCCCAAATAAAGTAGTGATGCAAGTATAATTTGGGTTTTGTGTCAGGATGACAATATTCAAAATTTCTACACTAAGAAGCTCCTTAAATTCTTCCAGTAGATTTCTCCCCATCAAAAATTGTTCTGTTGCCCTATAGTCTATAACTATCATGATCATAAATATTATTGTATTTTTTTGTTTTGGTATTAAAAATGTAAAAAAGATCTTTCTGGAATAGATTTTCATTATTTTCATGCAAGAATTAGACTGAAAAACAATTAAGAATGATGGATAAAAAATTGTTCTTTATCTATTTTCCAGAGCACATGTGCCTCAAGATACAGTTTTTCGTGCCAACATTAATTCCTTCTCATGCTTACTTTTAACATTTTTTCACCAAAAGCAAATGTTGAGGTTTTAGGGAACACAGCTGTTAGTAGCCGTTATCCAGAAGCCATTGTTAGTCAATCACTAACAAAGCTTTATTTCAGGAGACTCTTCAGAGCCCAAATCTTTCAAATTCTCAAGCATAAATATGTTATAAAACTTAGTAGTCCCTTTGCCTGAAAGAAGCTATTTTCCAGTGGTTAAAAAAAGCTTTCTATTTAACATAATAGGGTATTTGTGGTAAGGATACTGATGACTATACTACACTATGTATTTCTCAGACTATGTGAAATTCATTTCTGTAAAGGAAGTACTTCAACTTTTCATGATGAGATTTTGGCTTCGACTATATAGGATACATTCATATTAGTAACATTTGAGTTAAGAACCATGGGTAAAACTTTAATTTTGAATTACTTGCCTCTTCTGTTGTATTCATTTACCAACTAATGCTTTATAACATTTGTATAATAAATCTTCCTTCTTACTAAATGAAGAAATCAAAAAGCAATACTTACATCTTTTAACTCTTATGAACAGCATAAGAACAAATAATCAAGGTCAAAGAATGGAAAGAAAAGAAATAAATATAATTTTCAAATTTCAATGTTTCAAGAGTTAATTATCACAAAATTATCAGACAAAACAATTATTAATTTTAAAGATGTTATGACAGTGTCCTTTTTAAACAGAGGGACTGGTAGAAAAAATTCTAAGATGAACCATTTTAATCTTAATTTTACTTTACTGGGTTTTTTTGAAGCATTGGCCATTTTTTCCCTGCAGTAACTCCTGGCAAGTCAGTGGTGTTATACCGGGGTAAATTTTCAGTAAGTGAACTTTGATCTGCCATCATGTAGTAATAAAGCCCTTCCAAAAAACCAAAAAGTCGGATATTCATATAATGTCTTTCTCTACTAACCTCTGCAATTCCTCTGAAAAAAGCTGTTCACATAGTGAAAATACAATACAGTTGAACACATTTTCACTCCATGAAAATGTAACAAAATATTAAAAGGCTACATAGACTGGGTTGGTGTGGAATTATACAAAACCCAGATGAAAATAATCTGAAGAAAAAGCAGCTGGGGATAAATTAATACTGACATCCAAAAGGAATAAATTACATATTTTTGAGAATCTCTAGAGTAAAAGGTTGCAGTGATTAGAAACCTGTAATGCAATTTTTATTTCTAAGGCTCCTGGAAGGATGGTCTTGAGTATCTCAAAACATCTCTCTGTGCTAAATACGTCAATATTTTTTTTTTCTATTTTGAGGCTAGTTTTAAATCAAATCATTGCTTTTGTAGGGAGCCAACATAAAGAAGGCAAGGCAGGGGTAATTTGATCACAGCTGCTCAATCCAGTGAGGTAGATGTGCTGTTGTACTCCAGAGCAGCAGAGCCAAGATGCAAGCCAAACTAAGAATGAATTACAATAGCAGAGTCTTGTGGTCACTGGGGCATTTATATTGCCTTTGCAAGGTTATTTTGGGATACACAGGGTGAAGCCCATACAAACTGCAAAGCTGAAAGAAAGATTCCTGCAAAACTGATGCAGTTTTCCATGGGAAAGGTGTGGTCAAAAATAATACCATGTTTTTTAACTTAGTTCACTGCTTCTCAGCATAGCCCTTCAAAAGTGGTAAGAGGTAGGAAGAGAAAGAGCCTCCTCAAGACAATGAACACCCCCAACCCCAGCTCTAGCAACCTATTTCTCTTTTACTGGTTGAGAACAGAATCACTCCAATCCATTCAGTTATCACTGTAACAATGATTCACAATTTGCAGTAAATGGAAGGCAGGAAATAGGTTTAATAACTTATCAACTTTGCCTGTCTATTCTACAGCCCCTGTAAATTCAAGTTTATAATTAATAGGAAGTGTTTCAGTATTATGACTATGACAGAAAAAACAAGGATTTACCTAAAGTAACACTGGCAAAGCCACTATTAATACAGCACATAGTCGTTTAGTGAGGTAATCTCTGCACCATCATAGAGCTTTTATATTTGCCCTGGAACTGATGTCTGACCTCAGCAGCCACCAGGGAGGAAAACAAAAAGTCCACAAGAACAAGGCAAATAACATAGAAAACCCGACTGTTTTTGCTAGTCTTTTATTGACAAAGGTTACACTGCAGCTGACTTCCACTACAGAAGTTATGATAACAAATTAAACATAACCTAGACGCAGACTGAATGCGTGTTATGACAGGGTAATGGCACTGAATAATGACTTTAACAGTTCATCAAAATTATTCTTTCTAGCAGTGGTAATTTATCTGCCCAATTCCAGGGTAATGTTATGATTCTGCATTGTTGGCTATTCATGAATTGCCTATCATTACTGTGTGAACAAAAGCAACAGTATTTCCAATGTAATGGGTAAGCACCCTGTCTACTGAAAGCTCATTGTATGAAACTGATAATTGATGTGTTGAAACTTTCCCAAAGCCCTTTATTATATTTCACTGGGCAAGGCCAACAGATAATCAGAGGAGAATTTTGGCAAAACCTGTAAAAGTCTGCTGGGGGACCAACGGCTAATGTAATTTTTATCACAATGTATAAACAAACACCCAATTCTTTTCCTAACCAAATACAGTTAAAAGCATACAAAGGCTTTTTCACACAACACTTCTATCCCCCTAATATTAGTCACCAAAAAAAAAGGGCAAATACTTCTAGTTTATGAAAAACAACTCCATCCTAAGTTTGCTTTGCCAGCAGCAGATGAATAAACAGGAAGGCCCTAAAAAAGAAGTCGTTAACAGATGGAGCCTCATTGGATGGTAAAGATGAGGGAGACATGATGGCACCCTTTATTTTGCGATAGGATTACAGGGAATATAGCTGCTTGTGTGTCCTTTTGTCACAAAGGGAAATTAGGAGTCAAAGCAATAATGTCTGGCACAACATGTCTGGGTGATAAAAAGGAAAAAGAACAGGTAACAAGCTATGTTTTGCCTCCATGTTATCCTATCGATTGCCACATTTTCCTTCACGAAAATCAGCCTTTTGACATGACCAAACATACTTTAAGATTGTTTGATGTTATGTGGAGAAATATTCTCATTACTTCCAAATTTGGATTAATTGTATGTGTTGTCCTTGATATCAACCCAACAGGACTTTACCACCCATTTTAGGGTACATATTTGTACCCTAAAATGAGAAAGCCAGGTTAACTGGCTAACTATTACATACATAGAAACCTAAAATAAACATTTCTTGGAGTCTTCTTGCTAGGTCAGTTGGACGCTTGCTCACACTCTTATTATGAATTTTGTAAATAATAAAAATGGAGTGAATTGATATTTTGCCTTGATAGTTTCTGTATGCTCTAGGCATTTTAACCTGGCTTTCCCTTTGGAAAGAATCCATAAATTTATTATTCTTACACAGAAAGGAAATATGTAAAAGCCAAGAAACTGAGCAAAATTCGTAATTTTTGCTTTACGGGCATTTCTGCCATTTCACAGTGGAGCACCCCTTCCTCCCCCTCCCCCCATCATCATCAGCCACAGGCATGTCACCTGCAGTCAGGCAGTGGAGGCACCCAGGTTTTCCCATCCCCTGAAGCTTGTATATGTTCCCTGGGGATGGGCCTGCTCATGGAGGGCATGGGGTCCCTGGTTGAGCTCCTATACACCCACCCAGGGACCCTCATGCCCCTGCAAGTGAGCACAGCCCCAGGGAACATTAGTGGGCTGTGGGGCATGGCCAAGCACCCCTTCCCCTATCATTGTCAGTCACTGTACTGACTCAGCTCTGTGCAAGGCCAGGGGCAGAGCTGATTGGGCACTGGGCTGGAGCAGCTGAGCTTGGGGAGAGTGGTAGTATGGCTTCCTGCAAGGGGAAACTAGTGGGGATTTCAAAGATTCCTGGGATGCCCAAGGACAATGACATAACGTGAATCTGTAGGGGATCTGATACAGAAGTTTTATTCCTTTGGCTAACCATATCAATCCAGGTCTATCTTAGACTGGTTTAAAAATGGCGGAACCTGGTCTATGTGTGCTGAAATTCTGCACTGTTATGGGTTTAGAGTGGCTTCTGAGCCAAGTATAATTTCTGTATTTGGCCCAAAATAGCTTTTCAACCTGTTCAAAAGCCCAACTGTCCTCTCTCCATGTGGCACATGCCCTCCCTCCAGCTTCACCCAGATACCTTCCACAACCTAGTTGACTGTTTTCAACACAAAAAGCCTGGGATGACCAACCTGACTGATGGGTGGTGGGGTAGAAAAAAAGGATTTGAACTTTAACTTGTGAAAGCCCAGCAGGAGAAATGATGCTGAAGGGAAACCAACATGGGTTCGTCACAGGTAGATCCTGCCTGGCAAACCTTATAGCCTTGTACAACCAGGTCACACACTGCCTAGAGGCAGGAGCCAAGGCAGATGTCACCTACCTGGACTTTAAGAAGGCCTTTGACATAGTTTCACATCCCATTCTCATAAGGAAGCTAGCAAGTTGTGGAGTGGATGCTTACATAGTCAGGTGGGTGGCCAACAGGCATAGAGACTGCACCCAGAGAGTGGTGGTGGATGGGTCATTTTTGGCCTGGAAGGAGGTGGGAAGTGGTGTCCCACAGGGTTTGGTCCTTGGACCGGTGCTATTTAATATCATCATCTGCGATTTGGATGAGGGTGTGGAGAGCACCCTGTCCAAGTTCACCGATGACACCAAGTTATGGGGCAAAGTTAACACACTGGAGGGCAGGGAGCATATATAAGCTGATCTGGACAGGTTGGATCAATGGGGAGAACACAATAGGATGCAATTTAACAAAGACAAATGCAAGGTACTCCAGCTAGGGAGGAGGAATGCCCAGCACACCTATAGGTTGGGGGATGACCTCATCAGCAGCACAGCAGCTGAAAGGGATATTGGAGTCATAATTGATAAGATGAACATGAACCGGCAGTGTAACAAAGCCATCAACAAGGTCAATCGGACCTTGTCATGCATTAGCAGATGCATGACCAACAGATAGAGGGGGAGCTTCACCTCCCTCAATGTGGCATTTGTCAGGCCGCAGTTGGAGTACTGCGTCTAAGTTTTGGGCACCGCACTTCAAGAGGGATGCTGAGAATCTGGAGAAGGTTCTGAGGAGGGCGACTCATATGATTAGTGGCCTCCATGCAAGACCCTATGAGGGGAGGGTGAGGGATCTGGATCTTTTCAGCCTTCACAAGAGATGGCTGAGGGGTGAACTTGTAGTCACCTATAAGTTTATCAAGGGAGAACAACAGAGAATTGGAGATGTGCTATTTACCAGGGCAACCCTAGGAGTAAGTAGGAATAATGGGTACAAACTGGTGGAGAGTAGATTCAGGTTAGACATTAGGAAGAAATTTTTCACAGTAAGGGTGCCCAGAATTTGGAACAGTTGGCCAAAGGAGGTGGTACTCTCACCTAACTTGGAGGTCTTCAAGAGGAGGCTAGATAGACACCTGGCTGGAGTTGTATGACCTCAGTGCTCTTTCCTACCTGCGGCAGGGGGTTGGACACAATGATCCTTCGTGGTCCCTTCTGACTCTACAATCTATGAAATTATGAATTTAAGATAATTCAGTTCCAAGTGTTACTACTGATTGCCCAAGGAAAGTGTGACATCAGTCCGGGGCTAGCATGTTCCAGCACCTTATATACAATACTGCAAATAAGTCCCAGTGCTATTTATATAGCAATCTCAGTATTCAAAAGAGCATAACCAACTTTTTCTGGGGCAAAGTCAAATCCTTAAGTAATTTTTTCCCCTCTAGGCTGAGCTTCAGGCTTCATCTCAAATTTAAACATCCTTCAAAATTTTTACTTAAATACCTCTACTACACTTTCCATCCAGCTTCCCTGACCCATGGGAGATATGTCCAAAGCCAATAATTTTATGCAAAAATATTATGGTTGAGTAGGCCATTTTCTCAGTGATATAACTTGGCAGTAGCACTTGTAATTTTTGGAAATTTAAATAAAAAATTTAGAGTTTTATTAGGCCAAAGAAAGCTTACGGCTGGAGTTAAGATAGATTTACTTGTCAGAGGAAAAGCTGATCATTTAAGTAAAAATAGCACTTGACACTAGAAGGGTGTGCAAACAAGTTTAGTTTATGGGAGAATTTCTGGATGAGTGAGATGTCTTGCATTTAAACAACAGATTAACTTGGGTTTCAGGCAACTAGAGCACAGAATAAACAGCCTGAATTGTTTTTTAAACCTTTTAGAGATTCATTAGAGTAGAGTCCATCTGGCCTCTTCACTATACTACTGACATATATACACACAAAAAGTTCATCAAACAAGTTAAAAATATCACTACAAAAAGCGAACTATGGCCTGTGCCTCTGAGCCACACTCTTTTGAGCCATCAGCAGATTCATACATCCATGGCTTTACAACTTAACAGTAAACTGTATATTCCCTTCCTGGACTGCTGCCCTTTGCTATGGACAGCAGTAATTTAGTTCTCTTGTCCTGAGGAAATGTTTCACAAGACTAAGGGCATCTATTTATCCTTCCAGCACTGTCTTCTTAACTAATGTTCCTCAGCTGAATGGAGAAAATTTTCAAGAACAGTTAGAGACTTGAATTCTGTGTAATTCTCAGAAATCCTCTTTTGAAGGCTAGGATGACGCAAACGTTCTGAGATGGTAATGACCGGAAAGAAGAAAGAGGAGGCTATAAGACAGAGAAATGCCACTGCAGAAATATTTTTCTCCTTCACACCTGCTTTCACCATCCACATTTTGGACCACCCTCCTCTGTAAACTTAGGGTCTGTCTTCTTCCTATAGTGCCAAGTAGATAGAAGGGAGCATGTGGTTCCCTATCAGTATTCTGTTGCCTTTGAACTGTGTGCCAGTATACCGCATTCAAAATATTCTGAACTGCCCAAAAGAGGGACTTTCTCTTTTGTTCTAAAAGGGCCATGTCCAAATTATAGTCAACAAGCTTGATCTGGCAATATTCAAATTAGTGGGAATGTTAACACTGACATCATTGGAAATGGCTTAGGATCTTAGAATTAACTTACATGCTATATCCACCCCCCCATGTTAAAAGATGTTAACGTCAAGTACTCAGAAATTAATAATAACAGACTTAAGGAGCATTTATACACATAATCCAGGAGTGGAGGGGGGTGCTTTAATTAGAATGACTCTGAGAGCTGTACAAACCAGTATAATTAAAGTGCCTGGAACATCACATGTATCAGCGTCCCTGTGCTGAAAAATGGCCTTGGGGCTCTTTAATTAAAGCTCATTGAAAAAGTTTTAGTTAAAGAGCCCCTGGTGTCATTCTTCAGCATGAAGACATGAATACGTGTGATGCTGGAGTCTGCTGGAGCACAGTAATTGCCACGCTCCAGCAGACTTGATTAATTGAGTCTGTAATTATAGCGTGCCAGAGCAGTCTCGCTGCATACGTATGGTATCCAAGAATGCTAATACAACTTTGTCTACCTTCCATGACAGTAATATGACATTCTGGGACAGGGTACTGAAGGAAAAATAAAGCTTTTGCTCCTTTAAGGTAGGTACAAACATTCAAAAAGCCTGAGGTTTCTGTAAGCACCATAGTTTAGATCAGTAGTGAACAGAACACACATTCACCCTTGGTGGTGCAGGGGGCAAATCTTAGATGATGGTCAGCCATTTTTAAACCTGTATACGTGTACCAAACTTTTGTTCTATTATGAATATGGACTGGTTTCTGATCTCTTATACCGGTAAAAGTGTAATGTCTGTACCTGGACCTAATGAATCTTTGGACACAAATGTACATGAAAGCTGCACAAAGCAGTATAATTCTCATATTTCTTAACCTAATTCAAGGTTGGAATCAAAAGGTATCAATATAGTAGCAATGATAAATACAACAGAACTGAAGATTCATTCCAAATCTCCACTATCTCGTGCAAAATGAATTAAAGTGAAAGGTTGTTTTTTGTTTTTAAATCAAAGT
Organism: Crocodylus porosus; assembly: GCF_001723895.1. Classification (NCBI taxonomy): domain Eukaryota; kingdom Metazoa; phylum Chordata; order Crocodylia; family Crocodylidae; genus Crocodylus; species Crocodylus porosus. The sequence continues at coordinate 14,757,361 of NW_017728931.1, read as the reverse complement.
ACAATATTGATCTCTGGAAACTGCAGTGAAAACAAAATGACCAGCACTTACAAGGACTTAAATGTGTAAGCAAAACTGATCTCAGGTCCAACAGAAGCTGTGAGAACAGCTGGGTGTGCAGAGCCAAAACATCATTCTAGCCCTCCAATAAATAATAAAATACATAATGATAACCTTGATAATCATGTTCATTTTAGTGTTTGCAAAGCCTTTAGGATGAGAAGGCATATTTGAAAACAGAAACAAAATGAGCACACAACTTATGCCAAGAAATACTTCTCATACAAATCATCTCTAGTACATGGAACTTAGTAGAGTAGTTAACATGATAAAACCTGGAGAAATTAAGAAAATAATTAGTTGCTATGTCTGGAATATGACTAAAAGCATTCAAATGGATTTTCTCTCAAACTGTGATACTCATAAGACTTCTTCACTGTCACTGCTCACAGCCCATGTGTCAAGGCACTATGGTTCTCAGGGAATTGGACAAAGGACTACAGCACAGATTGCAGATGTCAAACCTTTGTGACAGGGATGCATTGTTTCAACAAGCATTAAGAGAGACTTCTGTTCAGTAATTACAGCTTCAACCCTGTAATTAGTTAACTGGGATGTAACCACCCTCTCTCTATTATTCAAATTTGTAGAACACAGGGTCAACAGCCATTTTGAAAATAACTGTTTAAAATGTCAAATGAAAGGTACATTCAACTGCATCTCTCTTGATTACACAAATGGAATTAGAAAATACTTGAAAAACACAAGTACACGGGACAGTAAGTTTTTGTGACAGGTTCATGCCTGAGAAAGCCAGCGATGGGCAGAGTGCATGCCCTGTTTACCTGGTTGCGATGAAGCTCTCCATCCCCCATTGCTTGGTGGTCAGGTTGCCCTTGTTTCGCTGGCCTCCCCCCAACCTAAAGCCATTGTTTCAGCTTATCAAATGCCCATTGTTTCTCAGCATTTCCTCTTTTTCATGTTTATATGACAGGAAGTTGGCCACCAGTCTTCTTCCCAGGATGGTGTTGCACTGTGAAATGGAATGGCTGTAATGCGAGAACCCATTGAGTAATTTGGGTGTTGTTGGTCTTCACCAAATGCAGTCACCTCAGTGGGGCATGGTCAGTCACCAACATGAATGACCTTCCTAATAGGTAATAGCTGAATAACTCCACAGCCCATTTAATGGCTAAGCACTCCATCTCAATGGTAGAATACCTGCTTTTGTGGTTAAGTAACTTCCAACTAGCGTAAGCCCGGGGTCATTTCTCCTGGTCCTTTTCCTGGGTTAATTCCATCAGGTCTGAGTAGGATGCTATCACACTCTTGTCATTTCTTAAGCAGGTTAATGTGGTGAATTTGCTTCTCATGATGATGACAAGACTTTAAAACTTTGCAATCCACTGGGCTGAAGTGGCTCACTACCTCAAATGGCCCTTGCCACATGGCTAGCAACTGGCTGTTAAGGTCCAGCACTAGGACTCTGTCTCCTAAATCTACAATTCCCCTTTTGGGCCTTGTAGTTGTAGTAGGTTTTTGTTTCACCTGGGCTTGCCAGAGGTTTTGTCTTACCACTTGGTGTGCACTAACCTGGGTACATGGGCTCCTCTCAGCAGCTGCTGCTACTTCCATCCTTCCCTTTTGATATCAAGCAAGCATCCTGGTTGGTAACAATACTCTAATTCAAATGGTGAACAGTCAGTGAAGGCCTGGGGTGACTCTGTGATGGTGAACATCTGTAGTGTCAGCAGCTGGTCCCACCTCCTTGGGTCCCCTTGTATAGACTTTTTCAACGTGGACTTCAGCATGCGGTTAAAATGCTCAATCATCCCATCTGTTTGTGGGTGGTGGATAAAGGTCCTCAAATGTTTAATCTGGAGGGTCTTGCACATCCCTTTCACCATCCCAGCTATGAATTTAGTACCCTGATCAGTGAGGATTTCCTTGGGTATCCCCACCCTGGCTATGTACTCAAGCAGTTCTGCCACAATCATTGGTGCAATGAGTGATTGTAGCAGTATGTCTTCAGGGAATCTGGTTGCATAGTTCATAATCACTAACACACATGGGTACTCTAAGCTACTGTTTGGGAATGGACCTGCTACACTGAGGGTGATTCACTCAAAGGGTTTCTCTATGATGGGCATTATCAACATTGGGACCGCTAGTGGTTTCTTGGCCATGAATACCTGACAAACCAGGCATGTCTCACAGTAGCAGGTGACTTCTTTACACAAGCGAGGCCAGAAAACTGCTGCATGAGATGGGCCTTGGTCTCGTCCTGACCGGGATGTCCTCCCATTGGCCTGTCATGCATCAGCTTAATCAGGCACATCCTATATCATGGGACCATTGTGGGACCAGAAGCTGTGCCACCTTGGCCTTCTGACCCTTCTCTTTATCAATCCTGTATAAGAGATCTTCCCCCACCCCAAAACATGCCTTTTAGCTTACCTGATCTAGCCACAGAAACTTTCCATTACAGCACACCAGGCTCTCCCCAAACACATGCCAAAATGCCAAATCATTCATTGGCTCCAACTGGAACTGCCAGACTCTATCATGTCCTCTAGATCCAGGTGTTTTGTTGGGTTCCCGGTGGAGGTACTTGCTGTGCTCTCCCCTGTGAGCCAGTCTGGCCATCCAGATCCATGTCTTTCTGCCAATCCTTCTAGGACAACCTACAAAAACTCAAGGAGGTATGGCCAGTCCTGGCTGACAATCACTGAGCAAGGAAGGTCCCCAGATATTCAGACTGGCATCTCATACATCTTTCCTAGGGCCATCACTGGCAAATGGCACCACTTATAGGCCTTCACTTTCCCATGCATACAGATCAGCGTAGACTTTGTGGTCAGGGAGTCTGCCTAGGCTGGTAGGGTAGTTGTATGTACCATGGTCTGTATACAACCTGTGTCTACCATGGCAGTGATCATGTGCCTCCTTACCTGGGCACCCACAATGGGCCTGGGATGTGACTGTTTAGTACAGATGTGCCTGAAACTACAACACTACCTCAACCCTCTTTGGGACTTGACTCCAGTTCACTGTGGGTGAACCCCTGCCCCCACCATGGCTAGGAAGCCCCACAGGGTAACACCACACCAGATGTCTGGCTGCTCCACACTGGAAGCATCTGTAATCTCTTGGGCCCAGGCCATCCTTAGCATCTTTCCCTATTTTACCCGAATAGTTCACATTCATCCATGCTTCCTTATGCATGGGTAGGCAGGTTCCTTCTCCATGTCTGCATAGTCCTCAGAGATCTAGTCAACTCCTCTAGGGAGTGTGACTGGTGCCACTGCACCCTCCTCTGTATCTGGGACATGTTAGACTAGACAAATTGCTTGAGGACTACTATTTCAAATTGTTCCAGGAGCTGTCTCTCTTCTGGCTTGAGCATTTGGCTCCCATATCTTTCAGGAGCTGGATAACAAGCAGGGATGTCAGTATGCTTTCCTCTTCTTAGCCCAGACGTGTTGCTGGTAATGTTCCACTGATACTTCCAAGTGGTAGAGCATAGTGATTGAGGGCATCCACATAAGACAATACCCAGTAAAGATACTTGAGCCTGGCTGGTTAGCAAGGGCCCTAACTGGGTAGCCCACTGGCTCACATCCTAGCATGCCACCATGGCCATACATTTGAATAACTTCAAATATATTTCTGGGTCATCCTCCTTGACCATCTTTGATTCAGAAGCATATCTACAGTCATTCAAATGCATGGCCATGGCAGCAAGCTGGGATGCAAGTGGGCAGGCTACCCAGGTAGAGCCCATGCTGACTGGCTGGGGTCAAGCAGCTTACTGGCCATTGTCTCATGTAGCTGCCCGACTACCAGGGGGTTAAAACCTCTCTACTTGGACACTTGGACCTTTGCTACCTGTTTTGCGAGATCCTGTTATCTCAAGAATAGGGTACCATGGGCTTCCATCTCCCAGAATTTGGCTTGGCTAGGCTCCTACAGTAATTGCAAGATCATACCTTGCATCTGTTGCCACCCTTCTCTGGGTCCTGCTGCCCGCATTGTGTCATCCATTATGATTTGGTCCATGGTCCACTTATCTTTTTGTTATGCTGTTCCCAGCCAATGCACCAGTTGTAACAGGTTCACACCTGAGAAATCTGCCAGTGGGTAATATTTTATTATGGGGAGGTATTACCTATGATCACTCAGTGGACTTTGTGTGGTTGCATCTGCCTGGGGTTTTTATGAGACTCCTTCTCCAGTACCCATCACCCCTTTCCATTCAGGTGTGTATGTTGGACCTTGAGGGTAAATTGGCTTTCCACTTGGTTCAACTGCTCAGGATGGTGCCTATGCCTGTGCTTCAAATGGATTACAACAAAACAGGTAACTAAATTTAAATTTTCTCAGGCTAGTTAGCTGGTCAGAGCATTGGTGCCTCAGCTTTAGCTAAGCCCTACTGTGGTAATGCTCTTAGTCCTGGGGTGCTTAAGGACCTGACTGTCTCAGTCTAGGTTCTCAATGCCTGCTGGTAGGCTGCCTCTGATCTGCAGATTCTCCTTGCCTGTCTCCATCACAGGGTGTAGCACTGCTCAGCAGGCTGTGTCCGAGCTGGCTCTCCACAGGTCCCATGCTCCGGCTCACTGTTGCCCAGAGCATTCCTGGCCTGCAACTTTCCTTGCTAGTTGTGCTGGGCTGGCCACTTGTCCTTGCACAGCACCTCCACCTGTTCTCCCAACCAGCTGCTCCATGCTGCTTGATACCTTCCCCACCTGACCTGCACTGCTCCACATGGAGGCCCTGGTGTGGGTTGTGATCTGGCAGCATTTACAGTGTCCATATCCCCTATTTCATCAGTGGGAGGAACATATGACATCCTTACATCCCAGTATGTCTCCTGCCCTGCCCTTTGGCCCATCTCTTAGCCCTCTTCCTCCGGGCTCTGGGCCACTCATCTCATCTCTTCTGGCCAGCATAGTGCTGGCCAGTTGGACTGCAGCCTGGCAACCTGGACCCAAGCTGAACCAGAACAGCTGGGTATGTGTTACCTCCACAGGCTCATATGCCTTTCTTCTTCTCTAGACTTCCACCAACCACCTGCCCAGTAAGTTGTCAGCTTGGGTGGGTCACAAATGTGTAGTTAGAACTTAACAAAGATTGTCAGGCAAGATGTGGGGCTCACTGCCAGAAAAGGCAAAAACATACCATTTGAAAATCGTATCCTTGAAGCATATTTTTGGTTTGCATATATTTCTTACTATTAGACTGACAGAACAGCTCATTAGAAAATGAACATATTTCACTTAGTATAGATATCACATAGCAAGGGACTAGTACCTAGTGGCTGTAGCAAGGGAAAGAGATTCTCAGGAAACCTGGAATTTTTTCTTGCGTCTGCCACTGGCTAGATGTGTGACTTTTGCCAGGTTTCTCATGATAGGCTTGTTTAGCCTCCAGGCCATGCCTCAGAGCCTCACCACAGAGTCCTGCCTACTTGTTCTTACTCATTTTTATAAGTGGTGTACATAGAGGCAAAAGTAGCTTCTTAGCGCAACTGTGTATGTGACCAGAGGTGCTGTTTCAGGGATATTTATTGGTGTGTACTCTGTATCATCCTCCCAGGTTTTGGGACATGTAAAATGAGAGTAAACAGGCAGGGTGTAAACAGTGCTCTCACATGTGATGTGGAAGCAACAGACAAACCCATCAGTCTCTTTCTGTCTCTCTGTCTTGGATAAATCCCACAGAAATGGGTCTTATTCTTGATGTAAAGTACTCTGAAAGCTACACAGAAAGTCCTAGCCCATGTAAACATTATCTTTTACAATTATATTTCATTTGTGTGTGTATACATATAGTGTGTTTGTATGTGTATACACACACACACACAATTTAAGATTCATTTAATCTAAATAGTGGGGAAAAACAAATAGTCCTGGAAACTATTAAATGTAACCTTTCCCTATGGCAAAATAAAGGAGGAAAATAAATTTCTAGGGATAGACAGAAGTTACACATCAACTGGTTTAAGTGTTCGGAAACTAGTATAAACCTGTAACAGAACAGAAATTCAATGCACATGAACCAGTTTCAAAATGGTCAAAGCTGGTTTAAGATAAACCTGGTTGAATGTAGTATCAGACTTATCTGATTTGGGTCAACCTGATTTAAAAAAAAATCTGTCCCAGACCCCTCCCTGATTTAAATTAACTCAAAGTCCCCAGCATCCCAGGATGATTTGCATCCCTGGGCTGGGCTGTTTTCTCTAGTTCAGCAGGGTTAGCCCCATCCCTCTCCTCCCTATCTGGAGTGCTAGCACTACACCTGCCAGCTGAGAAGGGCATGGGGGTGGGAAACCCTACTCCAGAGTGCCCCTTTGACAGGAGTGGGGGGTGTGGCCAGACACCAGTAGCCTGAGGGGAAGGGGGACAGTTTAAGCCCCAGTCCCTCCCATCTCCCACCAGTGTGGGGCCCCAGCAGGGGTGTACCTCACTCCCCACCCCCAACTGCTCGAGCAATGAGAGTGGAAGCATGGCCAGACCTCAGCCCTGGTCCTGAGGCAAAGCAGGACCGGGGGGAAGAAATCACAGAGAAACAGGGCTAGCGGGGACCTTGGCTGCAGCCACAGGAGCTGTGTGCCCAGACTGTTCCTGGATCTGCATGCCCATGCTAGGATAGACCGTCACAGAGCCGGTGTGCTAAGCAGGGCTCTCCCTGTCCTTCTCCCTCCCACTGTGAGGCCAGGAGGGGCTCTGTGCAGTGCTTCCTTGGGGCTCAGGGCTGGTGGGGCACAGTGCTGGGCCCTGCTGTGGGGCGGGGGAGGGGGGGGAACTGGCCACAGAAAGCCCTTGGAGGCTTTTTTCCCCAGCAGTACAAAGGCCCCTTGGTGGGTGCTCTTGGTTGCGAGTGCTGCAAGTAAACCCTCCACTCTTTAGATTGTGTTTGTACAGGAGGGTCTGGCCAGGGCTCAGGCAGCCCTGCTTCTCTGTAATTCCAACTTTCCTCCTCCACTTTGCCTCAGGACCAGGGCTGGGGTCTGTTTGATCCTTTGGTGCGAGCCAGGGGCCAGGGTCTGGCCATGCTCCACCCCCGTTCCCCCCAAAAAGCCTGGCAAGGTCTGGGCTGCTTCCCCTCCTCTCCCTCCAGACACAGTCTGGCAGGGGGACCGTGCAGGCCAGAGTGGGAGTTTAAACCACTCCCCAATCATACTCAGCACTTGCTGGGGCCTTGCCATGCTGCCCCCCCCCCCCAATCAGCTCAGCCTCCCTCCAACCCTCCGGCCACTGCAGAAGGGAAGGAAGGGCTGCTCTAGCACCCCCAGCTTGTAGCCTGAGCCACTGCAGGCATGTAGCT